>NC_060258.1:4313684-4963999 GCF_921293095.1 Ischnura elegans
TTCAAAATATAAAATGTTTGCGAGGTGATTTCTGATGAGTGCTATATCAGAAAAAATGATGACACAAAGTTCAACAATTAATTAAGTAGGTACTACTTTTGTCTTGAAATGCAGGTTTCGGCTCTCCCACGGAGTTTTTTCTGTTTTATTGCTTCTTTTCATCGGTGTTAATAAAAAAATATTTCTTGCTCTAACTTAAGTAACCATTGCTTTTCGCATCCAAGTGTGATTTTCAAGCAAGCTAGCAGACATATATTGTTACATTTTATTAATAATTAATTATGTTAGTTGAATATATTTCACGTAAGTATATATCAAATGAGAAACCTCTCCATTTTTCGTTTGCCACCCGTTTTTCCCTTCCGTTTCGAATACTGCGAGCGATGATGTCTTCATTACGTAAAATGACTCTACATTCCGTTAAAATAATATCATAAACCGCAATTCAATGCTGAAATTTTATTTTTTCAATTTTGTTTTATTCCAAAACCACCGAATACAGCTCAAATCGAGCCATTTTGTATTGAGTATTCAAAAAGTTTAACAATTATTTACACAACCAAGCCCTGGATAGGGGAATCCTACCCAGGCGGGACTCGAACCCGCGATTTCTTGTTTGGCAGGCGAGGACATTACCCAGCCGACACCGAGGTCGCCGGTGTTATGTTGACGACATGCCTGTTTACGTAATGATGATATCATCGCCAACAATTTCGGAAAAGGTGTTACCTCAAAAGGACCTTCGCATTCACAGGCCTATTTTTTCAGCGCATGAGAGAGGAACCAGAAATTGGCTTCTAATATTTTTAATTGGCTCGCCGCCACTTAGGTGTCACATATCAACTCCGACTGCGAACCCTGTTCCAACGACCCGTATCAATTTTATCCTGAGTATCAAATTTCTCCTCGGAGTCGTCCCGGGTGAAGTTGGGAGGGGAGTTGCCTTCCCCCCCCCCTTTCTCTCCCTCGAGGCGCTTCGGCTTCGGTCTCCATATTCCAGCGCTGCGGCTAGAGGCCTTCGTGAGCCGTTAAATTGGGAAATTCAAACGCTAGGGCGCCCCCTTAAGACTTTTCAAAAATTCGTCCGTTGGAACATTGTTCCCAGCGTCCCCTGCGTCACTGGCTGCCGTTCTCTTTATCGCTGGGTGGTTGGGGGGGACTTTTCCCCCACCACCACCTGTTCCAAGCGTGGGAACCGCGCGTCACACAGATTCCCATGCAAGTTCTCTCTGCGTGAGCTCCTCCCCCCTTCCCTCCGGAATTCTTCCGACTGTAAAAACCCATAAACATTACGTAGTCCTCCATTTTTCCTTGAAATAAGAAATATAGCTAATAAACGCACTTTTTCTACATTTGTAATTTTTCTATGATCCGTAATCTATAAAAATACTGATATTTGTGAATATTCATCAATTCTATTGATGCCATGTTGCCAAATGTGGCCGCAGCGGGCCGCTTCCACTTCCCGGGAACGTGGTTCCGCAGCATTTGTACACTCCGGCGTGTTGTCTTAAGGTCCATATATAATTTATGCTACAGAAATTCATGTATTTTCTGGTCAAAGAAAAATTGCAAATACTTCCTTTCTGTATCACTAACATACGACTATTATTACTCTACGTAGCAACGGGAAACGGAGCGCGGCGATGCTGCCAACAATTGTAAATGCTTGCTGCATTTATGCACCAACAATTATTGACGTTTTTTTCTTTTTTATTAATCCTTCCTGTGATTCAATGGAAACGCAACTGTTGAGGATACTTTCAGTGAAAATAAAGCGTAACGTAAATGTTTACGGTAGACATTCTTTCTCGCTCTTCTTTATTTCGTTCGTCAAATGTTTTTAGGCAGGGACCACAGTCGGAAGAATTCGGGAGGGAAGGGGGGAGGAGCTCACGCAGAGAGAACTTGCATGGGAATCTGTGTGACGCGCGGTTCCCACGCTTGGAACCGGTGGATTTGGGGGAGGAGTCCTCCCCAACCACCCAGCGATAAAGAGAACGGCAGACAGTGACGCAGGGGACGCTGGGAACAATGTTCCAACGGACGAATTTTTGAAAAGTCTTAATGATTTCCTTCGTTTGTTTCTCAACCACGTTAAATAAATAAATACTTAAATTATTTAAATTCACAGCATCACGCAAGACATGAAATCTTGAAATAGAGACTAGTACGAGAGCTACATTTTTTCGTAACAACTGCAAAGGGATTTTCGGTTCATATCTGTGATTCTATTCATTCGGTTCTATTCACGTGAATGAATCGTTCTTTCATGTCGTTCATAAAGAATCACATGAACCAAATGAACACTGCGAATCAAATGAGCGCTGAGAACCAAATGAACATCGTGAACTAAATGAACAATGGGAACTAAATGAACAATGTGAGTCAAATGATTGCAATGAAGCGAAATAATCCAGAGTTAACTGAAAACATTGAAGGCTGTGCGCATGAACTTACATAATTATATATGTAATTACTAGTAAGCATATCTTCATATAAAAAATTTAAGGTAATAATTAATAAATACGACTGAACATGTTTCCTTCCTTCTTGGTGATTCATTATTAAATTAGATTCTATAAATTAGCGTTACACCCTAATGGAACTTTCCCTAAAAACAGACAGATTTATCGGGAGCACAGTGGTCATAACATTATTCCGCGTAACCCACGCAACACCTCTGACTCAGCGGTGTTTTCAATATAGGCCCATACATTCAATTTGATTGTACAGAATTCACTTACTGGGGTTAGAGACCTCCGAACAAGAGTGAAGAATGTTGTTGAATATTTTGAAAGGAGCTCTTCAGACAACATAAAATTAAAAAAAAAATCATGGTCAAGGAAACTACGCAACACTGAAACAAGAAGTTCCTACAAGGTGGAATTCTACATTACTCATGTTCCAGTCAGTAATAAAGAGAAGAACCACTACTAGCAGCTCTTGCACTAACACACTGTAGAGTTACCCTTCACACAATAGATGTTACAGTGATGGAGCAATCGGTCGGTGGCGGTGGGGTAAGGGCCTCGCCTGCCAAACCGTAGGTCGTGGGTTCGAATCCCGCCTGGGTAGGTGATTCCTATTCAGGGCACGGATGTTTGTGTAGTACTTTGTTAATATTGGTCCATGTCATTGCACCATTCGTCCATGTCATTCCACCATGTCATTAAGTCCATGTCATTCCACCTTCGTGCGGGTGATTTCGGGTGTGCGGCGTAGTATTTGATGGCACCAGTTTACTCTATATATTGCCAAACCTTGTGGGCTATGGACGTTTCATAATATTTCATGTTTTATGTCGTGATTTATAGGAGTTTGAATGAAAAATTTGCTTTAAGTAATTTTTAAATGACCTATTAATAACTTTACCTCGATTTTTCTGTTGATTAGTTATTTTTCTACGCTGTCGGACATGGACAAAATCCAATTGTAAAACCTGTTTTCATTGTAGTTTATTTCCACGTACGTGTGCAGAAAAAATCGTTGAATTTCTTTGGTAAACAACGAAGTTATAAAGTTTTTCTATTCCTGGACGCGAGTTGGTTGCGGAGAGTGTGGGTTGGGCCAGCCCAGGCCCAATTTTAAAAGAGGGTAATGAATTTTTGGAGTTTTTTTAATTTCCAGCGATAAATATTGTATGTTTTTCCAATGATCTAAGCGTTATTTCAAGTGTGGGCTCATCACAGTGGTAAGAAAAAAATGAATTCCAAGTCCATGTCATTCCACCTTCGTGCGGGTGATTTCTGGTGTGCGGCGTAGTATTTGATGGCACCAGGTTACCCTATATACTAAAAAACAGTGTGGGCCATAGACGTTTCATAATATTTGTTGTTTTATCTCGTGATGTGTAAGTGCTTTGATGAGAAATTTTCATTCAATTAGTTTGAAATGACCCATTGATAACTTTACCTCGATTTTTCTGTTGGTAAGTTAATTTTCTATGCTGTCGGATATGAACGAAATCCAATAGTAAAACCGTTTATCTTTGTAATTTAATCGTACCTACCCGTATGGAAAATTTCTATTAATATTTTCGTTAAACTACTAAGTTATAAAATATTTACTTCTTCTGGACGCGACTTGGTTGCGGAGAGTGTGGGTTGGGCCAGCCCAGGCCCAATTTTTAAAGAAGACAATGAATTAAATGAGTGTTTTTAATTACCAGCGTGATGTATAATATGGTTTTTCAATGATTTAAGCGTTATTTCAAGTGTGGGCTCATCACAGTGGTAAGAAAAAAATGAATTCCAAGTCCATGTCATTCCACCTTCGCGCGGGTGATTTCTGGTGTGCGGCGTAGTATTTGATGGCACCAAGTTACTCTATATATTGCCAAACCTTGTGGGCTATGGACGTTTCATAATATTTGATATTTTACCTCGTAATATAGAGGTACTACGACGGGGAATTGACTTTAAATTTCTTTTAAATAACCCATTGAAAATTTTACTTCGACTTGTTGGGAGGTCAATTTTTATTATATCTATTATCCTCTTGGGTTAAATCCAATTATATAAAATGCTCCGGTTTGTAGTTTATTTCCACCTTGTATGTGGAAATTCGAATGAGTAATGAATTAAAATTCGCTTTTATTTTTATGAATGTTTCAGTTCATATGTTAAGCCCTACATGTGATTATTTCGGTTCCTTTATGAGATAGCGCCCTATGTTTTAAATAATTGTGGTTTTTCTTTTTTTACTCTATAGCCATGGGGAATATCTGTTTCGTTAATTTTGATTTTTTTTCTTTCTTATTAAGTGCCTTCTTCTTAATTATTGGCATTGGTTTGACAGTGAATGACCCACTGACATATGGTCTGCAATCACTTTTTTCCACATGGAGACTTTGCGATAGCGCCTAAGTATTTATAATTGCTTCTTTTTGATTAGCGTTTATACTACGATGTTTTTAATGATTCTTTATTCACATTATGACATTGAGTATTATTTTAAGGAAAAATTTCATTGGTGCTTTGCGTTTTTGTTTTGTAAAACCCAATGTCCTAAGTTGCTTCAGTTTCGTTTCCCAATGGCACTGCTTTTAGGATAGCGCCTTAGTGTTAAATTTGTTATTGTTAATTTATTTCTGCTGCATGGCGGTTGTAATGGTACGTTTCATAAATATTGATCATTTATCTCCACCTTTAAGCTCGTTTCATTTGCATTCTGGCTTTAATGTATTTATGAATGACCTACTAAAACTTTGACTACACTTACATGATAAAGTCTTATTTTCTTGTATTATAAATAAAAAAGAATAATTTAATGTGGTTATATGAAAAAATAAACGTTATTCTGGCATTTTACCTTGTTTCATTACCAAAATCGCATTGATAACGTTAATATAAAGCATTTATTCAAACTAATACATTGGCGTTATTTCCCTGAGCGTGGGATGACCTTCCATGGGTCAAGATAATGTACCCACCATAATATCAATTTTGCTGTGTATTTTTTCGTTCAGGTGATTTTGAGTTATTTAAATATTAAAATTTAAACTTGTCTTTCACCGTAAGCATTCTAAATATAGGCTTTATCATCGAATTGTACGTAGTTCCCGTGACGAATTTGAAGATCACATTCTGTCGTGTGTTGATACTTTCATCGACGATTTAACATATTTAAAGATTGAATGAGAGATTGAGGTTGAAACATGAATCGTACCGCCGGGATTTTCAGCACTTCATCAGAAAGGAATTCTGAGCATACCTTGTGCAGACTATGCATGAAGAATAATGGTTATTTTTACAACATATTCACTTCCAACGTAGCTTGCAGAATGACTGTGAAGAATGCTATAAATGGTTTACTCGGGTTAGAAGTAAGTGGTTCGATATCTACAAGTTATTTATTTTTCTTTGTCATATTGCTTTAGTTATTCCATGTGATCAGCATCATTTCGCACTTCTCCAATGTATAGCGTGTTGATTTCTATCTTAGGTTGCTGTGGGAGATGGCCTGCCCACCACCCTGTGTCCACTATGTTTGAAAAAGCTCACGGAATTCAGTGTTTTCAAAATGACTTGTTTACAATCGGACGCAAAGCTGAGAAAACTTTCTGGGAGAAATTGCTTTAGGGTGAGTACTTTCGTTTATTCTGTTTTGAAGACTGGTGCATGGCATGTTTCGGAAAATGTTAAGTGAGAGTCTTTGTTTTGTGTCGACAGCAGTGAGAAATCAAGTTGAATCATTAGTTGTGGATTAACTCAAAATTGTGATTTATTATTCACTTGATGCCACAACTTAGGAAATAGAATGATATATGACTTTTTGAAGGTTGTAAATCCAACTTTATTTTAAAAAGTGCTTTGAGTGGAGATTAAAAATAAATAGATCATTATTTTTGTTAATTGATCATACTGGACTACTTTCAAGGCCGTCGTATATGGTTGACGGAGTAGTGAAACTAGCCCAGTGTCCCGCAAGCTTTGTTTCTCAATCTCCATGCAATGTGATTTTTACCTTGAAGTTGGTGTTTTTGGTGATGATAAGTAAAGACGTTTTGTTGTCTGATTCAGCTATGTGCTCGTAAAATAATTATGGCTAACAAAGTGGGGCAATCAAATTCGTCAACTCATAAAAGGCTATGCACCCGCAACGCAATGAAACCATCTCTTTAAATATTTGTGCTCACTTGGGTAACCGAAGCATGTTAAAACGAACGAAAAAATCTCTTACTGGTTCCTGCTAATCGTAATTGTGAACTTAAATTCAGCTGAAAATTAGTGTCCAATCATAGGCTCAACTACACACACACAAAATGTGAATTCTTGAGGTTTCTTTTATTTTTAATAAAACATACAAGCTGACAGTTCAAAAACTTCTCTCGATTTTCACGGCTTGTTATGCGAAAAGATTAGAGGTGCAATGTATATAGAAGTGGCCCAGTATTTGAAATTAAGTTTCAGCTTTGAACTTGATAGTTGCAAAAAATGTCATTACTAACGTTTTAAACTATATACATAAAATTAAACACAATGAGAAAATGGATGTGATGTATCTTTTGAGTAGCAATTTGTTTAGTTTGTTGGACAGTTACTTTGTTACAGGGTAATGTTTACATTTTTATTTTAGCAAAAATGTATGTTGATATGAGAACATTATATTTGCTAGAACAATCAATGTCACTTCAGCTATTACAAATAATTTCGTTTTTGCGTAAAAATAAAGTCGCTTTAAATAATATATTAGTTAAAATTGCATTATGCGTTTGAAATTTTGGTTTTTTAAATCCCTAGGTTTTTTCTTTGAATACTAATTAAGAAGATCACTGAATCTGATATTCTGCATATTTTTGGGGTTGTTGAGGAAAAATTTTTTGTGCTAAATTTACACTGGGTATTTTGATAATTATGATAAATTTTGAGGTCTGTTTTTTATAACTGCAATATTTTATTCATATAAGTAATTTTGTTAGAAATTTAACTTCTTTAGTGATTCTCTGTGCAGGGAATGGATTGGTGTTCCACTTTGTAAGTAAATTTTGTTTAATGAATTAGTTGTTTTAGAATTTTTTCTGATAAAATTTCAACTCAATAGAGGTTTCTTTGGCGAAGAAATTTTTCACATAAATCTAGAGCTGAAAAAGCATGTTAGCTGTATTTACTTTTTACCTTACTAAGCGATGAGATTTAAAAATATAAAAATCTCCTAAATTAGTAAGGTTTCGTCCACCAGATGATTGAAGTGGACTTGTCAGAATTCCCTAGATTCTCATTTGTCTTCTTCGCTATGCCGTACACTATTCAGTGCATTGGCTGTTCAGGCATTGCTCTCTTGCCCGTTGAAATTGGTCCCATATATCTCTAATTGCTGTCTTCTGTCTCTTATAATGTTTTGAGTCCTAGAACAATTTTTTCTCCTCTTTACCGCTTTTCTTAAGTCTCCCATCCAATATCAGGCTGATGATTTCATACCCTTCTGCCTAAGATAGTGGCCAAAATATGAGATATATCTCTTCTCTCCCTGGGGTGGTATTTGAGTACATAGAAACAGGAGTTCAATTACAATAGAAATGAATCAAAAACATATTCCACATCAAAGATTCACATTTAAAGACACATATGTTGAAAAAATTTGTGTATTTTCTTTCTTCCATGCCTCATGTATGTTGTAATACGGCCACTATGTGAACTGATTATACCAAGTATTTTCCTGCCTAATTTGGTTTCAGCAAAAGTGTATAGGTAAATCTCAGCTTTACTACACCACCATTCTTGTGAGAGAAATGTCACACATCCCATGGAGGAGTGTTATGGTGGACAATCTAAATTCTCATTTCTAGCCTGTTGTTTTTGCTATAGCATAGATGAATCTCAAGATTCCTCTCTTTTTCTTCAATCAATCTTCGTGCTTGACCTCAACATAAGAAGAAGCTAGAACACTCGTGTAGCTTTGTTATAAGTAAGGGAAGTATAATTAAGATCTAAATTCAACTTATTCATTCAGTAATTAAATCTATAAAAGATAGATAGATAAAGTATAATAATAGTCTTTAATAGTAATTTAAACATGAGGAAGCACGTTTCCTTTATGTTGCGTGAGTGTGTGTGTCTCTCAACCAAAGAAACTGTTGCACCGTCCCATCAACTCTCACAAAGAGTTTCCTTTGCATTGTGTGAGTGCATGTGACTCTACCGAAGAAACCCTAGCAAAGCACCTTCATCCATCGCAAACACTTCCTCTGAGCTGAGTGCATGTAATGGGTTTCCGGTTTAGAGGCTCGTGTTGGTCACTACTATGAATTCTTCCGTTCCAGCAAACCAACACAGTATTTGTTTTGACCTGCAACTTGATCCTTAGGTTATGGCCATAAGAGACTATTTTCATGTTTCAGGATTGAAGCTGTAGAGCTCGCACTACCTTTTCAGTAGCACAATCTGATGAGTGTACGGAAGGTGCAGTCAAAATTGTGTCTTGTATAGGATGGAAATGCTAGAATACATGCGCGAATGCATGGCTGTGAGATAGCAAAATAGCTCTTGTTCTCATGCCATTCATACATTTGTTCAGTTCCTTTTTAGAGATAAATGCCATTCTGAGCAATTCCATGCCGAGTGTAAAACAGCCTTATCAAAGATTTTGTAGTTTGCAATCTTGAATCACTTGGATACATCGATACCCATAGATACAAAACAACCAACAAAAAAATCAGTCAATGATCCAGAATGTGGAATTTTTACTGCTGAAATGGTATATGCTTCTCTCCTGTCATTAAATTTCCTTAACATGACGTTTTTTGTAACATATCTGTAGTTTTTGGCGAGGAATACCAGTAGTAGAATCAAATATTTGATGAAAAGAATTTTTTCTCCATGGAATGTCTTGATTTGCTCTTATGAAGGAAAAAAATTACTAGAGTTATGTTTAGAAATTGTTTCGTAACTGTCTTAAGGAGATGATGTCATGAAAGACTTCTTGAAATTCTGTCTATCTCAAAATGGATTCACAGATAATGAGGATTTTACTTAACTCCATTGCAAATAATGGGAAAACACTAATCTCTCTGCACCTATTGTTTTTCTCTGGTCATTTTTTGAAACAAATAATAATGCACTACAAATGAAAATATAAATTAGGCTTCTACAGGATGGAATAGTGTCTCCTTTATGTTGTCCCTTTGACTATTTTGCAGTTTACACTCTCCATTGGTAGCATCCAAGATGCATTCTCATTACTTGAGTAAGAATTAAAGTTCAAGGCATATGACATCACTGCCTTGATTCCAACATACGTCTAGTGTCTCGATGACAACATGGTAGTTGTGATGTGAATGGCATGTGATCAGACTTAATTACTGTGTACATATTTGCATGCCATAAATCATTCAAGAGTATCTCTTTCCTTGACCTCTCATAGGTGAAGAAAGTTTAAAATATTTTGATACATATTATGTCATTTTAATGCATGGTGAACTTTTCTTCCTAGGCTCACTGATGTATAAATTTTTCAGCTAACTACATACATGTAATGGTTACGTGTGCCTAAGAAAGACCTTGCTAGCTACCTGCCCTGGTATTTACTCTAAGTCCTCATTATCAATGCCTACTTTGTACTTACAACTCCCCTCATGGCAGTAGCCTTTGGTAAGTCGATGTTACAATTTTTAGTTATTGCATTGCAATCATCACTTTCTGATGGCAATGATGATGTTTTGTTTCTGGGAAACAAAGCTGTCCAGGTTAACAAAGCAAGAAACTTAGGAATGCCTAGTTAAAATACAGATGTTGTCGCTTCAGGCAAAGGGTGTGACATGGGTTCACTAAATTTGCTACTGGGACCAGTGATGGTAGACAAATATAAGTTTCAAGGGATAATGATCGATTAATAGACATTTCATCTAAAATTTTATATAGGGTGATAAAATCCATGCAATTGAAACCATGTAAATGCTAATTAGTGATCTTAAAAACCCTATTGCATATTTTGGGAAGAAACTGATAGCTCAGCACTCATCACCCCTTCATCCAGAAAGACATATTTAGCCTTAATAAACCTATCATTTGAAAAAAAGCTGAAATACGTTTTGAAATTCGTGTAGGGCAAGAATAAAACCCTATAAATAGGCAATAACATAATTTTTAGTCTGTAAAATGACTTAATTTGCTGCTTATTTCATTCTATAAAAATTCTTATTATTTATGCATTCCATCATACTATTGTTTTAGTACTTATGTTCACTGATTAGTTTTTAATCTCTGTCTCTCATTCAATATCACCTAACTCCACAAAAAGCCAGTTTACTGAAAAATAAAGCTTTAAGTAATTTCGGATGGTACTTAGCGTGAGATTCATGCACCAATGCTTGGCATTGTTGTTATCATTGTAAAGAGTAGGTTCTGAACTTGGCTAAATCAATATAAAAATTGGGGTGTGTTTTTTTCATTTTAATTAACAGGAGACATGCTGCACAGGGTAAATGAAGTGAACGGTGTAGACTGAATGGACAGGTCTCCTCAGTGGTTAACTGCAGTTGATCTATCTAGTCTAGAACTGGAAGTTTTCACTGCTGTTGAAGATCGTGTTGCTTTAAATTCATGTTGATCACATAATGTGTATTTTTTTCTCATTACGTATTCCAAAATTATTGTCTATTACACGGATTAAATTGAGGTTAGTAATTTCATTTTTGGAAATATTATTTCATGCTTTCCCAGCAGATAATGTGGGCAAACTCTTCTCAGCACTCCAATCAGGATAATTTATCCCTATTAGTCTATGTTTCAAGCCACAACTTGGGGCTCATTCTCAGGGATAAATATTTTTTATTTGTTTATGAACTAAGAATATTCATCAGCCCTGAGGATAAGCCCCGACTCGGAGCCTGAAACGTTGGCCAGCATGGATAAAATGACCTGGTGGGAATCCCAAAAGTAGTTGACTCAACTCAATTTCTGTCTGCTTTGCCCCTCAGTTGATGTTATTCTGAGCAGTAGAAGAACAAATAATAAAGTAATAAGTAAACTAATACAGATATATGAATCAATGAATGAATTCAAAGGTGACCTGACTCAGTATTTAAAAAGGAATGCTTCCTACTGCATTGGAGAATTCATGCAGCCATTATTATGTTTGTAACATGCATACAGCCTGCTACAGCATCCACAGTGCAGCGACTCAACACCTATGACCGATGCAATTGCTGAAAGTACCTCAGAGAATTTTCTTTTACCAGAGGCCACTCAAGCCGGCTGCATGCATGCACCATTGTAATTGGCCACTTTCGTTATCATCTTCATTATAACTATTTACCTTCAAATAAAAAAGTGGACTTAGATGTGACTGCATTGCAACTAAGGTATACAAAGATGTCAGAACATTGCTTGGTTAACAGTAGAAACAGAACTATTAACGCTTTGCTCTTGCCCAACATGTGGCATTATGAAAAAACTCTTTTAGGCCTGCTTTCCTCGGTCACATGACCAAGCAGTAAGTTGACCATACACATCTGTAATTTCATAACAAGGCCTCAGTTTTACCTACTAGATCGGTGGGGTGATTCCTTTGCCATGTTTTCTGAAATGGCTTAAATGATGGAGCAGCGCCGATTTTCCGCTCTGGTTGCATAATGTGACCTAACTATAAAACTAAGGAATGATGTCTGATAACTTTCAGGTGTATTGCCAGGGAAATGACTCAAGTTAAATAAACAATTGTTATTGTCAGCCAAGTTGTGTCGGTTCATTATGAATCGCCACAAATACTTTTATATACAGCCAAAAGTAGAGCCACAATGTCTATAATAACTTCAGAATTGGTCTGTACATGTTAGTGATAGGTACAAGGCAAATATCATCATTGATGTAAGAACTTACATTGCATAAACAAGGTTCGTCATTTTTCAAGGTTTTTTACTTTTACCTTCTGTAGTTCAATAAATTAATTGTTTATTAGTATTGTGAAAATATGTTTTCTATGATTTAAAGTAAGGGAGCAGCTGGTTTCTCAAAAGCACACCTAGTGCTAAACATATAAATATTGCTATATATTAGCATAAGCAAGGAGCATGCATGCCACTTAGTATTATTATTTTATTTCAACCAATTTGTTATTTATTTCACTTGATGGATATGATGTGGTTGTATTATTACTATTCTGCTGTGTTCCTGTACATTTTAAAACTATTTATGTGAGATTTTCTCCCTCTATATGCAGAATAACGTAGAAAAGTAGATGACAACTAGCCACCGTGTTTTTTAGGGTGTAAGGCATGCAAGCCGTAGGAGCTGTTTAGTTAAAAATTTGGCTATATTTAGGCTTGATTATGCACATGCAGGGCAACAACAGTTTATTCTGGGGCTGATGATGTTCCAAGGGTCAGATAGCCCTGCAATTTTGATGAAATAAATGGCCCTTATTCTAAATAAATATGAACAAATGATGATAATAGCTTCATCTTTATTGATTGATAGAATTCAGGACTTGGAAGTCCTGTTTTACATTCAAGCTGAGGATACGCAAATATTCCGAGGCCTGGATGCTTGAAGGCCACCCATTTGGGATTCGAACGTTTAACTTCTGAGTTGGAAGGTGTCGAATTTACCCACTTCTTCTTTGGCTAGCACATTGAGAAGCATTCCACACCAAGTTGTGGTCAGTAATCTGGTCATGTCAGCCATTTCATTTTAGGTTGTCACTAAAATCTTGTGCAAACATGATTTCAGCCAGTTTGAGTGGTCTCAGATGAAACAGGAGGTGTTATTATTATTATTTATAATTATTTACATTTTTATTTTGCCCCCATTGATTGGCACCCAGCATTATCTTCTAGGTAACTGTGAAAGATGAGAAAGAAGATCCTCTCAGTGAAGGTTATTATCCTTTCATGCACACACCGGATCCAGCTGCAATTTCAAGTAATGCTTTTGACCCATTGGCAACTGACTGCTTGGTAAGTTTTGCGTTGTTAAGCACAGTTTTTTTCTACACAAATTTAGTCCTCCATGGAATAATCCAATATCATTTACCATATTAACAATACCTTCTCCCTTCCCTTATCAAATGTGAATAAGTAAACTTGAGGTGTGTTTTAAGTCTTAATTAGAACTGTTAGTGTTACTGATCATGTTGGCTAAAGAAAAGCTCCGCTATGTTGACGTGCAAATTTTTGGCTAGCTCCTTTTTTTCCTGACCTATTTTGGTCGCTTTTTCAAGGAAACACAGGTCGCTTTTTCAAGGGAAACACAGTTCCTAAAGTTTTTGCCTAGAGGCCCAAAAGTTTTTGTGACTAACAATGAGATGTGTAGTTCTTGACGAAATCATTCAAAATGAATGGTTCATTGCACTTAACAGAATGGGGGCATACAGCTGCTCTGATCACACACCTTTGCTCACTGAGCAACTGTTACCATCTTTGGAGAGGATATTGGTTGTTGGCCAACCTTGGTTGTTGAGAGGCATCAATTATTTTCCATGAGTTGATTTTGATGGAGCATGTTGTATATTCAACTTTGATTGAAATAAAATGTAATGGTTACCTTTAATGGATGAAATCAACATTTTTGTCTGGAAATGTAGACAAAAATTCTTGCTTACTGATGAATGATGTCCTAGACCATCATGTCTCAAAATATTGCTGATAAATTTGTTCATTCTTTGGAAGATTTTCCTATGGTTTATTGAAAAGGCAGAGTAACTTGGTGGCCTATATTTTGTTGGTCAATAAATTTATCCTGCCTTCCTCTTTGAGGTCAGAATAGCAATTCAGGGAATTTTTCATTTGTGCATACATTTGATATTTTGGTTGTGATCTTTTGCTTCTTGTATCAATTGGTGTAAACCCATATCAATGAAGTGATAATTCTCTATCTATTAGAGTGGTATGGGAACATGTGGGTCCCCTTGTGTAAAAGCAGATCAGACCAGTAATGATGGAGGAGGATATGTGCATAATGACTGCACTGATGGGGCCACAAATGACCATGTGCCCCATGCCTCTGTTCAGGTAATTATCATAATAATAATAATATTTAAATTGGTCCAGTGATTTTTGTGGACAAATATATGACATGTCAATGAGTATGTAAGATATAAAAACAGTACAAATGAAGAAAGAATTAATATTTATACGAAGAAATTCATCATAATTATAAATATTCTTTTTTGAGCAAACATTTTCAGCATACATAAACACACAAGTGTGAGGTAATATAGTCAATTTTTGAAGTAGAGTAGAGTCATGCTGTTTAAGTAGATATTTTACCTATGAGCTACAGAATCCTCCCATGAATTTTGAAGATTATTATGTAATTGGTTTTAGAGCTACAGTAAAGGATATTAGACATCACATTCAAGTATAATTCACTATTATAAATTGACAATAACGCATCAATAGTTACTGTGTCTCTGATAGAATAAAAAGCAAGAAGATGTCATTTTTTTGTGGAGCATCTGAATTTGCTGCTCCTAGGAGACTTGATTATCATTTTTTACACCTAGATAAGGAGGACTGATTTTGTGGATATTACATCAGTTTTTATGGAGATCAGTTAGTGTAGAGCTGGTTGCATACAATTTTGAGGCATATGCATTAGTAAACCTTAAAACTTAGTAAAATTATTAATATTATTGCCTTGAAAAGTTGTATTTGTGTGCTTAAAGTAATACACATTTAATACAGTTACTACCCACGATCCACCACTAAAAAAAGCACCAAAAATGAGAATGTTTTGATAATAGTATGTTCACGATCGTTTCAGGGTTTAGTTCTTGTACGTTAGGAGGGGTTCTATATCATCTGTACTTTAGGTCAGATAGGCAGTGGTATAAGTAAAACTAGCAATTATTGTTTGCCTGCAATGAATGCTTCTTTATACTCCTTAGATATTTATTGCCTGTATCACTACAGAATAAGAAACTACTGTACCAACATATGGAATTACAACCCCTTGGATCTGCATAGGAACCTTGGTAGATGAAGGAATGGTAGGGTAAAGGTCAAAAAAGCAGGGACTATGATTATCACCTGCAAAAGGCGGAAGACTTTGAAAAGGCTACTATGGAAATCCAAGGTTGGTAGTAAGTCTAGGTATTGCAGTAGGATGAACTAACAATATGATGCACTATAGTCAATTGAGTAACCACATCTCATCCATGTCTCAGGCAAGCATGCTTTTATTTTTCTGTACTCTTGTGTGTGATTTTCCCAAAATTGAATCATACATCTATATTTTTAAAGACTAATAAGAATTTTGAGAGTGGTAAAAATATCTAGTGGATAAAATTCACCAAATACAAACACTCTTTGCTGTCGTAGAATATTAGTCAAAGTAAACAATACAATGGGCAACAATATCTTGAAGCAATTCAAATTACATCTTAATCTCAGTCACAATGAGGCATTAGACAAATATTTGTTCACATAGAAGTATTGATCTTTTAATTGTGACTAATTCTACTTTTTATTGATAAATAAGAGTTCTTTTTCGAGCACTATGATTGATTACACTGTTTGACAAAATGAAACTTTTCTTCGCTCCCACGAACAAAATGGGTGATAACTATAGGTTTCAAGCTCCTGAGTTTGAATCCGTAACCTGTTTTTCTACATGACATACCAGTTTGCATGGAGGAGGGGGGGGGGGGGTGTTTCAATATCCACCCAAATATGCTATTCTCCATGCACTATAATTTTCACGTTATCATTAGAAATCAATATAAATTATGCAAATTAAATTACATAAAAATTTAAAGTTTAAAACTTACGTGTCACTTGGTGTTTCTACTCCTCTGTCAATTACTACAGGGTGTCTCATGTGTTATATTCCAACTAAAGTCTGCCAACATATATCACACTTTATTTACCACTGTAGCGCCTCTCCAAGGTAGCTTTTTGCTGGTGAAGCATTTCTTCGTGTTTGTCAGAGATCTCCAAGCTGTACATTTCAGGGAAGAAGTCCAGGTGGCTATGCAGTAAGTGTAACTTCAGGGACATATTACATCCCATCTGACGAAATGAAGTAATTAACCTGTCCACCAATGTTTTTGTTATCAGGTGACTTATGATTCCCTAAAGTTACTACATAGTTCTTGAAAGGCCTCCCAAGCCTCACTTTCTTTTTCATGAAGCTTAGAAGCAAATGTGGTACCCTTAAATACGTCTCTGATTTGAGGTCCCGTAAAAATACCTTCTTTCACCTTGGCCTCACTGAGTCTTGGAAATAGTTTTCTGAGATGATTAAATGCTTCACAATCCCAGTTCAGGGCCTTAACGAAGATCTTCGTGAGCCCTAATTTGATATGAAGGGGTGGTAAGAATATTTTCTCCAGATCCACAAGACGTTCATTAGCCTCGTTAATCTCCCTGGGGATCAGTTACTTCCTTGGCGGCCATTTTGTGATGGTGTACTGATCTTTGGCTCGACTAACCCAGTGACACAGGAAACAGCACTGCTTTGTGTAACCTCCTTGTAAATCGGTGCAGAGGGCAATAACCTTAAGGTCAGCGCATACAGACCACTGGAACTGTTCGTACTTTATTGCCGGTAATAGGTTTTTCATGTTCTCGTATGTTTCTTTCATATGTATGGCATGAGCGATAGGGATGGATGGCTTTTCATTGCCATTGTGTGGTAACACTTCATTGAGACTTATCCTAGAGGAATCTACGAATAGCCTCCAATCTTCTGTGTTGTAGTTCAAATTCAGTTGTCCCATAAGCGATGGAATGTCACTGCAATACAACAAATCACCATCCTTTGTATAATTAGGAACTAGTCTCACCTCCCTTTTCCTGTACGTCGATATATTTACATTTTTATTTAGTAGATTCTATTGTTGAAGTAACTTGGGAAGGTCTAAGACTCTGATCAGATCATTCAGCTCTTCCTGACTTATCACATGTGGTTCATTAATGCCCGGCGCTCGAGCGTAATTGGGGTCTGACTGTGCACTCATAGATTGTACGACATCCTCACAGGCAGCTGGCTCTTCTTCGGATGAAACACTTCGCAGGGTGTATGAGTCTGGTGGTACGGGTACAGGGAGACAAAAATCATGTTTCATAGGTCTCCTCGCGGAATCCAAGTTAGGATACAGTATTTTATGATTCATGTTTTCAGAGAAACCTTTTATATTAGTCAGGCAGAAGTAACAGTCTGAATCATGATCACGGGGCTCGCGCCAAACCATAGGTGCAACGAACGGCATCGATGTATGTGTACCTTTCAACCATCCTGTGAGAGAACGCGCGCACGAGCGCAAAAACTTTGTTTTGGAGCCCAAACGTGATTCTGGTCGCTAATTCTACACCCGAAGTACAGATGGTAGGCTGTCTTCAGGAACGGTGTCAATGGCCTACTTTTTCCCTTAAAAATCACTTCCCCAAATGTAGCAGAATGAACCTGTCGAATTGTTGCAAGTTTTCGGCACGTTCGTTAACACCACCTTCCAACACCAAGATCAACTGGAAACTGAAATATTTGTTTCACCCAAAGGTGTTCCTGGTCACCGATTTTACACCTGAGGTACAGATGGTAGGCTGTCTTCAGGAACGGTGACAATGGCCTACTTTGTCCCTTGAAAATCAATGCCCCACATATGTAGCAGAATGAATCTATCAAATTGTTGCGAGTACTCGGCATGTTTGTTGAACACAATATACAACGAGGCGTGGTGTTACAATTTGGTGTTACCACACAGCGTAACACCACATTATAACACCATGATCTACTCGAAACTGATATATTTGTTAGAACGTAGGTTTTCGTGGCAATGGTTTGATCTCTGTATTTCACCAGGGTTTCCTTCCGCGTCAGTTTGTTTGTAGACAACAGTTTCGCAGGCTATCCTTCAGGCAGCGTCTTCAGGTCGAAGGAGTCAGCTGTTGGTTTCTGCCTCGCTTATATACTGTAGGCTGGATGAGAGCTGCACTGTGATTGGCTGTCTGACTGGGCGCTTCTCTCTGATTAGCTCCCTCTTTGATGACTCTTTTCCAGGCGCTGTGAAGGAAGTATCCGTCTTCCCTATTGAAATTCGATGGTGTTTTTTGAATTTCTATTGCTTCCCTGATTTGTCTTGGGAAGTATCGGCACTCCTTAACTAAAGGTTTCTTTTCCTCAAATTTGATGTCGTGGCCAGGTTCCGACCATGCATGCTCGGCGATGGCAGAGAGCTGAAATTGTTTGTTCTTTTCACCGTCGCGGTCGTCCGGAGGCTTCCTAAAACGGATGCAGACGAGATCAGAGAACACGTTGCTTGCGTCCTTCGCGCCGCCAAGCCACCAAAGCCGAACACTACTGCCGAGGAGAGGAATGTCTTAAAGAGGCTACGTGAAAATAAGAATATTCCCATTTTCCCGGCGGACAAAGGCAACGCTAGAGTCCTGATTACAAAGGAGAAGTACAAGCAGAAGATATGTGACATTCTCAAATATGCCACCTACAAAAAACGGAAGACCGATCCGACGGCCAAAACGGAACACAGCACCAAGGCCATTATAAAGAAGTCTTCAATTACAACTGAAGAACAACGAGGACTTTTGCCGCGTGCCACTATGCCACCGAGGTTATGCGCACTCCCCAAGATACACGAGCAAGGAGTGCCGCTCAGACCTAAAGTCAGCCAAATCGACGCACCAAAGTACCATCTTGCGAAATACCTGGCTCAATCCCTCCAGCCACATGTTGGAAAACTTCATCTTATGTAAAGAACTCTGCTTACTTCATAGACATCATAAAAAATGTCTCCATCAAAAAATGCGATATTTCAGTGAGCTTTGACGTGGTTTCGCTTTTCACCAACATTCCGATTCCAGATGCAGTTGAAGTTGTAAGATCGCTCACATCCGATGGTATTCCAAAGTACATCCCGGAACTCGTCAAACACTGCCTAAGGAACTCGATTTTTCTATGGAACGGTTACTACTACGAACAGGTGGCGGTCGCGACGATTGGTTAACCACTATCACCAGTAGTGGCTAATCTCTTCATGGAGGAATTGGAAAAGGAGGCACTCGAATCCTGCGAAAAGAAGCCGAAGTTGTGGCTGAGATATGTGGACGACACGTTCGTCATCTGGCCCCATGGTGTACATGAATTACAATTGTTCCTTCTACACCTGGACTCACAACATCATGGAATCCAATTTACTATGGACATGGAAAAGGAGCAGTCATTAAATTTTATGGATGTTCTCGTGACCAAAAAAGACAACGGGGGACTCAGCCATGCTGTCCACAGAAAGCTCACGCACACCGACCGATATCTAAATGCAGTATCTCACCATCATCCCAGTCAGAAGGCCTCACTTTGATTAACAGAGCGTATAATATCTCCGATGATAACTCCCTCTCCACGGAGATAAAGCACCTCACTACGGCACTGCAGAAAAATGGCTATCGGAGAGAATTGGTCCTTAGAAGGACCACAAAGGAAGAGGAAAAGTGACGCAAGGCCACCATGGAAAACCAGAGTGATGACGATGGAGAGGTAGATTCGTCAAGGAAGCTATACGTCACCATCTCCTTCATTGCTGGAACGTCGAAAAGGATCGCCAGAATATTTAAAAAGCATGACGTGGTCACCAGATATAACTGTGTGACCAAGATAAGAGACTTCCTCCCCGGGCCGAAGGACATAATTCCTCAAGAACTGTACGAGGGGGTATACAAGGTGCCTTGCTCCTGCGGGAAATCCGACATAGGGGAAACGTGCCGCTCCATGCATGTGAGGATCAAAGAACATCAAAGGGCGACCAAGAACAAACTAGTTCAGCTCTCTGCCATCGCCGAGCATGCATGGTCGGAACCTGGCCACGACATCAAATTTGAGGAAAAGAAACCTTAAGTTAAGGAGTGCCGATACTTCCCATGACAAATCAGGGAAGCATTAGAAATTAAAAAAACACCATTGAATTTCAATAGAGAAGACGGATACTTCCTTCACAGCGCCTGGAAAAGAGTCATCAAAGAGGGAGCCAATCAGAGAGAAGCGCCCAGTCAGACAGCCAATCACAGTGCAGCTCTCATCCAGCCTACAGTATATAAGCGAAGCAGAAACCAATGAAGACGCTGGCAGGATAGCCTGCGGAACTGTTGTCTACAAACGAGCTGACGCTGAAGGAAACCCTGGAGAAACGCAGTGATCAAACTGAAATATTTGTTTCATGCGACTATGTGGTGTATATCTTCGCGCCTTTTTTTATTTACCAGTCATCTATACAAAATGCCGATGAATGATTCAAAGTAGACAATGAAACCTTTATCCGTCAATAACGCCTTGGTTTTAGTGTATGCAGTGTAGAACGATAATAAATCTTTGCAACCCTAGGGTAGGGGGTACGTTTTCGAGGGTCTTGAGCTAGAGAAAAGAATGTTCCTGGGATGTAGCTAACTAAGAGTTCTCGGATTAAGATAAAAATTCAGAATTATGCACTCCAAACACGGAAAACACATATTAAATACCAGAAATACGTCTGCTAAAAAAATTTCAATCGATTATGGAAACACCACCCTGCCAAAAAAAACATTACGTGCTGAAACTTTCTTAATGAGGTATTGATAATCAACATCTCGAAATCTACCCGGTACAACCTTGAATGAAACTCGCGGCTGACCTTAAAGCCACCGAGTGCGTCCACCGGGTTGCGGATGGTGGGTCGACCTTTAGATATAGAGGTAAACTGCGAGATAAGCGAGTTCTCTCGTCGAATAAGCAGTCGTGGACAAATAGCGGCGGTGTTCTGAGGGGGTATTTGGCTACCCTTGGGTAAGGTAGACCATTTAAATGATACCAAAACCTGTGAAGATACCGTGACTTGGCGACTGGGGGCCGCCAACAATTATGCCTCTCATCACCAGGGGGAGAGGGCAGCAGCTCTTCTTCACATGTGCGAAGGTGGAGACAATACTGGTTGGTACAGCGACACACATTCCACTACGGGCGTGGTAACATTTACTTTAACGGCTGTGGTACTGCGATGTGGAAGGAAAGGGGAAACCACCACATTATCATCCCGAGGAGTCGCAGCTACTCCACTCAATTTATATAATGACATGGTGGAATTCTCTCGGGTAAAATATTCCGTAGGTAAACTAGTCCCCCATTCGGATCTCCGGGCGGGGACTACTCGAGGGGTACATCGGTCAAACGAGACAGAATGTTACGCATAGGAACATGGAACGTCAGATCACTTCGTACCTGCGGTAAGCTAGAGAACTTGAAGGTAGAGTTGCGAAGAATGAACCTCGACGTATTAGGCATCAGCGAAATGAAGTGGCCCCAGGAAGGAGACTTTTGGAGTGGAAACTACGGAATGATACACATAGGATCGCTAAATGGTAATGCTGGAGTAGGCATAATGCTTAGAAAGAGCGCCGGGATGCGTGCTAAAAGCTACCTTCAGTTTAATGAAAGGATAGTAATGGTGAAGATAGATACTAAACCCGTAGGTACTGTAGTGGTACAGGTTTACATGCCTACGTCAGACTATGAAGATGAAGAAGTAGAAGATGTCTACCAAGATGTAGCGGAAGTTATCAACCAGGTAAGAGGGGAAGAAAATCTTATTATTTTAGGTGACAGGAACGCCGTCGTTGGCGAAGGTCAAGACGGAATAATAACTGGGAAATATGGGTAAGGTAACCGAAAGGAAAGAGGAAAAAGGCTACTTGAATTCTGCACGGAGCACAGGCTAGTGGTTGCCAACACGTTATTCAAAAATCTCGTGCGAAGAAGATACACGTGGAAGATGCCAGGAGACCTTAGATGATTCCAAATCGACTACATTCTAGTGAAACATAGATTCAGGAACCAGGTAAAGGACTGCAAAAGTTATCCAGGGGCAGATATCGATAGTGACCATACCTTAGTTATGATGAAATGCCACCTTAAATTTAAAAAGTTGAAGAAGGCCGTAAAAAACATATGGCAGGTTGAAAAATTGAGGGAGGTTCAGCATCAACTGGCTTTTAAAGAGGCTGTGAAAATAAAAAAGGGGAGAATACGTCCAACAAACCAATAGAAGAGAGTTGGAATACCATTAGAAGTGGTCGGCAGGCAGCAGTTGAGGAAGTTCTAGGTAAAAAAAGAGTCGTTATGAAAAAACCATGAATCACGCAGGAAGTATTAGATCTCATTGAAGAAAGAAGAAAATACAAGGCTGCGAAAACAGAGGAAGGACAGAATTGTAACAAGAGAATAAGGAACGAAATATGTCGTAAAGCGCGGAAGGCTAGAGAAACGTGGATGAAAACAAGAGGGAAGTGGATGCCGAAGACATAGGAGCCCCAATTTTAAGATCGGAATTTGATGCGGCTGTAAGAGACCTCAGGATAAATAAAGCGTCTGGCATTGGTGACATTCCTGCAGAACTAATTAAGAATTCAGGAGAGAAGACGTTGAACCAGCTATACAAAATCATTAGTGAAATGTATTCGACAGGTGAGATACCAAAGGCCTTCGAGAGGAACATTATAATCCCAATTCCTAAGAAGAAAAGAACGGAAAACTGCGAAGATTTTAGGACCATAAGTCTTACTACACATGCGTCGAAGATACTGACAAGGATCATCTACAGAAGAATAGAATGAAAAGCAGAAGAGTACTTGGGTGAGGACCTATTTGGATTCAGAAAAAACAAAGGCACAAAGGAAGCAATATTGGCCCTAAGACTGCTCATAGAGAAGAGAATGGAAAAGAACAAGCCAACGTTCGTTGCGTTTGTGGACTTAGAGAAAGCATTCGACAACGTGGATTCGAGCACAATGCTTGGAATCCTAAAGGAAATTGGGGTTCTTTATAATTACAGAAGAATCATCCACGGTTATGCAAAAACCAAGTGGCGGTGATAAAATCAGGGCCCAGCTGTGAAGAAGCAAGAATTAGGAATAGTCCAGGAAATAAAGCCCATAAAGGTGAAAAACCTTGCAATTTTTTCAAACTGAATCGATTTGTATAAAAATTTGGGATTAGACTAATTATACCCCCTACTTCAAAATCTATATTATGCCGAAGGGCGCTTTTTATTTTTTAGTAGGGGTGAAAACTACCCCTAAAAGCTAAAACTTAAAAAAATATATTTTAAAGCTAAATACGGGTAAAATTTAGTTTAAATTATTTGTATAAGAATTTTTTGCTTGGAAAATAATTTTAAGGCGTTTCAACCCATAATAATCAACCCTTATTGGGGGTTAATGTAAAAAAGAATTTTCAAACTAAATCGATTTGCATAAAAATTTGTGATTATACTAATCATACCTCCTTCAAAACTTTGTTACAAACCAAATCGATTTGCATAAATATTTGGGATTAGACTAATCACACCTCCTTCAAAATGTATACTATGCCGAAGGGCGCTTTTTATTTTTTAGGGGTAAAAACTACCCCTGAAAGCTAAAACTTAAAAATTATATTTTAAAGCTAAATACGGGTAAAATTTAGTTTAAATTATTCGTATTATTTTTTTTGTTTCGAAAATAATTTAAAGGCCTTTCAACCCATAATGATCAACCCTTATTTTGGGTTAATGTAAAAAAATTTCCTATAAATATAAATTATTTATCACATTGTATCTTCTTATTCACTTTCTTACTCCTTTTATTATGTATTCACTTTTTTCTCTCATGATTTTAATCACAGCACAGAAAAGATATAACAATAAGATAAACAGAACAAACTTTGTCATGGTAACATTAACAAATAAATGTACATTTAGGTAGACATTACATGAAACACTATCAAACGGAGACTATATGGCTTCCAGTCTTCCCACCACATGCATGCACACAGGTCACTATGAGCGAGAGCACACATACTCACATATGCGTATGTATATATATATCTTATGGGTATGTGTGTTTATTTTGTAGCAAATTTGAGTGTATCGTTAGCTTCGAACGTAAAGTACACCAAGTATATTCTGAGTATGAGGAATGTTATGCTCTGAATTTTGGATTTCGAATTTTTCGAAAATAAATTTAATTGGTATTTCAAACATAGCTCCTTTAATTTTTATGATAGAAAGTTCATTTAAATTTTATTTTTTAGGGTTTTTACTGACTGCGAGGTCATGTGAATTAATTTTTTTTCGAGTCATTAATTTTGAAAAGGGAGGGATTTCAGGGTTTAAATAAGGTGGAGCTCCCTTGGAAATAGAGGTTTTAATTATCAATATCTCACCAAATATTTATTGTATAGAAAATTAAAACACACCAAAATATTTGAAAATAAAGAAGCTACAATTTGTTACTGTTGCATTTTTCATATCTCCAGTTTTTTTGGATTTATTTTGAAAAGAAGAGCATTTTTAACGAAATTGTAGAAAATGGCTTTTCACTTTTTCCTCCAATTTTTCCAAAATTTAGTACTGTAAATTAAACAAACTTCTAGAATCAATTAACGATAATTAAATAAAGAGAAATTCTGAAGGGCATTGATCAATTTTGACTAGTGTGGTAATAAGGAGTTGTTTTCACTGATTTTTTCGTAGAAAAAAGTAGGGACTGATCTTATTTTTAATCATAACTTCCTCAAATTTCATGATAAAATGTTTTCTTTCTCATTTTAAGAAAGTATTTTAAAAACAATTTTAAACAGATTGCATAAGTTTTCCTCGAAAAATACATTTTTCCCGCTATTTGGTATTGAATCTTTCAAATTTCGCGTATGACAAACGTTAGATAACCATCAACATGTTGTAACTCAGTCCGAATTGGTCATAAAGGAAATATAAAATGAGAGTTTTATTTATTTATTTACAAGCTACAGTTTTGTAATTAACAATTTCCTAATAAAATTAATACTTTTCAAGTTATTTGCCTATAATCGATTAATATCGTTGATTTTTTCGTCAAAAAACTGTTACTTTCAATCGCAAATAACTCGATAAAAATTTATAATACGCAAAAAATGGACAGAATATTTTATTCTTAGAAATAACTTTTTTAATCGATTCCTGTGGTCAAAATATAATTAAAATTTTCCACCCCAGAGATGGGGTAGAAACCACCCCCACGGTAAAAGCGCCCATCGGCATGATATAGATTTTGATTTTTGGTATATTTCCTACTTATTGTTAAAATTTTAGGAAAATCGATTCAGTTTGAAAAAATTGCAAGCCAAAATGCTTCATTTCCTGGACTAGAAAGGAGTGCGACAAGGCTGTACATTGCCATCCGTAATTTTCAACGTTTACATTGAGAAAGCCATTTATGAAATCAAAGAAAAGGCATTGGGAGTGAATATTCATGGAGAAAAAATTAGCATGCCAAGATTTGCCGATGACAGCCGTTATAGCAGAAACAGAGACGGATTTAAAAAAATATTCTGGTTAAAATGGGTAGATATCAACTGAAAATAAGCACGAAGAAAACCAAGATCTTAGTATGCAGCAGAAGAGAAGAAGTCAAGACTAAAATTAAAATAGGGAAGCAAAAACTGATAGAAGTGGATGAATTCTGTTTTTTGGGAAGCAAGATATCTAGTGACGGGAGAAGTAAGAAAGAAATTATTAGCAGAATAGCCCAAGCCAAGAGAGCATTCCACCAAAAGAGAGACCTGCTTATAGCGGGAAACTTAAGTATGGAAGTAAAGAAACTATTTATAAAAACCTACATCTGGAGTATTCTACTATATGGAAGTAAGGCATTGACAATGACCGCAGCGGAAAAAGCAAGGATGGAGGCCTTCGAAATGTGGCGCTACGGAAGAATGATGAAAATAAAATGGATCGACCGAGTTAGTAACGAGGAAGTCCTAAGAAGAGTAGGAGAGAAGAGAAGCCTCATGAAAACCTTAATAAGGAGACGGAACAAACTTATAGGCCACATCTTGAGACATGACGGCCTGGTGAAGACAATCGTCGAAGGACAAGTGGAAGGCAAGAATGGAAAAGGAAGACCTCGAACAAAATATATGGAACAAGTAAAGAGAGATGTGAAAGAGAAGAAATACGTAGGTGTGAAAAGATTAGCTGATGTGTGAATAGAGCGGACAGCTGCATCAAACCAATCCTAGGATTGTAGACCAGGGATTATGATGATGACACCCTTTCACCCTCGTGGTGGATTTTGATGTCGACCAGTGTTATTGTACAATTTATGGCATGTAAATGTATAATACAAGCAGAAAAGATGTGAATATTACAGAAGTGTATGTTTTGAGGTGGTGTGTAGATATTTATCAATGCAATAAATAGGAATTATTATTTCTTTGTGAACTCACAAAGCTTTTTCTATGTCTGTATCTCTGTCTTTGATGATGCCTTTTTTGGACTCATATGCAGGCACAGACCTCAACATCTTTCCAAGGCGATGAGGTGGATGCTGAAGGCACAAGAGCCGTTGTGATAGACCTTGACACTCTGCTGGTTTTGGCCAAGAACGAACTATCTCCCAAGGTGACTGATGCCACTGAGGTATTTATGAAATTCACATTCAATTAAATAAATGGATTAGTATGATTTTTGGGAGAAATCCTGAATTTCAAGTACTGTAAACTCGGGCACTTGAGCTCAGATTTTGAAACCTGTATCATTGTTTTCAAAAATTGGCACAATGTATTGTAACCAATGCCGCTTGGCATTTTTTATGGGTAACTTTAAATCAGTGTTCACAAGGTAAGGAGAACTGATTCAATATCGTGTGTGATTGTGTGTGTGTATATATACAGGGAAGATTGAATGGAGTGTTGAGTGTTGCCCCATCCCCCCACGATTCCCCGCTTTCCTAATTTTGGATTTTCTCTGTAATGTGTACGTAACCAGGGAAAGGTCTGCATTTTTCCCAATCCCCTCCCTGCAAACAACACCCGTGTGCAGCAAATGGAGGGTGACAGAACCTGCACCCCTTCCTTCTAAAAAATGAGAACATGCTTTGGCAATCCCCCTGCCCCGTGGTGAGTATTCTATGAAAACCCACTTTTTCCTGAGTTTCCCCCAGTTGCCCCAACCTCAGAAAATAACACTCTCTGGTCAATAACATACAGACGAATTTCAGGTTGAGGAGACATTTCGACCACGGCTTCGTGTTGCAGCCAAAGGCTATGTCCGACAGCTGAGTGTGTCTTGCGTGTCAGGTGGAGGAGAGGTAGAAAGAGGAGAGAATCGTGGAGGTTAGACTGTGAGGTGAAGAGTGGCGAAGGAGGGGAAATGGGAGAACTGAACAGTGGATTTGCCATGCCAAGAGGAATAAGGTCAAACCACGACGCCTTGAATTAAATATTCTCTCAATCCATGGTGAATGAAGACGCTGCAGGACTCAGCCGAGGAGGTCATCCCTATCCATGACGGAGAGCCGAAAAGTGAAACTGTTATCCCACATGACTTCCCCCAGTTAAGAAGATTCATGAAAAAATCCCCTATGTAAACAAGAATAGAAGAACTAACTCTGAGGAAGACCTGTTGTCCCACATTATTTGTGCCTTGCATTTTGCTTGTTCTTTAGTCCCACACTTTTCCCCGCAAAGGATTTTTTATTTTAGTATTTCGGACAGCGAATTATTGGAGAGTGTTTAGGATTAGTGTTGGTGTTGTCGCTTCATATGTTTTTGTATGCATGCCAGAGATTAACAAGAATTTAAGATTTTTGTTTCAATTTTTTCATTTTTTTATAGATATCATTTGTAAATCTGAAATCTGCTTACTTTCAGCCTACTGTTATGGAGAATGGGGAGCTGATTCAAAATCGAACAATGGCCATGGAGTCTATGACGGAGGCTGTGGGTGAGTGCTCTTCAGTGCTTAGAAAATGACTCTTCAGAAAAAGATTTTTAACTAATTCTAACTAGGTGAATGTCCAAAAGCTGGATCTCAGAATTCAATAAAATTTTGAATTCGATATTTTTTCATACTTTCCTTCCACACTCTTATTTTACAAAAGCATGTTTTTCATCAATATTCTCATTAAGTTCACTGAAACTTTTGTTTTTACATGTGGCACGACCCCGGGTCCTCGGTGTTACAATTGGGCACTTAAACCACTGCACTAACACTCACCCTTTGCAGAGTGGCTCTTATACATGAATATATTTGACCTGTAAATGTTTAACTGCATTTCAGTTTAAACTATTTGGCTATATAACCCGATACTGGGGCTGATTCAAGGACAGCCCCCAATGAACTATGTATACAAGAAATTATGTAACAAGAAAATTTGATTGAAATCTGAGACCCGGTTTTTAGACACCTCCCTTGTGATGGATGTAGCATCTGTATATTTCATCCATCTAATATTCTTATGTTCATGATTTATATTTCTGCTTGATATGTATCAGGTCGGCAAACGTCTTGTAAAATTTTCGTCATGCTTCAGTGATATTTAATGATATATGCAGGTATGTGATTTCATATGGGAATTCCTGGGTACTTTACCTAACAATTTTGTCTTTAAGACTGAGTAATAAAAAAATTCCCATTAAATCACTTGTGAAGAATACTAAGCATAAGATTCCAGCTATATACCATGTCAATTGTGGCATCGATGAACATAATTAACATGGAACATGTTGACATGAGCTCAAGTGGCTTTTTTCAATTTTGAAATGATGGTAAATTTTTGCTTCGAAAGACACCCCAACGAATTCACTGTTTTATGCTCTTGGCAACTGTGCATTAATAGGCCTAACCGTTCTTCATGGAAAAAGGGAGATAAGGAAAAAAAACTGATTTGGCTAAAAATAGACAACTCAATTTTAATACCATGCAAGCGTCAGTTGTAGTTCTGCAGAGTAATGATAGTGGGTGACCATGCCATGCTTACTTATTCTCGTTAGCTAAGATTTCAAGGTTATAGCTTCATCCAAATTGTTAAAGGTGGTACAGCGAAGTACAAGGCATTAACCTCCTTGATGGTGGATATGAGAAGTTAGAATTAATTGGATGTTAATTTAACTCATAACTGTTTAGTTTATTTTTCATAAGGTTGTTAAAGTTGTATTTTCTACATTGCTTCACATTTTAGGTTCTTTGAGTTTTATGAAAATTCACTCTGGACGCATTAAAAATTAAAATATAATTGTGATGATTTCTTCTGAAAATAAATAAATTATAAGGGAAGTATTAGGGGATTTGAAAATGGATACATGTTCACAACCTGGAAATTAGGTGTTTTTTCTATTTTTCACCTTTTCCATACGTAGTCTATGAATCGACAAAGTGAGGAGATGAAACAGATATTCTTACAGACTTACACATGCATCAGGCTTCATGGTGATTGCTTGCTAGTCTTAATCCATGGTGAATTCAACCCTGAATATTGGGTCTGCCACCGAAACCAGACGATTGTAGATGGCACTAAGATGGAGATGGGAAGTAGTGTGGGGGAAGGCTATTGATATGTTACAAAATGTACTGTTTGCCATTTCAAAATGTTGGATGCATTGTGCAAACATGGCAATCCTTTTGTCATTTTAACATTCTGCATAACTGGTCTGTTCTGATGGTTTTTGATACCAATCCATCCTGTACCATCCAGGCTCTCAAACTAAGACTGTGAGAAAGAGATATCAGCGGCACTGTGAGGGCATTCAAGGAGAGAGTTAGAACCCTTTCCACTCTTCTCATTTAGGATATACATTTACTGAAGGAATACTATAAAATTTCGGATCCTGATCCCATGCCTTCTGCAACTTTGGATCCGATGTATCCAATGAAGGGCAATGACCACAGATATTTCGATATGAGGCATCCCATATGTCCATCCCAATATAATACATAATGATCTTAGGTATGAGATGATTAATACGCCATGCCTTTATACTGTAAATAATGTTATAAATGATGCAAGGTGTTGTGGTTACGAAAGTTTTGTTTGAAATAGAGAGGTGTGCCCCTCAGATAATTTCATCTTCATTTACTGGTATTGTTGTTCTTGTTTACAAACTGCAAATATTTGTTTTTTTAATAGGTTTTGTCCTTGAAGGCAAGTTCTTATAATATGCGATATTATTACCCATTTATCTTTCTCTCAATGATTTATTATGATGGCAATGATTTTTGTGAGCTTTAAATACCTTCTGGCTCCCATAGTTCCTGTCCATTTTTATTTTGCATATTTTTAGCCTTGCATTGCAAGATAGTATTTGCATTTAATAATGATATTTTTTTTCAATTCAACATTATGTGTGCATGCCATTTGTATATTCAGTTTATGATTACTTCTATGCATGAAAAAGTGCATTGAGGTATTTTTTGGAGTAGATACTTCAGTTTAGAAGGCAATATTTTGCTCAATTACTCTGAGGAGCAGTGTCACAATATTTGTGAAGAAATGGAAACCACCTTAAAAAGTGAACTAACACCTTGTTATGTGTACAGCATCTAATCGAAGGCTTGATTGGTTGAAGTTGCTACCTTGATATCTGCCTAAAGGCTGTCATAAATTAGTTCAACGAATCATAGATTTCATGGCTGACTTTACTTATTTTTAATGTGAAATTCTTTTCTAGGGTCTGCAGCTACTGAAAGAGCCGCAGTCCTTGAACCAAAGATGAGAAAACAACATTCAAGGAAAGGAAAGAAGGTGATGGGTAAAGGCATTAAAAAAATAACGTCGTGCTCAATTCCTAATGATGGACGGTTACATTCGGAATCTAGATATGATTCTAAAATCAGAGGATATAGAGCAACAAAGACTATTGCTGGAAAGAGAGGTGGTTGTGATAATGCAACAACCATAAAGTTTGTCAAGAGCACTGAGAAGGGAAATAATGGTCCTGAATCAGTCATACGGAAAAACGAGGTGAAAAGTACTTGCATGATCAAAAATCCTGGGAAGCGTGCAAGTTCAACGAAAAAAACATATCATTGCTTCAACTGTAGAGAAGCATTCAAGGCCAAATATGATCTCATTAAGCACCTGAAGATTCATTTCGGTTCTGGTAATTTGGATATTGATTCAAATTTGTCAATCGGAAAAGATTTGTCCCTCAAAACCTTAGTATCTAGAAGAGAAACTAAAACTTCATGTCTGCCCATCTCCTCCAAAAGTTTAAATCAGCTGATGCGTAAAAGGCAAAAGGTGAGACAAAAAGGAAATGGGCTTCTTAATAATAACTTCGAAGGAACAAGGGAGAATAAAAATATGAGGGAAGTAAGGAGAAGCTCCATTGTAGATGGGAAATCGTGCACAGATAGTCCACGCACAACAAAGAAGTCTTATTCCTGTAATGAATGTGATGTGAAGTCTTTCCCTCCTAAGAGTGCCCTTGTCAGTCACATGCGGACTCATACGAAGGAGAAACCTTATTATTGCAATGAATGTGACAAGTCATTCTCTCATAAGAGTACCCTTGTCTGTCACATGCGGACTCACACGAAGGAGAAACCTTACTGTTGCAATGAATGTGATAAGTCTTTCTCTCAAAGGAGTCACCTAGTCGGTCACATGCGGACTCATACGAAGGAGAAACCTTATTATTGCAATGAATGTGACAAGTCATTCTCTCATAAGAGTACCCTTGTCAGTCACTTGCGGACTCATACCAAGGAAAAACCTTATTCTTGCAATGAATGTGATAAGTCTTTCTCTCAAAAGAGTCACCTAGTCAGTCACATGCGGACTCATACGAAGGAGAAACCTTATTATTGCAATGAATGTGACAAGTCTTTCTCTCATAAGAGTACCCTTGTCAGTCACTTGCGGACTCATACCAAGGAAAAGCCTTATTCTTGCAATGAATGTGATAAGTCTTTCTCTCAAAAGAGTCCCCTTGTCCGTCACATTCGGACTCATACGAAGGAGAAACCTCATTCTTGCAATGAATGTGATAAGTCTTTCTCTGATAAGAATACCCTTGTCTGTCACATGCGGACTCACACGAAGGAGAAGCCCTACTGTTGCAATGAATGTGATAAGTCTTTCTCTCAAAGGAGTCACCTAGTCAGTCACATGCGGACTCATACGAAGGAGAAACCTTATTATTGCAATGAATGTGACAAGTCTTTCTCTCATAAGAGTACCCTTGTCAGTCACTTGCGGACTCATACCAAGTAAAAACCTTATTATTGCAATGAATGTGATAAGTCATTCTCTCGTAAGTTTACCCTTGTTAGTCACATTCGGACTCATACGAAGGAGAAATCGTATTCTTGAAATGAATTTAATAAATCTTTCTCTCCAAAAAGTACCCTTTTCAGTCACATTCGGACTCATATGAAAGAGATACCTTATTCGTGCAATGAATGTGGAAACTCTTCCACTACCAAACAAAACCTTGTCCTACACATGAGTGGACATCGGAAAGAAGCTTTATTCATGAAATGCATGTGAAAAGACGTTCTCTTTGTAGCTCCACCTTTTCTATCATTTGCAAACACAGGGGGCTAGGTCATAGTTGCCTAATTAATTGGCATTCATTAGCAATGATGGTATATAATTCTTAATAATACGAGTACTGTTTGTACGAAATTAAAAAATGTCCCAATATATTGAATATTATATCATAATAATCGCCGCGCTCACTAGGGAGCTACGCCCCCAAGAACGCCAACGCGACTCTTCGGAACCGCTTCGCCGTTCCTCGTCAGGGGTCGGCTTCGCCGCCCGGGGGGTCACCCCCAAACGCCTGCTCCACCACGTCAGGTTTACTGGACCCACATCCTGCGCCTGCGACTCCTCGGTACGGCTTCGCCTTTCCTCGCCATGGTCGGCTTCGCCGCCCGGGGGTCGAAGTATGATGATGATTCTGCTTCACGACCTGCGCCCACGGCTCCTCGGAACGGCTCCACCGTTCCTTGTATTAGGGTGGCTTCGCCGCCAAGTTTTTCACTCCACACCCCGCACAACGTACTACCAGCTGTCATCAATGTTGGCCATGGATTCGGTAGCTATGAGTGGAAGGGGTGAAAGATGCTGCGGGATATAGCCTCATGGTACCCAAGGTGGCGGCTTGTTAGCTTTCTTTAATTTTTTGGAGGGTGTACGGGGGTTACCGGGGGTTTTCTGCAAGTACTGACTGCGTTTATAATCGTACACATGAATTCCTTAGCGAGTCATAGGAGCACGGTATTACTGCGAAAATGTGCGAAAACAACAAAAATTGGCGACTTACAACAAAAAAATATTTTTTCGGTGGTCTTCCAGGGAGCCACGTGAGTTTTTCAGGGGTTTTCCTGCATTAAATTGGTTAGTCGGCCTACATTAATAATTCCAGCTCTCTAGCTATAGTGGAACCATGAAGTTTTGACTGTTACTAACATATAGATTTCACACTCCGTGTTCTCCATGTTGCGGTGCATCGACGCAGTAATAAGGCAACGCTCACGTGAATTTCGAGGCCGTACCTTAATGGGAAGTGCTTAAAAAATCGCGTTTAAGTGTCCATGTCCTTGAACTTCCATTTCACCCCTACTATTTTATTAATACATCTACATTACAAAATTTGAAGTTTTATTTTAGGTCCGTAAACGGGCCTGGGTAATTGAAAATGACGGTTAAATATAGCTGACACAATTCCCACTCTGAGTCAATAAAACTATACAACTCGGAAGAACGGTACACTTAATGTGCGACTTATTAGATGATTTTAATTTTTTTTGGTAGGGTTTTCAGGGGGTATTGGGGGCTTTAGGTGCTTGTCCCGTATAATGCGTCACCGTTTACCTTCTATAAAAATTCCGGCTCTTTAGCTGTTGTGCAACCATGGTTTCGCGGCGGTCGCACCCCTTTAAATTAAACATTCCGCATTCTCCAGGTAGCGGCGCGCAGGGGGATGTTGAATACATCACTCCTGCGAATTTGGTGTCCCTACCTCGTTGGAAAGTGGCAAACAAATTCCGAAAAATCTGATATTTGTATGTTGGTGGGATGTAAACTTCACGGCGGATGTTTTGTAAGTTACCAAACGTTGTAGGAGTCGCGATTTTGATTAATTATTTTGAAGTAACCGTGAGACTTACGGGAAAAGTAGGGTAGACCGATAGGGTGCGAAGCTCCCTGAACGATTTTTCCGGAGATTCCGAACATTCATATGGCAAAGACTCCGGCCGAAATCCGAAATTCAATATTCCTAATGTCAACAATGGAAAATCGAAAATCGTTAATTACTCGAAATTCGTTCGACTTGTGGATATTCAAATACAACCAAAAAATTAAACAAAAGGTCTAGTATGTGTTGGTTGAAGGATTTTGTCCTAGGATTATAGCAACTGTAAAAAAATCCAAGTATAGGCCCATTAGGAAAACATTAGAAATTTACAAAAAGTCATAAAAAATACCTTTAATTATAATATGGCATGGAAGAATAAACCAGAGAATCAATCAAAAAATCTAGTTTATGCCATTGGAATTTCATATTCCTGAGACGTTTATAAATGCGTAATAAAATGAAAAAAGTTTTAGTACAATGAGGCTTCCATGTTAATTCGGATCGATATCTCTCAAAAACCTATCGACTTTTTTGAGTTTTCGGATTTTTCCCCCCGATCAATATTTTTTCTTCACTTCCGATAAAAATTTCGTCCTCCCACCTCGTCGGAAGTGGTGGAGAATTTGTATACGTGAATCAGTCAGTGAGTGATTTGTATGCCATGCATCGGGTTATCGGGTTGTATATATAATGTGTATATAATATAGATATATAGACGGGCTATGTATATAATAGACTCAGTTAAGTCTGTGAACTTCTTTTTATAAATGTTCAATTACATTTACTGTGCCATATTTTCAAGGTCTAAATAATTTATTCCTTTGTATTTAACTGGTTATTATTTTACTGTTAGAAAATTATTTAGATTTAAATGCAAGCTATGCATTTCAACACTGTCGATAAAAATCTGAGGCACTTTGTCTCAAGAATAATTTTCAATGCAATGTCAATGTTAATTGTGTGAAAAATTAATGTGTAATTGTCTGATCAATGTTAGTTGATGTAGTGCTTCTATGTAATTTATATGCAAATATCAAGTTAATAATAATATACGATTGATGAAGAGAGTGCTGAACTGAGTGACTGGTGTGTTTTAATTCTTGATGTACCCACATGCTTTTCAATGACTACATCAGTATTGGGTTGTTGTCTGAATGCCTGCACCACAATCACCGTGCAATTATTTGTTCAAATGACAATAATATGTCATCTTGAAAACATTGCTAGCCGTAGTTAAGGCTTAAAAGATCAATGAAAGGAATTTCTTTCTCAGGTGAATGGCCAAATATTTCCATGCAACTGTGTCCCGTTCATAGGCACGAAACAAATAACTTTCCTGCTGTGTATAAATAGATTTTTTAGGTAATTTGTCTCACACACGTGGTTTTGCTTCTCGAGATGTATAAATTGAGATGATTTTATCATGGACAAAATATTTCACGTGAAAAAATGTGGTCAATATACATATTTTATCGTTTATATATATATATATATATATATATATATATATACATATAAATTCAAAGGTAAGGAAAGAAAGGGATAGGAACATGGAATAGAAAAAGGACGAGGACAACGGTGCTGTGGTAGGTGGAAAAAAGCCAGAAATCAGAGGGTAAAAATGCGGCCTGACTGGGACTCGAACCCAGAACCTCCTGGTTGCCGGCCAGGTGCTCTACCAGTTGCGCTACCAGGACGCTTAGATTTACCATGATTTCGGCGGGGGTTTATACACAGAAAACTCCCTTTGCTGTGGCCCACGAGAGTAACCAATAGATGGCACTGGGGCAGCTCACCACTCACCAGGGGAAGGAATGGACGAGGACACAAGGATGAAAGGAAAGGTACACACTCACACGATAGTGGGAAAGAGACAGGAACACGCGTTTCGGGGCACGCAGAGCCCAAGTGAAATAAGCCAATATGGCCGATACACTACTTCATTCATTCACACGGCGCCATAAGCGCAAACATACATATAAATTCAAAGGTAAGGAAAGAAAGGGATAGGAACATGGAATAGAAAAAGGACGAGGACAACGGTGCTGTGGTAGGTGGAAAAAAGCCAGAAATCAGAGGGTAAAAATGCGGCCTGACTGGGACTCGAACCCAGAACCTCCTGGTTGCCGGCCAGGTGCTCTACCAGTTGCGCTACCAGGACGCTTAGATTTACCATGATTTCGGCGGGGGTTTATACACAGAAAACTCCCTTTGCTGTGGCCCACGAGAGTAACCAATAGATGGCACTGGGGCAGCTCACCACTCACCAGGGGAAGGAATGGACGAGGACACAAGGATGAAAGGAAAGGTACACACTCACACGATAGTGGGAAAGAGACAGGAACACGCGTTTCGGGGCACGCAGAGCCCAAGTGAAATAAGCCAATATGGCCGATACACTACTTCATTCATTCACACGGCGCCATAAGCGCAAACATACATATAAATTCAAAGGTAAGGAAAGAAAGGGATAGGAACATGGAATAGAAAAAGGACGAGGACAACGGTGCTGTGGTAGGTGGAAAAAAGCCAGAAATCAGAGGGTAAAAATGCGGCCTGACTGGGACTCGAACCCAGAACCTCCTGGTTGCCGGCCAGGTGCTCTACCAGTTGCGCTACCAGGACGCTTAGATTTACCATGATTTCGGCGGGGGTTTATACACAGAAAACTCCCTTTGCTGTGGCCCACGAGAGTAACCAATAGATGGCACTGGGGCAGCTCACCACTCACCAGGGGAAGGAATGGACGAGGACACAAGGATGAAAGGAAAGGTACACACTCACACGATAGTGGGAAAGAGACAGGAACACGCGTTTCGGGGCACGCAGAGCCCAAGTGAAATAAGCCAATATGGCCGATACACTACTTCATTCATTCACACGGCGCCATAAGCGCAAACATACATATAAATTCAAAGGTAAGGAAAGAAAGGGATAGGAACATGGAATAGAAAAAGGACGAGGACAACGGTGCTGTGGTAGGTGGAAAAAAGCCAGAAATCAGAGGGTAAAAATGCAGTAGTGTATCGGCCATATTGGCTTATTTCACTTGGGCTCTGCGTGCCCCGAAACGCGTGTTCCTGTCTCTTTCCCACTATCGTGTGAGTGTGTACCTTTCCTTTCATCCTTGTGTCCTCGTCCATTCCTTCCCCTGGTGAGTGGTGAGCTGCCCCAGTGCCATCTATTGGTTACTCTCGTGGGCCACAGCAAAGGGAGTTTTCTGTGTATAAACCCCCGCCGAAATCATGGTAAATCTAAGCGTCCTGGTAGCGCAACTGGTAGAGCACCTGGCCGGCAACCAGGAGGTTCTGGGTTCGAGTCCCAGTCAGGCCGCATTTTTACCCTCTGATTTCTGGCTTTTTTCCACCTACCACAGCACCGTTGTCCTCGTCCTTTTTCTATTCCATGTTCCTATCCCTTTCTTTCCTTACCTTTGAATTTATATGTATGTTTGCGCTTATGGCGCCGTGTGAATGAATGAAGTAGTGTATCGGCCATATTGGCTTATTTCACTTGGGCTCTGCGTGCCCCGAAACGCGTGTTCCTGTCTCTTTCCCACTATCGTGTGAGTGTGTACCTTTCCTTTCATCCTTGTGTCCTCGTCCATTCCTTCCCCTGGTGAGTGGTGAGCTGCCCCAGTGCCATCTATTGGTTACTCTCGTGGGCCACAGCAAAGGGAGTTTTCTGTGTATAAACCCCCGCCGAAATCATGGTAAATCTAAGCGTCCTGGTAGCGCAACTGGTAGAGCACCTGGCCGGCAACCAGGAGGTTCTGGGTTCGAGTCCCAGTCAGGCCGCATTTTTACCCTCTGATTTCTGGCTTTTTTCCACCTACCACAGCACCGTTGTCCTCGTCCTTTTTCTATTCCATGTTCCTATCCCTTTCTTTCCTTACCTTTGAATTTATATGTATGTTTGCGCTTATGGCGCCGTGTGAATGAATGAAGTAGTATATATATATATATATATATAAATAATTTAAGTTAATGTCAATACACACAGAGACACAAAAAAGAAACACTCACATTGGATAAATAAACTTGTGAAGCTATCGAAGCACTTCCGGCTTCTTCGTCAGCTGAAGAATGAATGGTGAGGAAAGGAGAGGGTTGGAAAAAGGAAAAAGAGGGGTAAGGGGAGAGGTGTATGGGGAGGGGGGAGTTAGGAATAGGGGTTAGGATGCAATGTTCAAACCCGGGAAGCTATTGGCTTGAAAGTGCCAAATGCACGCCAATTCGAGGGTGTGGAGGTTGAGGGCGGAGTCGGTGGGAGGGAGGGAGGCAATAATGGATACTTTGTAGCATTGATTGAAAATGGAATCATGTGAAAGACAATGTGTGGGAACTGGTAGAGAGGAGTGGGGGGAAGATGGACAGCAGGAGGCGCGATGATTGTTAATTCTGAGATTGAGAGGGGTAGTGCATAGGCCTATATAAAAAGCGGGGCAGAAGTTGCATTGAAGGAGGTATATGATGTTGGTGGAGGTACAGGTGGTGGAAGGAGATATCGGGAGGAATTTTAGTTTGGAGAGGAAAGAGGCTGGGGGTGGAGAGAGAATTTTACAGGTTTTACATCTAGGACGGTTGCACGGTGAGGGTGGGGTAGTGGGGACTGAATTCAATTTTTGAAGGGGGCGGGTGGCTTTGAAGATGGTGCTGAGGTTAGGTGGTCTCTTATACGTGATCCGTGGAAGAGAGGGGAAAATTTGTGAGGTGGATTTGTGGTTGGAGAGAATGGGGTACAAGTCCTTCAGGATGTCCTGTAAGGCATGAGCACCGGGGAAGTAAGTGGTGAGAAGAGATGGAGAGCAATTCTTTTCCGCACAGGGTTTATCGGACCTGTAGGGTTTTTTTCTAATTTTGTTGATTAACAGTTTATCGGGATACCCGCGGCGTAGAAGAGAAGTGTGTAGATTGGAAAGGAACTTCTCGAGGTCTTCGGGGTTGTTGCAGATTTTGTGACCACGGACGGAGAGAGAAAAAGGGATTGAACGTTTGGTATGTGGTGGGTGGCAACTGTCATAGTGGAGGTATTGCTGTCTGTTGGTGGCTTTGATGTGGACAGATGTCTTGAATTTGTTATTTTCGGAAAGAAGAATGTCCACATCTAGGAAAGTGATGTTGGTGTTAGAGATGGAAGAAGTGAAAGAAACTGAGGCGGAAGAGTTAAGCGAAGAGACAAAGGTGTTAAGGGAATTGATGTCATGCGGCCAGAGAATAAATATGTCGTCAATGTATCTGAGCCAAAGGAGAGGTTTTAGAGGGTAATTTGATAGGAAATTTTCTTCGAACAGGCCGAGGAAGAGATTTGCATAGGAAGGGCTAAACCTACTTCCCATAGCACAGCCGGAGATTTGCAGATAGTGGTTGTTATTAAAAGAGAAGGCATTGTGGGTGAGAATGAAATGGGAAAGATCAAGAAGAAATTCAGTGCTAGGGTTTTGAGGAGTGGGTCGTAATGAAAGATAGTGGCGGAGAGCAGCGAGTCCCTCAGAATGAGGGATTGAAGTGTAAAGTGAGGTTACATCAATAGTGGCCATGATAATGGGCTGATTGGGGGGGGAGGGAAATGGAATTGAGTCTAGAAAGGAAGTCATGGGAATCTTTGATGTATGATGGAAGGGACTAAACGAAGGGTTGGAGATAGAAATCAACGAAAGCCGAAATGCGCTCCGTGGGAGAGTTTTGAGAGGAAACTATGGGGCGGCCTGGGTTATTCGCTTTATGAATTTTTGGAAGGATGTAGAAAGATGGCGAAGTGGGGTGATCTGGTAAGAGAAGGGAAATGTCTGACTGGCTTAGGCCCTCGGAGGGAGCTTTTGTTTTTAGTAGGGCGTTCAATTCTGTGTGAAAATCAGAGGTAGGATCTGATGAGAGAGGGGAGTAGGAGGAAGAGTCTCCTAGTAGTCGGTTGCACTCTGATATGTAGTCACTGGTGTCAAGTACAACGACAGTGGAGCCTTTGTCGGCCGAGGTAATCACTATGTTGGGGTTGTTTTGGAGTTTTCTGATGGCGGCGGACTCCGAGGGAGACAGGTTTGGCGGCGGGTGGAGGGAGCGTAGGAAAAATTCACTCAAAGCCCTTGAGAGGAGACAGTTGATAAAAATTTCAAGCGGGTGGTGGGGAGGAAGAGGTTTGGGCTGGTGAGAGGAAGGGGAGCGGAATTTGTGGAGGGCATTTTGAATACCCTCCGGCGCCTGTTGTCTTGTGTGGGAATTCCAGAAAACCTTCCACCGAAGGTTTCGGCAAAAATGCAAAATGTCCGTGAGAAGAGTGGTGGGGTTAATCCTAGGCGTTGGGGAGAAAGAGAGTCCGCGGTTGAGGACAGAAACCTCGGCGGGGCTGAGTTTAGCGGAAGAAAGGTTGACCACTTGCTGGTCGGTGGGTTCCACTGGGTCCTGGTCGTGAGGGTCAATTGGCATGGGATCGCGCCGAGGAGGCCGGGTTGAGCGCTCCGGAGCTGCTATGGGTCGCGGCGGAGGTGGGGGTGGAGGGGGGAGTTTAAAAAGTGTGGCCAGGTCTGGTTTGACGCCTATGAGAGGAGGGGGGACTTGTGCGTGGGGTGAGAGACGCAGTGGGAGGGAAAGGCCATCTCGGAAATGTGAAATGCATAGGGAAGAGAGTTTGTGCAGTGAATTCTCGCGTTTCTTCTCGAGTAAGAGGTGCGCCGAAACTAGAATCGTGTTAACTTCCTTAAGAAGTTAACACGTCATGTTAACTTCCTCAATACTCGCTTTCCCTATGCCAATTCACTCTCACGCAATACCAAGGGTTAGTTGATCAATATTATAACTCTCTGCTTTCTCTCATAAAATTAATTTCACTCTGTTCTCCTCACCTTCTTAAGGAAGTTAACACGATTCTAGTTTCGGCGCACCTCTTACTTGAGAAGAAACGCGAGAATTGTTGTCCATCTTCCCCCCACTCCTCTCTACCAGTTCCCACACATTGTCTTTCACATGATTCCATTTTCAATCAATGCTACAAAGTATCCATTATTGCCTCCCTCCCTCCCACCGACTCTGCCCTCAACCTCCACACCCTCGAATTGGCGTGCATTTGGCACTTACAAGCCAATAGCTTCCCGGGTCTCAACGTTGCATTAACTTAAACTATTTATATTACGTGCCACGTGTATTTCGGATTTTCCAATACATTGTTTTATATATATATATATTGTGACGAAAAGCCTCGTCACGGCGCATTCTGCGTCCATCTCTTCTCCCCGATTCATATTGGCGCGCGGCAACAGCGAGTGATGAGCGACCTTCTTTTCTTTTTCCTGTGTTGTCTGCTAGAATTTAGCATGTCTTTTGTTTTGTAATGGGTATATAAGGCCCGGTATTGTGGGATGTGGGGTCGATTCCTGAGAAAGCGGCAGTTGATCCGCTAGAGAAGACGGAGGCCAGCTGTGACAGTGCCAAGGTGGGGCGACAAGACGGGGCTGCGGCAGACGAGAGAAAGCGGCATTTCGGAGGTCGGGCAACGCGACCAGGGGAAGGGCGCGCGGAGAGAGAAGCGTGGAGTACAGCGAGACACGAGAAAAGTGTCCTTGCTTTTTCGTCAGGACATCACGACATCGTCCAAGGATTTGCGGGAGGTGGTTCCCCGCGATCGACGCATCGTGACCCGGCGGCCAGGATTCGGACCCGCCGTCTTTGACACTTAAGTACTCTAAACCCTCTCCCGGGACGGGGAAATAATCCCGATCCCTCCCCCGCTCCAGCCAGCCCACGCGCCCTGTACGAAGAAAGTCCCCCAGTGTGCACGTGTGTCATCCTAATACTCATGTGGCTTCTGACACAAGCTCACGTCTCTCTTTCTCGGTCTAAAGACCATTTTTAATTGTATCACGATTCTCCCGTTCTCGTCATCCCATCTGGTTGACGTCAGACTCATTTTTGATTGAACAGAACGTGGAGCATGTAACATTTGAAAGTAGAACGACGAACATTACTCATAATTGCCTTTGAAGTGCAGCAAGATTTCGAGTGCCCGTGTCATAGCAATCTCTGAGAGTATACAGTGTTATTTTTGTCCATTTTTGTTCATTTACCCCAACAATCATCTCATCCCTCATTTATTAGATATAAGATTTCTCTTTCTTTTTGTGTATGGCATATTTGCTTCATTTTTATTTTTGCAAGTGTATCATTGATGTCTCGCCCAATTCAGCATCACTATTCCATCCCTCATTAGCGTTTAAGGACAGAAGTGTTCGTTTATTTTTCTCTAATAAATTTTTGTATGACAGTCATTCGCTGTGTACGAGGTCATTCATCCCCTTGCTGTGCCATTGTGTTTAATGCCGCGAGTTCCCATCTTGACTGCGAGCCCAGAACCTACGAAAAATTAAGAACTCGGATAATAATCTCAGTTCGACGGTGCATGGCTCACGGGAGCGTACCGTCACAATATATATATATATATATATATATATATACACACGTTTGAAATAAACTCACACGAGCATTATAAATAATGTAAAGGAACTTCTTCTTGCCCTGGGGTGGGCACACAAAAAAACTTAGAAATTGACAGAAAAACGAAAATTAAAATAAAAGTGAGGAACTTACGGGGAAAGGTTGTTTTTACAAATTTTCGATGGGACGCAGCCCATCTTTCTCAAGTGAGAAGAGGAGGGAAAGTGAGGAAAGGGCATAAGGAAGGGTGCAGGGCAGAGGGCTAAGGTGGAGGGAGGAAAAACGGTGGACGGGGATTGGTTGTTCTTTCTAATGGGCGCGGTTGATTCCTGGACCAGAAAACGCACGGAAAGCCCATATGCATGCCTGTTCCAAGTCCTTCAGTTCTAGGGGGGTGCTAGACGGGGGGAGGGAGGCTAATATTCCCACTTTATAGCATTGGTCAAACAGAGCTTTGTGGGAGGAAGCATGAACGGCGACTGGAAGGGAAGCAGAAACAGAAGAAACGCTATTGCATGAAGAGCGATGCCCGTTCATTCGGATGCAAAGGGGAGTGGTGGATAAGCCGATATAAAAAGCGGGGCATTTCTGGCACAACAGTATATATACAATGTTTTTTGTTGTGCAAGAAATTTCCGACACAGAGGGGAGAGGGAAGGCAAGGAATTGATCGGGAAGGGGTTCGGTGATGAGGATGTGACAAGTTTTGCATCTTGCACGGTTGCAGGGCGAGGGCTGTGGTTTAATATAGGTACTTTGTTTGGGCAGTGGTTTGGTTGTTTTTAAGATGCTGGCCAGATTTGGTGGTCTTTTAAAAACGAGTGAAGGGCATCGCGGGAAAAATCTGGAAGTGGCTGTGTTGTCTGAGAGGATGGGGAAAAGGTCTTTTAGGGTCCTACGCAATACGTCCACGCCCGGAAAAAAGGTCGTACACCTACCAGTGGCACCTACCAGTGACACCTCTCCTTAGTGAACCTGCATACATCAAATTGCCCAAATTTTGGTCCCCTCCATTACGATGTAGAGAGGTTTTACTGAATTTTTTATATCCTAAATCCAAAGTTTATTACCTGTGGAGTACGCATTTAACACTTGGATTTTTAAATGACAATATCTATTTTTCGCGATTAAATGAAGTGAAAATTTTCAAGCGCACGAAAATGTGACAGTCAAGTATGATTGATGGGAAAAGCCCATGTGACTTCATTCTGGTTTCCGCTGCCATCGTGTGAGGCGACCTTGTGTCGAAGATATGTAAGCCACTGTGATGCAGGCTGCTAGCAGGTAGCGCTTGGCTTAAACAAGGATTATTATTCCCCTGTCAAACAAAGGAAACTTTCCGAACTTAGGCAATTTTAATGGGTGATTATTATGAGATGTTTCCCTGAGCTCTGTGCCTCATGCATGCATTGCTTATCTCATACGACGTAAAACTCCTATCTACTCATATAGAAACTAGGTCCCTATGATGTCACGTGGAGTGGCATCACATGGGCTCCAATCTGGCCTTTTTCAAATCAGGTAAAAATGGACCATTGCCATACTGGGATTTCTAAAACGAAAGAATTTGTATATTATGTATTCACTAATGGTGGGTAATGAATCGCACCAATGCCTTTCATTTTCTATGATGAAGGAAACTACCCGATTGGTTACCTATACATATTACTGTTAAGATTTCAATGAAATGCATAATTTTGTATATTTGCGAACAATGCCGTATTTTTATTAACTGAAAAAGTATCTAAGTACTTTTTTATAGTCAAGGGTTTGTTGTTTTACTTTGTTGTGAGTCTTTTAACAAATGGATGAGAATAAAAACTCGAAGTAGATATTGGATCCTGATTTTTCCAGGCTAACTGCCGAAGCTTGTATAGTTGCACGAAGACTTCGTCCTCGGGTTACCGAAATAATATTTTTTTATCAATAACAGTATTTTTTAATGGTACCACCAGGTTATGGTAAGCAATGTAAAGCAAAAGTGATAATAGCTGGAGGTATGAAGAGAAGAATGAAATTATCATTTTGAAACAATAAGAGTGATAATGCACACCAACGAAGCTTCAGCAGAAAAAAGGAGATTTTGAAGGAGGAGAAGTTAAGTTATGGGTAAAGTTATGCCATTTTCCCTTGGGATTGAATGGTCACTTGAGTGCGACCACTGCTTCAAAACTCAATTCTGTTCACATCTGTCCTAGTCAGGTCTTGGTACTGTGAATGCAAAGGATGCATGTTCCTTCAAGTGCCAACCATGCAAAGTTTTCACAGACCCAGCCCCATGAGTTAAGTGGGATTTACTCAGATTAACTCCTGTTATGCCGCCAGGCGGTGTGTCCCCCCCCCCCGGGAGATGTGTCCCCCTGAAGGAGTGACCGTGAACCAACTGAGGAGGCTCGAGGGGACGCGTCGAGAAGCCTTAAGGACAGTTGAGTCGAGTGAGCCGAGGGACATGGAGAGTGTTTAGGCTGGAGAGTCCTATTTGTAAAAGTACGAAGAATGAAGTGTCATAGTAAAAGAGAGCGAGGATCAGTAACCCAAGGTCACTTTAACACTCCCATGCCCCCCTCTTTTCTCCCCAGATAAACATTATTCAAATCCAAACGCAGAATTTAAAAGTCAGAGCAAACACTAGTTTGATATATTTATGACATTATCATCAGCAAATAAATGCATTTTACTGCTTTTTCAGGAGCAAAATTCAAACATGTAGGTAATGAACAAAAGGGACAGTTTACATTACCATGTGAGACAAAAATTGAATGCTTCTACTGAATGACTTCAGGAAAGTTCCAGAGAGGAATGAATTTTTGAGACAGAAAAACTTAACATGGTAAAAGTGCACTTACCTCGTCATCAACTTCCAGGGGGTCTACAGCATCACTTGAAATGCCAACTGCATTCGGTGAGTTAAATGCATGATAATTCTCCTCATTGAGGAGCTCTTCATTCCCCTCTTTCTCATTAAACTAAAAGGGAATGTTGAGTGTCACTCAATAAAAGCCATTTAATAATTACGACATCTCTAATCCATAATAATAGAACCATGTCCTATTCCAGAGGCCACTCGAGCTGGTCGAAACTGTGTATGCCTGAGATTCTTATGACCAACCTGAACCCTTTCACTGCCAGCCAATTTCAGGTGGGATGTACAAAGAGTGCCATGGTTATTTTCTGAAATTAGCATCATTTCAGATTTAAAAAAATTACAGTTACTCAATGTTATTTAATGCATATAGATTTTTTTTCCCAATTCTTAAGATACATTTACTTCTTATAAACATAGATAGATTATGGGGGTTTACATAAATTACAGCCATTGAAAAAGCCACACTCAGGAAAAAAAGTGAAATAATGGGGAACATGCATGAAATTTGTTCATCATGATAATTAGTTTCATTGAATAGAAAATTTTCTCAAAGAGTCCAAAGATATGAGCCAAAACTCTCCTAGTACTCTGCTTACGTCAATAATTGCTAATTAAAAATGCTCGAATATCGCTTGAAGTCACGTGGCCTGAAACGCCTCCTCACGTCATCGCAAGGTACACCTTTCACTTTGCTAAAGAGAGTCTTAGGCTGCTATTATGGATGGAATAGCATCATGCTATTCTTCATTATTGCAACCGATGTTGCTATAATATAGCGTATTGCAACGCCTATGCTATTTGGTATTACGAACGGTTGCAATTCGTGTTTTTACTACACCGGAAGACGTAATTCTCAGAATAGCATAGGCCCGTTGCTATTTACTATTATGAACGGCGAATTGCAACCGGTAGGCTTGCTATAATATTACGCGGTCTTCGATGCCGAGCAATTCGGTCAATTCGGTATTGCAACCAGAAAACGTGCGCATTGCGATGTCGAATTGTTTTTCTGAGGTTAAAGTAACCTAATCAAGCATTGAAAAATGGAATAATAGCCAAAAATAAAATGATATCAGCTTTATTTTAATTAAATAATAGTAGCATAAGTGATGAATATTTAACTAGTTAAGTGATTTGGTTAGGAATTGACATTCGAGCTTAATATATGAAGCACAAGCTTGCTTCATCGACAGTACGAAAACAATAACAATTAATGCAAAGAATTACTACCATTAGCCCAAATTTTCCGTGTTTTATTCATATTTACAACTCATAATTTTATTTCATCACTTGACTTGCTACTAAAAATATCCTCAATGTAGGCTATCGATAGGTCAGGTCGATTCTTGAAAAATTTCAAGCTTGTGTTAACACACTAACTCGCCAAATATATTAATAGTTATAGCTTTCAATGAAAACCATATATTACCATAATAATACCATATACTTTGATCAGCCGTTCATTTCCTCAATTGGACAGTATATACAAATACATGCAACGAGTCGAAATTGTTTTCCCCACTATTCGCTGCCTTCTACAATTAAAACTAAAAATTTACTAAATTATAAACACGGGCAGTCGACTTGAATTACTTGCTTGAAAACAAAGGATTTCTCCGAACACCAATAAAGTTTCCGAACAAATATGATTCACCACAAACGTTTAATGGAATATCCATGCACTACATCATTAATGCAATATATATCATGTGGAATTGAATACAAATTGTTTCCTCTATAGACAAGTAAGTTATTCACACAATTAAGTTTCAGTTTATCGGCACAGTTCAGGGTCTATCAAAAATTTCAGTGAGCACATAATAAAATCAGCTGATACGAAAACAATGATAACTGACACAACAGCACTTTCCACACGATTCACTATTGCTAGATTCACTTTTTCACAGCTGTTCCATCCATCCTCAAATTCACCATCACCTCCCTCTGCTTTTTCTAAATATGCAGCTGAAATATCGATACTATTCCATCATAATACATGAAAGCACAGCTGTGACGTTGCCACCTACTTCATTTCCTAAACAGAGAATGAACACTGAAATTAGGGAGTCATATAATATATATATAACATTAGAAACGAAAGCTTCTAGTTCATACAGTAAAACGATATCGTCACGAGCAATACAATAAAAGTTGATACATATTAATTCTGATATGCAACAAACAGACTTCGAAGCCTAACACATTTACGAAGAAAATCAAACATATTTAGCTTTCAATGATTATTTCGCATAGCATATATCTCACGGTAAAGGACCGATCGGATATAGGTAAATGATTCAATATTTATGCCCGATAAATCATCATTATAACAGTAAAATTATGACCTAACCCACCTGTCTGAAGCCATTGTGATATTATCAAAACAACAACAATCAGCTGATTTCCTAAACGAGATTTTCAAAGCATATTATATAAATCCACGGTTTAATATAATATTTAAATGCAAATGAAGCAATTATTTGTGATTGCAAGTCAATATTCCATAAAATACAGAAAAATATATAAAATATCTTCTCCCTCATTGGTTGCGCAAACTGTTCAGAAAGTTTTTCATACGGGAAGAGGCGGAGCTTCCAAATAGCTCGCGCAAGAAATAGCATGCTGCTATTCCGAACAAAATTATTACTACGCTTCATTCATAATACGGGGTCGTTGCTATAATGACCCGCAGAATAGCGTATGCTATTTTTTGCAACGCTTATCCATAATAGCAGCCTTAGAGTGGTAGAGCCTTGAATGCAAGATATCGAAGTAAAAATCTTCGTCGAGCTGTGTAGTAGTTCCTAAAAGGACAAATTGACTCAAGAGGGATTTAAGAAAGCAAAATACCTCAGTTTACTTTCGCTCGATTTCTTTATGGTGGCTAATTTTTTTTTTCATTCCAAATCTCCCCAAACAATCCCCTTTATTTATTTCAACAACGCCTTGGCAACCCAAAATATTCACAGTCTGCATTTTTTCGTTACAACGGCAATTATTTTTGCCAAATTTGCATTTGAGCCCTTGTAGATCGATTTTCTATCCACTTCCTCAGTGTGTCATCAGTGGATACCGTGCCGTGACGTCACGCTCCCATGACGTCTTGTTTTCAAGAAGCCGATGAAGATCAATTTTTAAAGACTCATAAGCTCAGCTCAGACTCAGCTGAGAAGCATTATTCATAGGCGAAATTTTCGGCAAGCACATTTGAGGTAGAGGCCTTCTTATTCCAGTACATTAAAAAAATTGTGCATGCTCCCCATTAGGGCCGATAAATTGGCCCCTGGCATTTTTCGCTCAACCAGCGAGGGCAGATATATCGGCCCGATGGCAGTGAAAGGGTTAATACACTTACTGACTCAGCAACAGCAAGCAAACATCGTCGCCTGGCAACCCAGGGGTTGTATATTTTGTTCTTCCAGCTTCACCAACTTAGATGTTTCAACATTCTCAATGTATGCAAAAGACGCTATTGGTCTTGACACCAATTCTCTTTTTGCTCTTTCATTTCTTTCCACTATTTCTGGAAAATTGTCATGCATTTCCTAAAAATGGAAACATTGAGACAATCCACATGCATCCTGAAAATCTACGGAGACAAAGTGCAGAGTTTAACCCTCATATGGATTTACGAATTTAGTTACGTCACAGGATTTACGGTGCCGCAGAGATGGTGTTTCATTTTTAGTTAATTTCTTTCAAAGTTAGCCTTTATTTACAAATTTTCTACTGATAATGATAAAAACAGTACTCTCGTTATGACGAAGTCACGGGACCGATAATATGGAGATTCGTAATAACGAAGTTCATATGAACAGGTCTTTCAGGAATCGTCGAAAACTCCGTGGATGATAAATGCGATTGAATTACGCGGAAATATATATAAACAGGAAAATTCGTTTCAGTTTCGGCATGCGGCATGACGTAATCGAGGGTTGATATCCTCCCGAATACAGTAAGTACCATTTACGAACTCAATGCGTTCCACGACCTTGGTCCTAAGTTGATAAACCCACGGTCCGGCCGCCGAGAGTTGTCTGATGACTGGCAGAATAGTCTAGGTTGGGGCAGCGTTGCCAGGTGGGAAAGTGAAACGCCTATAATGGCTTCCGTGAAGAAAGGAGACGAAAAGGACGACGAGCGTGAATGACCCAGCGGAAGAATCACTTGTTTTGGGGATTCGAAGAAAAGGCATGTTTTAGTGGATCAGGCTTATTTCGCTGCTCTGTTTTCATTTGACAACGTTATAAGACTAGGCGATAACGTGGGGTGCGTTTGGGGGACAGCGATTGGCTGCAAACCGTGCTGGCAAAGGGTTATACGCACCTCCTCTTGTGCCGTCACCGGACCGGTCGTACTGTATGGAAGGCATTGAGGAGTACGGTTATCCTGCACAATGCAACACTTCACAAAAATCATGCGCTAACTCACGATTGTGACGAAGTGAACTAAATGGGCGTGCAACGCAGCCGGAGCCGAAAAAATCATTCTCCGCGGCAAGGAACAACGGGCGAAACGCTAGTCAGTTCGTAACTTCACACCGGAATGAATGATACTTTGTTCAAGTTATGCCCAGAGTACGATTTCCTCTATGCCGCACGGCGTAAAACGGCCAAATCAAAAGGCGCCAAATTCCAAATTTGAAATTTTTAATGCTGTCATACCTAAAAATTCGTAAATCGAATGTGCGTAGGAAGAGAACTAACTGTACATCAAATTTACGAGCTGTAATGAGTCTGTCACCATGATCCCCCAGGAATGAAGCTTATTGTATAACGTTGCGCGAACGGTGAAGAAAAAACCATAAATGACGCTCTCGGTCACTGTAAACGAAGACAACTTTAACGTGGCGTGATTATTAAAACTTAACCTAGTGAATATAGATCTAAATGCCAAAGCGTATGCGTGGAACTTCGTACTAAAGTTAATTTTGTAACCGCCAGGACCGGGACTGGGGTTCGTAATTTCGTAAAAATGAAAATTTCGTAATAACGTTTCTTTTCCTACAGCTAGGATAGGCCTTTTCGTTGGGACCCACGATTTTCTTCGTAAAAACGAGTACTTCGTAATAACGTTGTTCGTATTAACGAGAGTCTACTTTACATCTATTGTCTTTATTTCTCACAGTGTTTTGCCAGATTTAACCCATTATTGTGGAAGTTATAACAAAAAAACTTGAACGCTGCATTCTATTCCATTTTTTACCGTAATGCTATCTATTTCTGTTCCCTGTGTCTGTTATTTTCAAATGAAAGTTTAAAGTTTTTGTGCAATGGTATTTTATACATTTTTTCTGATATGCATTGCAGGACGAAATCCGCTTTTTAATGTTTATATTTTTATGTATCTAAATACTAAAAATTAGGACCTAATAAAATTCGTTTATGCCCATATGACATAATTTTCCTTCACTGCATTCACCCATATATTATATCTTTGCAGCATATACAGAAGGCTAAGTTATTAAACGTTAATAATCGGACTGGTGCAGGTGAAGTGAGAAGAGACGAGTGTTACTTTCGTGATTTTTACAGGATTCTGGCAATCAAGTCAAATCTTATGAATATTCTAGGAGCTGACATCCTGTAATTAAAAAAATAAAGTCTTATTGATTTTGAAATATAAAGAATATGGGATACTAAGATACGTGTCAAAGAACCCAATGCGGCTTTGGAGGTGGAGCTAGAAGAGCCAGTGTTTTATCTCATAATGCAGAGCCACATTCCCTCACTGAGGACGTTTCTTTAGTGATGGACGGGTAAATGTGAAGCGTGGGAGTGCACCAGATGAGGTTTTAATCCTGGATTGGTGGGAAATCCAAAAAAATAACTTCTTAGAAATATGGGTAATAGATGGCAGGGGAGAAGGACCAGGTGCCTACTCTCTGCTTGCTGAATTGTTGCTTGGCGTAATGCTAAACATAGTAACCACAGGATATGCCCAAAGGTGACTATCACCATGGCAGGTAAGTAGATGCAGAGCGGAAAAGCTGCCCAAGCAAAACTAAGTCGGATGCCGTGGAAAAAACAACTTTGGCTAGCCATGAGTTTCTAGGAATAATTCTTGTGATAAGATGAAGTTCAGTCAATGAACATTATAACGAGGCGAACATTGTGATTCTTAGATAAAAGAGAATGCCAAATTTGAATTGTAATATTTTCCTTTTGTTAAACAATTTCATTTGGTCTATAAGGTTTAAAAAATTAAATAATATGATTATAAATATATTATAGCATTTCCTTCCAAACACAATTGCTTTGACATTAACATTGAGAGTGCAGTTCCCGATGTACTAACGATGAAATTCTCCGTGCTGCCTCGGTGCCTTAAATCCAATGACGTAACTTTTTCATTTGAGGCAAATAAAATGTAAACTGTCAACACTATGCAAGCAAAATTATATATCTAGATGAAGAATAAAAAATAGACTACTGCAAATTTCAAAATGATCCATTGGAATGGAAAAGTTTTACACCACTTTTAAAACCAGAGCACCGCTAAGGTGCAGCGAATCCATATGAAGGTTAAAGACCTCTGGCGACTACTATCACATGCCTCATGAGTGAGGAGACATACAGTTTGGTGAAACTGGAATAACTATTGAAACTAAGATGTCAGAGCACAACCGTTGCATAAGACTTAGATACCCAGAGGGATCTAGTTAGCCAACCACTGCATCGCATACAATTACACCATTCTAATAAATGAAGCCATATTTTGCATCTATGCAACTATATATTGGGATTGGCTTAACAAAGAGGTGATTGGTATATGACTCCCAAAGAATGGAATTAATAGAGATGCAAGGTTTCAACCAGAGCAAAACATAATTAAAGGAATGGGAAGCACCACCTTTCTATGAGAAAATTAGCAGGATTGTACTACAAGGATCTAATCGGGTGAAAAAGATTCGTGTTTAGGCTTTCTGACTTAGCAGAGACTTTTACCTCGGAAGATAACAAAATATAGTTCACCACTGGAGTACTCAATGGAATGAAACACTTTTCTTTCAGAAGAATGGTGATGTTGTACAAAAAAGATTGATTTACATGAAAATAGATAAAGATCTCAATGGTTTTGCAATATATTGTACAAATGGAAAAGTTGCACAACAGAAACTCGTACATTTGAGGGTGACATCCCATACAAATGCATACATACACTCAACGCAATCCTAATTTTCTCATACAACTAAGAATTTTACTCAAATAAAGGCCATGCTACTCCTAGATGAGAATAAAACTTACCACAATATTGGCTCTGGGCAACTGGCAGTCTTGCACGGGAATGTATACTTCAGTCATTTGAACGGAGCATGCAAACTGTGAAGTTTCTTCAATCGCATCTCGAATACATTCTTTTGTGCCAGCAGAAGATCCCGCATTGTCATTAGCTGCCTCCTCTTCTTTGATGATCTGTGCAGGAAGTAATAGTGATAAACAAGTCACCTACATCAAAATTAACAAATGAGTCATTCTCATCAGGCAAGGCCGTAGCAAGGGTGGGGATCAAGGGGGATTGATCCTCCCCAAAATGAAAAAAATTAAATAGATAATTTATGCTCGCTTGGTGCTCACACGACGATATTATATAGCTGCGCAGGGACATTTAGTAGTCCAATGCGACTTAAGTCAATAATTATCTAAGCGAATTTGTAGGTGCAGTGTGCGTAGTTGTAGTGCAGTGTGTGAAATAATAGTGCTGTGAATTAGAAGAGAGGTAGGTGACTTAAGGGCCTCGTGAGGGACCGCAGAATTGACATCGACACCGAGGAATTGATTCATCGTTTTACATTCATTACACGTTTTTAACTGAAAAACATCTCTATTTCCCGTCATTTATCGCATGCATAGCGTAAAATGAGACAGTTTGTTGTGGGTTGCCTACCTTCAAAACTGCTTTCGGGGACACGAGAAAAGGTCATTTTCTCAATAATTAGAAGGAATAGAGCTGTCACGTTTGGTCTAAAATATCAACAAAAGACCAATTTATAAGCTTGGTAACTTGTAAAGCTAGAGCTTTAACGCTAAGCATGTGTCGGTTGCTAGCAAGCAACTATGTGAGACTTTTGACACCTAAATGATGGGTAGCTTCTGAAAATCACAAGTATTATTTGCCATCACATAATTAACAGCACACGTATGAAACACTTTGGACCACCAAGGTGCCCCACGTCCCCACTGGAGGGCTAATGAGGTTAAGTTTATCAATCCTAAGATTTTATGTAGTAATGTATAAGGCAAGAAAACTACTACACAAATGTACAACATTTAAAGGAAAAAACAGCCTAATTTAAGATAAGATAACTTGTTTGAATTATTAATTACTTTGAATCGAATGGGTAACCTTTGAATCTGTGTAAAAAGCAAAATGTTCTATGATTTACAATGACAAACGTTTAGATTTTTACCTTCTATCTCCTTCAACAAATAATTAATTCCATTACAAGGTTTCTGTACATACCTGGGCATTCTCCTCCGGAGATAGTTCCTTCTTTGCCCCAATCAGCACCGCGTCCAGGTCTGCCACAATATCTCCCCTGCCCTGAGCTTCCACCTTTTCACCTTGGGAAGCAGTTAAGGTATTTGGCTGCAACAAAATCCCCAATCATCATCATTAGCGAATGAGGTACAGAAACATAGAAATGCTTTTCAGAATTAGTCACACGAATAAAATAAAAGTTAGTTTCAAATGGATATATTCTTCACACTATCCAGAAATGTAATTAATGTCAGGAATTGATTATGTTCACACTTGTTATTAAATTTACCACTCTTAATTAAGTATCTATACCCCTAATGCTTCTTATTTTCATAGCAGAATCCCTGAAGAATCCACGTCGTTATTCTCTGGGCAACAGTTGCTGGAGATGTAATTCTCCAGATATCATCTTACATATAACAAAAACTTTATGGGAACACTTTGCATGAGAATCCAGAGCCCATAGGTAATAACATTCATTCATGAAAAATGAAAAGGGGCAATAAAAGAAAATAAATTTAGTTTATTTTGGTTTATAATTTGGTTTAGAGACATCAAAGACTTCGACAAAAAACTTACTCACACGAGATATAACTGAAGGCCATTTTGAGTTAACGAAAAAGAGAATTCTTTAGATTAACTTCTGATAGGACAAAAGTTGCATAACTTCAATGGGGAAATATGAAGGCTTTTTTCTCTGCATGTAAAATTGATAAGTGGTGTTTTCTTGAGGTAATTCTACATCCAGACTCTTAATTAAGTATCCATGATGTACATTTCCACAAAACAACATTAGTTTGCCCTAAATTACCTGAATCCTTCACAACTTATTAGTACAAAAGATTTAGACTGTGCTTTCAAGCGAAACGAATTGAGTAAATGCACTTAATTAATGTAAAGTTATAGACTACAAATGATAATTTCTACAATTTAATATAAAACTCCACCACTGATGAAGGTTACAATACCCTATGTCATTTTTAAGGACCTGTCTATTCTCACAAAGAGACTGATAGGTTATGTTTAAGGAAGCTTAGTTACCAGTGATGATGAAGAAAGAAAGAAATAGTCAGTACAATAGTGCAGGCACAGAGAGTACTAGAAAAAAGAACTCTCCAACAATTGAGAGTACTAACACCAAAATAAGGAAACAGTATATCTGATACTACATTTCGAGCATAGTAAAAAATGGTAGCCATGTTTCAAAATGGACAGCTGCAGAAAAGTCAAGATTGGAAGCTTTCAAAATGTGTCGCTCTAGAAGATTACCAAGGATAAAAAAATGAAAACAAAAGAAGGAAGTAACAAGAAGAGTGGGAGGAAAGGGAAGTCTTCTAAAACCCTTATCTTAATTGCCCACCTCATTAGATGTGATGGCCTTATAAATACAATAGTCGGACAAAAAGGAGAGGTGGACAGGAAGAAGGCAAAAAGAGTAGTTCTGAATGTTTTTCATGGGCCAGGTTATTAAGAACATAAAAAAGAAGGCCATCTATGTGAAAAAGATGAACAGATGCTAGACCGGAATTGAGGGCTGTAAGAAACCAATTTCAGTTTTGCTTACTGATGATGGTGATACAGTACAAAATAAAGTTCATTAATAGTATTACCTGATCAGAAGAGTCTTGATGTACCAGTTTGCTTGAGACACCATCAGAGCAATCATTGAGGACATGTCCTTCTTCATCATCGCTAATCTGATCTTCTTTAACTGGAGAGCACTTGTATCTTACCGGATCACTCTATTGGAAAGAGGGACAATGATGGATACCCATTTTAATCAATTGGTATACAAATAAAAAGTGATCATGAACAAAGCTTGAATTACATGGTCTCTGTAGAAAATAAATTATTCCTGATGAATAATTCTGGCCTCTTTGTAGAAAACAGATTGACTTAATTAACCAAAAAGATTCAGCCAGTAAAATTCTTATTCGTTCTCAAATAATCTAATAACAGTCATAGTATGAAGGAGAAAAAACTTTATTGGGAAAAACTTGGGACTAAATAGCTTCTTAAGCTGTGAACTTCCCCGATCATTAAAATTAATTTCCAAAAGGGAACAAGGCCAAGAGCACTAACTTCTAAAAACAAGAGATAAAAATCTAATAATAAGCAAAATCTTAATATTTTATTAAAAGTGGGAGTGTTTCAAGACTATGAATAACAGCAGCAGAAAATTCAGTCAGAGTAAATAAAAATCAGTACACATCACTAAAATTGATATCTTTTGGCAATCAACTTGCATTGCAAACATCAAACACTCCATTCAAAAATGGCAAAGAAGGTTGAATCCCTAGCCTACACTATAAATTCTTTTTCATCACAAAATCCAAATTTGCAAGAATCTGATTCCTATAAACATCAATCCCTCATAAGGAATGCAAGTTATGCAGTTGAATCTGGCTAGCAGCTACATCATGATGTCACGGTCAATTTGTTTCAGTGTACCTTCAATAGTACCTTCAATAGTACTCAGTTTAACTCTCAATTCCTAATCCCCCTTCCACTCTGTGGTAAACGGAAGTGAAAACTGTGTTTGTATGATCACATTACAAATGACTTCTCAGTGCCGTGATGACAGAGAGCTTACTTGCTCAGTGAGTTTAGCGGTCAGTTTGGCAAAATACACCAAATCTGTTCATTACATTTAATTTTAATGATTCAAACATGAAAGCTCTTCCGTAGTTGTTCATGATTGAAAGGGCAAGGCAAAATGCTGTACGTTTCTGCTGAGAGGTATAAATAAATAATGCATAAACGAATGACAATGTGCCATAGGAAAATTGGATTACACTTGGCAAAACTACACTCACCAGGTCATCAGTCGTCAATGGGTCTGACACATCACTGGAAATTCCAGCTGGATCTGACGTGTACAGCATGGGATTATTCTCCTCACTGAGGTGACCTTCGTTCTCCTCTTTCACTACTAGAAACTATATGAGAAAAATGGGCGTCACTCAATGAAAGCAAAACAATAATCTCATTTCAACATAAAAAGGCAAAACAATAATTCCCTCATTCGATAATGAAAACTCCTCTTTTGAGTGAGACCACTCCAGCTGGTCAAAATAATCGTGAGATTCTTGCAACTCACAGATCAAACTCTAGAATATTAATTTACAAACAAGGACGGGGAGCTGCTTCACCAAGATCACGTTCAATGATAGTTTTGTAGGTTTGAATGAGAGTTTTGGTCACTTACAGTAGGGGCACAACAGCGGGAATGATAGATCAAGGTTCCAGTGGACATTGAATTGTCTTTATCATTTCTTTACCTAGGCTTATAAAGAGGTGCCACAACAATTTATGCTAATTCCTTAGTAGAATTAAAGGAGGAAGATGGCTTGAACAAATAAGAGGGCAATCATGAGACACAACCTGGTAATAGCCACCACCTATGGCTTAAACAGATATTTGACAAGGGTATCCAAAAGTCTACTCCACAGGATAAGAAACATTTCTGTCAACAGATTAGCAGTGTTGTACAACTGTTTCTGACTTGTATGAAAAAAGATTTGTATGGTTCGAATTTCTACCTTATGTGTTACTACTAGAAAAGTACAACCACTAACGGTTGCATATATGTTAGTGACTTCCAGTTGAAATACTTACTATTATGACGGACATACTATCTTTCTTCATACGACTGAGAAATTTGCACAACTGACGGTGCATCAATATAGGTTTTATTGTGTATATGAATAAAACTTACCAACTTGTCATCCCTGGGAAGTAGGCAGTCTGGCACAGGAATGTATATTTCAGTGGCTTGGGCTGAGCAAGTGAGCTGTGTATTGTTTTCAATCACGTCTTGAATGCAGTCCGTAGTCTCCACAGAAGGCCCCAAATTGTCATCAACTGCCCCTTCTCTTTCAAAACTCTGCAGACAAAGTAACAGTGACAAAACACTTATCTCCTCAAAAACACATACATGGGATGCACTAGAGCATTGCAAAAAAGAATGCTGAACATAATGTATCTGGCTTCATGTAAAAAAGGAGAGTTGTCTGCACACCTATTAGTCAATCACTGAAAAGCTACAGTGCCGACTGAAATAAAATTTAGCCGGAAGATCCCTGATATTCCGAGTTCATTCAGCGTCTTTTTTAAATTTATTTGTGCCATGATAGCCGGCTCTTCAATGCAAACTGTACAATACACAATGTAGATCACTCAGATATATCATTTTTCAAATTACGAGAAATCAAGCTAAAGATAAATGATTCAAATTTTTGCCGTAATAAACTAAATAATCGAGTTTCTTCCTGTAACACACCATTTGCTTCCGCAATTAAAATTTTTGGAGTAGTGGCTTTTGTTAGGCCAAAATCACTATTTCACCTTTTCTCAACATTACAGTTGAGGAAAAACAAGTGGAATATGTTTTCAATGCATTCATTATGTCCTAGACTTCCTGCTAATATTTAAATATATAAACTCTGGAGGAGAATACTGGGTGTAATATTTATGCAGAAAGAAAAGAAACCTCAAAACCATCTTGTTTTCCATATATTTTTTATGAAACTGTTTTTTAAGTAACACTGATACTATTAGCCTTAAAACAAGCTAAACCAATCATACAACAATTATGTATTATGCGATATGCAAAGTTCCTGCTGTCTGTCAATAGATGGCTTTAGCACTGATTGCTGGTCGTTTTTTAAATACCAGAAACATCATGACTCAAGCTTAGACATATGGTAGACAAACATTTTGACGACCATAGTGAATTTATCTCGGTAATAGGTACTAAGTGTTGTGAGAAAATTTCGAAGTTTGAGCCAATTAACCATTATTTGGGGGAGGAGTTGATTTCCTTCTTGCATTCAAAGAAAACGGGATAAAGCGCATCAAGAGTCCCATTAAGTTAACCAAGGTGCTGCTCTAAGAGAAGCAACGTTAAATGATTGATGTCATTGCTTCAAACACCACAACTCTAATGATGACAGCTTTCTATTTGAAGGAAGACCAAAAACCTTCAAAGAAACTTAATTGGAGGCATTGCTTGAAGAAGACAAATGGGAAACTCAAGAAGAGTATGCTTTGTATTTGGAGTTACCCACCAAGCCATTGCATGCGTCGGTAATTTAGAAGTAAGCAAGGAACTTGAGTTCCCAATCATTCAACAGTAATTCTAAAGCATATAAATGCTCCACCTCACATTAAAAAATCCATTAAAACCTAGCTGGAAATGCTCAAATGCAAAGGCCAAAAGATCCCCACAAATTCTCCAGGCATTGCACTGTCTGATTATTACTTGTTCCATTTGATGGTAGATGGTCTGACAGATTCGCAGTTGCACACATATGAATACATTGAAAAATGGCTTCATATATGCATAACATCAAAATATGGACACTTTAACCGTTATGGTATTCAAGCTCTGCCACAATGATGCAGAAAAATTGCATCTGATGATGGACAACTTCCTTCCTTTTACATGTAACCCATTAGAAATTAGGATACATAGCTCCGTTTTTATCATAGGGTGGACAGAACCTTATAAATCACCCAGATTTTTTAATTATTAATCAAATGAACGATTAAAATACAAAATAAATACATACACCTAGCAAACAAAATCTTTAACTCTACAGTTACATGAAAAAGTTTCTCAACACATTTATCTGCATAAACTCAAAGACACTCTAGAAAAATATGAGCAAAAAACATTAACCATTCCAATAAGTACTAAGAAAATATTTCTGTCACCACACTTCAAACTCAAAGAATAAAATTCATCCACAAATTAAAACAGTATCCCATTCAAGTTATCACACAATCACTACAAAAATGTCATCAAAACAGATAAAAAAAAGGTTTCAAGAAATTGACCTCAAAATAGATTATAGAAATGTAAATACTTTGATCATACATTATTGCACCTTAATAAAGTCGATAGCCCCAAAAAATTAAGAATGCAATAACCTTGCCAGGCATGCATATAATATAAAGGGCTATCACAGGTTTTCCAAGCGTTGAGATTTGTGGAAGGTTACTCAGGAATTCCACCGGGTCAGGGGCCGTATTCTGTATCTCCTAACTGATCTGTGCGGCACCGATTCGCCAGATGGGACATCATAGAGAATCGTGGTAAGCAGTCCTTCGATTCTTTATGAAGCTGATGGGTGCAGCATCGACGTGAAAACAGAAGATCATCGCTAGCCATACCAACACAAAAGAAGGTGTCTATACGGCCGCCGACTAATCGGTTTCATGAATACCCCATGCAAATCCTGGGATTTATTTCGTTTTCCCCTCATTACCAACTCATTAAAGAGGTTTGTCACAATTTATCTCTTTCTCCATTCTATTTCTAATAATCTTTTTCTTTTATTATGTGAAGGGAGTAAATAAATTATGATAGAGTGAAATAAAGCATATTCCAAGTGAGTGAAAGTGATATCATTAATGAGAGGAAGTCAAAAAATGGTGGCAGGCCTCATTTTCACTAACCAATATCTAATATATATGTCAAGGTAATGAATAGTTGATGACAGAGTTCAATATAGTGGCCTATTCAAAGGTCGAGAAAGATTTAACATTGCGGAAACCTCATTCATATTTATTTTTTGATTTGATTGTTTGAGGGAAAAACAAAATAAAATGAACAATGCGCAACCAGGAAATTCATGAAACCCACTACTCGGTGGCCATACCGATACATTTTTGGTGTCCGTACTGCAATCGATGATCTCTCTTTAACTTGTTCATGCTGTACTGCTTGGGTGCATACAGAATCACACGACTGCTTACCGGGAGTCAGTGTGAAGTCCCACCCAACGATCGGTGCCACACTGATCGGTTTGGAGATACATAATACAGCTCCTGGAAAACTCGAACAAAGAAATGTCAGCCGAGATGTGGTTGGAGAATCTGACCAGGTGTAATTATGGGGCAACCTTCTGCACATCATACAGTTAACCTTTAAAGTTATTTATACTAAGGTCATATTTAAAATTGCTAACCACAAAATTTAAAGGAAACTTTCAAATTTTATAATGCATTTTTTAAATCAGAATACAGTTTATCTGAGAGACTATTTAAAAAAAGTGTTTTTATAACCACATATACAAATAATTTGAATGAAGGCACTAATAGAAATGCAAATATAAAAATAATATTCAAATATAGGAAGATTTTATGTAAAATAGAGTTAGAAATTACAAATAAGATGTATCACATCAAAAATCCTAATTGCTTTAATTTTACACCTATGGATGATTATGTTTTCTAGGATAATTTTTGCGCACTTATATTAATTTCCAATACTTTGCCCATCATGCCTTTATTGTACCCACAACGAAACGCCTTGAATATAAACAATGAATTTCCGAAACGTCGCAAAGATGCTTAATTATACATAACCTTAGCCTCATGAGATCATAGTTAAAGGTGAGGGAGGGGCCCCGAACAAAAGAAAGAAAATAGGTTTACATGCATATGAGACTTTATTTGACAACGCATAAAGAATTTTCGGGTCTCTGACACTTCATTCCTTAGCAGCAAATCGTCAGGGATTTCTTTGTTCACTTTAGCATTCTCCGATTACCTAATCAAATACTTAAAAAGGTAGGGTGGTACAGCCTAGTGGGTAGATTGCCTTTTTGAGTTGATAAGTATTGAATTTGAATGCCATACTTTCCCGGATATCATTCATTGTTAGGCACACACTTAGTTTTTCCAGATGACAAAATGTATTCATTAGTTGCCACTGAAAAACCAACTTCAACATTAATATGACCCTGCCAAAGATTCACAGGTGCGGAAAAACCGTTTATGGGAAATAGGACTAGTATCACTTTTCCGTAAACCGTGTTTGAGGGCCTTACATATCCCTACAACTGTAGATTCACAAAAGGTACGCTAAATTATCTTTTGATCCTTAACCGAAGTGCCTTTTTAGTTACTATTCGATTTAATGGTCACCGGCAGTAATAAAACATTATATATTTCTCCAATTGTATCACCAAGCGACTAATCTATATTGTCATATTGAGTTAATCCTTGTGAATTTATTCTGTAACTATTTCAGTCCACAAATATTTTCTCCCTTGATTCCTACTATTGTAGACAAAAGCCAAAGAGAGTCACTTTTAACTGTGCAACATTTATACTACACCAGTCTTCAAACAAGAAAAAACGAAAAGTACTCACCCTGAAGCATTCTCTCATCAAACTTTTTCACAGATCTGCGTTTGACTCTAAACAAATCTTTTTGAAAGCACTTAATTCCGTCAGTTTCTTCAAACACAGTGGACACATGGTAGCGGGAAGGCCATCTCCCACATCAATCTGAGATGATAATAAAGAAGAAGTTAAACGTCAACAGAATTCGGAAATATCTTGGAAAACAAAATGAAGTAAGCAGCATTTTAAATAAAATCAATAACATGCAATGTGTAACTTACATGTAAGCCGACTAAATCATACAGGGCATCCTTCACCGTTATTTTGCATGCTACACTCGAAGAGTATATGTTGTAATAATAATCATGATTCTTCATACAAAGCCTGCAAAGGTCAATTTCTGAATTCCTTACTGAAGATTCCGTGAATATCCCGCTGGTGCGACTCATGTTTTCACTTCAAAATATCATTCACAATTTAATTCAGGCCTATCGTCACAGAAATCATCCACTCAGCATTGACATGTATCACAAAATCCCACAAGGAAACACGTACATTATTTTAACCCATGGAAGGTCATCCCACGCTCCAAGAAATAACGCCAATGTATTAGCTAAGAATAAATGCTTTATATCAACGTTATCAGTGCGATTTTTGTAATGAAACAAAGTAAAATGCCAGAATAACGTTTATTTTTTCCATATAACCACATAAAATTATTCTTTTTTATTTATAATACGCGAAAATAAGACTTTATCATATAAGTGTAGTCAAAGTTTCAGTGGGTCATTCATAAATACATTAAAGCCAGAATGCAAATGAAACGAGCACAAAGGTAGAGAAAAATGATCAATATTTATGAAACGTCCCATTACAACCAACTTACAGCATAAATAAATTAACAATAAATTATTTATTACTAGGACGCTATCCTAAAAGCAGTGCCGTTGGGAAACGAATAACTGATGCAACTTATGACACTGGATTTTACAAAACATAAACGCCAAGCACCAATGAAATTTCTTATTAATATAATTTACAATAAATTAATCAATAAAATGAATCATTAAAAACATTGCAATATTAAATTTAAATGTACAGAGGCCATTATAAAAACATGGACGCTTTCGGAATCTCGCGACGGGGAAAAAGCCCATTGCAGACCATATTTCACTGGGTCATTCACTGTCAAACCAGTATAAAAAATCTAAAAAAACGCACTTTATATGAAAGAAAAGAATGAAAATTAATGAAACAGAGGATCCCCATACACATAGACTACGAATAGAAAAACCTTAATTATTTAAAAAATACGGCGCTATCTCATTTCGAAAGCGAATTAATCACATGCAAGGCAAGGGAATTGCACTGAACTATTCATAAATATAAGAACGAATTTTTCTTCAAAACACATTCAAATTTCGACATACTTTAAGGAAATAAACTGAAACCGGAGCATTTAATAAAATTGGATTTAACCTAATAGGACAATATAAATAATAACAATTGACGTAACAACAAGTCGGAGTAAAGTTATCAATAGGTTATTTAAAAATAAGTGACAGCGAATTTCTCATTCACAAACCTCTACATCACGAGATGAAACATCAAAAATTATGAAACGTCCATAGCCCAAACCGTTCATTAATGTATACAGTAACATGGTGCCATCAAATTCATGGCCGCACACCCGAAATCACCCGTACGATGGTGGAATGACATAACTTGGAATTAATTTTTTTCTTACCACTGTGATGAGCCCACACTTGAAATAACGCTTAGATCATTGAAAAAACACATTATACCACACGCTGGAAATTAAAAAAACTCAAATAATTCATTTCCCTCTTTGAAAATTCGGCATGGGCTGGCCCTACCCACACCCTACGCAACCAACTCGCGTCCAGGAATAGAAAAACTTTATAACTTCATTGTTTACCAAAGAAATTCCACGATTTTTTCTGCACACGTAGGTGGAATTAAACTACAATGATAACAGGTTTTACAATTGGATTTCATCCATGTCCGACAGCGTAGAAAAATAACTAATCAACAGAAAAATCGAGGTAAAGTTATCAATGGGTCATTTAAAAATTACTGAAAGCAATTGTCGCATTCAAAGTCCTATAGATCACGAGATGAAACATTATTAATGTGAAACGTCTATAGCCCACAAGGTTTGGCAATATATAGAGTAAACTGGTGCCATCAAACACTACGCTGCACACCCGAAATCACCCGCACGAAGGTGGAATGACATGACTTGGAATTCATTTCTTTCTCACCACTGCGATGAGCCCACACTTTAAATAACGCTTAGATCATTGAAAAAACATATTATACCACACGCTGGAAATTAAAAAAACTCAAATAATACATTTTCCTCTTTGAAAATTAGGCATGGGTTGGCCCAACCTACACCCTACGCAACCAACTCGCGTCCAGGAATAGAAAAACTTTATAACTTCGTTTTTTACCAAAGAAATACCACGATTTTTTCTGCACACGTAGGTGGAATTGAACTACAATGATAACAGATTTTACAATTGGATTTCATCCATGTCCGACAGCGTAGAAAAATAACTAATCAACAGAAAAATCGAGGTAAAGTTATCAATGGGTCATTTAAAAATTACTGAAAGCAATTGTCGCATTCAAAGTCCTATAGATCACGAGATGAAACATTAAATAATGTGAAACGTCCATAGCCGCCAAGGTTTGGCAATATATAGAGTAACCTGGTGCCATCAAACACTACGCTGCACACCTGAAATCACCCGCACGATGGTGGAATGACATGACTTGGAATTCATTTCTTTCTCACCACTGCGATGAGCCCACACTTGAAATAACGCTTAGATCATTGAAAAAACATATTATACCACACGCTTAAAATTAAAAAAACTCAAATAATACATTTTCCTCTTTGAAAATTAGGCATGGGCTGGCCCAACCTACACCCTACGGAACCAACTCGCGTCCAGGAATAGAAAAACTTTATAACTTCGTTTTTTACCAAAGAAATTCAACAATTTTTTCTGCACACGTAGGTGGAATTGAACTACAATGATAACAGGTTTTACTATTGGATTTCATCCATTTCCGACAGCGTAGAAAAATAACTAATCAACAGAAAAATCGAGGTAAAGTTATCAATGGGTCATTTAAAAATTACTGAAAGCGATTGTCGCATTCAAAGTCTTATAGATTACGAGATGAAACATCAAATAATGTGAAACGTCCATAGCCTACAAGGTTTTGCAATATATAGAGTAAACTGGTGCCATCAAACACTACGCTGCACACCCGAAATCACCCGCACGAAGGTGGAATGACATGACTTGGAATTCATTTCTTTCTCACCACTGCGATGAGCCCACACTTGAAATAACGCTTAGATCATTGAAAAAACATATTATACCACACGCTGGAAATTAAAAAAACTCAAATAATACATTTTCCTCTTTGAAAATTAGGCATGGGCTGGCCCAACCTACACCCTACGGATCCAACTCGCGTCCAGGAATAGAAAAACTTTATAACTTCGTTTTTTACCAAAGAAATTCAACGATTTTTTCTGCACACGTAGGTGGAATTGAACTACAATGATAACAGGTTTTACAATTGGATTTCATCCATGTCCGACAGCGTAGAAAAATAACTAATCAACAGAAAAATCGAGGTAAAGTTATTAATGGGTTATTTAAAAGTTATTGAAAGCGAATTTCACATTCAACCTCCTATAGATTACGAGATAAAACATCAAATATTATGAAACGTTCTTAGCTCACAAGGTTTGGCTATATTTAGAGTAACCTGGTGCCCACAAATACTACTCCGCACACCAGAAATCACCCTCGCGAAGGTGGAATGACATGGACTTGGAATTCATTTTTTTCTTACCACTGTGCTGTGCCCACACTTGATATACCGCATAGATCATCGAAAAGACATATTATGCCACACGCTGAAAATTAAAAACACTGATAAGTTTCTCCAAAATTGGAAAAGGAGAAAATGATTTAAATGCGAAAATGAAATGTGTTATGTCGACGGAAAAAGGAAAGCTTTCAAGTGATGTCATTGAAGCAGTGGAAATGTAATCTCATCCTTCGCACATTTAAGTTCCATCGCAGGCAATTAATTTATTTATTTCGACATTTGTTTTTCGCACTTGTAAATAAAAGTAAGGTGAGGTGGGGCAAGTGCGACTGCGGGGTAAGATCGACCCCCCTTCAGGAAAATCGTATTTCCGTTCTCGAAGCAGGTGGCGGTCGCGCAACATATTCTACACATAGTAGTGAAACCAGAGCCAACGATTTTGTAATACTTATCACTCAATTTCTCGTTACACATGCTTAGGAAATATACCCGTCGTTCATCTCGTAGTCTTAGTTGGTTGTGAGGAGAGGCTATACCGCAGTTCCCTCTGAATCAACGCATCGGAGGTGTTAGGTAAGAACTATATTTTGTTTTCTCTTCTTCATGGATTGGTTTTCCTTGCTTTACTTTAAGTTTAAGTGCGACCCCCTGTCGCACTTACCCCAGGCAACAGGCCCTGCCTGACAGGGGGTCGCACTTACCCCAGGCTTCGAGGTTGAAGTATGGATTGAATTTTTAGTTTCTGTCTAACAGTTCTTGCGGAAAACTTTTCCTTTCTGCCTGGCAATTCTTGCGTTAAACTTTCTTAAATGTTGCAAAACACCGAAGTTTATAAAACTAGGTCTTTTAGTTAGAGTCCTCTCATCAACTTTTATTTTGAAGGTTTATCTGATAAAGATAGCTTACTTCAGTTTGTTGATTGATTATGATAGGGCATTGGATATCATGTCTTCGACGAGGAGGATGTAGACGACATGGCATTAATGCCTGAAACAAGATAGCAGGAGTGGAAAAATCTTAACAAATTCGGTGACTAACATTCAAAGCTGAGATTGGATTCTGGCTAGATTCAGCAGCAAAAAGTCAGTTGCTCACTATGTAGGGAAAATTCTGGAGATTAATGAATAAGGTGATGCCGTGGTTTGCTTTTTGAGGACATTTTTTGGAACTGAAATAAGTTTCACCTGTCCACGGAATGAGGATTCCAGCGAAATACTTTGGGAAGATGTTGTAAAAATATTACCGAAGCCCTCTGTCGGCCGTCGAAGAAATTTAACATTTAGCCTATCTTTCTCGGGGTAAAAGTTAAAATAAACGAATAAATATTCAATGTTCTATTGGTTGAAGACCATGAGTTTTTCTTCATTTTACTTTTTTATATTAATAACGCCAATTACATTAGAGAAGAAATTCTTTGTTCATTACAATATAGTTTGTATTCAGATTTGCTGTCATATGCAAGATTTATAATTTTTTTATTATTTTTTATTTATTCAGCTTTCATGCATACTAGATATTTTAAATACACCTTTGAGATAATGTGTAACTATATGCAGTTATTACGAAAAAATGTAGCTCTCGTACTAGTCTCTATTTCAAGATTTCACGTGTTGCGTGATGCTGCGAATTTAAATAATTTAAGCATTTATTTATTTAAGGGGGCGCCCTAGCACGGTCGCGGAAGACGATGCAGACCCTTTCTATTAACCAGTTTGTGCTTCGCTAATTATAGGTACATAGCGGTTTCTTGACTCAGAATATTTATGAAGCTTAAATCTGTGCCTTGATACAAAGACGAGTCTTTTACCAGGTTTCCTACAGGAGATACTTGACGCTTAATTTCACGAATTTCGTTTTTTTTTGCAATGACTAATACCACGGCGCAAAATCACGTAAAGAATATCCAACCAGTTACTGGTTAAAATTGCTGAAATTTTATTTTTTATTTTGTTTTATACCAAAACCACCTAATACAGCTCAAATTGGGCCATTTTATATAGATTATTCAAAAAGTTTAGAAATTATTTACACGAACAACCAAGCCCTGGATAGGGGAAACCTACCCAGCCGGGACTCGAACCCACGAGTTCTTGTTTGGCAGGCGAGGACATTACTCAGCCGACACCGAGGTCGGCGGTGTTATGTTGACGACATGCTTGTTTACGTAATGAAGATATCATCGCCAACAATTTCGGAAAAGGTGTTAACTCAAAAGGACCTTTGCATTCACAGGCCTATTTTTTCAGCGCGTGAGAGAGGAACCAGAAGTTGGCGTCTAATATTTTTAATTGGCTCGCCCCCACTTAGGTGTCACATATCAACTCCGACTGCTAACCTTGTTCCAACGACCCGTATCAAGTTTATCCTTAGCATCAAATTTCTCCTCGGAGTCGTCGCGGGTGAAGTTGGGAGGGGAGTTGCCTTTCCCCCCCTTTCTCTCCCTCGAGGCTCTTCGGCTTCCGTCTCCATATCCCGGCGCTGCAGCTAGAGGCCTTCGTGAGCCATTTAATTGGGAAATTCAAACACTAGGGCGCCCCCTTAACGTGGTTGAGAAACAAACGAAGGAAATCATTAAGACTTTTCAAAAATTCGTCCGTTGGAACATTGTTCCCAGCGTCCCCTGCGTCACTGGCTGCCGTTCTCTTTATCGCTGGGTGGTTGGGGGGGACTCTTCCCCCACCACCACCTGTTCCAAGCGTGGGAACCGCGCGTCACACAGATTCCCATGTTCTCTCTGCGTAAGCTCCCCTCCCTTCCCTCCCGAATTCTTCTGACTGTAAAAACCCATAAACATTACGTAGTCCTCCAGTTTTCCTCGAAATAACAAATATAGCTAATAAAAGCACTTTTTCTTTATTTGTAATTTTTCTATGATCCGTAATCTATAAAAATACTGATATTTGTGAATATTCATCAATTCTATTGATGCCATGTTGCCAAATGTGGCCGCAGCGGGCCGCTTCCACTTCCCGGGAACGTGGTTCCGCAGCATTTGTTCACTCCGGCGTGTTTTCTTAATGTCCATTTATAATTTATGCTACAGAAAATCATGTATTTTCTGGTCATAGAAAAATTGCAAATACTTCCTTTCTGTATCACTAACCTATGACTATTATTACTGTACGTAGCAACGGGAAACGGAGCGCGGCGATGCTGCCAACAATTGTAAATGCTTGCTGGATTTATGCACCAACAATTATTGACGTTATTTTCTTTTTTATTAATCCTTCCTGCCATTCAATGGAAACGCAACTGTTGAGGATACTTTCAGTGAAAATAAAGCGTAACGTAAATGTTTACGGTAGACATTCTTTCTCGCTCTTCTTTATTTCGTTCGCCAAATGTTTTTAGGCAATACACGTCGTACACTGACTTTTTCCGGGATGCGTGTTCTTGCCGTACCAGGGACCACAGTCGGAAGAATTCGGGAGGGAATCGGTCGGTGGCGGTGGGGTAAAGTCCTCGCCTGCCAAACCGTAGGTCGTGGGTTCGAATCCCGCCTGGGTAGGTGATTCCTATACAGGACATGGATGTTTGTGTAGTACTTTGTTAATATTGGAAACCCTCGTTGTAAAAGCACGTTATGTGCTGTTTACGGGGGAATTGATTATAAATAAATATGCAAATTACTTCTGCCATTATATGAGGTAACTAAGGAAATATGCTCAGAGAAGCAAGTAATAGCTTCAAAAATTAGACCTTTTAGTCTAGGGATCAGGAAATATATTGGAAGTACGTTAACTGAGAAAGAGAGTCTCAATGATGAGGCTCAGCAGATATTAGGAAAAATTCAAAGCGAAATTGAAAAAAGATTTTACAAAATTGAGAAAAATCCAATTACTGCTGAAGCAAATTTGCTGGAGCCACGATTTAAGAAAGTCGGATTTGAAGATGTTGTTGCTGCAGAAAAAAACGAAGAAAAATTGGATTGCAAAGGCAGAAGCTCACAACATGCAAGACCACAAAGACACTCAACATCAAGGGACTATTCATCAAGAGGAAGATTCCACTGAGTCACCTTCATCTGGCAGCGTTTGGAAACATTTTGATTCAATGGTCAAAACCAGAATATGTGTCCCTTCTCCAACAGCTGCAGCCATTATTGAGATGGACAAGTTCTTATAGCAGAACCACACCTGGAGAGGCATGGAGATCCTCTCAAGTGGTGGTGGCGGAATCGAGACATTTATCCTCGACTCTTTTCAGTCATGATGAAAAGATTGTGTGTTGTTGGCTCATCGGTGCCATGTAATAGGGTATTTTCTAAGGCAAGGGCAATTTTATCGGAGAGGAGACGGAGCCTTAAACCAAAGAGGCTGACAAAACAGGTTTTTTTGAATTACAATCTTCACAGTTAATTTTTTTTATTTCTGCACTTCTTTGCATTAAAATTATCAATATTATCCAAACCCATGTACCCATGTTCCCTAATATTTTCATGGTAGCTATGTTTGAATGATAAGAATGATTGGTTTAACATTTACAAAAAGGTCATGCTGGTTTCTCGAAGGAGTATATTGGTACTCTGAATTTTATTACACTTATATGTTCTGGACAGGCAATTTTGCCATTAATTATTTTGAACAAGAAAATCAAATCATATAAATGAGATGTGTAAATGGTTACATTTATCAAGTTCATCAGAAATGCTGTGCAATATACAAACTTAAACCTTTATTGAAAATTTTTGTTAGACCATCTTTATATACAGTGAGTCCTCGTTTAACGTCACTTACCGTTCCTGAAAAATGTGACGATAAACGAAATGACGTTAATCGAAGCACAAGCATTCAAAGAAAAATTAAACAAAACAATGAAAATGGCGTAGCAATATTTTATGAATTTTTGAATTATTGCGGTCTCCCAGACCGCACGTCACTGGTAGTGTAACAAGAATTGCACATCACTGGTTAAGGTTTAACATATCAAGATATACCAAAGAAAATAAAGTGGTCTAATTTAATTTCTTCCTCCCTATTCGTTATTACTAAATAGATAACGGATAGTTTTTCCATTTGTGTTGTTGTCAATTACGTAAAAATTACATAAAAACCCCAAAAATTATAAGGCATTTAAATGTTCTTGTTCAGATTACTGAATCATTGCCGCGTCATTATGCTCATTAGCTAAAGTTTAATTTTCGATGACGATTTTGAAATTGTGGTTAGAAATATATTGCTCAAGAAGCGCCGTCAAAAGTCTCATAGAAAAATCCAGTCCCGAGCGTCAAGCAATAGCTGAACAAAAGCTTGGGCAAGGCGAAGTCTAGTTTTAATAGCGGAAAACTACACTTGCGGGTGTTCTCACATTTACATGTGGTTATACCTTTTTTCGTTGATCTATGTATTATCACAGCTCTTGGGACATGACATTACTCCTAATGATAAATTTGAGTGCCTGACTGTTGTCTTGCAACGGTAAGATATGGGGGATGACGACCAGATCAAGAGTGCACCCAGGATCATAGCTAGGGGGGAAAGCCATGGGATTTGTGAGATTATTTCCTTGGAAAAATAGTTTTTATTTAGTAACATATTTTATACTAATATAGCATTTTTATGGGTCAAAAGAAAATTTGTTGAATACTTGCATTTCAACTTAGTACTGATTTTGCTGAAAGACTTGCGATTCTTCGGCAACTGAGGAAATTAAAAAATGTTTACTTTCCCTGCATTTGAGTTGGTTGCGTAGGGTGTGGGTGGGGCCAGCCCATGCCTAATTTTCAAAGAGGGAAATGAATTATTTGAGTTTTTTTAATTTCCAGCGTGTGGTATAATATGTTTTTTCAATGATCTAAGCGTTATTTCAAGTGTGGGCTCATCGCAGTGGTGAGAAAGAAATGAATTCCAAGTCATGTCATTCCACCATCGTGCGGGTGATTTCGGGTGTGCAGCGTAGTGTTTGATGGCACCAGGTTACTCTATATATTGCCAAACCTTGGGGGCTATGGACGTTTTGCATTATTTAATGTTTCATCTCGTGATCTATAGGACTTTGAATGCGACAATCGCTTTCAGTAATTTTTAAATGACCCATTGATAACTTTACCTCGATTATTCTGTTGATTAGTTATTTTTCTACGTTGTCGGACATGGATGAAATCCAATTGTAAAACCTGTTATCATTGTAGTTTTATTTCAGCTACGTGTGCAGAAAAAATCGTTGAATTTCTTTGGTAAACAACGAAGTTATAAAGTTTTTCTATTCCTGGACGCGAGTTGGTTGCGTAGGGTGTGGGTGGGGCCAGCCCATGCCTAATTTTCAAAGAGGGAAATGAATTATTTGAGTTTTTTTAATTTCCAGCGTGTGGTATAATATGTTTTTTCAATGATCTAAGCGTTATTTCAAGTGTGGGCTCATCGCAGTGGTGAGAAAGAAATGAATTCCAAGTCATGTCATTCCACCATCGTGCGGGTGATTTCGGGTGTGCAGCGTAGTGTTTGATGGCACCAGGTTACTCTATATATTGCCAAACCTTGTGGGCTATGGACGTTTCATAATATCTGATGTTTTATCTCGTAATATAGAGGTACATCAACGGCGAATTTGCTTTAACTTTTTATTTAATGACCCATTGAGATTTTTATTTCGACTTGTTGGGAGGTCAATTTTTTTAATATCTATTGTCCTCTTGGGTTAGATCCAATTATATTAAATGCTCCGGTTTGTAGTTTGTTTTCACCTTGTATGTGGAAAATTGAATGAGTAATGAATTAAAAATCGCTTTTATTTTTATGAATGTTTCAGTGCATATGTTAAGCCCTAGGGGAGGGTGGGGCACAGTGAAACAAAAATTATTATTTTGCCTATAAAAACATTGCTTTTGAAAATAAAATAACAATGAAAATATATAAATGGTGCTTGTCATTTTCTTCACTATTCCTACTTTAAAAAATGGAATTATTTAAAAAAGCAATGGATTTACATCAATTTTTGTAGTGATATGTCAATTGTTTCACTGTGCCCCATGTGTGGGGCACAGTGAAACAGGGCCTTTTTTACTTATGGGGCACAGTGAAACACATTTTTTCAGATTTTATAATACCATTTATTTTTACCTTTGGCAATATTTTCACTAGAATGAAACTCACAATGCATGAATACAGTAATGGATTAAAAAACATGAAACAAACTGCACCTTAGTCAGTGATAATTAGAAGCTTAACGAACATCTAAATTGGCAAATGAAATTTTAAATGAAATAAACCTTTTCATTCTTGCAGTTCCTTTGCGATAAGAAGGAGGTGGTAAAACTAATTTAATGTCTTTCATGCTGACAGATGCTATATCTTCAATATGTGGGAAAAAAAATGAATTTGGCACTTTGGAACTTTTTCGTAAATATGTAACTTCAGCGCCATTGTGTTTTCTTGCTTCTTTAATTATTCTACCTACATAGTAGAATTTTTTCTTCGATGAAAACTCAATCAAAACATAATCACCAACTTTTACTGTACCTACTTTATTTCCAAAACCTTCTAAAATATCCTCATTACCTTCCAAGGGGTTTGAAAGTCCTCCCTCTGACGTGGTGTCTGAATTTTGATGGGGCCCCTCACAGTTATCAATGGCAACATTGGCATTAAATAAACTTCTGCATGATTTAGTTGCCTCAGAAGTTTTTTTTCCTATAGCTGTATTTTTCTTTTCCATCATACGGATTTTTTCTGGTGTGTCTGTTATGATCATACTTTTGCCTGGTTCTCTTTTCCTGGTTGAATTTTTCCTTGGAGCGGCTTTAGGATAGCCCTTGAACTGAGCAGGACTTTGAAAAGTTCTTTTATCTTCACCTTGACCATTGTTTAAACTGGAAGTACTTGCAGTTGCTCTTAATTCTTGGCTCAATAAGTCACACTCTTCAGTTTCAGGAGAAGGCTGGTCTGTTACAGAACTACTCAAGAAATCTGCCTCGGTGAAAATGTGCCTATTATATGGATATATTCCAGTTTTTTTGAATCCATTAATAATAGTAGCTGGAGTCATAGCCTTTTGATGGGCAAAATTGACGCATCCTGCAATATGGTAGATGGAAAGAGCTTTACCTGGATTGCTTTTGTTCCAGGAATCAACTGCTGCGGCATAATAGGTCTTAAATGGAGCATAACAGGAAACATCCAAGGGCTGTAATTTGGCACTGCAATGAGGTGGAAGAGTCACAATCATTATGCCATACTCTTTTGCCAAATCTATTACTTGTATACTAATATGGCTTTGGTGATTATCCATTATTAGCAGTGTAGGGTCTTCTTTACTTGTTTTTGTATGTTTGATGAAGTGCTTAATAACTTCAGGAAATATTTCTGCTGTCATCCAACCACTTTTCGATGTCAGTCAAAGAGAGCCAGGAGGGGCATTGATCAACATATGATCACTGAACTTGACCCTTGGGAAAACAAATGCAGGGGGTATGGTGTTTCCGGATGCACTCACAAAACAGCATGTAGTAACTAGAGTTCCCCTTTCACCTGCTGTTACATTATTTACCCCTTTGGATCCCTTTTCTGCAATCACCTTGGCAGACTTATTTACGACTGTTGAGGTACCAGTTTCATCTAGATTCCATATTCTGGAACCATCACCAAAACATTCTGAACGTCTTAAGGCTGCACCAAGATTGTCAAAAAATGTTTTCACTGTGTGTGCATTAAATGATGTGCAACGAGAAAGAGAACAGTTTTCAGGCTGCCGAATGCTTAAATTTGGATTTCGCTTCAAGAACAATCGTAGCCAGTCTAAACCTGCAGCAGAGTCATCATGCCAGTTTTTTGGCACTTGTATAGAGTTCACCACTGCCATTTCATAAGCTAGCTCTCGAGTGTTACGAGTCGACTGACCATAACAGAGTTTTGAGCATGTTATCAAATAGTCAGCCAAGCACTTTTCTTGTTCAGCTGTAAAAATCAATCTGGATTGATATTTTGGTGTCATGCGAACATGTTCACCAGTCCCTTCATCACTAGCCTTTTTTTGCTTACTCACATACCTGAAAAGAATCTTTTCAAAATTATTATTTGGAAAATTTGAATGTCAGTTTACGTTTACTGTTTATTTGAAATTTAAAAAAATTTTCAGAAAACTTTCAATGTTACAAGATGTTCACATGCAAAAAACAAATAAACATACCGACTGAGTGTTACATAATTGACATTACATTCTTTGGCTGCTTTCCTGATTGAATAGTTTTCATGCAGAACAAGATGAACTGCAGCGCGCATTTCACCATCTGTGAAGGATCCAATATGGCTCTTTCTTATTCTATTCCTCATTTTTGGAATCTTTATTCTGAAAATAATGAAATTCCATCAGAATAACAATAATAATTACTATAGTAATCCACACTGCATATTTCAAGTCAAATAGTTCTTCCTAAATGAGACATGGGGCACAGTGAAACATGTTTCACTGTGCCCCATTTATCTTGTTTCAGTGTGCCCCACCAGGCCATCTTGAATAAATAAACTTACTGCATGAAAACAAATGAAGATATAGAAATATGTTTGGTGGTCTCCAAAACTTAAGAAATGGTAACAGTAAATACAATGATAAGTTAAGATTTCCCATGAAAAGGAAAAGTTTGTCAGTGTGAAATAATTCTTTGGAATTATTTACTTTTCTCACCTTAAAATAGGTTTTGATCCATCAACAGGAGACTAGAAGAGCACAAGCCATGAGACTGCAGCAGCTGTTGTGGTGTTAGTTCCTTAATATAACACAGAGAGCACTAATTCATAGAATTGTCAGGAGGAGGGAAATTTGAATTGTTTCACCCTGCCCCATGTTTCACTGTGCCCCACCCTCCCCTACATGTTATTATTTCGGTTCCGATATGAGATAGCGCCCCATGTTTTAAATAATTATTGTTTTTCTTTTTTTACTCTATAGCATTGAAGAATATCTGTTTCATTAATTTTGATTCTTTTTTTGTCTTATTAGGTGCGTTGTTTTTAATTATTGGCATTAGTTTGACAGTGAATGACCTACTGACATATGGTCTGCAATCACTTTTTTTCTACATGGTGACTTTGTGATAGCGCTTAAGTATTTATAATTGCTTCTTTTTGATTAGCGTTTATACTACGATGTTTTTAATGATTCTTTATACACATTATGACATTGAGTATTATTTTAAGGAAAAATTTCATTGGTGCTTTGCGTTTTTGTTTTGTAAAATCCAATGTCCTAAGGAACTTCAGTTTCGTTTCCCAATGGCACTACTTTTAGGATAGCGCCCTTGTATTAAATGTCTTATTGTTATTTTATTTCTGCTGCATGGTGGTTGTAATGGTACGTTTCATAAATATTGATCATTTTTCTCTACCTTTAAGCTCGTTTCATTTGCATTCTGGCTTTAATGTATTTATGAATGACCCACTGAAACTTTGACTACACTTATATGATAAAGTCTTATTTTCGCGTATTATTAATAAAAAAGAATAATTTTATGTGGTTATATGAAAAAAATAAACGTTATTCTGGCATTTTACCTTGTTTCATTACAAAAATCGCACTGATAACGTTGATATAAAGCATTTATTCTTAGCTAATACATTGGCGTTATTTCTTGGAGCGTGGGATGACCTTCCATGGGTCAAGATAATGTACCCCAAGGAAACTGCATTCACTACAAGTATGTGCGAAAATGAAATACTTTAGAATGCTCAACGAAAGGAACGTAAAAGCCAAAAATAAATGAATCGCCTGAAAGATATACCAGGACGAAATAGCATGGACCGAGAATATTTTCAACAATTTTGGACACGATTACAAATTCCGTGGACACACAATATGCAATAAGATTTATCCACAACATTACTTGTTAATATAAGACAATACAATCAAACCTATAGAGACGATGTTTTCTAGTTGACATTTTATCCGCCAACAGCAGACATACAGAACAGCCCATGCATCCGTGTTTGAAGACACATTTCCTTCCATTTGATAAAATAAATAGACAATACGTTGATATTAATCATTTGTTTTCAATTTGTTGTAGAACAACTGTTTTTTGTTAATATTAATTCATTAATTTGTCCAGAAACTGAATGTAAGCCCAACCTCGGCTTGCACATGGTCATATCCCATTTGCACTCTTTAAATCGGAAAATGACTATACACTTTTTATGATGTAGTATTAATCGTTTAAAAATATCTATGAATGATATTTCTCAATAAATCCCAATATTAAACCACAAATCGTTGAAAATACCTCATGTTTCGATTGTAGGCCTGTTGCATTTGTTTTCCTCTAGCGGGGTTATTTGCAACTAAAGTCCGGTATCTGAACCAAATCTCGCTAGCCTGGTCAGTTAATAAGTACGGTGTCAATCAGCTTGAAATACTTGTGCAACGTTTGCTGTTTACTCTGCTGCTACGTGATTTCTTTGTGAGATCCGACTTAAATTTGAGCTCATTACGCCCTTTTCCTTGATAAGTCTAATGTTTTTGCATTGATGTACGTCATGGAAATGATTTTAATGTATTAGGAATTTGGAAATCACGGAGTGATACGTGGATGATTTGTTGGAGTGAATGAGATTTTGAATCGAAAACATGAGTCGTACCAGCGGGATTTTCACGGAATCTTCGGATAGGAATCCAGAAATAGACATTTGCAGACTTTGTAGGGAGAAGCATGATTGTTATTACTGCATATTCACTTCGAATGTATCATGCAAAATATCTGTTAAGGATGCCCTACATGATTTAGTTGGTTTACAAGTAAGTGGCACATAAAATGATTATCGATTTTCTTTACAATGGTGCTTACTTCATTTTATGTTTTAATTCCAAACTCTATTTATGTGTAACTTGTTTATTAACGTCTCAGGTTTCTGTGGGAGATAGCCTGCCCACTACCATGTGTCCACCGTGTTTGAAGAAACTTACGGAATTCAGTGTTTTCAAAAAGATTTGTTTAGAATCAAACGCCATTCTGAGTAAAAGTTTACCGAGAAGTTGCTTCAGGGTGAGTACTTTTGGTAATTTCTTATTTGAAGACTGGTGTAGTATAAGTATTGCAGAGGTGAAACTCTTTGGTTTATGTAGACAAAAGCAGGAATCAAGAATGATATATTTTGCGAAACGTTTTACGGAAAAGTGTAACAAGTCCAATTTCCCGTAAATGGTTTTTCCCTATCCGTCAATCCTTGGCAAGGTCCTATCAATGTTGCTGTTGGTGTTACAGGGGCGACGATTGAAGACATTTTGTCTTCTGGTAAAATTAAGTGTGTGCTAAACTACTAGGAAATCATAGCATTCAAATTCAATATTTATCAACTCAAAAAGACAATCTACCCACTGTGCCCTACCACGCTACCTTTTTAAGTATTTGATTAGGTAATCGGAGCATGTTAAAGTGAACAAAAAAATCCCTGACGATTTGCTGGTAAAGATTGAAGTGTCAGAGACCCAGAAATTGGTTTGTCAATGCGTTGTCAAATAAAGTCACATGTGCACGCGAACGTATTATCTTTCTTGGGCTCGGAGCCTCTTCCTTACCTTGAATTATGATCTCATGAGGCTATGGTTATGTAAAACTACAATTATCTTTGCGAAGTTTCGGAAGTTGATTGTTTATTTTCAAATAATCTTGTATTAATATATGGTGGTTACAAGGAAGGTAAGATTGGCAAAGTGTTACAAAAAAAAGTTCAAAGGTTACCTGTGTTAGAAACGCATTTTTTTAGGTACTGAGATGTTTATTCTTCATAACCGTCTTCAAAATCTTTGCAAATAATATGGAATGCAGAAGCTTACTCATGAATTCTCAGATTCTCTTACTCCATCATGGACAACATTTTTTACACAATCTTTTAGATAGACTCTATTTTGTTTCTAAAAGTACATTATAATATTTGAAAGTTTTCTATAAATTTTGTGGTTAGCAAGTTTAAATATGACATTAGCATAAATAAGCTCAAAGGTTACCTGTGTTAGGAAATATATTTTTTAGGTCCTTCATAACAGTCTTCAAAATCTTTGCAAAGGATATGGCATGCAGAAGCTTAGTCAGGAGTTACGCCAGGCCAGATTCTCCTACTCCATCATGGCTGACGTTTCTATTTCGACGAGTTGTCCTGGTGCACTCATGACGATGGACAGCTCGTACATCAAAACTTCGGCTGATTGTAAGATAGAGTTGGAGAATCTGACCCAGTGGAATTCCCATGTAACCTTTAACGATTCTATATGCAGGGAAAACCTGTGATAATTCTTTTTATGATATGTATTCCTGGCAAGGTTATTCCATTCTTAATTTTTTGGGGCTATCGACGTAAATAAGGGTTATAAATTCATACTCAGAGTAGCTTAATTCTTACAATCTATTTTGAGGTCTATTCTCTTGAAACCTTTTTTATTTATTTTGATAATGTTTTGCGTACTAATTGCGTGATATTTGGAATGTGATGCTGTTTTAATTTGTGGATCAATTTTGCACAATGAGTTTGGAGTGTGTTGACAGAAATATTATGTTATAAGGAGACATCGCCAAAGTGATGTTCGGGATCTGCATGCGGATGTTATTGATTGAAACTTTATAGGTAAGGTAGAAAAAGTGCCACGGCTCTCTTCCACACAGGCCCGGATTTGAGGAATATTCCCTTGTAAAGATTTTGGGCAGGATGACATCCCTTGAGTAATGGCTACCTCTTTAACTACGGCCGTGTTTTTCTCTCTTCTTATTTTTGAAATCACTGTTACATTTTATCCCCATTCGTTTAATTTAGTTACTTCGCGATTTTTTAAATTTAATATCAATTTATGGATTTTAAACGAAAGTCCATCTTGTCTCTTACCACACCGATTACTCTTGGGTTGTCATGTTGTGCGAAGTCTTTACAAGCGAATATCTCTCGAACCAGGGCCTTTGTGGAAGAAAGCAGTGACACTTTTTCTACCTTACCCGTATAGTTTCAGAAAATAACATCCGTATCCATATCCTGAACATCACTTTGGCGACGTCTCCTTGTTAGTGCATAAGGAATAATTAGTGTTTTTTGCTGATTTTTTTAGCATACCTTTGAGATTATGCAGCCAACTGTGGTGGTAAACTTTTTCACCAATCTGTAGAGTGAAAGATTTAGTTAGTGATGTGTATTTATTTTGTATTTTAATGGTTGATTTGATTAATAATTTATAATTGTGGTTGATTAATTAGGCTCTGACCACCCTAATATAGAAATGTAGCTATTAGAATATCTTATATGGGTGAGACGTGAAAGGCAGATGTTGTCCATTGCTAGCTGCAATTTTTTCTCATCATTGTGGCAGAGCTTGAATACTGGAATAGTTTAAATGTTCATCTTTTGAGGTTAGGCATGAATGAAACCATTTTTCACGGTATTCATTTGAGTGCAACTGCTGATCTGTCAGACCATGTAATATTGAATGCAACAAATAATAATCAGATGATTCAATGTCTGGGGAATTTGGTGGGTGCATTTGGCATTTGCATTTGAGTGTTTGCAGCTAGGTTTTAATGTTTAAAGTTCTAGGCTTTGTAATGTGAGGTTGAGCATTTCATGCTGTGGAATTACTGTTGAATCATTGGGAACACAACTTCCTTGCTTGATACTAAATTCACAATGCATGCAATCCCTTGAAAATGGCTTGGTGGGCAACTACAAATACAGAGCAGGCTCTTCTTGAGTATGGCATTGATCTTCATTGAGCAATGCCCTAATTGATTTTCTCTGGAGGTTTTTGGCCTTTCTACACCTGGACAGTTGTCATCATTGAAATAATTGTCTTTGAAGCTATGATACCAATCGTGTAACATTGTTTCTCTTATAGCATATCTTGGTTAACTTTATGGTGCTCTTATCTCAACACCAACAAAGTATCTAATGCCATGACGTATTCATCATGGTTGTTGCACAGTTTGTTTACCTAATGTCTAAGCTTGAGTCATGATTATTCTGGTAGTTCAAAATTGACCTGCAATCAGTGCTATAGCCATCTATTGACAGGCAGTTGGAACTTTGTTTCGAGCATAATACATAATTGCCGTGTAATTGGTTTTAAATGTTTTAAGGATAATAGTGACAAGGTAATTTTAAAAAATATTTCATGAAATAGTTCTGGAAGAGAAGATGATTTCAAGGCCTGTTTTCTTTCTGCATAAATATTATACCCTGTATTCTCTTCCAGAGTTTATATTTGAGTATTAACAAGAGGAAAGAGATCCTAAAAAATTCATTGAAAACATACTCCACTTATTTTTTCAATGATTCTACTGTTGATAAAAGGATAAATAGTGATTTTGGCCTTTTAACAGCTACTACAACAAAAATGATAATTGCAGAAGCAAATTGAGTGCAAGAATAAGAAACTTGATTAATTCATTTTCTTAACTGCAAAAAATTGAATCTTCAGTCTCTCATTTGATTTCTCATGATTTGAAAAAAAACTGTAAAATGTTGCATCTGAATAATCTCCATTCTCTCTCGTGTATTATGCTGTGAAGGGGCAGCTTCCATGGCCCCTAAGATAATTAGAAAAAACCCTGTGTTTACTTGGAATATCAGAAATCTTCCTGCTATTTTTTTTCAGTTTGCGCTGTAGCTTTTCAGTATTTGATTAACAGGCATGCAGAGACCATGCCATTTTTAAGTGATAACAGAGGCAGTATGTGTAACATTTTTCTCCCTAATGCTTTGAGTATCCCATATATGTGTTTTTAAAGAGATAAAGGTTTATCCCTGTTACTTTTTCTGCAGAGTTTTGAAGGAGGAGGGGCAGATGATGAGGAGTTGGAGCCTTGTGTGGAGACTAAGGACTGCATTCAAGATGTCATTGAAAACACTTCAGAGTTCGCATGCTCAGACAAAATGACTGAAGTATACATTCCTGTGCCAGACTGCCTATTGCCCAGGGACGATAATTTGGTAAATTATAATCTCATTCACTGTGATAACTGAGTCTAATCACCTTCATTTTTACAAATTTCTTGGTTGTATGAGGAATGGGGGTGTGTCTGTTATAAATTTAAGTGTTTTTGTGGGAAGTCACTGGCATAATGCAACCTTCAGATGCTGTTCTTTATAGTAGTGACACATGAGGCAGGAAGTCGAACCACACAAATATTTTCATGCCAGTCAATAGCAGTTGTACGGCATTGATAATCTGTTGACAGAAATATCTCTTATCCCGTGGAGTATAATTTTGGAGACACTTGTCGAATCTCTGTTCAAGCCATTAGTGGTGGCTATAACAAGGCTGTGTCTCATGATTGCCCTCTATTTGTTCAAGCCATCATCCTCCATTATTTCAACTGAGGAACCAGCATTAACTATTGTGAATCCTTTTTATAAGCCTAGGTGAAGAAAGGATGAAGGCAATTCAATGTACGGTGGAACCTCGACGTATCGTTCCCACTGTTGTGCCCTTACTGTAAGTGGCCAATACTCTCATTATAACAATGTGATGTTGGTGGCCTAGCTCTCACCCTCCCTAGTTGAGCATTTATATGCTGGAGTTTGATATGTGAGTTGCAAGAATTTATGAGTATTTTGCACTGCCAAAACATATCAATTGTTGTTGATGTGAATTGTTCCGGATTAACTTTTACTCAATTTTCTGCCGCTGTCAGGTACTCAAAGTTTTGAAACATATTCCACAATTTTTTATTTTAAGTTAATATTATTATTGTTAGATTTATAAGAAATTTTTTTCTAGAAGATTTCAAGTGTTTTTTTAATCAGTGCTCTTATAGAGTTAAATGTCAAATCATTTTGAAAATAATTATACTGATTTTGGCCAGATTGGGTGGCTGCAAGTGTACAAGTGAAAGAGAAGATTTTATTATCAAATGATCTTATTATGTTTAGCTTTTTTTGTGCTGAAATGAGGTTTTTATTGTTTTGCCTTTGAGTGACACCCATTGTTCTCTTCTAGTGTCATGTGAAAGAGGAGAACCAAGATCACCTCAGTGAGGAGAATTATCCTGTGCTCTACACAGATTCAGCTGGAATTTCAAATTATTACTCAGACACATTGATGACTGATGAATTGGTGAGTTAACTCTCACCTTCTATTGTTCCTTTTTTCTAGGGCACAATGTCTTTCCGTCGTGGAATATTGGCAACACCTCTCAGCAGAAACCTACAGCATTTTCCCTCACCTGATCAGTCATTTAGATCTACAGAAGAGCCTTCGCGCATGAATTGTTTAATATGAATGATTAATTGCTATGGACACATTTGGTGTACTTTTGCTAAACTGACAGTTGAACTTCACTCACTGGGCAATTGAGCTTGCCGTCATCAGAGTACTCGGCAGTTATATTTTTGTGATCACACAAACACAGTTTTCACTTCCATTCGCCACAAAACAGAAGGGGGGGATACAGAATTGAGAGCATTTCTGAGTTCTGTTGAATTTGGTACTCTGACAGAATGACCATGACATCATGATGCAGCTGCTAGCCAAATTCAACTACATAAATCTCATTCCTTATGAGAGATTGATGTTCATAGGAATCAGATTGTTGCAGGTTTGGATTTTGTGATGAAATCCAACAGGAATTTACAGTGTTGGCTAGGGATTCAACCGTCTGTGCCATTTTTGAATGGGGCATTTGACGTTTTCAATGCTAGTGGATTGCCGAAAGATATCTATTTTTAGTGACTAGAACTGATTTTTCTTTACTCTGACTGAATTTTCTGCTACTGTTGCTCTAGTCTTGAAACCCTTCCACTTTTAATGAAATATTAAGATTTTGCTTATTCTTAAATTTTTTTCTATTTTTTAGAAGTCAGTGCTCATGGTCCCTTTGGAAATTAATTTTAATGATCGGGGAAGTTCACTACTTAAAAAGCTATTTATTCCCAAGATTTTCCTAATAAAGTTGTTTCTTCTCATACTACGGCTATTATTAGATTATTTGAGAATGAATAAGAATTTTACTGACTGAATCATTTTGGTTAATCAAGTTAATCTGTTTTCTACAAAGAAACCAGAATCGTTCATCAGGAATAATTTATTTTCTACGTACACTTTGCATTTCAAGCTTTGTTCATGAAAACTATTTCTTCTTGTACCAATTGATTAAAATGGGTATCCATCGTTGTCCCTCTTTCCAATAGAGTGATCGGGTAACGTACAAGTGCTCTTCTGTTAAAGAAGATCAGATTAGCGATGATGAAGAAGGACTTTATGTACTCAATGATTGCTCTGATGGTGTCTCAAATAAACTGATGGATCAAGACTCTTCTGATCAGGTAATACTATTAATGAACTTTATTTTGTACTGTATCACCATCATAATTTAACAGAACTAAAATTGGTTTCATGCAACCCCCAATTAATATCTAATGTCTGCTTATCTTTTCATGTATATGGCCTTTTTTATATCCTTAATAACCTGCCCAATGAGAAACATACAGAACTATTATTTTCCCTTCTTCCTGTCCACCTCTCCTTTTTGTCCGACTATTGTATTTACAAGGCCATCACATCTAATGAGGTGGCCAATTAAGATAAGGTTTTTAGAAGACTTCCCTTTCCTCCCACTCTTCTTTTTACTTCCTTCTTTTGTTTTCATTTTTTTATCTTTGGTAATCTTCTGGAGCGACACATTTTGAAAGCTTCCAATCTTGACTTTTCTGCAGCTTTCCATTTTGAAACCTGGCTCCCATTTTTTACTATGCTCGAAATGTAGTAACTGATATACTGTGTCCTTATTTTGGTGTTAATACTCTCAATTGTAGGAGTCTTCTTTTTTCTAGTGTTCTCTGTGCCTGTGCTACTATACTGACTATTTATTTCTTGCTTCATCATCACTGGTAACTAAGCTTCCTAAAGCATAATATATCAGTCTGTTTGTAAATATACAGATGTCCTTAAAAATGACAAAGGGTACCCAGTGGGGAAAAGTTAGTTCAAAAGATATGCAAAGAATATTCTCCAGCGAAGCAACTTTAGTGCAAAGAATGTTCTTCTTGAACGTCCAAAGAATCAACAAATGGCGCACTATCCGAGTTCAAAGAACATTCTCCTGCAGTAGTGCAAAGGATGTTCTTTGGTTATTCATCTTGCACTATCTATGGCTAGATCGTGCGATAAGAAGGTTCAATGTTGCTTCATAGAACATGCATTGTGCACTACCCCTAGCTAGATGCTACATTGAGAAGGTTCAAAGTTGCTTCATAGGATATGCATTGTGTACTACCCCTAGCTTGATGCTACATCGAGAAGGTTCAAAGTTGCTTCATAGGATATGCATCGTGTACTACCCCTAGCTTGATGTTACATTGAGAAGGTTCAAAGTTGCTTCATATGACATGCATTTTGCACTACCCCTGGCTAGATGCTACATTGAGGAGGTCTCAAAATTGCTTCATAGGATATGCATCGTGCACTACCCCTGGCTAGAAACTACATTGAGAAGGTTCAAAGTTGCTCCATAGGATATTCACCGTGCCCTACCCCTTACCAGATCCTACATTGAGAAGGTTCAAAGTTGCTTCATAGGATATTCACCTTACACTACCCCTTACCAGATCCTACATTGAGAAGGTTCAAAGTTGCTTTATAGGATATGTTTCGAGCACCACATCTTTGCAGATCCTACATTGTGAAGGTTCATAGTTGCTTCTTAGGATACGCGTCGTGAACTACACCCGGCGAAATCCTACAGCGAGCAGGAACAAAGGTGATCCATGGAATAGGATATTATAGGATCCATAGGATAGGATGCATGACGCACTGCCTCTGGCTATGTGAATCCGCAAGAATGATCAAAGCTGCTTCAAGTTGAGTGCTATACAGAATAGGGACAGGCGAAGGAGGAATCTTATGTACATTCATTTTGGAAATAAATCCAAGAAGAAGGGAAGGAGGGTATAAAATAATAATATAATAGAGGTATATAATGTAAAAATTTATGTTCATAAAAAATGACATTCATATTAAATGGCAAATATTATAGAAACAATGTGAAAGCAAGCGAATATAAGTAATTGAGGAATGATTGATGATGATGACACATAGCATGAAAAGAATACACATACATATATACTAATTGTTTCCATATAAAAATTATTCCACGGCAATAGGCAAAGCGTGCATATGTTGAAGGGTTTCTTCATTGACCTCTTCCCACATTGGCTCTCCCTGTCTGTACGTCCATGGAATGATGACTGGAGTACTGTAAGCCTACTTGGAAGCTGGTAACTCAATTTCTGTAACAAGAAAACATTAAAAAATCCTTGAGTTTCAAATAAGATGAAAGAAAGTAATACGTTAATGAGTAATTCCCAGTATAAAATGCATTGACTCAAAATAATATAGAACTTCTAATGTATACATATAAATGACTTTTATATTATAAATTACAGGCATAATTCGTAGAGTATTTATTGCATGTTGTCCACTAAAAAACGGTCAGGCTTTCCCAATATTTCAACTCTTACTGCCATACCCGATACTGGTGAGATGGCTAAAATTACTTCGCCCTCGACCTCGCGGTCGGGGTTATCCCATTTCCCGGTTTCTCGGAGGTCTTTTTGATGGGGCAATCGAGCGGGCGATGGCCGATTTCTTTACAAATTCCACAACACTGAAGTGAACATTCCTTGGAGAAGTGAGATTTTTCCCCCGCAATTGTAACAGCGTTGAGGTTACGAGCGACAGAATTTAGAAATATGACCTGTCTTTCCGCAAGAATAGCAGCTTCGGTTGGCATTTGGTGGGCGATCTTGAACGACAGGTTTATGAACAGGAGAGGGTATAGGAGTAGGGTGTGAGCGAAGACCTTGTCTTTCAGGGATGTGTTTCACTTGAGGAAAGCTAGAGGAGGAAAGGGAAAGTGAGGGTATTCTCGTGATTCTCCCAGCTTGGGGTGGAGGGATGTGGAAGGCAGGGTCATAGGGAGAGCTATCCAACATGTGCACATACTCAGCGTCTATTTTTTTGGTGGCGTAACTCTTCACATTTGCTTCCTCTTGCAGAGCATACTCTTCGGCCTCTAACATACTCTTTGGCTGTCTGACTTGTACGAAGCGCCCTATTTCCTCTCGTAATCCCGACAAAAATTGCAAAAGAAGCCTGTTTTCTAGCATCGCCGTGGCTACTTCCGAGGACGGATCCGCGAGTGTTTTAAGCAATTGCCTTGCAGTTTTCCGAAGCCGTGTTGCGTAGTTTGCTTCTGTTTCCAGAGGCTGCTGAGTGCAGCTGGAAAATAAGCACTGGAGTGACAGAGGTGAAATGCGGGCAGAAAATCTGTTTTAAGTATCTAAGAAAATCTCTGAAGTTTTTGACTATGGGTGGATTAGCCAACACATATTCAGCAGCGGAACCTGCCAAGCGTAAGCGCGCGACACATAGCGTTTGATGTTCGGTCCAAGCATTTAAATTACGAATTAAATTTAATTTTTCGAAAAAGGTTTCTATCGATACGTCATCATCCCCACTGAATAACGGAATAAAATATACTTGTCCCCCAAGAGTGTGAGGGATTGCGGAGTTAGGTGTAGGGAATGGCGGATGAGGTAAATTCTCTGAATCATTTGGGGTTATGGTATTAACGGATGGACAAAAATCAATTAAATCCGAGCTATGCTCCTGCCGAAATAATGGATTCGAGTTTCGTTCGAAAGGAAAATTGTCCTATGGCCAGGCCATACTGAAGTAATATCAAAATTAAAACACACAAAAATAAAATAAAATAACGGAAATAACAAAAAAATCGGAGTAAATATCCTTTAGATTATTCACTGCAAAGTAAGCCCCCGAAAAGTAAAATGAATTTTGGATGAATTAATTTTTCACCTGACACCAAAATGTCGCGACGGGACGACACTGCTACCTACTAGTAGGTCTTCTGCCTGGATAAGGTCCCGAAGGGAGAGCGAATCAAATGCTCATTGGGAGTAACTAACTCAGCTTTTATTGTTCGCTGCTATTCCGTTCATACACTTTCACGGGGGGATTTGAGGCTGGCGCGCACGGAGGTGGAATGCTTGGGTATAGAACTTACGTGGCGGCGAGTAGGGAGAGGCGGTGCTGATGGTCGTGGACCTGGTTGTGCCCGGTTCGATTCCCACACGAGTTGTCGTTCGAGAACTACCGCAGCTCCCGCGTCAAGGTCTCGAAGAGTCCCCGGATGGAGATTCGCAGAAGTCCTCGAACGACGAACTCGTCCAACCCAGGCACCAGCAAATGTACTCACTGTACCGCCAAGAAAAACTGTCCACGCGGGACAGAATTTCTGCCCTATAAGTCCACTTCCCGGGGGTGCGTGTGAGGGGGAAGGGGTCGCAGTGGAAAAGGGTAGTGTACCCCAGTGCATGGTCCAAATTCTCGGAAATGCCCCTTAGACCCACGCCCCCTAGGGCAGGAAAAGTAGCGTCACGCCTCCTTTCCCGCCACTCATAGTATCCTCCTATCACCACAAACCGAATATGCAACAAGTGAGCTTATGTGTGGAGTCTCGCAAAATTCATACATCTAATCTGAGAACCAAAATTTGTAATAATAATAATATAAACTAATGACACAAATTTAGTAATATGGTAAATACTACGTACTCACCTAGAATAAATCGGCGTTAGTGGTCGCAACTGATAGCTGCCTCTTCCACTCCAGTTCCTGGGGTCCCTTCTCATCTCACAACTGCATTCACCACGAGTTCACGAAAGAGTGACGGAGTTGCAATTCAGAGTGGGTGGTGTCAGTTGAAGCCACTAAAACAACTCCTGGGGAATGCTTCCGCGAACGTTATTATTTCTTTACAAACTTGAGATTCTCCCGTCTTCATTCTTCTTCCCCTTCCCCGCGCTCTTGTTTCTTTCACCCGTAAGGTCTGCAGAGCCGTTAAATCGCAACATATACATTTTGGCTCTTATAATAAGAAGAAAGTTTTTTTCCCTATTATAAAACCTAGCTTATTGCTTTGCGTGCCAAATTTTTAAAATTCAGAATTTCTGTGAATTTTAAATTATATAAAGACTTGAGTAAGCAAGTGACCATCGCTTGCACCTTGTGTAGACATTTGGGGGGAAAATATGAAATAATCTTCGAGCCCCATGTGAATTGGGAGGTGTTCTGTAGAATCCGTTGGCATCTGAGATCGTGCAACCCGCGGACATCAGTGAAATAATGTACAAAATGAACAATCTTGGAATTAGTTCCGTAATTTAGTTCAAAGAATGTGCTGAGAACGTTCACCTTGCACATGTTCAAAGTTAGTGCAGCGGGAAACAATCTTTGCATGTTCTAAGCACGTTCTATGCACATTCATTCTGAATTAATTCAACTCTGCACGTACTTTGAAGTAATTCAAACTTAATTCTGCACAAACTTTCCCCACTGGGTATTGTAACCTTCATCAGTGGTGGAGTTTTATGTTAAATTGTAGAAATTATCATTTGTAGTATATAATTATTCATTTATTAATCGCATTTACTCCTGAAACAATTTGATATGCTTGAAAGCGCAGTCTAAATCTTTTGTGCAAATAAGTGGTGAAGGATTCAGTTTTTTCGGGCAAACTAATGTTGTTGTGTGGAAATATACATCATAAAAACTTAATTAAGTCACTGGATGTAAAAATACCTCAAGAAAATACCAATTATCAATTTTACATGTAGAGAAAACAAATCTACATATTTACCCATTGAAATTATGCAACTTCTAACCTTTTAGAAATTAATCTAAAGATTTCTCTTTTTCGTTAACTCAAAATGGCCTTCAGTTGTATCTCGTCTGAGTAAGTTTTTTTGTCAAAATCCTTGACGTCTCTAAACCAAATTATTAACCAAAATAAACTGAAATTATTTTCTGTTGTTGCCCCTTTTTATTTTCCATGAATGAATGCTATTACCTATGGGCTCTGTATTCTCATACAAAGTGTTCCCATAATATAAGTTTCTGTTATAATATAAGATGATATCTGGAGAATTACACCTCCAGGAACTGTTGCCCAGAGAATAATGACGTGGATTTTTCAGGGATTTTGCAATGAAAATAAGAAGCATTAGGAGTATACATAAGTGGTTAATTTAATAACAAGTGTAAACATAATCAATTCCTGATATTAAAACCTTGCCGGATAGTATGAAGAATATATCCATTTGAAACTAACTTTTATTTTATTCGTGTGAATAATTCTGAAAAGCACATCTATGTTTCTTTACCTCATTCGCTAATGATGATGATTGGGGATTATGTTGCAGCCCAATACCTTAACTGCTTCCCAAGGTGAAAAGGTGGAAGCTCAGAGTAGGGGAATAATTGTGGCAGACCTGGACTTGACGCTGATTGGGGCAAAGAAGGAACTATCTCCGGAGGAGAATGCCCAGGTATGTACAGAATCCTTGTAATGGAATGTAATTATTTGTTGAAGGAGGTAAAAATCTAAAAGTTTGTCATTGTAAATCATAGGAAAATCTGCTTTTTACATAGATTCAAGGAAACCCATTTGATTCAAAGTAATTAATATTTCAAACAAGTTATCTTATCTTAATGTAAGCAGTTTTTTTCCTTCTTGTGTTGTTCATTTGGTAGTAGTTTTCTTGCCTCATGCATTACTATATAAAATCCTGGGACTGATTAACTTGACCTTATTGGCACTCCAGTGGGGAAGTGGTGCACCTTGGTGGTCCAAAGTATTTCATGCCTGTGCTGTTATTCATGTGATGGCACATTATACCTGTGATTTTCCGAAGCTACCCATGATTTAGGTGTCAGAAGTATCACATAGTTGCTTGCTAGCAACCGGTACACGCTTAGCGTTAAAGCTCTAGCTTTACAAGTTAACAAGCTTAACTTTTTTTTCCTCCGGTGAATTAGAAAGAGCTGTATTCCTGCAATGTAGGAATATTGGATTCCTAGTGGTGCTGTTTATTGAAAGTACACCAGCCCTTCTTCAGTATTCCTGTTCTCTTTGCTACTCTGATGCATGAGTATTAACAGGCAGTGTAACCTATTCTATTGAAAGTTACAAGGAACTGAAACAAGTATTCTTATCTTAAAAGCAGCTGTTTAATCATTTTTATGTTGTACGTAAGTGTTGTAGTTTACCTGCCTCATATGTTAGTATATTAAATCCTTGTATCATATCTTATGAAGATGTATATTTTACAATATGACATCCTAGAACTGATAAATGATAGCTCATTAAGAAAACCACATCTCAGACTTCAATCAAACCTTTAAGTGTTGTAGTCCATCTGGAGCTGTCCACAAATCACCCCCATACGGAATTACATAGCCAATGGTTTTAAAAAGAAATGCAGTTAAACATTCACAGGTCTATTTTATTCCTATAGAGGTAGGAGCGGTAGCCCAGTGTTAATGGTGTTTGGCTACTACCTGGAGGTCCTAGGTTTGACATTCGCATGTAGTGCTCTTTTTTCATAATTTTTTTCTGCTTATCATTGTGCAAAATTTTACTTACAAATTGGTTTGTATTGGGAATGTAAAAATTTTAATGCAAGTTTTAAAATAGTAAAGCATTTAAAGTACAATCAAACACAACAATAAAAATGGTGTTGCAACATTTTATGAATTTTTGATTTATTGTGGTTCTGCCTGCCTGCTGTTCATCTTTGTTTCCATTATTTTCACTGAAAAAATTAGTTTCATGTGTGGAAATATTTTTCTGTAATGCAGTAGCATCAGATTTTAACCCGTTTTTTCACATGGATGCCTAGTTTCAATTACATTGTTTTTTTTCCTCGCCAAAGAAACCTTAATTTGTTTATGGTATCGCTTGAATAAAATGACATCAAATGCATACTTAATAAATCAAGATAATATTACATGGAAGGCATAACAATTATCAAAAAATGCTCCCATGGTAAAGGAAGGACATTTTTTTTTAACCCTTAAGCCGTGACGTGCAATTCTTGTTACACTACCAGTGACGTACAGTCTGGGAGACCGCAATAAGTCAAAAATTCATAAAATGCTGCAACGCCCATCTTATTTTTTTGTTTGATTCTTCTTTAAATGCTAATCCACCAATGGGCCAATAAGGGGTTCCAACTCTGGTTCACCTGTGAGGCGATCCCAAAAACCTTTGGTGTGGTTTTTGAACTCGTTGAACTTAAATAAATACTGAATACCTTGTGCATTGACAGGCCCTCAAAGGTGGTGCGGATACGGAGGTATCCGAAGGCGATCTCCCCGAGGATCAGCAGTCTGAAGAATATGATGAGGAGGAGAGCTTTTGTCTAATGCTGGAGAGCGATTCGGATGAAGGGGATGATTGCAGAAATAGTGATGCCGGAACCAAGGTGGTGAGTTTGGGATACTCGCTGATGATCGACACAGTTTTTGTAGTAGACTTTAGTACATCAGACTCACGATTATCCGGCTGCGGATTATCCGTGCATGATTTTCACTCTTGCTCAATACTTAATAAAATAAAATGCATTTTGATCCAAAAGTATCTGATACGGAAGATCTGGCTCGGAAAATCAAGGATCCCATCAGAATCTGGGTCAGAAAAAAATCCTGGATCCGTCCATCCCTAATTAAAAGCATCCTTAATCAGGGTTCCCACTCAACCGTGAAAACCTTAAAACGTGAGTAAGCTGTGAATTTAGTCTACCAAACAAAAAAGAAAAATCGTGGAAATAGCCTTTAATATTATCATAAAGCTTTAAAAATCTCTCCAAATTTGTTGCAGAACTATGACTGACTGATGATCAGAAAAATCGATATTTCGATCAGGTTTCAAGGCCGAGTCATGTGCAGACAGTGTCCATGCATTTATCTACACAGGTGTATTCGCAGGGCAGTTATTGGTCAGTGTGCCATGACTACACATTAACCTGTGATTGGAAGAACTGGTAACCGGTAAAGTCATCATTAACCCTGGTAAAAATATCAGACACTTCTTCACTTCCCTGCCACACTACTACTTCAATTTTTCCGCTCACAACCAGGCCTTGCATTTTCTTAATGATAGGTGATGTCAGGAGAGACAGCACGTTCATTGCTGCATTTGCACTCTCAGCATCTATTGCATTTATTAAATTTGTAGTCAATGTGTGGCCGGTGATTGTTACATTAGCAATATTTTCACCCAAAATGGCATATGAACAGGCCGTGAATTTGACGACATTCAACGACATAATTTTATTATTTAGTTAGAGTGGGAACCCTGCTAAATAAAGTCATGGCATTACAATTTCTATTAGTGTCCATGCTTTTTGCTTGGCAGAAGACGGTGCCGTAGATGATTACAGCGATGGAAATGCCAAGTGACATTAAAAGGAATGCGTACAAGTAGGTTGTAAATACAGCAGACTCTCGATTATCCGGCTGCGGTTATTCCATGTTGTGGATTATCCGTGCACGATTTTCACTCTTGCTCAGTAGTTTCCACGACCTTTAAAAAAAATTGGATGCAAACTCATCGGAACAACTTCATTAATGCTAGGATACACCAATCTTATTATTTGTATTAGAATCCCCGTAGAAATTCTATCAATAGCTAGCTAGCTGCATTCACAGGAGTACCATGTTCATGTTTCCCAAGCCTCGCAGCACGCGACTGTGCTCCGTGATCATGGATTCAAGTCCCGCAGCAATTGCAAACAGGGAAACTAGTGCAATAGGCGACTACATGGTGTGGTGCCTGAGTTTAGAGAATATCCAATTCCCCATAGTATAATTTTCAATAACTTTTTGGAATCCTCCCAACTTCTTTAGTAAACCTGCTAATTTTCATAAGAATCAGATAAAAACTTTGGCTGAGTCAAATTATTTCCCTCTGGAGGTACAATGCCTCTGGATACTGCATTCATTGAAAAACTGCAGTTTCACCCAAACTTCAAATGGTTGTGAAAAAAACTAAAAGAGATAGCCAAGAAATATTTAACTCTGTTTTATTCCTACACGGAATGATGAAAATTGCCAAGTTTCATCAAAATCAGAGTCAGTGGGTGTCATGCCTGGATGAACTGACATGGAATGACCCAGGAGGTTTTGAAAAGGCTACCATGGGATGTCAAAGATGGTAAAATGTCCAGGCATTACAGTAGGGTGAGCTAATGGTATGATGTACTCATGCGAAGTGAGTAATCACATCTAATCCATCTCTCAGCAAAGCATGTTTTATCATTTTTCTATATGTACTCTTGTGAGTGATTTTCCCAAAATTGAATCTTTTTATCGATATCTTCAAAGACTAATAAGAATTTTGATAAATAAAACATCTAGTGGATATAATCTATGGAATACAAAAAAATTTTGTATGCGTAGAGGATAAGACAAAGTTAATGGCAACAATATCTTGAAGCAATTTAAATAACACCGAAGTCTCAGTCACACATTCAAGCATTAGACAAATATTCATTCACACATTAGTATTGATATGTTACTTGATACTAATCCAACATTTTCTTGATAAGATGAGTGTTTTTTTTTATTCTAGCACTATGATAGATTTTTTTACAATTCAGTGTGTATAAATGGGAGATGTGAATATTACAGAAGTGAATTTTTAGGGTGATGTGTTGATATATATCCGTGCTATAAATAGGAATCGTTATTTTTTTGGTGAACCCACAAAGCTATTTCTATATATCTGTATCTCTGTGTTTAAGGATGCTGATTATGATCATATGCAGGCACAGGCCTCAACATCTTCCCAAGGTGAAGATGTGGATGCTGAGGGCACAGGAGCCATTGTGATAGTCCAGGACTCCATGCCGGTTTTGGCTGAGAAAGAATCTCCCAAGGAGACTGGTGCCACTGAGGTATGTGTGAAATTCAAATTCTATTAAAATATTGGAAGAAAGTAATGTTTGGGAGAAATCCTCCATTTTTAGTACTGGAAACATGGGCTTCTTGAGTCCAGATATTGAAGCATTTATTATTATTATTATTATCAAAAATGGCCAACTACATTTTAACCAATGCCACTTGGCACTTTTCATGGGTAATTTAAAATTGGTGTGCACAAGGGAAGGGGAGCCGATACAATATAATGTGAGTGTGTGTGTGTAATGGAGCCCGAATGGACTGTAAAGTGTTTCCCCCTTCCCCCCACAAGTCTGCGCCTTCCCGACTTTGGTGTTTTGTGCGTGACCACTGAAAGGTCCACATTTTCCCCCATCCCCTCCCTCCAAACAACACCTGTGAGATGCGCATGGAGAATGACGGAATCTGCACCCCTTCCCTCTACAAAATGAGATCATGCTTTGCCAACCCCCGTGTTGAGGATTCTAAGAAAACACACTCCTACCCGTATTCCCCCACTTGCTCCAACCCCAGAATAATAACCATGTCCAGGATGTGAATCTCAAGAAGACACATTGACCTCGGCTTCATAATGCAGCCGAAAGTTATGCTGGAGAGCTGAAGGCGTCTTGATGCACAAAGGTTAAGAAAACACTTAACCTTTGTGCATCATGAAGGAGTTTCACCATGTTACGCCAACCACCATCGCATTTTGAAGGCGTCTTGCTTGTCACGTGGAGGTGAAGTAGAGAGAGAAGAGAATGTTGGAAGATAGATGAAGAAGTGGGGTGAAGAAGAGGATACAGGAGAATACAAGGGTAGATTTCCTGCACCAAGAGGAATGAAGTCAACCCATAATGCCCATAATTACATTTCTCTCATCCCATGGTGAATGAAGATGCAGCAACCCTGACAGGAAGCAGCCATGGATGTCATACCCATCCATGACCGAGAGTCAATAAGTAAAACTGTTTTCCGCATTACTATTAATAATAAAGGTAAAAAGATTCACAAAGAATTCCCCTATATTCCCCAATCAAGAATAGAAGAACTAACAGTGAAGGGTTCCCGTTGCCCTACATAAATTTTCCTCTGTACTTTTTTATTCTTTTGACCCTCCTGTTTTCCCCGTGACTGAGTATATTTTAGTATTTTGGATAGAATTTATTATTGGATAGTTTTTGGGTTGATGTTGGTTTAGAGCACTTCATTTGTACTTGTATTCACACCAGAGATTCATTAGAAGTGAAGATTCTTGTTTCATTTTTTTAATTATTTTAGATGTCATTTGTTTTTGGTAAATTTGATTTGTTTTGGTTTTTTTCCCCCTCGCCAGTAGTGTGCTTTAAGACAAGATAATTCGGCATTAATTTCATGTTTTTTGTGTATTTTTCCTTGTTGATTTCTTTATCGCATTAAATTTTTTGTTGAATTTATAGTCCATGTATGTAGTAAGCACTCGTTCTTTTGTGCACCCCTGCAAGCCATCAGCTAAGAGCCCTACCCTCCCCTTACCCCCCTTTCTTCCCCTTCCCCTCTTCCCCAACCCATGGTACAGGACCACATCCCTCCAAACGAATCCTCCCACTCCCCTTTCTTCCCCCACGTCACGTCCTCATGTGATTCGTGCTGTTGTGGCATTGCTGTCTTTGAAATACTCATTTTATACATTTAAATTAAGCTTAAACATATAAATTTTTTACAAAGTAAATACTTGAATGTTTTATTTCATTTGGGATTGAGTTAACCTTAATATTGGATTACTCGACCCCAAACTGTAATACCCGTGCGGAATGCTGAAGACATGCTGAATTTCAAGTATTGTTAATCATTGAACTAGATTCATACACTTCCAGCACAGGTTTTTAAGAAGCTTAATCGATTCAAACTTGCCAACATTGTCCTATGCATACTATTAAACTTCTTATGCTTTGTATCTATTTTCATACATCTTCTTCAGCTTTTACTCAAAGAATACTTCTTGTAATAGCTCATCTACAGCTTGCCCAAGTGCATGGGAAACTGACTCAACATGGTGAGGATGTATTCATGGTCTGCAATTTCACAGCAGTGCACAGCAAGAGACACTTTCATGTGGCCACCAAAGTAAAGAATCTTTCGCCTCAGAGAATAATTTACACTTCTCTGAGACATTAGTTCAAGTATAAAATGAAACTTCTTTGTGTGGTTTAAGTTACTTCAGCCTAAATGCGTTGTTGGAAGTCCATTCACTTCACAAGACAAGTTGATCGTTTCTTTTTATTGTTGCATGCATGCATTATAATTGACTTATGTTTTACTAGGTGAAATAGTGAGACCTATAAATGACATCTGTAATAGTATTGAATTAAATCAAGTGTAATATTAACATAATTAATAATAGCGCTGTAACTTGGTGGAAAGCCTTTATTGTGGGAGTTGAAGAAGTAAAAACTTGGCTATTTCTCTATAGTGATTTATTGTGACCATGAACTTGCAAGCCTGCTCTCACAATAACTGTTACAACATAGTTGCGTATTAGTTTCATTTGACATAGTGAATCTGTTGCCGAATATCCCAAGAAAGGAAGTAGTTCATTTAGTGGAAATCACCCTCATCAAGTCAGACACACCATATCCAGTGACAAGTGAACTCCTGAAGTTGTGCAAAAATCAAGACAGTTTTTTCTTCATTGGCAGGCATTACAAATAATAAGATAGTGTAGCTATGGGGTCACCTTCGTCCCCTGTCATACCTGAAATTTGTATGGATAATTTTGAAAAACTTCATTTCCCTATTATATGTCCTCCTATAAAAAGCATAAAATGATATCGATATGCAAGAAATGTGTTTTGAGAGTCACAAGGTATGTCATTACAGCTAATGCGATTTCTGAGAGTTCTCAATTCAAAGGATAAATACATGTATAAATGAATAAATAAAATTTTTAGTATGGAAGTCGAGACAGAAGGCATACAATAGAATGTAATGGGTGTAGACCACAGAGTCAATTGGATTACATATCCACTGCTGTTAATGATTATTTTATCGTTTTGAAAGGATGGAAAATCAGATTTATTAACATTTACTATCTTCCATAGAGAATTCATATTTTATAATGAATATTTTTGAGTTATTTCTTGGTCAAATGGAAAATATAAGCTAATATGTGTGTTTATATGGTTTAAAAATTAGTTGTTTATAATCACCTGCAAAGATAGTCCAATTCCCTGTCCATTCATATTTTGATGCTTACTTTCAGCCTACTTCTAAGGAGAATGGAGAGCTGATTCAGAAACAGACAATGACCATGGAGTCTATGACGGAGGCATTGGGTAAGTGCTCTTAAGTGCTTGAAAATGACTTCACAGAAAAGACTTGTAACTAATTCTGATGAGTCAAATGCCCCAAAACTGGATTTCAGAATTCAATCAAATTTTGCGAGCTTGGCATGAAATTTTTTGTACTCTCATTCTACGTTCTATTCCACAGAAGCATGTTATTCGTCAATATTTCTATAAAGGTTGCTGAAAATTTTATTTTTATGTGTGGCTTGACACCGGGTCCTCTGGGTGACAACTGAACAGCTTAAGCACTAGACTAATTCTCACCCTTTCCAGAGTGGCTCTTATACATGAATACATTTGACCTCAAATGTTTAACTGGATTTGTAGTTTGAAATATTGGTTGCACATGTAACCCCACATGGGGACTGATTTGAGGACAACTCGCAATGGACTATAACAACAAAATTTGGTTGAATTCCGACACTAGGTTTTCAGACACTCCACTTGTGAAGGATGTAGCATCTGAATTTGTCATCCTTCTATACTTTATTTAGTTTATGTTAATAGTTCTGCGGCTAAATTTAATCAGATCCGCAATTGTTTATTAGAACTTTCTTCATGGGTCAGTGATAGAAGCAATATTTGCAGTAATATGCAATCATATGGGATTTCCCCCGTACTTTACTTAAAAATTTTACCTTTAATATTGGTCAATGGAAAATTAGTACTAAAAGTCACTTATGAAGAATACTAAGAATGAGATTCCAGGTCCCATGTCAATTGTGGCGTCCATAGACAAATTTGACATGGAACTTGTTCAAATGAGCACAAATGGTTTTTTTCAGTTATGAAATAATGGGAAAATTTGGCTTTGATACACACCCCATCCAATTCACTTTTTTGTGCTCATGGCAACTGTTCTTTATTAGGCCAAACAACTATTCATGGAAGAAGTGAACATGGAAAAAAACTGATTAGGCTAAAAATGAGCTAAACTCAATTTCAATACTTAGTGTGCCAAAGTTATAGTTCCGCAGAGCAATGACCGTGAGCAACCAGCCCATGCTTACTTATTCTTCGTAGCTAAGATCTCAAGGCTATAGTTTCATCAAAATTTTAATGTGGTACAGTGAACTTCAAGGCATCACCCTCATTAACGGTGGATATGAGAAGTTTGAATATTTCGGATGTAATTTAACTTATAACTGCTAGGTATATTTTTTCATTGGGATTCTATACTTCCATTTTGTACATTGCTCTACATTTCAAATACCTTGACTTTAATGAAAATTGATTCAGGTCATATTCAAAATGAAAATGATATCTTGAATTGTGGTCCTTTCTGCAGCTAATCAATTTACTATAAGGGAAGAGTTAGGGATTTAGAAATTGGCTACTTGTCGACCACCTGGTAATCAGGAATCATTGCCATTTTTCTCTTTTCAAATTAAGTCTATAAATCGACAGCGAGGAAATACAAAAGATATTCCTACCGACTAACTCATGAATCCAGCCTTTAGGGTGATTGCTGGCTGTACCTAATTTATGGTGAATTCAACCCTGCCAGTGAAAATGAACGGTTTTAGGTCGCCCTAGGATGGAGCTGGGAAGTAATTGGTTTGAATGCGTTACGAATTGTTTAGTTTGCTGATAAAATTCCTGTTTGCATCCAAAGCCTTTTATCAAAATGGTAGAAGCATTGTTCAAACAGGACAAGCTTTTTGTCATTTGAGATAATACATAACCGGTCTGTTCTGACGGAAACCAATCCATCCTGACTCATTCATGCTTTCAAACAAAGACTTGCAGAAAGAGATAGGGGCGGCACTGTGAGGGCACATTCAAAGAGAGAGTCAGAACTCTTTCCACTCTACTCTAATGGGACGTGCATTCATTGAAGCCATAATTTAAAACTTTGAATCCAGATCCGATGCCATCTGCAAATTCGGATCTGATGAATGGCCATATCAATGGATATTTGGATATGAGGCATCCCATCTGACTATCCATAATGTTAACCTAGGTATGAGATCAATAATACCCTAGGCCTTTACTCTTGAAAGAATTTTATCAATATTGCAAGGTGCAGTGGTTACTTAAGGTTTTTAGAAATTGAAGGGATTGCCGTGTGGAGAATTAGATCTTCATATGTTGGCATTGTTGTTCTTGTTTATGCACCTCAAGTATTTCGTATTTTTTTAAATTTGTGTTATCCTTGAAGGTAAAATCTTATAATATACCGTTTTTTTGCCCATTTATCTTCCCCTCAATGATTTATTAAGCTGGCAATCATTTTTTTGTGGGCTTTAATTACCTTCTGGCACCTGCAGTTCCTATCCGTTTGTATGCTGTATATTTTAAGTCTTTTACTTCAAGGAAGTACATATTTTTGTTTAATAATAATGGTAATTGTTTCAAATTAACATTATGTGTATACCATGCCATATGTTAATTGACTTAATGGTTACTTTTATGCATAATATGCTGCATTGTGGTGTTTTCTGAAGTAGATATTTGAGGTTAGCATGTAATAACTTGCTCAATTTCTCTCAGCAGCAGCGCCAATCAATTTGTGTAAAAACGTTTGGAAACCGCCATAGAAAATTAACTCACACCTTTGTTATGGGACAAGCATCTAACTGTTACATTGGTTGAAGTGGCTACTTTGATATCTGTCTAATGGCTTCTACAAATTAGGCCAACAAATCACAGATTACATGTCTGACTTTACTTATTTTAAATGTGGAATTCTTTTCTAGATCTCCCAGCTCCTGAAAGAGCCTCAGATTTTTTTGCTCTCTATGAACCAAAAATTAGAGAGTCACATTCAAGGAAAGCATGGAAGGTGATGAATAAAGACATTGAAATATGTGGTTCCCTGCTTGCTGATAAAATAACTTTGTGCTCAATTCCTGATGATGGACAGTTTCATTCGAAATCTAGGCGTGTGTCTAAAACCAGAGGAGATAGGGGAACAACGACTGTTGCGGGGGAAATAATTGATTGTGATAACCCTGACATCACAAAGGTTTCTAGGGTCTGTGACATTGGAAAGAGTGGCCCCAAGGCAGTCGTGCGAGAAAACAAAGAGATAAGTACTAGCATGATCAAAAATCCTGGGAAGCGTGCCAGATCAAAGGACAATTCTTATCGATGCTTCAACTGTGGAGATGCATTCAATGCCAAACATGATCTCATCGAGCACCTCAAGATTCATTGTGGTTCTGGCAGTTTGGATATAGATGCAAATTTGTCAATCGGAAAACATGTGGCCCTCAAAACCCTTGTCTCCAGAGTAGAAACTGATAGTTCTTATCAGCCCACCTCCTCCAACGGTTTGAATAAGCTACTACGTAAAAGGCAAGGGGGGAGACAAAAAGGAAATGGGCTTTTTAAGGAAAAGTTTGGAGGAACAACGGAGAAGAAAATTGTGAGGAAAGTGAGGAGGAGCTCCATTGTAGATGGGAAATCGTGCACAGATAGTCCACGCACAACAAAGAAACCTTCCTGCGGTGAATGTGAATGGTCATTCCCTAAAAAGAGCTACCTTGTCCGTCATATTCAGAATCATGCGAAGGAGACAGCTTATTCCTGCAATGAATGTGAAAAGTCTTTCTCTCGAAAGAGCTACCTTAACGATCACTATCGGACTCATACGCAGGAGAAGCCTTATTCATGCAATCAATGTGAAGAGTCTTTCTCTGTAAGGAGCAACCTTGTCTGTCACATGAGGACTCATACGAAGGAGAAAACTTATTTCTGCAAAGAATGTGAAAAGTCTTTCTCTAATAGGAGCAGCCTTATCCGTCACATTCGGACTCATACGAAGGAGAAACCTTATTCCTGCGGTGAATGTGAAAAGTCTTTCTCTCGAAAGAGTCACCTTGTCCTTCACATTCGGACTCATACGAAGGAGAAACCTTTTTTATGCAATGAATGTGAAAAGTCTTTCTCTGATAGGAGCAACCTTCTCTGTCACATGAGGATTCATACAAAGGAGAAACCTTATACCTGCAGTGAATGTGAAAAGTCTTTCTCTCATAAGAGTAGCGTTGTATATCACATTCGGACTCATACGAAGGAGAAACCTTATTCCTGCGGTGAATGTGAAAAGTCTTTCTCTCATAAGTGTAGCCTTGTATATCACATTCGGACTCATACGAAGGAGAAACCTTTTTCATGTAACGAATGTGATAAGTCTTTCTCTGATAGGAGCAACCTTGTTCGTCACATGAGGATTCATACAAAGGAGAAACCTTATTCCTGCGGTGAATGTGAAAAGTCTTTTTCTCAGAAGAGTAGCCTTGTCTATCACATTCGGACTCATACGAAGGAGAAACCTTTTTCATGTAACGAATGTGAAAAGTCTTTCTCTGCAAGGAGCAGCCTCGTCTGTCACATGAGAATTCATACAAAGGAGAAACCTTAATTCTGCGGTGAATGTGAAAAGTCTTTCTCTATTAGGAGCGGCCTTGTCCGCCACTTTCAGACTCATATGGAGGAGAAATCATATTCATGCAATGTATGTGAAAAGTGTTGTACTACCAAACAAAACCTTGTCTTACACATGCGTGTACATAGGAAAGAAGCCTTATCCTTGCATTGATTGTGAAAAGAATTTCTCTCAATAGATTCACGTTTTCTGTCATTTAAAAACACAGTGTTAGTATTCTAATTAATTAGTGTTCATTAGTTATAAAGGTTAATAATTCTTATTACTACGATAACTGCATGTTTGAAATGAAAGAATTGCCTCATGATGTTAAAATATTACAATAACATTCATTTTGGTCTGTGACCTAATTTCTCAATGTTCAAGTAATTTTACTGTACTTTATTTTCAAGGGTCGAATAAATCATTCTTTTATATCTAACTGCTATTTTTAATGGTATATGGAGTGAATGGTAGGAAAGTGTTCGTATTTAAATGGAATCCATGCATCTCAACACTTTTGATAAAAGTTTAAGGCATTTAGTCTCAAGAATAATATTCTATGTGGTATCAATTCTAATTGTATGGTTAATTAATGTTAGTTTGTGTGATCGATGTTAGTTCATGTAGTGCTTTTATGAAATTTTTATGAAAATATCAAGTTGATGATAATGTACGACTGATTAAGAGAGTTCTAAACTATAGAGTAAGTATATTCTAGAGGGCTTACGGCATAGGAGGGAATCGTATTGACTGTTTTAATTTTCAAGAAGCCGATAGATGGCCCCGTAGTTGCGAGCAAGAGGCGAGAGTTCCATCGTTCAAGGTCGTTCCAGTTCCCTCTCTTCTTTCCCTTCCTTCACTCCCTTCCCACTTCCAAACTCTCCATCCGTCTTCATCGCCTCCGGCTGAGGGGAGACGATCTTCGCCTCGGACCGAGAGAATAGTTTAATAGTCTCTCTCCTATCAGCATGCGGAATCGGGACGTTGCAGCAGGGGTTCTTTCACGCTTGGTGAGCTGTGTCCTCCACGAATCCATCGATATTTTCTTCTGCTTGGCTTTCATCATTATCACTTAAACAGTTTTACAACATGCAGCTGTGAACAAGTATTGAGACGGTCTAATGTACTTCAAGGATCGAAGTCTGAAAGCCAGGTAGGGAATTTTCAGGGGGCCTTGGGCGCTCTAAATATATATTCATAAATGAAACGAATAGGCTATCAAGGTAACAGCGTCACGAAAGTATTTACTCGACCATTACGGATTATGACAAAATTGTGATAGGAGATATGCTCGCATATCGAATGGAGGTTGGAGTGGTTTTTATATTCATCATGGTAATACTATGCGAGACAAAATGATTCCTTTGACGAAGAACTGCAGCCTTTCGCAGAGCGGTACTGGAACATATGCTAATTTGAGATTTAACATCGCTAATGGTATTTTGCCAGAAGACTTGATACTGAGCTACATCGTAAAACTTAATGAGCGCCATTAAATAAGGCAATGAAATTTTATCCATATACAGTAGGGTGGATCGCAAAAATCGATTTTTTTCTAATCCATCTGGCCCAATGAAAAAAAATGTGGGACCGATCGAAAATGAGACCTCTACGTGAACCCCTGACACTCGCTCAAATGCAATTGAGAGGGGCGGATGGAAATTCGAAAAATATAATATTTAGTGGTCATTTCCTGTAGATTTTGTCGAGTTACTGCCCTCTTAGGGCAAAACTTTCGTGCATTTCGACGTATCTGCCACCTTTTAGCCACAAAATACGTAATATGAGTCCGCGCCCACGAAGAAAACATTGATGTGAGTAAACTCTTTTCGGGGTTCAACAAAATGTATCCCTAAGGATGAGCCCCGAGTCGGAGCTTGAAACGTTGGCCATTATGGAAAAAATAACCCGGTGGGAATCCCTAGAAGAGTTTACCAACACTGCAAGGGATTTTGGAATTATACTTATAGCAGAGGGATGATGCCTTCTTTTTGGGCGATATGCACTTGGTACCATCATAATCAAAACCTTTTCAATTTTTGGTATCTTCTTTTCACTCGGAAAGGAATCGATAATAGCAGATTTTTATAACTTTGGCTAATCCTCCGGCGGAGGAGGCAAACCTTCAAAAGTGGGACCCTATTTCTTCAACTAACGCCACACTTTCCCCTCTAAACTTGTATTGATAAGTCCTCTTGCCTTTTTTCATCAGACAAAAGCATAGTCTTACATTCCAATAAAATGGAGCCCTTTGATGACACCTCTCTTTTCTTATTCACAGTAATTAGCATCTTTTTCTGTCTACGTATGTGATTCTGGAACACTAGCTTTGATATATCTTACGAAGTTATGACTTTTGCGTCAGCTTAAGTTTCGGGAACGATCATTGCTGTTGCTTGGTCCTTGCATATACCTCTATCACAGTTGTCAGACGCATTTTCCGCGAAGAAGTTCCAATATGAGTTTATAGTCCTTATTTATTTTATGAGGAAAGTAGATATACAAATCGGCTAATTTCTCGCCAGTTTTATTGTCTTCGGATGAATTGATGAAGAAAATTTTTGATACTATTTTCCCGTACAAGAATTGACGATACTGACTCATCGCTCTCCGATGATTCCCTTTTTTCCCTCAGTTGTCGAGTTGCTTTGGGATTCAATCCATCAGCCATCATCATCTTTCTTTTCGTCAGCTTGTCTCTCAAAATACTTCTTCATTCGGGGAAACTTACGCTCCTCCTTGCACTTGCACGCAAAAATATCGCATAATTTAAAATGTTCCTTTAAAATTGTTTGAGTTTTATACTTCGTTAAAACCCTACTTTTGGCCTATTCTAATTTTCCCTAACTTATAGTACTTCCTGTGGTACCGCTAAATCCATTTAGTCACATTCATAATGGAAGAGAAGGGCGTCACCATAGCTCGCACACATTTATAGACACTCGAGAGGCCTCTTTATAGACAGCAGGCTCCTTTCCTACGTTCTCGGATCTAAAAATATTTCATCACTTCTCTCAAAGTTGGTGACGTAGATTTTTTTAACGCCAACGAGGCGCCAAATGAGGGAAAAGTCGTCTCACTACGCATCGATTTTTACCTTCTACCATCTTCTGATTCATATTATCAAAGATGAAAGCCCTACTAGCAGCACACGCGGGATAACCTTTGCTGCATTCGAGGCGTGGGAGGTGGTCAAGCGAGCGGGGAGGGGACGGGATCGGCTTGCTGATCTTGTATCCGCGACGCTGCGTGGGCGTTGGAATATTTTCTTCGTGGGCGCGGACTCAAATTAGGCATTTTTCGGCTAAATAATGGCAGATACGTCAAAATGCTCGAAACTTTGCACTAACCCTCCGACTCCACCTGGGGTCTTTTTTGACCCCAAGGTTGATAAAATGCCTGCAATTTTTTACTCAATTCAGATTATCTTGCCATGTTACAGATATGCCTTCCCCCGTGTTTTTTCTTTAAATTCATGCCATATTTTAATTAAAATTTTGAGTTATTCACGGATGGGATTATTTTTCCTGAGTGGGGTCAAATTTGACCCCAGGTGGAGACTGTGTAGGTATTAAATTTTGAAACGTTTATCTGTGGAAACATAATTGATAAAACGTGTTGAAAGGTAGGTAATCCTTATGTAGGTTTTCATGGTGGGATGAAGATTCAAGATGCAAAGTTTCCGGGTTATACACCGCGTGGGTCTTACTTCATATACAACAGTTTCGCCGGCATTGCTGCTAGCATCTTTAGGCCACTGGAGTGCAGAGTGGAGGTAGTGATCGTCTTTTATATCATTCATGCAAGGCTGGGCTCATCTCATTAGTCAATCCTTCCTCGTGTTTTCCTTTTTTTCCCTATAAAACTTTTTCCGGATTCTGTTGGAGCACTTTGTTCAACATCTAAATCTACATTATAAACTCCTAGCCGCTACTGTTGTTTATTTTGTTAGGGTTTTGGGCAGGGGGTGAGTATTTTTACTCAACGTACACTCTTTTCCATAAGTTGGGTGTTGGTTCCCGTCTTTTCTGCTGAAGATGTTCGTAGAATCCAATATCTTTTCCTCCGTTTAGAGCTATATTTTGAATATAATGTATCACAGATATTGTAATTGTGGGCCCAGTGAAGATTGAGTGAAAATAGCCACTACCTGCCTGAGTTCTCTCGGAGGGTATCATGTTGATGTATTATCCTCATATTATTTCATGCCAAACACTTAGCATTTTCACTCATGAAATAATAACAGCATGGAACGCCTATGTCGAAGGCACTATCTGGCCTCTTAGACCATCGTAGCCCTATGTCATCAGCAGGTGCATAGAGCGAAGGAAAAGAAAATACTCTAGGGGACAATTTGCTTCAACTGTGATTATGATTCATTACCTTTACTTTGTCACAAGATTTCCCCTTCCTCCTAATTTTCGAACTAGCCACCGCTGTCTATGCGCAACTCTCGTGTCAAGGAGGCCAGGCCTTATTTTCGTTTTAGCTCTGCAGGTGCATAGTCCACATCGAAAGCGATTTTGTGGGACGAGTAAAAAATTCTACCTTCAAAACATAGTAGTAAACAAGGAATTTCATCGGCTGAGCTGAGGATATAGTGTAGATCAGGTACTAAATGAAATTTTTGAGAACAATGACGAAGACATACAAATGGACAGTTGTGAATTGAGCAGTGATGAAGAGGAACGAATTGAAATAGAAGAGGATGTCACAGGCGTGATAGTGGAAGAAGAAAATTCGTCAGAAAGTTTGAGGGCAGTGAAGATAAGGGACATTGCACCACCACTCCACTAAGTTCAAATCACGTAGAAATTCCGAGGGTGATGTTACCCGCCAAGCAACGAGAGGAGCATTCAAGTATTTTTTCTTATGTAAACAATACGCTAATGGTTTCATATGTCCCACAGCCAAGAAAGGCAGTTATTCTAGTTTCAACTCAACACCGGTCATTTGATGTTAGTCGTGGTGAAAAAAAAACTAATTCTATTTTATTATCATACAAAATCCGGCGTCGACGCTGTAGATCTAATGGCAAGACATTGCTCAGTAAAGCGTAGGACAAGAAGTGACCTCTTGTTCTATTTTTATATTATTGATATTGCAGCATTTATTGCTTTTGTTTTAAATTCAAAGAGGTTCAACGGGGAAACAGAAAAGGGAGCAAGGAGAAATTTTTTTATTGAATTGGCAAAGGAGTTAGTAGAACCAAAGATAAGAAGGCAATCGAAAAATCCTCAGAAACGAATACAAGTAATTAGGAAAGCAGTTAACTCTACGGGATTTGAACATTTATCCATTGCAGTGTAGAAGGAATTTGCCACTACGTAGAAAAAAAAAACGCACGTGCTGTTCATTTTGTCCGAGAGAATCCGGTAGGTAGTGAATCGGAGGTGTGAAAAATGTGGAGTCTTTGTTTGTAATGATCATTGAAATATCATTATATTCTGCAGAAAATGTGAAGGATTGTAAGATACATTAGTTGTAATTTCAATACTTAATTTAATAAAAGTAATTATTTTTTTGTCTTGGACTGAAACGGAAAAATTACAAGAGAAATTTTCTGGATGAAAAATAATTTGTTGAGTTTTATAGGATAAATGTTATTGTATTTCAAAATGTTAATATTACTTGATAAAACCATACAATTGCTTATTTATGTCTTTATTATCATTTACAACGGTATAATTCAAAATCTCCTGAAAATTAACTGTTTGTTTATAAATTTACGGCTTGGGGTCAAAAAAGACCCCAGGTGGAGTTCACGTAAGTATTGAGCAGGTGGAGGCCGAGGGCTAAAAGGGCAGTAACTCGGCAAAATCTATAGGGAATGACCATAATATTATATTTTTCGAATTTCCATCCACCCTAAATTGCATTTGAGCGAGGGTCACGTAGACGTCTCACATTTTTCAGGCCGTATAATTTATCTGTCCCACAACTTTTTTTCATAGGGCCTGATAGATTTGAAAAAAATTGATTTCTGCGATTCGCCCTAGTGTACAGGTATCTGGACTAAATATTAATATTCCTGAATAGGGGAGGGCGGAGAGCTCATAAAAAGAGGGCCAGGTTAAAAAAGGGAAGGAAAAAACCTTATGAACTTGTAAAAGGAAAAAATCTGAGTGAGTATGAATAGGTTTGAGAGTTACTGTGGCGGAAACGTGCTTTTTTCTGTATATCGAAAGTGATGTATTTTAGATAATGTTTTTTACTCCACTGCGCCGGTAATTTTGAACAAAAAAACTTCGTACTGTATGAAAATAGTGTTTATACTAACTTAAAATCTAGATGTCAACGTTTTAGGGATGTTGATGATTGCTGCAGGAGTGAGTGAAGAGGAATGTCTTTTAAAAAATAGCGTTAATGTTGAGTTACGAAAGAGTGACGTGGATTTGCGCTGAAATCTAAGTTGGTGACAAGAAGGTAGAGTATTAGAAAGACATAAATTTTAAAAAAGCAGCTGTAAGTATTTGAAAGTAACCGAATAACAGCGATATTCGTGCGTATCCGCCGTACGCTTGAGATTATACACACGAGAATTGGCGCAATGTTGGCACGTGGTCAAATGTGTTTTCCTATATTTCATTAAAAAGGATTAAAAAAGTAGGAAGTAAAATGAAAAAATTACAAGCCGTACTCTTTAGTGGGCAAAGTGGGGGGTGGTAAGTTAAAAGGCTGAGAGGGGGTTAAAACACGTAAATCAAGCTAAAACACTATGAAACCAAACAATCGCGCAGCACAAACACTCACCTTGCAGATTTGCTCCAAGCAACAAATTTCCGCGAAGGTCTCACAAATGATAAAACGACTTCGTTTTCTTCCACTTTTTTATTTTGACGGTACGACATGTTTAGACCTTGAGCGGTCATTTACGAGTACTGAACTCGTGTATTTATGTACTCGTACATGAACATGTACTCGTAAATGACCGCTCAAGGTCCAAACATGTCGTACCGTCAAAATAAATAAGTGGAAGAAAACGAAGTCGTTTTTTCATTTGTGAACTTCAACTTCCACAAAGTTGAGCCTGACACCATTGAACTCGAAGGTCTCATTCACAAACACTCACTCCCCCCCCCCAACTTTGCCCGCCAAAGAGTGCGGCCTTGGGGAATTTCTTCTCTTTCAACTGTTCAACAGCCGTAGATCGTTCATTCACTTATAAAGAGAAGTTAAGGCGAAACACGACAGGCACGTGGTGAGATTCTCGAGGTAGAGATGGAGCTACCGTCGAATGGCATGAGCGCCCCACTATGACCACTGGAGGAACTTCGTGCGATCATAGATCACCCCCTCCAAGTTTATTCCCCTCATCCCAGGACAACTTCCCCTCACAACGACCCTCCCCTCTCAAAGACCCGAACTTCCGACTCGTTTAGCCGCCGTGATGGTTCTCTCTCGGTTCTCTCCCTCAAACTCTCTCGTCGTTTCAGATACGTAAGGTGGCGTTCTAGAGACATATCTGTACATTATTCTGTGCATTGGATGATCGGCCATTTCTTTGAGAACTGTGAATTCAGTTTAGCTAGTGGTAGCACACGTCACCGAAATGTCGGCGTGGGATGTTTCCATTCCGTCGCTACCCCCCTTGTGCGCGTCCTCGGGCTCCTATCGTGGAGGCGCAGAGTGGGCTAAAAGCGAAAAACGCTGAAAATACAAAGTTGAACAAATTTAGCGGGAAACTACCACCCTTGATTTTTCCTGAAAATTGCCAAATTTACCCTCGTACAATGGTTTCATGAATAGTCCACGTCCTCATTTCGCGCCTCCATTGCTTTCTCTGACAGTTGTCCCAAGGGTAAAATGGACTCATTTGCAATATCAGATCCGTTAAAGAAGACTTTATGTACGGACGGTGGCGTACAGTAATAGTTTTTTTAAGGACCAGAGATGGCTATCTTGAGAGGATATCTAGAATAATTGTGATGACTTTTGAATTTTAGGTACCTGTTTTATCCTTCACCCAACGGAGAGGAATAGGGGAGCTTACTAACAAGAATTCATGAAACATATAGCTCTCGTTCCCACATATGGTTATATTGTGCATGTCCTAACTGCTGTCAAAGCCGTATTTGCAAATTAAAATGCTCTTTATATGCAACGAGGGACTTATTGGGTCTGTATAAATGCAAGTTATGATTCGAGATGCAATTTCCAGACGACTTTCGGTAACTTCATATATACCCTTTCCTACAATAATATCACTCGGGTAAATTGAATCCTATGTTCACCACACTCTCTCATAACTGGGGTAAAGATTATGTCCATGGCATTTCACAGATTTTCGAATACCCTTGTACTGAAATTTTGAGAGCTGCATGGACGCAATTACTTAGTGAGAGGGCCTCTTCATCTGACATCATATAAGATTCGGGGTTGCATTTTCTCCACTTGGCAAGGGTCCCTCTTGCCTCCGTGGTGTGGTCATTGTAGCTTCATTTATTAGCTTGGAGGTGGCCTCATAGCCCCCATCCCTTACATTAATATCTGCTGAAAATGAAAGAACTTCAGCGGAATGGGAGGATAAAGCCTTTCGTTTTCCTCCCTGAAAACATGCGACTGGACGTGCACATGCACTGGCTAAACTAGAGCAGCATGCACATAATGCTGCATAAGGAATGGCTATAGATTACTTAAAATCAAGAATATAAACCTAATAAACTTACTGGATAAGGATGATGTACCCTGCAAGCATTCAAGAAAGTTTTTCGGAAAATCAATTACTGTCTTGAGCCATTTGCCATCACGTTTTATGGAATCTATTCCTCACTCTTGAACGTTCATTCCACTTCCTCACGTATTTCAAAATAAATCCATTCAAGAATTCACTATGAAGATACAATGCTATCCTTATCAGGCGCAAAATGCAATTTTGTAGCAATATATTTCGCCACATAAATACTTTTGCATTAGATTTTTGCTTCCTTCATTTCAATAGGATATCATGCAGCTGCAACTGTGAAATTTCTTTGGGAGATATTTATACCTATAGTTTTACGTAACTTAAAAACAGATCCTAAAATTAAATGGCATTAAAGAGAAAAATTTCGAAAATATAAACAAAAGAAAACGGAAAAGATGGTGTACCAAGTAGGAAATGTAAATGAGAAAAAAAGTTTAGTTACAAATAAAATTCGAAATTACGTAAAGTGAATTAAAGTTTTCAATCAAAAGAACAAAAAGACCTTTAGCAAAAATTAAATGAGAAACCATTATTTGCAATGCAGTCAAAATGGAATATCAACGTTACTTCGACTAAAATAGATCCTTTCACAGTTGGATGTATGAATCTAACCAACACAGAAAAAAATCGAAGTATTCGGTTTTCAAGAAAAGCAACAGGAACACAACAAATAGAACCGTTCGGCATCGTAGTATAAGAACAACCAAATGTGAAAATGCATTTCCATAGGAAATAGAAAATATTCCTGCGAATATCTAAGCAAAAAACTACTCCCATGAACATTGTCGGTAGACCTTTAGATAGGTATGGGAGGCTAGGAAGTGGAGGCCATGGATCACAGACAGCTCTTGCCTAGATAGAGAGTTTGTTAGTAAAAGAACCGTTACCATACTTTAAGCACACGACGTTAGTCAATTCTCCGTAGTAGTATATGAAATACACTCAAAAGAAAGAAATCTCTCAGTGTACCTCTTTCAGTGCCCAGCGATTGCATAATAAGTATCATTCGTAGCAATATTTATTAATTTTACTTTTTGGTGATCATTTTCTATCACGATTATATCTATTATCCAGATATAAAAGTGAATGTGGTCATATCGCATCCACACGCTTGCCCCGTCGCCGTACTCTCCGCCGCCGCCAGCCAGAACCGCAGTCGACCCCACGGTCCGCACGCATTGAACCGGAAAATTTACTTAGTAAAATAATAATATAGCCGTTATTTTTTTTCGCAAAAATTCTCAAAAATGTTGAGTTATAAACAATTTGGCGTCAATTTACGCGGAAATGTAAACCGGTGACAAGAGAGTAAGGTATTATTAAGATGATAGTAAAAAAAAATCAGCTGCAAGGTTTTGCAAGTATTCGAATAACAACCATTTTGTGCATATATGCCGCACGTATGAGTGTCAACCCGCGAGCATCAGCTTAGTCTAGGCTCACGGTAAAATGTGTCTTCATTTTATTGTCGAGAATCACAAAAAAAGAATTTTCATTTTATATATTATTTTCTATTTTATTACTGCCCAAAAATACCATATGGAGCAGTAAAAAAAATTGACTTTTCAATGTTGAGCGCATTCGTGATGCTGAAAATCCAAGCGCCAAACCAGAGATTTTGTGGATGTGGACAATAGCCTGAAATATCCATTACTGCTCTGTAGGCACGTCGCACCGTGGTCCCAAATCGAAAAAAGCTGGCCAAAAGTCGTTTTTTCGAATTTTTTCAAGAAATTTTGGACCTTATATTCGGATTCTACAGGATATGGTCTACAAAGTACACTACTAAGTTAGTATTTTTGTTCATCAGAGCGGCTGCGGTGATCCGTCAAACATGGAGCATTCACCGTAAAAATCACAGTTGCGTAAAATCGGTCGATTTTGATGAAGTTCAGCGTCATGCAGGACAACCTTTACGCGATAAATTTGCCAAAAACATTTTTAACTACAAATATAAACATTATTACATAGGCTGACATAAATTTTATTCGGATTTTACTATGTTTACTATTTTATATATATTTTGTAACTGTTAGTGTTTTTTACCCGAATTTTCAAATAAAATGTACAATATCGTTTAGAGAAGCACGTTCCATCACGGTGTCTTTTGCACCAATACAAAGGGAAAAGTATATGCAACGCAGCAGTGAAGAAAAGTTTTGCTACTAGTTGCTACTCCGACCTCAGCATTGATTTAACTATAATGATGCAATGCGCTGACGCGGGCGGCGGCCTGGCTGGCGCGTGGTAGGGCACGAGGAAATCCTGTATTTATGGGTGTTATTCAAGATTGTTGGATATTTTATTTCTTCAAAAAATATTTACCCTATGAATAAACACCTCTTGTCATACGTAGAACATTTTATCATTAATAGTTTCCACTTGACCTTACCTTTTATTTACGCATGCCCGTGCTCTCATAAAATTGCTTAAGGACTCGAGCGGAAGGATTTATTTATGGAACGAAAGTTCGCAGCTGTGCTTATAGTAATCCTCAAAAACTTTAATGCATTCAAAACAAAAAAGAATCCCTCAAATGCTACTCCACCCTTTCCTTCCGTTAGACGGATTAGTTTTCGCCCTCACGCGGCACCTTGTCCCTCTGTCGCCTCCTTAGCGGCCTCCTCAACCACATGCAGGGCAAACGACTGCCGAAAAGGCCTAGGCTATTAATTGCGCCCATCGGAAAAACACAACCACCGCTCTCTGTACACTTGTTATGAATTGCACTTTGGCCACCGGGGATGAACGGAGTAAGCCTTTTCACCCTTCAAATGTGATATGTCCTAGAAAATGAAGATTATATCATCGCGAACCCCCAAATTACTTCTAGATATCGCTTGCCCGAAATTTTCTCGCCAAAATTCAGTTTTACTCAGATTTTGCCAAACGAAAGACGTGAAAGTTAGTTTCCTCAAGCGAGAAGATCGAGTCTTGAAAAAGTCGAGTATCCTCGAACTTTTTAAAGAAGACTTGTGGGGTTGAAGAAGAGTGCCCATAGTGTTTTAGTTCGATAACTCTAAAAATTTTCACGCATCTTCAGATGCATGAAAAATTTCTTGAAAGTGGAAAAGGGTCCGTATCGTTTATAAACCAATACTTATTGGATTGCTGGAGCAACAAGTTAGTGTTAGATGAGGACGTTAATACAAAAGTTATCCTAAAACAATTGCGGAGAAGTGTTTTTTTCTCAAATTATCTTCGCCGGTGGAAGGAAAGCAAAAGAAATGACAGGTTTTTTAGAAAAAAGTTCACTGGTTGCCTAAATGAGAATTTGAAATTTCCTCCACCTTTGTTTAAACGTCAGCCCATTACATTCAGTAAGTATTTAATGTGGAATTTGTGATGAATTTAGAGTGATATTCATTCTACTTAATTCAATATGTTAGTCAAAATTGCTACTTTTGAAGGTTCATCAGGTTTATTGAAATTGGTCGACCAAAAGAAAACAATTTGAGAAGTCCACCGAAAGGGCCTAGAGAAGGAGTTTGTGGTGAAAATAATAAATGAGGTGACAAAAACCACTCTCTCAAGAGCGCGGCGAGTGTTATCAAAATGGAGAGCCAAGGGTGTGAGGCAAAGTTAAATCTCCCACGAGGAAGCCCTTTCCATGATCGTTTCTGATAATTTCACGAAACATCAGTACTTGCTCCTCCGACGGACATCTAAAGAAGCTGCCCTTCCTATTGTCCACCTGTCCGGGGAGGCAATGGAGGCGAGGAATAAGGACATAAGAAGATTCAGGGAGCACCATGCAAGGAAATTTTCCTGGATAGCAACGAATGAAGACCTGTTTAAAAGATTACTCCTAACTTCAGATGCAATGATATCAAGTATTTCTAAGGCTCAAAGAAGGATATTACTTCAATTACCAGTCGAGGTAAAGAGTTTATTAATCCTGGAAGAATTGGGTGGATGACGACTGTGATGAGGATTTGTCGGATAGTGATTATGAATGTATTTAAATTTTTTTCGGAACAATGACTGAGAAAGATAAGGAGAAATGTTAACTTATTTTTTTGATAATTGAAAAAGCTCAAATTAATGGAAAATCTCATTTAATTTTTCGTACCAAATCATGTGCTCGTTAAATTGATGCCTCACTGCGTAAAGAGCTTATTGCAAGCGTATCAATAAATTTGGCGTTTAACTTGAGTTATAGGAGTTATGAAATATTGCTTATAATATTTCAATGATTGTAATAATGCCATCGTTGAAACTTTTGAAATAAGGAAGCCCGTTTAAAATTGCTTCCAAATCCATAGACACGTTAGGAACTATAAAAATGTCTACTTAATTAGAATTAGATATTATAATTTTTAAACAATTAATGCAGTACAGTAATATTAATAATATACTTATAATATAAATTTCCAATTAACATTAACTTATTTTTCGTTTCAAATACGATCAAACATATGAGAAAGTAGAAAATTTTGTCTTGGTTCATTCAAATTCAGATGTTCAAAATTTGTCCAAAAATAAACAATGCAGTAATTTTATATGCATTTATGTATGTTTAATATAACTAATTCAGTTTTATGATATGTATAATTTTTATTTACTATCACCAGTATAATCTCAAATTCCAATGTTAAAAAATTAATTGTTTAAACAAAATGTGAAATAACAATAAAGTCATTGCAAATACATAAAAAATAGTTATAAATTAAGAATAAGCGGGTCAAAAACAATAAGAATTGACCTTAGGTCAAGTATATACATAATAACAACGGCGTAATTAATTTTGGCCAGCTTTTTTCGATTTGGGACCACTGTGCGTCGTTCGATGGAATTCAAAAGATCGAATTTCTCTCAAGAAATGCTGTCCGTCAACGATAAATCTCCCATTAATCAGGCTGATTGCTGAATCAAGACCCGGATTATGCACTTCTTCTGTATTTAAGTTCAATGAGTCCCTGAAATATAAAACAAATCCATATGTATTAAAGCAATAGTACTACATGCAGCAACTATATCATATTAAGCAGCTTAGAAAATTATAAACTAAGGGTGTGCTGCAATTCCGAGATGGAATTATATCGTTGAATTTACGTAATTAATGAAATTTGAGTTCAGCGCGCCAAATGCTCAAAGCTACAGAGAACGTGAACGGATTCAAGGTATTTATGAACCTGGAGTAAAAGGATTCTTTTTGCCAAGGGGATATATCCCGAGAGTATTCTGTCCATCGTCCAGCGAACCTATACGAACTTTCGTCTCAAATAATCTCTGGGGAAAAGCTTTCATTGAATCTGGCGCTAGACAATACTTCGTAAAGGCGTCTTGGATGGGATTGAATTAGAAGTGAATTGTACTTAATCGCCAAATTTTTAGCCATAATTAACCAGGCTAAAACATTATTTTCTAGCAATGTCCGTTGTGCATGATTGTGTCCGCTAGAAACGAAATCTTTATCACACAGAAAATAAAGATTCTTCATTGCGTTTCATTTGCATCAAACTTGCTAGCAAAAGCATACGATGTAATTTATTCATCCCAAATAAAATGTATTCATGTATTTCATCTACCGTGTAAAGTGTATTGTGAAAATTATTTCTTCGCTCTTTGCATTTCAACCTAGCTCCGATCGTGTTGTCAAGTTGGACTTGCCATTACGTGAAACGAATCCCCATGACAACACGCTCTCAGCTATTCATGTAACATGACCCCACACTCCAGAATATGAGCTGGAGGTTGGATCAGGTGTGCCGACTGCCTGACGCCAGTCCCCCTGCCTTCGCTATTTCCCCTCTCAGTTCGAGCGGCCGCTGCCGTTGCCAACCCACGTGCGCAGTGAGACTCGCATGCCGGCTAAATGGGAGGATGTGCGGTCCGTGTGGTCGCGCAAGGCTCGTGCGAAGTGCGGTGTGTGTGTGTTAGGAAGATTTGTTTTTGTCTCTATTATTTGAAGCATAAAACATCGGGATGGACTAAAATGAAAATAAAAGATACTTCATTCGAGTGGAAAGAAATTTTATTCTTATCTTCTTATTTGACAGGCCAACCCTCGGAAAAACATACATTTTTGCTAAATTGGCGTCTGTGCAGTTAAATTTGTCTCAAGACTAAATATGAGACTTTAAATGAAGAATATCACACCCCGGTGGAGGCTTCTTTGAACTTGGTACGCGAAAAATTAAGTTTTTCCTTCAATAATATCGGAAGCCTAGAACATCAACTATCATCAACCAATCTATTTTCGTCCGCCCTTACACCTCCCAAATCCCGTCTATTCCAAAGCTTCACAAAAGGAAGGTCGAATACGATTACCATGCGTTATAGATAGTTAAGTATTACTCAGGACATAAATTCATTTTACGGATATTATTTCTAAAGAACTTTACGGAATATAAGCTTTTTTACCGTACAGAAGTGGAATTCTAAGAATAATTCTCAGAACATCCTCTGGAACTTAGATATGGTACTCATTCTACAGTAAAAAAGTCGATTTTCTTTGATTGGGGTAAGTGATTTTGTAATGGAGCATGATTTTATAAATAAGAGAAAAATTCGTATTTCAACTATTACTCAAAGAAAATACATGAAATAAGTTGTATACTTACATTAAGCCTTCAGAATTCAAATGATGAGTTGGGTCTAAATATTCTGGATTATCTACAGTGGTGCTTAATTTCCTGATAAGTCGGTGGATAAACGTTAAAAAATATAAAAATTGGCTACAAATAGATAATAATATATTCATTGTATTACCATATCTGAATACTCACTTCATTCGCCACTTCCTGATACTTTCTGCTGATCTCTTCTTTCTCTTTGCCGACAGGAGTAAGACTCCCTTTTGGCTGCGTCGATAGTCTCTCTTAGAATTAGTAGTTTCCATCGATAAGCTTTCTTGTTTGACTCAGGCAAAACCAAAATTCAACAATGAAAAAAATTAGCGTCGCATGGGCACGATCGAAGAAAGTGAGACCAGAATCCCCAGCTAAGGAATCGAAACTCGATAACTCTGTCAGAGTTGTCTAGAAGTGACAAGATCACACGACTGCAAGATGTTAATGCTTATCCTGTGCGCTCCTGAGTCGTTCGTTACCTCCCCTCAAGTCCATCAAGAACCTCCAAGCTTCAAAGAAAGAGGGAGAGCGCTCCTTCCCCTACACGACCCCTCCCCCTGCCGTGCTTTCGCTGCCTCCCCTTCCTCTTGCCGAGCGATCGAGTTCATCTAGTACCCTCACCTCGCCGCAGGCGACGCCCTACGACGGCTCCTGTTTTAGTCATTATTATTAGGTAATTTATGACTAAATGCATGCGTATTTCTTGGTTTTAAAACTCGAAATCTACTATTAACGTAGCTGAGGATTTTCCGTTGTGATTAGTTTTTGCTTAAAACAATGCGTTCACTTAATTACAACGTGTTAAAATTGCAATTTCCACTTTATGTAAATTTGGGTAAGCTAGGAAGAACAAATACAGTAACTTTTTATACAATGGCGAAAATTTCACTCCGATATTTTCATTATCACCGCTTAAATTAGAAAACGCGTTTACCGGGCAATCACCTTTCGCCTTAAACATTTTATGTTTATTTTCTATTTTATCACTTTCCTAAACTACTAAATGTAACGATTAAGTAATTGTGTTGCTCGATGTTAAGCGCATTTTTGACGCAGGGAGAGGCGGAGGATAATATTTTCTTTTATCGCATGCATGCACGACTTTAATCGCGTTTTGGTAATCTTTTGATGTAAGGACGACATGCTGCTTGCACTAATATTGGGAAAACCCACCATTGACTTTCGTTTCTTCCGATCCGAAGTGGCAGGAGACTCGTTACTTGAACACTTGCTGCACCCAAGGGATCTGGGAAGCGGTCCTTAGTCGGGACATTCTGCTATTTCCCAATGGTGAACCACCCAAATTGACTTGATTGCTATACTAAAGGCAGTTTGACTGCAAGTAAAACACACGTGTTGACACTAGAATGTATGGGGCAAGCCGCATACCTATGAAGATCGCCATCGGTCATTTGACCGTTCCCTATTTTCTTGCGCTCTTCCATTCGTTTTCCCTTCATATTTTTACGCTACGGAGATTGAAGTGTTCTGATTACTTTTCATGTTCTGATTAGTTTCACGGTTAGATTTAGTGTCAAAAAAATTATCTGCCCAAAAAACATCAATTACACCAAAAAAATATTTCTGTAACATAAAAACGTGCGTGACAGGCATAGTTAAAAAAATTATGACTTGTGTTTTTAAATTCAAGTAAGATTTCACACGTTATTTACTGAAGTTTTCTGGGTTAAAAACATCAGAGAAAAAACCAGAAATGCAGAATTAAAATGTATGATCTTAGGTTTTCCCGGCTTATTAGTCGCAGAAAAGTTTCTCGGGTTTTCCACCGGTTCATTTCGTCCATGTCTCCCGACGTTTCGATCCGTGACTTGCTGATAATCCTCAGGGGATTCTTCCGAGCGGTTTGCCTTTTTAAATGGCATCCTATATTTTTTATTTGGCCATTCATTTCCTCTCCTATAATTCCTCCTGTTCATATCCTTGTAAATAACAAAGCTACAAGGAAGACAATCATACTGATTAACGTCCCCCTGACGGGTAATGAACATTTGCGTGACACATTTTTGAATATGCAACTGAACAAAAAGTTATTTCGGGTGGTCAAGATAAATGGGACACCCTGTATATAAAAGGGACCTATACATTGTGAGGTCAAAAGATCAAAATTGTAAAATTTTGCTTGCATTCAACAAAAATTAAGACCTCACCCCTTAAGTGTGGCAATTTTCATGAATATTGCTCAATGCAAAGTTACTAAAATTGCAAGTGAAAAATGACACAAGACCCTTGGGACAGTGTATATTTAAAAGGGTAGATCCCATATATATGTGTAAAAGGGAAAAACATGTACCCACGGAAAATTAAGTCGAACGAATTTCAAGAGATTTGGTTTCAGTTAATCGAAGAGGAGGAGGAAAAAATTAAACTCGCTACTTTGTTAATATGTATTTTTTTATTCCGATGACAGAAGATGGCGAACTTATTCGCGATAAACCTCTTTTATTAGAGAAGAATGAAACTTGGTTGAATGAAATTATTGATATCCGTGATGTTGTCTTTCGCTACCTTCCAAACACCTCAGATTTGTATTATCCTTGTACTCTGACGGTAATATAGTGTTCCCTGGGCGTTTGTGATAACTTTTTTAAACTGCCGACTTCGATGACACTAAGGATAGTCTAAGCAAACAATTCACCGATGACACTACCCGCTAAATCTAAATTGCTAAGGGATAGAAACTACCTTAAAGGACATTCCCCTGCAGAGTTGCCTTTTGCCATAAAAATGAGGCTAAGAGAGGCAAGGCATGGCACAGAAGCGTATCTGGTTAAAGACGCTACCAATACTCCCACAATTCATAGTATAGGTATCGTAACCGTCGCCGTTTGGCCGGTGATATTACGGGTTGAATGGACGCTTTGAGAGAGGGAGAGCATTACCTCATGGTCAAGCGCAGGTTTATTTTTTTGTATGTGTGTGTGTGGATTGTTTCTGAGTGCGAGCGAACGATGCGAGCGTGATTCATTTTTCCCTCCCCCGCGCCCACCTTCAACTCCCGCTTTCCCGAGTCTTCATGTTGTGAAGTGAACGAAGACATCCCCCCATCTCCCCCATGGTTATATGACTCGAGAGAGCATCCATTAACGGACCCTCCCACTGCCCCCACCCCAGGTAAGCCACTCCGGCTTTTGGGGATAAAAACCCTGCGATTTTGGCCGCCGGGAGGAGAACGAGTCCGGTCACGCGGTCACGCTGGGCGTAAGGTTGCCAAAGTAAAGGAAGAAGTCGGCCTGTTTTTTTTAAGTGTTGCTGGCAACACACGTAGCCGGAGGAGGTTTATCGGGACGTGGCGTGGGTGGACAGGCGAAATTGAAGCGTGATAGAAGAAAGGAGACTGACCTGTAATTTTCCGTCGCCAAAGGAAAGCCGTCCCGCGTTACCCCATCAAGGAGACGGCGGAAAGCAAAAGCCCTTACCAGGAGCCGTAAAAAGCAGAAACTCAGCCCTCAGCGTTGACGCGACCAGGATATGATAAGTACTACTGCCCTTGCGCCAAACCAACAACTAAGACATTTACCCCCTCCCCAAGTTAAGAAGATTCCGGACCAGTGTCCTCTACGAACCCTAAACTGTATCCCAAAATAGTTCCCCCCCATTCAGTGCAGAAGAGCCGTTTCCACCCCCCCTCCGATCTTTATTGTTCGTTGTCCGATTCCCCCTATCCCCTCCGGTGTGCGAGTGTGTATGAGTGTATTAGTTTGTAAGGACAGGATATGTTTTTCTTTTGATTATATTGTCATTTAAATTTGTGATCAGATGGTGCAAGATAAAGTGATGAAATCAATCGGGCGAGAATCAGTTGTTTCACTTGTGTTTGCTCAGTTGTCTTATGATGTTATATTCAGTCGATTCTCGCATATGCCCGCAAGGAAGCGGCAATCTAATGCATGATTATGTATTCACGATTATCTGCTGTTTTCATTAAATTTGTGTCAAACGAAGGATTTATAGAAAGCTCTCGTTCTTTCAAGCGCACCTATAACCACGAGATCACTCATACGTTCCTTCCCATTCTCGCGCACCCCATATCCTCTCTCTCTCCCGAAAAAAGAAAAATCCCTTTCCTTGTCCACCCCCAATCATTCCCACTTTCCCCTCCACCCGTGACGAGAGGTCACAATGTATGGTGCAGATGTGATCGAGTCGGCTCTTTTTCCAATTGGGTAACTGCCGGAGGAGGCCTGGGAATCGTGAATTAACCCTTTAGCGCCTAGCGTGTTCATATGATCACAGCAAACATTACTTACTACACGTAACCCTCCCTTCCGCATTTCCCAAAATTTCGTTGTGGGTTTTTGGTTACAACATCTCGATACATTTGTTGTCCAAATGACGAAATATTAAGTCCTTTCAACTGAATGTTTTTGATACACAGCTTTCTTAAAGTGGTGGTCTACCCTTCACTGCTCCGCGTGAATGCATGACTTCAGTTAACTACATAGTACAAGAACATTTTTCTTTTATTTCTGATAAATTCTGGTTCATGAGTTTAGAATACTTCAATGCACTCTACATAATAATATTTTTATAAAATGTTTGTAAATAATAATAATATTTAGAAGAAATTTTACCCGTGATCGTACGATCACGCTAGGCGGATACCGTAGCAATGGAGTTCCACGGGGAAGGCAGCCTTACGAACGCTTCTTTCGATAAAGGTAATAAGGTATTTCTCATTCGTGACAATGTGATAAGGCGCTGGTGTTTCATAGCTTTTATGTTATTCTTTTCACTTTATGGCTGCGAGTGAAGAATTATATGCCGATTATTATTTAGCGTGTCTGCAGTGAAGCTACTTTGGATCACAATTTTCACATCTCTAAATACTCTCGTTTGAAGCGTCGCACAGTGGGCTAGAATCGAAAAAAGCTGGCCAAAACCTCAAAATTGATTTTTTTGAGCTAGGAAGTTCAAACTTCGCATACACATTCTCAAATAAATTGTGCATAACTACCCTGATTATTTTGGTCCTGTGTTTTCACTTTAACAATATATGTGAGGTCAAAGTTGAGCAAATTTAGCGAAAAACGACAACCCTCGATTTTTTCTGAAAATTGCCGAATTTATCCTCGTGCAGTGGTTTTATAAATTCTTTTATCGACAAAAATGTTACACCATCTTAATTGACACTTATTATTCTTTCATTTGAAAGGTTTTTAAAGATTTTGTTTCATCAATAACCATAGATACATAACAAAATGGCGGAGCCTGTTTTCAACCCATTTGTTTACATAAACGTAGAAAAAAAGTAGACATTGTCACCGGCTTACACTAAGTAACTTATATCATGTCGTTATTTGAAGCTTCTACATTGTGAATCTAAAGTCAAACCTTGCACCAATTTGCAACCCCGAATTTTAAATCGTTTTTTCGAACGCACGGATGACTCCGGTTCTGGCCGGCGGCGGCGGAGAGTACGGCGACGCGGCAAGCGGGTGGATGCAATATGGTCTCATTCACTTTTATGTGTGGATAACAGATATATTATTGACAGAAAATAATCACCAGAAAGTAAAATTTATAAATATTGCTACGAATGACTCTCATTATGCAATCGCTGGGCACTGCAAGAGGTGCACTGGAAGGTTTCTTTCTTTGAGTGCATTCCATGGAGAATGGACTTAAATCGCGTTCTTAAAGTGGGGAAACGGACTCTTTTATTAACTAACAAGCTCTTTTTCTAGGCAAGAGCCCTCGATGATCCATGGCCTCCACTTCCTAACCTGTCATACATATTTAAAGGCCTTCGGACAACGGTCGTTTTATAGTATTGTTGTAGTGCCGAGTCCTTCGAACTTGTTTTTGGTTTGAACTCCTTTTAGCTTCATAAGCTTCGGAAGACATAATACTCTCATCGAATAATGTATTCTTTCTGAGAATAACAGTTCATTTTAATCTATGTCTTATGCTCAATATAAAGTATTGATTTAAATCTCTTACCTATATATCAACGTCATTATTCTTAATGAACTGCGCTGCTGACAAAATGGTTATTTTTCAGGAATATTTTACCATACAAACATAACATAAACAAAAGCAACACAATTTACGCTTTTCCCAACTAACATTCTGCAATTAGCACTGTCAGCAATAAAAGGTTACTGTTTTTCATTCACTATCTGACGAGTTTTTATCACTTTCACTGTCTGAGCTAAAGCATTGTTTTCCTTTTTCAAAAACAGATCCATTGCATTGTTCGGTAAGCTGTGTGTTTCCTCCAGTTTAATTGGCATAATTTTTGTCATTATCAGTTATGACATTAGGAGTTGTCTTCGAAATAAATCCCTATTTGTGGCCTCTCGTGCCATTTTTCTAGTCAACCGTTCGCGGAACTTTCTCACGTCCTTATATCGTGCCTATATTGCTTCCCCTGTCAGTTGTCGCAATTAAGAATGGACTCTGTTGCAATGTCAGCTCCTTGAATGAAGACCTTATGCACGGTTGGTGGCATACCATAATTGTATTAAAAGCGTCAGTGAGAGAGAGAGAGAAAATTAAATTATTTGGAGAGGAAATCTAGAATAATTGTGATGACTTTTGAATACTCGTGCCTGTTTCATGCTTCGCCTAACGAACACCATTTTTTACCTAAAAAAGAAGGCACAAAGGTGCTCACGAGCAATAATTCATGAGACATAGGCCCTCGTTCCCACGTGCAATTATATTTCGCATGTCCTCACTGCTATCAAAGCCGTGTTTGCAAATTAAAGTGCACTTTATATGCGACCCGAAACTAGGATCTGTGGAAATGCACGTTAAGATTCGAGTCGCAGTAAGAGAACAGAACCATTTTTGGAAACTTCTTATATAACCTCTGCTACAATAATTTCACTCGGGTAAGTGAAATCATATGCTCGCGTCACTATCTCATCGCTGGGGTTAATATTATATCCCTGGCATTTCAGATTTTCGAAGATTCTTGCACCGAAATTTGGTGAGCTGCATGGACACAATTACTTATTGAGAGGGCCTCTTAATCTGACATAACATAATATTCGGGGTTGCATTTTATCCACTTGGCAAGAGTTCTTCTTGCCTCCGAGGATGGTCACTGTATCTTCCTTTTGCACTCGTTTTCCTCCTATTCGTTCTTTCGATACAACCCTGAAAACATGAATTGACGTCCATCTGCACTGGCTAAACTAGAGCAACATGTGAATTGTGCTGCATAAGGAATAGTTATTAATTGCTTTAAATCAAGAATATAAACTAAATAAGAATAATGAACTCTTCAAGCACCAAGACAGTACTTGATTTGGCAAAATTCGGCAAAATCAAGTACTGTATTGAGCCATTTTCCATCACGTTTAAGGAATATATTAACTGTTATTTTTTAAAAGTTTATTAGTTAGTAAAAGAGTCCGTTTCCCCACTTTAAGAACGCGATTTAAGTCCATTCTCCATGGAATGCACTCAAAGAAAGAAACCTTTCAGTGCACCTCTTGTAGTGCCCAACGATTGCATAATGAGAGTCATTCGTAGCAATATTTAGAAATTTTACTTCCTGGTGATTATTTTCTGTCACTAATATATCTGTTATCCACATTTAAAATTCGGGGTTGCAAATTGGTGCAAGGTTTGACTTTAGATTCACAATGTAGAAGCTTCAAATAACGACATGATATAAGTTACTTAGTGTAAGCCGGTGACAATGTCTACTTTTTTTCTACGTTTATGTAAAAAAATGGGTTGAAAACAGGCTCCGCCATTTTGTTATGTATCTATGGTTATTGATGAAACAAAATCTTTGAAAACCTTTCAAATGAAAGAATAATAAGTGTCAATTAAGATGGTATAACATTTTTGTCGATAAAAGAATTTATAAAACCACTGCACGAGGATAAATTCGGCAATTTTCAGAAAAAATCGAGGGTGGTCGTTTTTCGCTAAATTTGCTCAACTTTGACCTCACATATATTGTTAAAGTGAAAACACAGGACCAAAATAATCAGGGTAGTTATGCACAATTTATTCGAGAATGTGTATGCGAAGTTTCAACTTCCTAGCTCAAAAAAATCGATTTTGAGGTTTTGGCCAGCTTTTTTCGATTCTAGCCCACTGTGCGTCGCTACAAATTATATTTAGGTTCTCCTTTACGATGTAGTTACAAATAAAATAAGTCATGCAATACTATGTAGCAATATCAGTCAGAAAGCCATGAAACCGGAATGTGGAGTTTTACAATGTAACAAAGGTGTTTCACGGTTTTTTTCTCTGTGTAATGATTCGACTGAAATTTCATTGATGTGTGGGTCCCTTCAGGAGGTAGACGTTCTTTTCTTTAACTAAAAGGCTGAGATATAATACAATCACTCGCTTTTTATTCAATACTGAACGTGACGTGTGGGATACACGTGCATCGGAGACAATGAACTCTAATAGGTAAGTATGCTTAGATTTACCACAGCAATTATAATTGAAATCTTTATAGATCATTGATTCAATGCGACTGTTTTTAGAGGAATGACTCTTCAAGAAGTTCTATCTGCACTGGAAGATGACCAGGACGATGTTTTAGGCATCTACATAGAACCTCCAGAGAGTAACGTGTTATCTGACGAAGATTCAGCGGAGGAGGATGGCGGTGGCTTCATTGATAATCTGTCTGGTCGTCAACTTCGAGCAGGTGCTGAAATATTAGTGAGTACTCTACAAGGGGAATGAGAAAGTGATGGACTTGAGACGAGTGACAAACGGGCAAACCCAAATAGGAAGAAAGTGAAACGAGTATTGACTATCTGGAAAGATGAAGATCTCTGTGTCAAAAATTCATTATTTCCGGACGTAAATTATTGTGACATTGGTGAGAAGTCGCCTACAGAAGTTGTTTTTTTGATGATGAATTAATTAACTTCCTAATTTTGCAGTCAAAAGATAATGCCGCATTGCAGAATTTTCGTAATTTGAATATAGCAGCTGCTGAAATTAAGTTCTTCCTGGGAATTTTTATCCTCTCGGGTTATAATAATGTTCCCAGTAAACGTGATTACTGGGATTCATCTGGTGACTTGCGTAATGAATTTGTTGTGAATGCTATACGCCGCGATAGATTTTTACAAATATCTAGGTTTTTACACTGTGCAAATAATTGCCAGCCTCATGCAGAAGATAAAATGTGGAAACTGAGACCAATTATGAATATGTTGAAAAACCGATTTCTAGCTATGTTCTGTCCTGAGGAGCATCTGGGTTTTGATGAGTGCATGATTGAATATTTTGGACGACACCCGTGTAAACAGTTCCTTCGCGGTAAGCCTATTGGGTTTGGCTATAAAGTATGGTCTCTAAATACCACTGCCGGATATTTAGTGAACTTTGATGCTTATCAAGGTAGAAACCCTGCATCAAATTCTGAGTACGAGAAAATGGTATGGAAATGTGCTGCATCTCTTCTGCAAATGCTTGATGAAATTCCACACGAAAAGAAGAACCTTGCTTATAAACTATATTTTGATAATTTATTTACCGGGTTTGAACTTCTAAAAGAGCTTAGGTCCAGGGGCTATGGAGCCACTGGAACTATTGGTTTCCTTACCTGGTTTTGTACTATACCGAAATGATCGTGAAGGAAAACGAGGAGGAGGGGTCGGCATATATGTACACTCATCATTAAAAGTCAAAGATTTGGGTCGATCTGCTAATGTAATTGATAATCAACTGGAGTATATCTCTCTTGAAATTAGCGGTCCATATTCAAAATTATTAGCGACTGTTGTATACAGACCACCAAAGACAAATGGGTTGCCCGAACTCGAAAGTTTTCTTGTTAATACTGTTCCTAGTTATGTAAATCGAGTTGTCATGGGTGACTTCAACATCAATCTTTTAAAAGAAACAGCTGATAAAGATGCCTTCCTTAACCTATTACAAGTGTGTGGTTTGAATATTGTGCCAACTATGCCAACCTGTCATACGAAGAGCTGCAGCTCTCTCCTAGATATTATCTGTGTTGATGACCTTAATAAAATTACGTCCTCTGGTCAAACACCAGATCCGCCACTCTCATGCCACGACCAAGTCTTTGTTACCTACAAAATGTTAATTCCATCATTTACGCCAAAAATTGTAACCTTCAGAGACTTCAAAAATTTTGACGAGGAAAAGTTCATCACCGATCTATGCCAGATTAACTGGTCTTCCATCAGTAGACTGATTTCTGTGGACGACAAAGTTAATGAGTTAAACTCCCTCCTACTCAACACACTGGACTCGCATGCTCCAATCCGAAGTGTACGTGTCACCCATCCCCCGACACCATGGCTCACACCAGAAATTAAACTGAAGATAAAGGAAAGAAATATTACTCGAGCAATGTTCCGGCGATATAAAGTTCCGGCTACTCTCACTAGATACAAAACCATACGTAACCAAGTGAAGAGTATGATACGCAATGCAAAAAAAAATTATTTCAAACGCACTCTAGGAAAAAAGGGCGATCCTAAATCTATGTGGAAATCCATTCGTAATCTTGGAATTTTACCTCCTAAAACCAATAGCAATATCTTAAATATCCATCCAGATGTTCTCAATAATCACTTTGTCAAAAGTGAACCGCAAATCTCCCTCGAACCTCATATCCCACCTCCAGCGAATCATAATCAGTTCTTCTTCTCACATGTCTCATCGTCCTCAGTTTTTAGCGCGTGCAAAAAAATCACCTCCAATGCCAAAGGACATGATAAAATTCCCATTTCTTGCATTAAGAAGGCTCTACCTGTCATTTTGCCTTCGCTCCTAAATATAATAGATGCCTCACTTCAAACGGCACACTATCCTGCGACCTGGAAGCACTCCCTTATACACCCAATTGCTAAATGCCCCCAGCCCTCTACACCTGATGGCTTCAGACCGATAGGAATTTTATGTGCTTTTGCCAAGATATTTGAGCGGATTGTATTTCAGCAATTAAGCTCATATACATCCACTGCTAACTTACTAAACCCCTTGCAGTCTGGCTTCCGTGGTCGACATAGCACTCAAACTGCACTCTTAAAAATTACCGAGGACATTCGTGAGGCAATGGACAAACGCCAGGTGACGATCTTAGTATTATTCGATTTCACCAAGGCTTTCGACTCCGTTTGCCATGAATTGCTCCTCCGCAAGCTGAGTACCCTAAATTTCTCAAAGAGTGCTGTTGACTGGTTTAGATCTTACCTCAGCGGTCGCACTCAAGCAGTGGTGGTCAGTAGTAACCTACAGTCAAACTGGATCCCTAATCCCGTGGGGATGGTACAAGGCTCCGTTCTTAGCCCACTTCTTTTTTCTCTCTTTATAAACGACCTCCCTGATGTCCTCATGCATTGTGACTACCACCTTTACGCCGACGATTTTCAAATTTATCGTCATTCATCGCCGTCCAATATTATTAATTCAATCGCACTTATCAATGAGGACATCGAGAGAATTAACAGTTGGGCGCAGGCTAATCATTTGGTTCTCAATGACAAGAAAACAACAGCAATAATTATAGGGAGCAATTATTTCTTTTCCCAATTAGACCATGAAAATCTACCTAAAATAAGACTCGGTAGCCACAATGTACCTTATGAGGAAACAGTAAAAAACCTTGGAGTCATATTCGATCGAACCCTTAGCTGGAAGCCTCAAACAAACTATGCGAGGCGTAAAATTTTTGGGATCACTACATCAACTTGTCAGAGCCAGAGAAATACTTACACCCGACATACGAATTTCATTAGTTAAAACACTAGTCTTCCCTCACTTGGATTATTGCACAGCCTTATTCACTAACCAAGACGACGCAAACAATAATAAACTCCAATTGGCCATGAATTCAGCTGAAAGCTTTATTTACGATTTAAAAAAATGGGACCATATCAGTAACTATTACAATCACCTCAACTGGCTTAAGTATAAAGAGCGTCGCACCCTTCACATAATAACTCTAGCCTTTAGTATCTTAACGACCGGTTACCCGCCATACTTGTATGAGAAATTCATTAGAAAATCTGAGGTTCATGATATACCTACCCGAAATCATAACATTGACCTCCATATTCCAAAACATCACACGCCTCATATGAACAAATCATTCATAGTAACCGCCTCACAAATATGGAACTCTCTCCCAGCCCAAATAAGAAGCAGTACAAATATCAATAGGTTCAAACACAGCACATATGGGTTTCTGAAGAATGCCTCCTTATCCCCAAGTTAAATTTCTTTTGTTTATATTCACTTTCTTATGTTCATATTTCTTGTTTTTATTCACTTTCTTATGTTCATATTTCTTGTTTATATTCACTTTCTTATGCTCATATTTCTTGTTTATATTCACTTTCTTATGTTCATATTTCTTGTTTATATTCACTTTCTTATGTTCATATCTCTTGTCCATATTTCTTTTGTTTGTCACCTTAAATTTTGTAATTAGTGTGTTATATCGAAGTGCGATTATTTATTATTATTTTTTTTGTCGAAAATATTGTATTGTTTCTTTCATGTACTAGGCGATATGCACTGTTCACATTTGACTGTATATGTATATATATTTATTTACTTTTTCTTTTATTTATCTATCTCAATGTGAAATGTAAAAAGATGTACTTATATTTTCTCATGGGCCCCAGTGCCTACGAAAATAAACGATATTATTATTATTATTAGAGAAAACCGTATTCCAAAAGACTGTCCAATAATTCCATCTAACGAAATACACAATAAACAAAGGGGTTTTTATGATAAATGCCTCAGTAAGGAGGACGGCATCCTTTTGGTAAAGTGGGTAGACAATTCCACAGTTCGCGTGCCACCACCTGCCATAGCATTCAGCCCGTAGCTCCTCTGCGGCGATTTTCACGGGCAGAAATGAGGAATGTTCGCATTCCTCGCCCATCAGTGATTTCAGAGTACAACTGTTACATGGGGGGAAAGGACAGAATGGACGAAAATGTGTCCTACTACAGAATAGGGATAAGAGGTAAAAAGTGGTGGTGGTGCATATTCACATGGCTAGTGGATGTGTCACTGAACAATGCGTGGGTTCTTCATAAGAAATCAGGAAAAACGCTCTCACAATACAGTTTCGTCGTAGCATCATCCAAGTGTATCTGACAAAATACAAAAATCCTCCTATTAGTGTAGGGCGGCCTTTGATATCAAGGAATAGTAGTATCCACGTCCGAGTAAGTGATGAAATTCGCCTCGACGGTATTGGCCATTTGATTGAACCATGCAATCGACGACGCTGTGAAGGTGAATATTGCCAAAGTACTATTCGTACGCAATGTGTGAAATGTGGCTTAGGGCTTTGTGTACCATGCTTTGCAAACTTTCACAAAAAATGAAATTCTTTGCTGTTCACATTACGTTTATGCCTTTTTGACATATGTTAATTTGACATGGCCATAAGACATATATTTATTATGACATGGCTTAATTTGTTGATTCCATAAATCCTTTGTCCAGAAGAAGAAATAAATATGACTTAAAAATTGATATGTTATATATAGTTCAAAGACTTTAACCGGGGAGCAAGATAAATGCAGTGATTATTCGGAGAGTTGATTACGCGAGCGGGGATGCTACTGCTACGGTATCCGCCTAGCGTGATCATATGGACACAAGTCATTTTTATGAAACCACTGCACATACTTCTATAATATTTGGGATATATGTTTTCAAGTAAATAGCGATCAATCCCTGAAAAGAGGAAAAAAATCGGAGGAAAAAAAATATTCCGGCGTTAAAGGGTTGAAGGTGGAAGAAAACAGCGCGATCATCAAGCCAGAAAAATATTTAGACTTTACCCGAATGAAGATATTTTCCGAAGACTGATTCTGACTTGGGGTCTTCATATTTTCAATCCATGTATTGAATTATCTCCGGAAGAGCACCCGAACCAAGAGAGCGAAGAGGAGAGGGAGGGGAGGGATTCAGGAGGATCTGATATTGAAATTTATTATTTTAAAGAATATAAGACATTAAAAATGCTCTAATGAAAATTTAGGAGTTAAATTTCACCCCATCACTACTCAAAATCTTATTAAAATATTACGTTTTGGTCCAAATAGCAGTATCTCAAGAAGTCTGAAGATCACATCTCCTCAAGGTAAGTCAGTATATGCACAAGGGTGCCTCGTTTTGCCACTTTTTTTAGGAGCGAATCGTAATACCCGGCAAAAGTTGCGTACCCGGGTGGGTAATAGCGATATGATTTTTTTTTAATCGGTTAATATCTTCTGTTCGACATTTTGTCTTGGAATTTCGAAATTTTTAACAAAAAACGTTTAAAATGTAAATAATTCAAATTTGGTTTTATCAAGCACTCATTTTCTCCAATGGTGTATAACGTTGGTGTTTCCTTGATATTTTAGACCATGCGCAACAGCTCTATTCCTTCTAATTATCGAGAAAAATGGCCTTTAGAAAGGTAGGCAACCCGCAACACACAGTCTCATTTCTACGCTATGCCTGCGATAAATGACGTGAAATAGAGATGTTTTTCAGTCAAAAATGTGTAAACCATGTCTGAAGTTGTCGAGGGTAGTCATTAGGATTAGTGTATGCTCTTTTATGTCATCGCCGACTATATTGACCGTATTTTCGTGTAAAAAGATATCACTGAACATGGAAATTTTATCATTCGGGATTCACTGACGGTTTTTTGTCCCTTAAGGGTCAAATTTACCTCCCCTGCGGTCAGAAAAGGGATTTATTTTAGTATCATCTTGCAAATATTGACATTCTCGCTCACCTATCCAGAGAAATTAGCCATGTGACCCAGAGCCCATCTCGTGGAGGTGCCTGCACCTTGGGCTCCTCCGCCTCCTCTACCCAACCAACCAACGAACGTTATGCAGACCAGCTTATTTGTTTTGAATCGTCGCCGTCCGGAAATATTGTGAAAAATTGGGATCTCGATTGAAACTTTGGCAGAACTTTCCTTCTAATCAAAGTGGATCTAATAACGACATCCTTGGCGTTATTGCCGCATGTATGGGAAGCTGCTTCGGAGACTAGCTTTACTGTCCGTTCCACTGCCACTGTGTGGTGGAGATATACGGTGAATGACTATTTTGGCGAAGTATTTTCAGGAAGTGATAGTTTTTCAACGATTTCTTCATTTGATATATTCCTCACAACTTGTAGCATGATAATAGAAACGTCGCACAGTGGGCTAGAATCGAAAAAAGCTGGCCAAAACCTCAAAATCGATTTTTTTAAGCTAGGAGGTTGAAACTTCGCATACACATTCTCAAATAAATTGTGCATAACTACCCAGATTATTTTGGTCCTGTGTTTTCACTTTAACAATATATGTGAGGTCAAAGTTGAGCAAATTTAGCGAAAAACGACCACCCTCGATTTTTTCTGAAAATTGCCGACTTTATCCTCGTGCAGTGGTGTTATAAATAGTTTTATCGACAAAACTGTTATACCATCTTAATTGACACTTCTTATTCTTTCATTTGAAAGGTTTTTAAAGATTTTGTTTCATCAATAACCATAGTTACATAACAAAATGGCGGAGCCTGTTTTCAACCCATTTTTTTACATAAACGTAGAAAAAAAGTATACATTGTCACCGGCTTACACTAAGTAACTTATATCATGTCGTTCTTTGAAGCTTCTACATTGTGAATCTAAAGTCAAACCTTGCACCAATTTGCAACCCCGAATTTTAAATCGTTTTTTCGAACGCACGGACGACTCCGGTTCTGGCCGACGGCGGCGGAGAGTACGACGACGCGGCAAGCGGGTGGATGCAATATGGTCTCATTCACTTTTATGTGTGGATAACAGATATATTAGAGACAGAAAATAATCACCAGAAAGTATTATTTATAAATATTGCTACGAATGACTCTCATTATGCAATCGCTGGGCACTGCAAGAGGTGCACTGAAAGGTTTCTTTCTTTGAGTGCATTCCATGGAGAATGGACTTAAATCGCGTTCTTAAAGTGGGGAAACGGACTCTTTTACTAACTAATAAACTTTTAAAAAATAACAGTTAATATATTCCTTAAACGTGATGGAAAATGGCTCAATACAGTACTTGATTTTGCCGAATTTTGCCAAATCAAGTACTGTCTTGGTGCTTGAAGAGTTCATTATTCTTATTTAGTTTATATTCTTGATTTAAAGCAATTAATAACTATTCGTTATGCAGCACAATTTACATGTTGCTCTAGTTTAGCCAGTGCAGATGGACGTCAATTCATGTTTTCAGGGTTGTATCGAAAGAACGAATAGGAGGAAAACGAATGCAAAAGGAAGATACAGTGACCATCCTCGGAGGCAAGAAGAACTCTTGCCAAGTGGATAAAATGCAACCCCGAATATTATGTTATGTCAGATTAAGAGGCCCTCTCAATAAGTAATTGTGTCCATGCAGCTCACCAAATTTCGGTGCAAGAATCTTCGAAAATCTGAAATGCCAGGGATATAATATTAACCCCAGCGATGAGAGAGTGACGCGAGCATATGATTTCATTTAGCCGAGTGAAATTATAGTAGCAGAGGTTATATAAGAAGTTTCCAAAAATGGTTCTGTTCTCTTACTGCGACTCGAATCTTAACGTGCATTTCCACAGATCCTAGTTTCGCGTCGCATATAAAGTGCACTTTAATTTGCAAACACGGCTTTGATAGCAGTGAGGACATGCGAAATATAATTGCACGTGGGAACGAGGGCCTATGTCTCATGAATTATTGCTCGTGAGCACCTTTGTGCCTTCTTGTTTAGGTAAAAAATGCTGTTCGTTAGGCGAAGCATGAAACAGGCACGAGTATTCAAAAGTCATCACAATTATTCTAGATTTCCTCTCCAAATAATTTAATTTTCTCTCTCTCTCTCTCTCTCTCACTGACGCTTTAAATACAATTATGGTATGCCACCAACCGTGCATAAGGTCTTCATTCAAGGAGCTGACATTGCAACAGAGTCCATTCTTAATTGCGACAACTGACAGGGGAAGCAATATAGGCACGATATAAGGACGTGAGAAAGTTCCGTGAACGGTTGACTAGAAAAATGGCACGAGTGGCCACAAATAGGGATTTATTTCGAAGACAACTCCTAATGTCATAACTGATAATGACAAAAATTATCCCAATTAAACTGGAGGAAACACACAGCTAACCGAACAATGTAATGGATCTGTTTTTGAAAAAGGAAAACAATGCTTTAGCTCAGACAGTGAAAGTGATAAAAACTCGTCAGATAGTGAATGAAAAACAGTAACCTTTTATTGCTGACAGTGCTAATTGCAGAATGTTAGTTGGGAAAAGCGTAAATTGTTTTGCTTTTGTTTATGTTATGTTTGTATGGTAAAATGTTCCTGAAAAATAACCATTTTGTCAGCAGCGCAGTTCATTAAGAATAATGACGTTGATATATAGGTAAGAGATTTAAATCAATACTTTATATTGAGCATAAGACATAGATTAAAATGAACTGTTTTTCTTAGAAAGAATACATTATTCGATGTGAGTAATATTCCTTCCGAAGCTTTTAAAGCTAAAAGGAGTTCAAACCAAAAACAAGTTCGAAGGACTCGGCACTACAACAATACTATAAAACGACCGTTGTCCGAAGGCCTTTAAATATGTATGACAGGTTAGGAAGTGGAGGCCATGGATCATTGAGGGCTCTTGCCTAGAAATAGAGCTTGTTAGTTAATAAAAGAGTCCGTTTCCCCACTTTAAGAACGCGATTTAAGTCCATTCTCCATGGAATGCACTCAAAGAAAGAAACCTTTCAGTGCACCTCTTGCAGTGCCCAGCGATTGCATAATGAGAGTCATTCGTAGCAATATTTATAAATATTACTTTCTGGTGATTATTTTCTGTCTCTAATATATCTGTTATCCACACATAAAAGTGAATGAGACCATATTGCATCCACCCGCTTGCCGCGTCGCCGTACTCTCCGCCGCCGCCGGCCAGAACCGGAGTCGTCCGTGCGTTCGAAAAAACGATTTAAAATTCGGGGTTGCAAATTGGTGCAAGGTTTGACTTTAGATTCACAATGTAGAAGCTTCAAAGAACGACATGATATAAGTTACTTAGTGTAAGCCGGTGACAATGTATACTTTTTTTCTACGTTTATGTAAAAAAATGGGTTGAAAACAGGCTCCGCCATTTTGTTATGTAACTATGGTTATTGATGAAACAAAATCTTTAAAAACCTTTCAAATGAAAGAATAAGAAGTGTCAATTAAGATGGTATAACAGTTTTGTCGATAAAACTATTAATAACACCACTGCACGAGGATAAAGTCGGCAATTTTCAGAAAAAATCGAGGGTGGTCGTTTTTCGCTAAATTTGCTCAACTTTGACCTCACATATATTGTTAAAGTGAAAACACAGGACCAAAATAATCTGGGTAGTTATGCACAATTTATTTGAGAATGTGTATGCGAAGTTTCAATCTCCTAGCTCAAAAAAATCGATTTTGAGGTTTTGGCCAGCTTTTTTCGATTCTAGCCCACTGTGCGTCGGTGCTTTCCAAATGAATCATTTCTCCATAATTCATGGCTTCAAAATTCAAATGGGAAATAATTTTTCATATGATGTCATAACTTAAATTACCATCTTTGCGTTCTATAACTCTAAAAATTTTAATTTGTGCCTCCTCACGGACAGTCAGTCGACGATCACTTATAACTATTAGAATATTTTCTGGGAGTGCGGGAAAAACTTTTGTTTGGATGGATGAATATACTACTGATTGGTGCTTCCTTGGCAAGTTTCTTTATCTATGAGTGGTCTCACAGACGTAACGATCATCATCGGTGGACGAAGATTGAGCCATGATCCTACATTGCATCACTACGTAGGCCTTTTATATAAATGTAACTCTTTCGAGGACTTTATTGCTAGGTTTCTTAGCCTAAATGTATAACCTAAGAACTGTGTTAGCGGCGGTAAACCAACGGGCTTTATTTTGTTTCCCAGGAATCATAGTGACTAGTCCTGGACATGTTCCAGACGCAATGACTTGGCGTATCTTGACTAGGTGCTTCAGTTTCAGATTTCTTCTGGGCTGTCGTTTGGCAAGTCACAACTTATGAGATGAAATGACACCACTGTTAGCTATTCACATTTAGGCAGTTTTGAAACTATGTCAGCTGTGTATTAATACGGGCTGGAAAAAGCGCGGTCAATGTGGGCGGAGAGAGGTTGAAAAGGCAACTCAATGAAATTCAGATGGCAAATAGACCATTGCATAGGTTTTCCCGACATTTCTTCCAATTTTCGCAGGAAACCACCATTCCAACCCGCATTGGTGTTCATCCCGCCATAGCCAAGACCTATATTGCTTAACGATATGTCGCTACATTGCTCTTGAACTATAATTCCCCCTTTTGAAGCTGTCTTAAGTAAAGTGGATGTAATGTGTGCTGCAGCTCCCATTTACGCTCTATCTCTGGAGGTTTATGGCAGACTTAGTCAAGTCTAATTTGATTATGGACTTTCTCTCTCTTGGTTTGGTGAATGCCACATCCATAGCGCATCTCTCGTCACTGTTTTCCTCATCAACTTGAGTACTCTCAAAGTTTTCACTTTCATTCCAAAACAAGTTGATTTAGATGGTGATGGTTTTCCGGGTTTACACCGCGTTGATACATGTTTTGCGGACGACAGTTTCGGGCGCGTTCCAGCTCCCGTCTTCGGGTCCAAATGATTTGCAGATCTGTGATCCTTATTTATTTACAGCTAGTCAGACAGATGTTGATTTTTAATTCCATTGTTGGAAAATCCGTTTGAAAGATGAGGATAAAGGATAGCCGTCTTCCCTATTGAAGTTCTTAGGGTGACTCACTATTTCAATCGCCTCCCTTATCAGCCTAGGGAAATATTTATTTTCCCTGGCGATGATTTTCGATTCCTTGAATAGTATGACGTGCCCAGGTTCCGACCATGCATGCTCTGCAACCGCAGAAAGACGAAAATTTTTCTTTTCGGTTGCCTTCAGATGTTCATTTATTCTGCATTTGAGGGATCTAGATGTTTGCCCGATGTATGATAAACCACAGGAACACGTTACTTCATACACTCCTTCATAGATATCTGATGGATGACGATCTTTTTCACTCCGGAGGAGGTCAGAGGTCTTCTTCAAACTTATAAATCGCGTCAGAACGTCATGTTTGGCGAGAACTCTAGCAATTCTTTCCGACGTTCCAGCCACGTATGGCAAGAGAGCATGTGCCTTTGCCTTTTGCTGGTCTTCCTTTTCAATGTCCAAGGCCACATCTCTTTTCTCTTCTTCCCTACGCGCGATTTTTTGAATCAGTACCCGATCGTAGCCATTTTCTTGGAGCGTGGTAAGGAGGTGTTGTTTCTCTCCAGCGAGCGAATCTGTATCCGATATGGAATATGCCCTATGATATAGAGTTTTAATAACTGATGCTTTTTGCCTGGGATGATGGTGTGATTTGGCATTCAAATAGCGATCAGTATGCGTTTCCTTACGATAGACTGAATGTCCCAATGTGCCATCTGATTTCTTCTTGACGAGAACGTCCAAAAAGGGAAGTTGGTTATTTTCTTCTATTTCCATAGTGAACTGGATGGAATTATTTTGCCTATTAAGATGTTCAAGGAATCTTTTCAGTTTATCTGTCCCATGAGGCCATATGACGAAGGTGTCGTCAACATATCTCACGAAGAGTTTCGGCTTCATAGGGAAAGAATCCAGGGCTTTTCGTTCAAATTCTTCCATATAAAGATCTGCGACGACAGGTGATAAAGGAGAACCCATGGATGCCCCTTCCGTTTGTTCATATAATTTCCCTCCCCAAGAGAAATAGCAATTACGAAGGCAAAACTCCACCATTTTCGGAATGTCTTTCGGAAGGCCTTTTTCTGTCAGAGTCTTAATGACTTCGATGGCATCTTCAATAGGTATTTTGGTGAACAAAGATACCACGTCAAAACTAACAAGGAGATCCTCTTCCGTAATCTTATATTCCTTTATAATATTGATGAAATGGAAGGAGTTCTTCACATAGGTTGCAGTTAGGCCCGAGAATGGCCGAAGGCTATGGGCAAGATACTTTGCAAGCTTATGTGTCGGTGAATCAATAGCACTTACGATAGGCCGGAGTGGTATCCCATCCTTGTGAATCTTAGGCAGGCCATAAAGTCGTGGAGGTTTAGGAGCCGACTGGATCAGTGATCGTCTCTCCTCTTGGGGTATTGACGAATGCTTCATGAGGTCCTTGATGTTCCTCTGGATTTTTGCCGTAGGATCTGAGTTAAGTTCTTTGTAGGTGGGGTCGTCTAGCAAACCGCAAACCTTCTTTCGGTAGTCCTCCTTAGAGATGATCACAGTTGCGTTCCCTTTGTCAGCTGGCAATATCAGTGAATCATCGATTTTCCTGAGTTCACAGACGGCCTCTCTCTCTGCCCTGGTCAAATTGGGTTTTGGAGGCCTCGCTTTCCTGATGATATGGCTGACTTCTTCCCTGATTTCATCGGCCTCTGATTTCCTTAGCTTGCGTAAAGCATTTTCTACCCCAGTGATTATTTCCTCCTTCGGTATACTTCTGGGTGCCATGGCGAAGTTAAGTCCTTTGGATAGTATGGAGGTTGCAGAATCACTAAGATTCACCTGAGATAGATTTATAACCACACGATCTGTTTTATTGAAGGTGGATTCGGGTGAAGGACGTTGTTTTTCCACCAAATTTTCGAACTTCTTTAATTGCTTCTCTCTCATTGCTGTAAAGGTGGTGGAGGATGATTGGAAGGTAATTCTCTCCAATGTCTCCCAATCCTCTGGTATCAATTTGCTGCTAAGCTCTAGGTGTAGGTGGTAGAGTTCCGTCGAACAAAAGTGGAGAGCACTGCGTGTGTACTGCACTCGTTCTGCGTAAAGAGATGTGGCCTTGGACATTGAAAAGGAAGACCAGCAAAAGGCAAAGGCACATGCTCTCTTGCCATACGTGGCTGGAACGTCGGAAAGAATTGCTAGAGTTCTCGCCAAACATGACGTTCTGACGCGATTTATAAGTTTGAAGAAGACCTCTGACCTCCTCCGGAGTGAAAAAGATCGTCATCCATCAGATATCTATGAAGGAGTGTATGAAGTAACGTGTTCCTGTGGTTTATCATACATCGGGCAAACATCTAGATCCCTCAAATGCAGAATAAATGAACATCTGAAGGCAACCGAAAAGAAAAATTTTCGTCTTTCTGCGGTTGCAGAGCATGCATGGTCGGGACCTGGGTACGTCATACTATTCAAGGAATCGAAAATCATCGCCAGGGAAAATAAATATTTCCCTAGGCTGATAAGGGAGGCGATTGAAATAGCGAGTCACCCTAAGAACTTCAATAGGGAAGACGGCTATCCTTTATCCTCATCTTTCAAACGGCTTTTCCAACAATGGAATTAAAAATCAACATCTGTCTGACTAGCTGTAAATAAATAAGGATCACAGATCTGCAAATCATTTGGACCCGAAGACGGGAGCTGGAACGCGCCCGAAACTGTCGTCCGCAAAACATGTATCAACGCGGTGTAAACCCGGAAAACCATCACCAAATAACTAACCGCGGAAGCCTCCGTAATAATTTTAAGTTGATTTAGATTATTTGAGTTTAAGCCTCTCATTTATATTATTGCGTTTAGCCCTTTATTGCATTTTTTGACGCAGGGATGTCAATAGTTCCAATTCGGATTATTCTTCGACCTCGCTGTTCCACAAGGAACTGGTACTCTAGAATAGAAACATTTTTTCTTATGACAGACACAATTGGGAAAGTTGGTACATTTGCAGAAGGCTATACCAAATGGTTTCGTCGCCTCTTTAGTAGAAGACTTCAAAAAGTCTTCCTATGTTTTCTGATATACCGTTTTACTGCATAGGATTTAATTTTCCCTACGGTTTTCATCATATAGCGTGAGATGAGTTTAAGTACTCTGGTTTACGTAACTACTAAAATAGACGCTCTTTTCCAAACGGCACATGCCTCGACAGAAACTTCAGTGATATCTTTTTAAACAAAAATATGGTCAATATAGTTGGTGATGACATAAAAGAGAATTCGCTAACCTTAATGACTACCCTCGACAACTTCAGACATGGTTTACACGTTTTTGACTGAAAAACATCTCTATTTCGCGTCATTTATCGCGTGCATAGCGTAAAAATGAGACTTTTTGTTGCGGGTTGCCTACCTACCTAAAGTTTTTTTTTTCTCCTCGATAATTAGAAGGAATAGAGCTATCACGTATGGTCTAAAATATCAAGGAAATACCAACGTTATACACCATTGGAAAAAATGAGTGCTTGATAAAACCAAATTTGAATTATTTACATTTTTTAGGTTTTATTTTTTTAATTTCGAAATTCAAGACAAAAATGAACAGAGGATATGAACCGATTTTGAAAAAAAATCATATCCGTAATACCCACCCGGGTACGCAAATTTTGCCTGGTATTACGATTCGCTCCTAAAAAAAAGTGGCAAAACGAGACACCCTATTATACATCCAACAACCTTAATTTTAGCCTTTTTTGGTTATTCAGGAATTTTAATTGTCATTAAATCATACTTTTTGAAGTATTCAATTTCATTATCATGTTTAATAATAACTAAAGGTTGCTTACGCTGTCAGCGTGAGGATTAGACAGTTTTTTAATATGTAATTTCTCAAATTTTCTACATTAATGGTGTAACAATGTAATAAATGGAGTGGTAAACACCTTGATTCACCGCTCCTACACAATAAGTGACCAGAAAAAACTTCACCGATGAGAGACGAAAGCTAGAGGCTATTCTACGGGGAAATGGATTCGACGACAGAGTTATCTCTCGCACTTTTAATAAAGTCACCAAAAAGAACGAAATGAAAAACAACACCGCAGAAGCCGCGAACTCATCCACAAACGACCTCAGCGACCAGAAGAAAGCCTTCCTGCCATACACGAAAGGGGACGACTGACGTAATAGGAAATATCCTACGAAAATTCCAGATAAGGACAATCTTCTCGCCTCACATAAGAGTTCATTGGAGGCCGATGTTTGAATGGCTGCCTCTGCCATCGAAACGTCGGCATACAATCATCTCACCAGATGGAAAACTCATGAAAACCTCACCAGCCATTCTACTATCAGTGAATATGTTGGACTTACCTATTTCTTCTCTCATTCTGTCTACCTAACTTGTAGTTTCTTAGAACGGTCTTATGCTATCATTATTTTACGTGTGATATTACGGTAATTTTCATTAATATTGTGTGATACATTGACCAATGGTCCTTGTATGAAGGGACTGTACGTTAAACGTACATGCAAGCCTGATATTTGTACATGGCCTGGCACTTGGCGTTCTTTGACCGCGATATATACATTTTATATGATAAAACTTGATTTTTGTTAACATTTCTTTCTTTGTAGAAATTACTTCAAGCTTATACATTCATATTTGAGACTGATATATCGGTGCAGATTTGAAACACAGCCGGTTGTGCGGCGTAATTCATAGGCCATGGGTGTTGGGTTCCTATTGTCGATCGAAAACAACCTGCTACGATACAATACTTCGAGCTTTGAAAATCACACTGTAGACAGTTAAAGTAAACATTGAGTATTGAATACACGAGGCCAATTTAAACCAGGATGTAAGTACAATTATGAAATCCTTGGTTTTCGAAGACTGGCGAACTTAATTCGCCAACAAGCTTCATAGCTCGAAAGTTAATAATATGTAATTGCATCCTGCCGTATATGCAACACACAAATTCTCTGTTGTATCGCCGCGCAGTCTGGCGCACAGGAAAATAAAAAGTCAAAGCAGCGACCCCTTTCGTTTGGTGCAGATCGGCCAAATCGCATCGAAGGAAAATAAATAATACTCGCTAATCCGAGCGAAAATTTCGCACTTGAAGTTATTAGGGAATCAGTAAGTTAAGGAAACGGTAAAGTTGGGTTTCAAAGAGAGAAGAAATTGCATCAATAAGTACTAATCTATACTTGTTCTCTTACAAAAATACACAAAATATATGAATACATTACAGACATGAGAGTTTTGTACCACAAGAATTGTTAACGGCATCTGTTAATGGATAATGGCTCTCAATTCACAAAACTTCTTTAAAGATAATACTAGAAGTAATATTGTTGTTAAACATTTTTCATGCTTCTTAGGTTTCATGTTTAATAATTTTGCGTGCTTATGTTAAGTTTCTTTTCAATGGTTTAGTTATGGGTTTCATGGGTTTTTAAACTTTTTTTTTGAAGTTTAGAATAGAAAAATGTGTGGAGTCGATACACTTCCCTATGAAAAAAATCGAAACTTATAAGTGAAATTAAAAGTTAAATAGTGCAATTTAAGATTAAGATTGTGTTTTTCATCTGACCCCGGTGATTCAACGTTTAAAATGATACATCACATATCACCGTATGTGCAGTATTAACGGAACACATGCAGAGTGACAGAAAAGACCTTTCAATGATAATACATAGAATAAGGGATTTATTTTTTGACTTAACTTAGAGAGAGACGTGAAACGACATAAATGGCACTGATGGTCGTCAAGGGGACCGTAAGCAAGAAACGCTAAAGGTCACGCATTTATATGTTCTTTTTTCAAAATTCACAATTAATCATTTGGGAAACAAACCTCGAATGCAAGAGTGAGAACGTGTATTTATTTTTCTTTCCAATGGTATATGTTACCATTATCACTACTTTAAATATACAAAAGGAGAAAGGTCTGCAGGTATAAATAATACACATGTCAATGCATTTCTTAACGAAACTTTTAAGCCAAATTAATAGGTAAATAGTGAAATTCGCGGTTGAGGTTGTATTTAACGTCAAAAGCTGGTGAGACTAAGTTTAAAATGATACCTCGTTTTTCATTAAAGGTGCAGTATTAATGGAGCACATGCGGAAGTTCTGTAAAAGACCTTTCTATAACAGTACATATGATTCAATGACTTACATTGTCACCTAATAATTAATCTCTTAATGCAGCTCACCAATTTTGACCCATCACTGACTTCTTCATATTCCACTCCAACTTAAGACCTCAAACTCAATCCTACATTAGCTTCATTAAGTCTTAAAGAGATTAATTCCCTCTCAGGTATAAAAACAAAGTAGGCAAAAAGAGATGTAAGTAAAATACACATCAGAAACTATTCTTGGAACAATTTCTGATGTTTGCAACTACTAATACTGCCAACCTGTGCAAAATCCATGGGTAGACCATGAAGTCTCCACTTGTTAGTCCAACAATCACACGCTTTATTCTCAATGAGGTTGATTTTTATCAAACTTGAGGACTTGGTCCACTTCAGGGATATCACCAGTTGTCAGGGGCAGATCCAGGATATTTTCTGGGGGTCAAAGTTGTCTGACAGATCTTCTCATCTATGACATTAAAAACGAAATAAAACAATTACTGTAGAAAATATTCCCTTTTTTATATGAAATTTATTAATATTAAATTGAAATGATTGAGGCTCCGAAAAACACAAAAAACAAACCTAATAACTGTATTAAAAATATTTTCTATTTCTTAAGCATCTGGGAGGGGCGGCTCTCCTAAATCCACATATGCCAGTGGTAATGGGAATATCTGTCTGATGAGAATGAAAATTGATGGCTGATATTGTAAAAATGGAAAAATAATGGGGTCGTCATTCTTGGTCGATCATTTCTTCTCCAACACTGTCGGCTAATTCAACATTAACCTGAACATTTGCTATTTACAATAATTTAATCTCCACATGCACCTTTTCAACCATGGAAATCCTTGGTTTTACTTGATAGCCACAATAACAGCCAGATTTAACTTAACCATGCATTATAAAATCTAATTTTGGGACTTGAACAATGCTATACTTAATAAATATCTAGTTTAATCAGACGTTACAAAACAGCCCTTGATCTGACAACGCTTACGTCCCATGAAAACTCCGTAATCATGCTGATGATACATTGAAACACAATCGTTCTGTTTGATACCTTTCTCTGTCAGATGAGGCCTGCATTCATAATGCACCATGCATCTCAGTCATCCATGCATAAGACAAAATTTATCTTTCAAATCCAAGGAACTGCAGACAAAAATGTGGAAATGAATGGGAGCCTTCCATCATGCACAATAGCAATTGACTTTCCGGGCTAAAAAAACACGTTAAGGCAGCCAATAATTAATTTTTATTGAAAAATGAAATAACATCGACGATGTTTTTTTAAATAATGACGAATCCTCTTGAATAGCAAAACCTTAATGCGACGAAAACCATTGGTGTAATTTTGACCCCAGGATTTTACATTGTATTGACAAGGGGAGAAAAATGGACTTATTAGAACAGTTTGAGATCGTGAATTGCCCCACTAAACTTGGTAATGACCATATGTTCCCCTCCCAGTCATCATTACTTAACGTCACACTACCATCCCCCTACGACCCCCAGCCTTGATTCCCTCATGTCTTTTAAACCTTTTGAGAACCCCTCCTTCCTCTATCTTTTTTCCTTGTCGTTTATCCCATGCAAGCCAACCCAAGGTCCCCCCACTCCTTTCTTCAAGAAACAGCTTTACCCGTCATCAACGCTCCTTCCCACCCGCCCCCCTTTTTCGGTTCCCACCCCCTTCCACCAAAGTTTACCCATTTAAGAGCACGCCACCCATCTAATTGTACCTGATGATAACACTTGATGTTGAAACCCAGGTCATGATATTTAAAATAAAGTGTGGAATAAAAAAAGTTATTTTATTTCATTCCATAAGGTTTTAGATTTCTAAAGGGCGATATCTATTTTTTGTAATGAAATGAAAAGTGAAAATTTTCAACCCTGTGATGGCTAAGTATGAATTCTGGGAAAAGCCCGTTTGACATCATTCTGGTTCCTGCTGCCGCTGTGTGAGGCCACCTTGGTGCGAGGCTATGAGCCCTGCTATGATGAAGGCTGCTAGCAGAGTCCCCTTCTTGCAGGTAGTGCTTGTCTTAAATAAACATTAATGGCTTCAATAACTATCATATTATTTTTATTATTATGAAATATTAGTTAGAAATAAATACTGGTTTGAGCATTAGCTTTTTTACTTAACGGCTGGTGTCCTAACACCCCCTGCCAAACACCTTTTTATGCAGCTTACAGGGGGAAGCAGATCTAGATGTAGATGTGTACGGCGCCGACAGTAGATGTGATTTATAAAAGAATTAATACGTGATTATTGAATTTAAATCAATAGTTTATTCCAGGAAAGATTTATTATTTATATATTTATAAAAAATGTTTATTTCTAATGCTTGCGTTCACTGAACTCCAAAGCTTAATCGTCTCGACCTCTTGGCAACGCGTTAAATAATAATAATATGTTTCGATTTTGAGCCACGGCGTTCCTAACGTGAAAAACCTATTAAGCCTAAGAAGCCATATTTATAAACTGTACTATTGGATGGTGTTCACTAAAAACAGCTTCTTTTAACCTCAAAAGTGTTGTATTTCTCCCTTATTATCAGTGGCTTCTGCACAGGGGGTCTTTGCTGCACCGGCTGGCAGCTAAAATCATGAACTCCTGCATCTAAGGGATAAGCCGTTATACTCATATGACTCAAATTACCATTGATGGTATGCATAGGATGGATTTCGGTATGATTGCACTTGCGGTTGGACACAGTCGAAGGTGGTCACGTACCAAAGATTCAATCAGGAGGAGGCGACACGAAATATCCAAGAAAGATTATGAAGGGATGAGAGGGAGGAGGAGGATACAAAGAAGATAAGGGATAAACACACGATGGAGATAAGCAGAACATCGACACATCCACGAAGGATGGAATCTTCTCAAATGGGAGTCTCCAACGTCATTATCATATTCAAAGGTGACGTTTTCGAGTCGGCAGTCTGACTGTATTGCATTTGCAGAAGTCGACTGAGAGAGTATAGTGAATTTACATTTCTTAGAGGAAAGAGGGAAGGGAGTGTGGAAGGAAACCCGGCTTAGTCATTCATACGAAAGACACGGTTGGTATCAAGGCTTAAAGTTCCATCCGAGGGACGGAATATTATAACTAAATTGCTCCCTGGAAAGTAACCAACTAGAGAAGTAGGAATTTCCTGATATACTTCCCCCAGCGTTTGCTTTGGATACAGAATCTGCTGGCACGACTTCTTCATGTTTTCTACCGAAGTAACTTTTCAATAATTTTCGTATTTTCACCACCTATTTTTTCATCATATTATGTATAAACATAGATTATCATATACAACTTAACGAGTTTCATATTTGTCAGGCGTGGATAGGATGACAAACCAATGGTAGATTTTAGTTTTCAATGTAGACGTATTAGTCTTTCAATCCTTCAGTTACGGGTGCGATACTAATTGGTAAGTGGTACCTAGTACACTTCAGCTGATGGAATATTTATGTCTTCTTTTATTAATAAAAATATACATCACTACGATGTAGGCTGCCTATAGGGTAATGGTGGCCTGAAAAACATATTTGGAAGTAGAAAGTGCGGACAAATTAAGTTTCATTTACATTAAAAAGTCATGGAACCCTTAATTTTCAGATTGATAGCATGAAAATTTATAATGCCGAATCATGCTTTAAAAATTGGACGGTATTATTTACGACGATAGGGTATTTCCTATTATTTTTTATTGCCTAAATCGAAAGATTTTTACTCCTGGAGTCCATATTTCACGCTTTTAGATTTTTAAGTGACGATATCTATTTTTCGCCAATAAATGAAAAGTGAAAAATTTCAAGCACGCGAAAACGCGACGGCTAAGTATGAATACCGGGAAAACTCCGAGTGACGTCGTTCTGATGCACGTTGCTGCAAGTGAAGTGACCTTGGGGCGAGGCTTTGAGCGCTGATATGACGAAGGCTGCTAGCAGGTAGCCGAGTACCCTGCTAGCTGGTAGCACCTGGCTTAAATAAGGGTTATTAATACCTTACTAAACAAAGAAAGCTTTCCGACCTTAGCCAGCTTTAATAAGTGATTATTAAGAATGTTTCCCTGAGCTCTGTGCCTCATGCATGCATTGATAATCTCAGACGATGTATAACTCCTGTCTACTCGCATAGACACTAGGTCCCTGTGACGTCAAGTGGAGTGGAATCGCATTGGCGCCAATCTGACCTTTTTCAAATGAGGATAAAAATCGACCATTGACATTCGTCTAAACCGGTATTTCTAAAACCAAATAATTTGTATATTATGAGTACACTAATGGTGGGTAACGAATCGCAATCAATGCCTTTCGTTTTCTTTGAAGACGGAAACTACCCTATTATCCCTACTACCATATTACCTTTGGATATAGGTTACATTAACTAGTCGTGGTGATGAGTTATAAAGTTAAAGTGAGATTCTAAAATTTCAATTAGCTAAAAATGGTTTGCAGTGACACTCTCTTAAGCTAACCCATAATATTTGCGCAGTTAAAATAACATTCAAATTCCGATACTGCAAATTAAAATATTAAACCATTGAGGTTATATATCTTGGTTGTTTGCTTTCTAACGAAGAAATGCCGATTGAAACTAAAAGCTAAGATGCAATTGGATACTTTATTTAATTATTATTTGGACTAATCTAATCCCTGTCGCAGACTAATGAATAATCACCCCAAGCCAAACACCCTAGTGGTTGCTTTCTGGAACCTATGTATGCATAGAAAAAATAAGTCATAAATCAATCGGAGGTAACACTTAACGTGTGGAAAATTAGAATGGAAACTTGTTGAACTAATGGAAAAATTATTCGTGTTTTTTGTAGACTATGGAATACAGGGAAAATTCTCAAATGCGTTAGGGTCGTGATAATTCGTTCTATAATCTGCTGTACATTAGGCCGGCCCTTATTTTTCAGAATTGCGAAAAGTTATGTTTTACAAGTCTCAAAATGAGGTTTACATTCACGTGTTAAAATTTGGTTACTTTAAAATTAATGGCAACCCGTCCCCAAGGGCCCTAAGTACTGAGGACCCTTAATTGAGTTTTTTGGAGCAAAAAAGTGCTGTTTCTATGTAAAGCGTGAAAGTAAAGACCTTTGGTGCCGATTTTGTTTGGTTTGACCTATCTCTAAGCGTTTAGGAAATATCGTCTGTCGTAATGCAATCCACCCCCCACGGCGCAACCCCGCACTGCAGCACCGCTGAAGTACGGCCCGCACCACTTACTAAACTCAATTAAGGGTCCTCAGTACTTAGGGCCCTTGGGGCACAGGTTGCCGTTATTTTAAAGTAACCAAATTTTAACATGTGAATATATACCTCATTTCGATCATTTTGAGACTAGGAAAACATAACATTTCGCAATTCTGAAAAACAAGGGCCGGCCTACTGTTCATCCGTGCTGTTTTTTCATTCAAACCGTGCATCACCAAAGAGTGCTCCGAATCCTCGAACACTGCTCCATTATCTACTCCTATGCCTGTCCCTCCAACCTTAAAATTCTTGTACATAAATTCCGTCTCTCTCTCCCTCGCTCTAACAGAGATCACTCTCTTACAGACCCCCTACCTTTTTCAACACACTTTCGACCACTCACCCTTCCCTGGATATTTCAGTTCCAATCAGATGATTCAAGAGGCAGCTTTGGAAGGCCATCTTCTGTACCTCTGTTTCATCCTACTTGTAATTTATATTTGTGAAAGCTGAAGATTTTAAGTGTTCTATGCAATTTAAAAGCCCTATTGGCTGTTTTTGGATAATATGCTAATATAAAAAATATAAAAATTCTTTTTGAGAATCGACTTTTACTACAGTAAAATAGATAGACATTGTCTTACATGTAAGCTGAACTTATTTTCTCTCATTCAAACTGAAAGTTCGACTAGAAGTCTCTATTAAGTTTCCGGGCGATATGGATTGTTTGCAGTGGTGTGCTTGTTAAAAAATTACATGACAATGAAATTACACTTTTATGAATTTTGGTGCCTCAACATGTCTAAAATTCACGTCTACCAACAAATATTGGTGACCAAAAAAAAGGTTTATTTAAAAATATGCAGACGTCACTTGTAACAAAAAATACAGAGTGATATTTTACTAGTCAATTAAGCCATGAGTCAAGGAAAAAGTGTTCCCTCACTGCTAAATTTGCCATGACGTCACTGAGTTTTTGTGCCATTCAATAGAAGTTTGGTGAGTCCAGCGATCCGTTTCTCATTGCTCTCAAATACTTAAACATTCGCGACAAGCATCATCGTTCAAAGAGAAAATGTAGAAGCATTAAGTCAATAAAGGTGACAGTCCGCGATATCTTATCTCCTCCTCACATTGACTCTGCCTTCATCTGCCTTTTATCACTTACGAGGAAATAACTCACAACATAACTTAAGTGCATAGGCCACTACATAGAATTGATGAATAAATATCATCACTGTCGGAATAAAATAGGAAAATTGGCACAGCTAATGGCTATAAGATGACATGTTTTCTTGGGATTACACCATTACTACCGGCGATCATTTAAGAAACAAACCCGATGGTCACTTACATACTCATAGTACTACGGGGAGTGAAGGATCCTAAAATAATACTAGGGTCGTTCAATAGTTCCTGAGGACCTCCGATAAACTGCTCTCTTAGTATCAAAATCTATGTTAAACAGAAATATGCACTCATGAATAGCCAGCTGTAAAATTTTCAGATTCCTCCATCCCATAAGAATTACAGACATAAACTAAATGATCTTAGATAACATTGCTTTTTTATTCACTTACTTTGACATTTCTTGAACATTAAGATGAAATCCTTCTTTTGTCACGGCAAAAATTTCTCACAAAAAACTCCAAATACATTCCAACCTGTGATAACATGAGTTTTTGCTCTAGCTCTTCATTTCTCTTCTTTATTCGGAGGAATTTCACTCTGTTTCTTTATATTCTTCAATCTATGCATTGTATTCAGCACCATTGGAGCCATTAAGTGTTTCCGAGCCTTGGAATACTTCTGGGTTCATTTCCAGGGACTGAGAGCTGACCTAGAACTTCAATGCGCAAAAAGAAAGGATGTATTGGTATTAAAAATGCGTATGAATAACCCGATGAGTGTTTTTGTTATGGATAAAATTAGCCATAAAATATAGGAAAACGATATGTTGGTATACCTACGTATACCTACATATCGTTTTAGCGTTATACAGTACATTATCGTTATACAGTAAGCATACTTACGTCAATCATCCAAGCCTGAAGTTATTCTATTGGTATTTTGCTCTCCGGTGAGCGAGGATGGCTCTTTTCAAAGAGTGGTCATCCGTATTTTGAGAGACAGTTCTCGTGCCCACTGCCTGCTCACCTTCCATAGTGAACAGAGCCACCCAACACAAATTCTCCACGACATTCTCTTCTTGCAAGGAAACCGTTTTTCACAATGCATCCCTTTCGACCCCAAAGAGAAGACCATGTATGGGCATCAGGAGACTCCTGCTTCAGGAGTCCACTTATCTATCTGCATCTCACGAGTCTGCATAAATCTGTTAGCCTCTTCTCATATGCACATGTTTCCTTCAATTTATTAACCAAGGATGTCATACTGATCTGTTTCCGTGAGAGCACATGATCACTCAGCTTTTCAAGCGGAAACATCACGTCACCATGCCACAGTAATCCATTGTCAGTGGTAAAGCAGATATGTCACAGAAATAACATATCCATGTTATTTTTGGAGGCGACATTGCTGTCCCTGGAAAGAAGTAGTATTTCTTTGGTAAGCCATTTTTATACATTTCCACAGGTGAAATATGCTCTTTGAATGTATCATCTAAAGCATTACATTGATTCCGTTCACTTGGGACTTACATTGACTGTGACTGGCCTATTGTTTGTTCCTATCCCCTTATCTTCTTACCTCGACCTCCTGCCTCAGCCCTTACGATGCCGAGATTGGAATCCCTCCTTACCTCACTTCCCCAAAACACCATGCAGACTAAAAATATCCCATAGGGGACCATTTCATTAGTGCTACAAGTAATCCCGCAGCTAATTGGTAGAACACTAGTCATTTTCTGAGATGAAAGTTTGTTCCAACCTGGAGAGAAATTAATTCTATAGTCTTTGACCAAAATGGACTCTTATGAAAGGGTAAATTTGGCCTTTCTTTAAACACTGTTCTGGTTGCAGATGCTGGAGAACTTCAAAAAAGTGAGGAGCGAAAGTCACATACCAGAAGAAATTTGCACCGTACAACAATTACAATATTCGTGAGTTGTACATGTAATGAATCGACTTAGAATGTGAGATCCCCTTGTAGTTCTAACCCCCTTCCTCTCCTTCCAGTGGTGTAACTATTGCCTCATGGGTGCAATGCAGCCAATGCACTAAATCTCAAGATGAAATTGAAACTAAAAGTTTGACTTATCAATTTTATTATTGGAGGCTTTAGTTTAGGTGACTATAAAATTATAATATCAATATGAAATTATCATTTCTTTCATTGATTTCTGGTCGGCATTTGTCCTTTATGTATCAACTCATGGCAGCTATTTTAGAATGATATAAGGCAAGTAAAAGTAAATGTAAAAAAATCTAACAATTGATGACTATGGGTAATGGCCACGCTCATGTCAACAAATCAACAAGATTGATTTCATTTCCTCGGAATTTTTGCAATTTCGTGTCACGAGGATCTCATCAACAAAGTGTTTCTAAATGCGATGAATAACCACATAAAATCATAAATATAGAGTGAGCGAACAATAATGGCTAAGACGTGGATGATGCAAGCTTCCTAATTCATAATCAAACCGCTGGTGCTCTGCATTTACTTATATCTATTGACTGTCAAAAAGTTAACAAACAAATGCCCTTTGAATGTAAACGAATTCCATTTCCAATTTGTGTTTCATTTGGGTTCATGATTCACAAATCACAAGTTAAGTGTTTGCGGCCTTATTCAAGAAAACCCACGTTTTTATCGTGGCCAGTTTATCAAAATTTTTCTGAGAAAGGAAAGCATGGTACAACAGAAATAAAATAGAGTAAATTAAATATCCTTACCATATTTTTTGAAATTGTCTCATTTTAACCTCTTTTGAAATTGAAAAAAGCCTTTCAAAGAGGTCTAATAAAATTTTTCCATTGCGCCATCCTGCAATGTTTTATTTTGTCTCAGTCCCACTTTCTTCAGCAAATCATGTATCAATGATTCTAAAGTATATATTTTTTTATTTTAATGGGCTCCTGGTTCCACTGAATTATGTGCAGTGTTCTCATTACTGAAGTGAGTCCTAGTACCTAAAACATTGGTTAAATAAATAGATTAGTGGCTCTCACAAATAAAAATATTAAATATTCAATTTAAATATGTGCTCTTGACCAGGGAACCATGCTAATCGCTGAATGAACCAGTAACTACTTTTTCAAAGAAAGGGAATAAAATAATTTTAAATTGCTCAACATAATGACCTATGAGAAAAAATTTAATTTCATCGTACATAAAACCCCTGAAACAGACATAACCTTGAATCATATGTAGTTGGTGGACAGTCCACAGTCTCATAGCCATACTGGCCTTCATGGCAGCACCACCCATCATTTCTCTGATGTCCCAATTCTAATCCCACACATCTAATCAAGATGGCCAATTAAAATATTGATAGAACGTATTAGCCTCTGTGGGTATCTTACTGTCAAGGAATGTTCCCTCACTTTCTCGTGCATGGAGCTCATTGGCAGAAGATGCAGGTATTGGGGGCAAAGTCCTCCTCCTCTGGATCTTTTTACTGTCAGTTTCGGCTGGCATAATTCTCTTACAAAAAGGTTAATGCATTGGTTTTGATGGCTAACTTTGTTGAAAAATGAAGAAAATTCATTGCTAAAGAATGAGAACTCAGCTCTGGAAGCTAAGGAGGAAAGTTTGGAGGCTAAAATAAAGGAACTAGAAGAAACTATTCAGGATGGAATGGATGGATGTGGAATTTTCTTCTCTAACTGATACCCAGACCAATTTAGAAGGAGAACTGAATGATAAAAACAAAATTATTGCTAGAATGGAGATTGAAAATCTACAAGATGAAGTGTTAGATGGCATAACCCTCTCTTCATCAACAGTGTCCTCACTGTAAGGGATATATCTTTGTGCCCTTAACTCATCTCCCCTTTCTCCCTGACTCAGCCACTGCATTTGAACAGAGTACTCTGCTTCCTTTAATTTTGTTTTCCCCTGTTGAAGCAATCTGGAATGAAGAATAGAGAGATACCATTCACTTTATTGATACTTAAGAAATGTTTCTGGTCATGAAAGCTTTCATAGGTATGTGCTCCAACAGCCTTTACAAATAGGGATGATTGTGACCATGGAGACGAGTAGGATTGCAAATTTTGCAGCGAGTGGTATTCGAGTTCCAAGAATAAAGTGGATTGGATACAATGTTTGAACTGCAAAGAGTGGGCTCAGAGTCGTGTTCTAATTGTGAAGAAGATGACAATTTCTATGTGATTGCTGTACACAAGTAATATCCAGCCTCACATATAGCTAATTTACTACTTCATGTTTAGAAATATCACACGTTTTTAAAGTGTGTTTATAAAATTAATCTTTCAAAATTGTACAATAAAGGTTTTGTAAATGCAATTTCAATGGCTGTCTATTTTTCCCCATCTTAAGAGGCAAAATCTCCATTTTGTCAATGTTTGAAAAGAATCATAAATGTATGGAATCACTTTCATAAAATGCATTTCCATTAATATGCTACACCCTATATGCATAAATATTACTGTTAACCACATTTAAAAGAATATTAGCCACAGCAAGTCAAGTTTTAAATGAAAAAATGTTTACCCGTCGGTTTTGACCCACTTTCCCCTGCTTAATAGGAACACACAACAAAAAATGGACAGAGGAAACAGTAATGTAGCTAGTTCGAGAGTATTAAATAATTCTACAGAAAAATTCTAAGCCGGAAAAAATCAATTTCATGTTATTATATCCAAGATGAATCAACTGATATTCTCTATCGAATTTCAATTTGATAAATAATGGAACACTTTTGAAGTTCCTACCGGTTATGTTTTCAAACATCATATTCTACTACTCACAGGAACTGATTTATTTAGTTTGGAAAAGTATATCACTACATGAATGTAATCACTTTTTTTCTTATAATTATCACAATTGATCTCACAAATTAGTTGGCATTCGTTGAGGCTTTCCAGAGGCTGGAAGAGAATTATAAGATGACGAATTAAATTCCCATATCTAAAAAATAATATCACCAAATTGGTATTGGATTGTTAAGTCTGGCATTTTATGTTCCAGGAAAGTCTAAGATTCATAGGATACTATTTCACTGATAGAAAGGGATACTATCATAGTGAACACACGAAAACAATTATACTTCAAGTCGTAATCAATTTGCATGATGTGCAAAACAGTTTACGGATCATGTATGATTTGCTATGCACACGACGAAGGAAATCGAAATAGTTGAAAAACTGTTTGGATGGCTTAGTTCGAGTAGTTGTGATGAAAATGAGTTCCTTCAAACTCAAGGGAAGTAGCAATTAGCACTCAATCCTCCGTCATCATGTGGATACGTCAAAAACATCGATTCCACAATGATAAATCAATGAAGTTTATGAAATTAGTATTCTCAAATTCAGGCAACCTACGTTGCATTAAAGAGTGACCATTCTTCTCACCAAGTTTACGAAAAAGGTCCAGTCTCAACTATAAAAACATCTCTTTTAAATTCCAGGCAAAAAATTGTTTCTAATGGATCCGATACACCCTTCTTTCGAAGGCTCGAGGAATTTCTATGTTCCAAAAACAACGCTAACGCCTTTAATACACCAGAATTAAACAATAACATAAGAAACCACGTACCTCAATTCGAACCAAGCCCGAAATCATTTGTCCAAGCAAATATTCATGCCTTTCGCTCACATCAAATATTTCGACGGGGTCATCACATTTGTGCAATCAAAGCCTACGTAGAGAATGAAATAAACAATTTGACAAATTGACTAATGCTTGACCTTGACCATGAACTTGTCACGAAGCAGTTCCCTCCTCCGATCTTTAGTGACCATACATAGATCTGACCGACTTCCAGGACGATAATGCATGTTCACTCGGCTTGTGACGTCACTTTTGGGAATCCAGGTGTTTCCCAAGTTTTAATCCCTGTAAAAAAACTAATCAATTTCCCGATCAGCAAACTCATACATAATTACTGAAATGGCTTCTAAGATACTATGACTTTAGCATCTTGCCTCTTGGTTTTAGCGAGAGGTAAACAAAATTACTATTGTTTTCAAACCGAAGGTAACACTATTTGAAGGCTTGTTATAATATGAGTTCCTTAAAGTACATTTATTGACGTCATTATAAAATGAAATATGGCTCTTGAAATCCAGTATTATTTCTTATTTCTTGCATCCTGTTCTTATTTCCTGGCGCAAGGGAAAATTAAGGTGACGTAAAATATATTTTGGTCTCCTATTAAACGACATCCTTTTTCATAACAAATTGCAGCTTTTAAAAATTATTTTAATTCTTTTCCGAAACTGAAGAGTATATTGCCTTCGAAAAAATATTTCAGTGTATATCACCATGTTAGCTAAATACTGCAATGTTTTATTTTACGAAATTAATTTCATTGGTGTTATCGTATTCAGTGGAACTTATAGGCTTACTTTAAGGTTGGCTATAAATTTCTCGAAATATAAAATATATTTCTTTTTAATTTAACAGCCAACTTAATTTAAAATGTATTTTTAAAACGTGATATATCATATGTTGTCGTCGCAATAGCCGCATACATGCCAGCTTAGAAACAAACTGCCGCGCTAACTGCGATTGTTTCCAATCATCATGGTATTGCCGTCTCTATGCTTTGAGTTTTGACTTGCGTGGTATTATGGGTATTTTGACACGAGTGCAATGATAGCTCGTTTCCTGCTGAGAGAACCAAAGAGAACAGCAACGAGAAAGTAAAAGTGGTCTGGTACGTTGTTTTTAGGATTCTCTGCATTCTATGTCGCTTTTGAGTTCATTTATCGTCCCTTAGTCCTAGGTGTTTGTAATCTGGATCCCACATTCGTGAGTTTTAATTATCAATGCCATGTAACAAGGCGTAGTGACTTGTGTTGACAGACTTGGTACTACTCGTTTCTAACGTGTTTACTCTTACAGAACCTACTTATTTGCTATCGTTTGCTGTTTGTGTTTCATTTATGTGTGACTACGTTGTTAAAGCTTGCCTCACTACAGGTTATATTATGATTGCAATGCGGCCCTCGAATACATTCTGGATTTAGGTCACGTATACTACGTGTTGGCGCGTTGATATTCGTTGTCTCAATGTAACTTTGTTGTGTTCTACTAATTGGATTTTATATCACACGGTTGATTGTCCGTTGTCCATCAATTATAATCTTCTGATTTTTAGGATGTGCTTGAGAGTAAAACGGATAAATTAGGGTTTATATTATTGGTAATAATATGGGTAGCAGTATACTTTAAAGTACGAGCCATTCCCACATGAAAATAAGTAGCGTGTATTGTGTTAATTCGATTGCAGTCGCTGCGCTTTCTCCCGCCCGTAATATTGTTAAGAATGCGACATAAGTTTTGAATCCATAACATGGTGAAGATCTGTTGAAAATTAGTATTCGATAAAAGTATACTGTGAACGCCTTAGGCATATTAAAACTTATGCCATTGCTGCTGTATTGTCGTGTACTCATTGTGTCTACGAATTTCTACCATTTCTATCGATATTTGCCGCTGTTGTGTCAGTATTATTGTGTAAATGTAATATGTTAAATATAGATTTGGTACCGGGATAAATGCGTTGTCACCAATGGAATTCCAGTAGGAGTGGGTAGATAGTAGGATGTGCTATGATTGGGCTATTTTTTTTCTTTTGGTCTTTTCATCTATTTATCTGATAATCGGGTAATGTTTCTATTTTATTCACTGACATAGGGCTGTAGTCAGTAAGTTTCTGCATATAATATTTTTTTTGCTATTTCCTCTGGCCCTCGATATGAAAAGATGCCCATTATAGACCATAGCTATGTCATTATTTCTATTTCGTTACTTGCTAATTCTACCTTTTAATGTATTGAATGAATATTATTTCGCCCTGGTTGTATTGAAGTTGTAAGGGCCTTATTTCAACCCTTTCAATGGCTTTTTACGTCTTAAAATTACGTATCTATAGCTGTAGCATTTGTTCATGGAATGACGAGAAAGTATTCAGCTGCCAATTTGTTAATCTTCATCTGTCAAATTTCCTTTCCAGGATTCCGGTCGGTAAACTTTCATTCCAGAACCTCCTGAGTCTCAAAGTGAGTATTTTGATCAATTTCTTATAATTCTGTCTTCTGCAATAACAGTGTATGAAACTGCATAATTCCATTCGGTGTCATGCCATTGTTTGTTTTTAAATAAGTCGTGTCACCCAATTGGTGTCTCAGTTGTGCTTGTCTTGAAAGTTTGTGTCGTCATTTTGACGGACAAGTTAACAAAAACGGTGATGATGAAATATTTTGCCTTGAAGCTTTTTTTTTCGGTCGATCGTGCCAACTATCCATAGTATTTGTTTTGAAACTGGTTAAGGTGGTAGTTTGTTGTGTATAGCATGTAGGTAATCATTATCAAGTTGTCTAAAGGGCAAGTCTCAATTGCGACTTTTATTGTTGTGAGTGAATTATAGTTTTGTATGTTTTTCCTCGGGTTTAGGCATTTTTTATAGCCTTCAATAGCACCATTTGATCTTAAAGTTTTAAAGTAAAATTTATATACAGGGTTGTGACCGTGTGAATATAAAATGTGTTTCTAACACTTGAGGTGAATCATACTATTGAAACGTTCATATTCATTGACGAAATGGCTTAGAAAATCTAAAGATTAACATTATTCACATTTTAAGCACTTAATTTTTTATTATTTTCATTAGAAAATCACCATCTCGTGAGTGGTAATAAACACTGTATGAGTGTAGTCCAGTACACGCTCCCAATGCTCCGGAGTGCTCCCTTTTCAGACGCTACAGATTCGTGGTCCACTTTCATTCCTATCACTACCTGCTGGCTCACGGCAGGAGCGATTGTGGCATTTTATTAGTCATTCGCTTTGCTAGTACAGTCTACATAAAGGAATGGTGTAGCCCCCTGCACTTTACTGGTCAGTAATATAAATGACAAAAAGAATATGGCCCAATATTTATCCATGTGGTACACCTCAAGAAACCTTAGTTATCCATTAGTGCCCAGAAGATTTTTTAAAAATATTTTACTTTCCTTGCCTAAATTATTATTCGACATCATATCTGATGAAGGGAAAAATGTTTTTTTTTTAATCTCTAACATTTGCATTGCTTAATCTTATATCTATCTTAAGATACATATTGGCATTTGAGGGATCAACAATGTACAATATCATGTAATTTGATTCATGCACGTTTTAGCTAAATAATTCATTGCTTAAGTCTTCAAGTAGTCTTTTACACTTGAATATTTATGCATAATATAATATAATTTTGAGCATTAGGTATTATAGTATTATGGTATAAAGTATTATTACGTGAACAATAGACATTAGGATTTTGAAATTTTACAGCAGCATGTCCCTGTATCTCAGTTTTCTATACCCAAGCCATCCCTGTACAATCGATACATTCAAGTCCCATCTAAAATAGGTGAACTACCATTTTGTATTCCTCATCGTTGTCCGTTAATTTGCCAATAATTGATACTATAGGTCCACTCCACCCATGTGCGAATTTTGCGATCGCCACTGGCATTGTAATATTATTTTTTTTCTTTTCGGTGATGGAATAATGAGCATCAGTTTTCATTTTATTATGCATACAATTAGTAATCTTTGTAATTGGGTTATTATCGTTCTACCTCATAATTTGTTGGAAACTGTTTGATTTAACCTCAGCAGACCCCGTTTTGATTTTTGAAATGCAGTTTTTTTCTGGAAGGTTATACTCTTGATTCTATTTTCACAAGGGGTTCCATTGCCATGCAAGCTTCTTCCTATCAACTTTTTTGGCAGCTTTTCTGATGTGAATAAGTTGTCAACAAATATTTTTGTGTCTGGTGGTAATTTAATCTCATCCACTAGTCCTAAAAGTACATCTCTTCCTTTAACTAGATCTGTTCTCTCAAGGTTGGTGTTAGCTCCAGCATACAGCTCCACATGATAAAAGTAGGCACTAGATTAGGCAATAGGGTGGTGCAAAAAAGCTCATGTTTCAAATTTCGTTTCGCTATAGTGCGGAAAAACTGGCGATACATTAGTACAAGAAAAACAAAAGAATTATTTAAATTGGACGTCATCTTCCAATCCCTCAAAGCACCTGAAAAATGGCAAAAATGAAGAAAAAGTTTTTTTTATCGTTGTAAAAAAAAATAAAATTTATTTAACATCTTTTAATACTAAAGAAAAAAACGATTACAAATAATATAGGTTATATTAATATACACATATTTTTGGTTTTATACGGTCTTTTCTGATCACACAAGATCATTAAAAATGTATTAATCTTGCAATTTAGCCGTTTTTTCAGAGTTGTGTGATAAGTAATTACCTTAAAAGGTAATATTTCATGTTTGATTATGCAGCTCTTCCTTTGTCTATACATGATTTAATCATAATTAAGCAACCCAGAACTCACTGCGGCAGAGAGGTGACTGCACTTTGAGTTCTACCCACACCCTCCATCCTTCCAACCCTTGAGGATTACTGCTATTTACAATAATTACATTTTTTTGCCTCCTTTTAAATTTTAGCTTTTGAAAACAACTTTGTATTGCGATTTAGTGGTGAAGTCTGACATAGTGGACCTTGATTTGAGTAGAGCCCTAATAAATCCATCTCTGGATCGATAGTCACAAAGCTTAAGGGATGCCTCCGTTACCAATTTCACACACGACCCCATTGGTTGCGTGCAATATGGGAAGTTAAAATATCCCAATCTTGTTTATCGCCTGGTTCAATAAGGGAAGCTATTTCTTCATTAGTAATGAATTTCCTAAGAAGAGGTGGAGTGGATAGTTTGACTACATTCCAGTCAATCAATTCTATGTAGTCAATTACATCGAAGTTCTTAGTAGGAGTAATGAAGTTTACGAAGTTTGCCTTTTACTTAAGTCTGTCATCCTTAAATAGGTACTCTTTTTAGCCCTAGCTCTCTAATGTGCCTTCTGCAATAAAAAACCGTCGCCATGAATACATTCTCTGTTAGATCAAAGTTAGAATTCCGTTCGATAATAATAAATAGAAGTACTTTCTTTTAATATTCAGGTATGTATCAAGAGGCTTCCATTGTTCTGTTCACACGAGTTATAGAGCATGTGAAATTGGGTCAGGATCACGGTTTGCTAAGTAATTTGGAAAGTCAGCATTTGCGATTGCTTGACTAATGTCAATAAGGTATTTTTGGTCCTTGCTCAAAATGTATCTATCAACTTGTAGAATTTCATATTCAATTGTTTCGAAATGCGGTATTGGAAGCTTTCCATAACCATTCAGATTAGTCTGATTGGCCCACTAAATGATTTTTGGCTACTTGTTTCACCATCTAAATACTGAAAAATATGACAGAAAAGTAATTAAATGAAATGAAGTAAACAAACTGCCCACTGCAGCAGGGGTCCAATGTTTTCTACGAGCTTTCTCATAGTGCAACCTTTCCATCCAATTTTGATGTTCGTGCCATCACTGCAAACGGACTCTAAGTACTCTAATGATGCTCCTTGATCAGAGAGATTAGATAATATGGAGACCACTATATCTTTAGCAGGCACGGAGCGTGGAGAAACATGACTCAAATACACAAAATCTGGTTCTTTTATTAGAGAATGGTGTTCCGCTTTAACTGTCCGACAGTACTCCTTCAATTCAATCATTACTATTACCGTGGTATTGTATATCCTTCCGTCAAAGTATAACCCATGTAGCTCACCTAAATCAAGATGGATTTGCTGTAAGTCGCTTATAATATTTCTCTTTTCCCATCTAATTCTACATCAGTCAATGAACTTATAAGTATATTCTTCAGTTAAAACACCATTGTCTACAAGTACACTTGATGTTATAGCAGCAGCTGTACGGTATTGATCACAATGAAAAGCTGTTGTTCATAATTTTACCCTCATTTACCATGGTGAATTATATTTTTTTTGAAAGAACTATGCATGTGATCTTTTTAGTCAACAAATTTCTCCTTGATTGTTGAACTTTGCATTTCATCATTTAAAACCTTGGCACCTTCACTTTCGATTTCAATTGGGTTAACATGCTGCCTTTTTAAAGTGCAATTTTGCCTTTCAATTCTATTGGCCATTTTTTAAGTAATTTTTGATCTAAAGGGCTAATTAAAACTTCACAAAAATTATCCTCAAGTAATTATTACAAAACTCTGAAAAATCGGCTAAATTGTAAAATTAATACATTTATAATGATCTTGAGTGATCGGAAAAGACCATATAAAACCAAAAATATGTATACGTTAATAATAACCTATATAATTTTTAATCGTTTTTTGCTATAGTGTTAAAAGATATTCATTAAATTTAATTTTTTTACAACGGAAGAAAAAACATTTTTATTTTCATTTTTGTCATTTTTTCAGGTGCTTTGCGTGATCATAAGATTACATCCGATTTGAATAATTCTTTTTTTATTTTTCTTGTACTAATGTATCGCAACTTTTCCGCACCATAGCGACACGAAATTTGTAACGTGTGTTTTTTCGCACTACCCTATTCGTGAATACTCCATAATTGAAACCCAAATGTCACTGGTTTCCCTCTAATACATTGCTTGCAGCTTGTAGCCTTGAGATACGGTACTTTCCCGAATCCACGCGATCGGTCAATTTGGGGAATAATATTATGCATTCTGATTGGCAATGCTCAAGATGCAACTCTGACTGTATATTAACGTTTATTAATTCTATATCTAATAACATAAGAATATGCGGAAGAGTTCATGAATACCACAGTGAATTGCATGAAACTTCACCAAGAATTTAACGTGAATTTCTCCATCAAGAATTCACCGCACCGATAGAAATCTCTGAAGCAGTAACGCAAAATTTTCAACTAACGTAAATTTCGACTTATGCAGAGTCTGCCGGAACGCATCTCTTACGTAACTCGGGGGATGCCTGTAGCTATGAGTTAAAAATTAAATTTTTAGTGCCACTTGTACCCAGAGGTATCTTTAGATTTGTCAAAACTTTACTGATTAGTTTTGTCGTGAGATTGAAAGAAAATTGAATATCTTTTAATAGATAATACTCCTCATTCTTTTAAAATGAAACAGAATAACTAGATTCAGAGAAATCTGATTAATAAGAAAGATTAATTTTCACGTGATCGTACCATGGCGATTTCTAAGTAGTTCGTGACCAGACATCTGTAAGTGAACGTAACAATTGCAAATATTGGCTCAAATTATATCATTAGCTTGTTAAGCAGGTGAAGGATTTCTTTTTTCATGTAACGGAAAGAAATTGCATAAATAACAAACAAGAGAGATTTAGGAATTTTTAAAGTATGACATATCTATAGATATGTCTGGGCTTGAATGGGTTAATATTATATCTCCATTGGACACCATGATGTTATTCTACAACAGACTGATGCCTGTCCTGAAGAATTTACCCACTGGTTTGCAAATGTTGTAATACCGAAGGGATAATCTTTAATTATCAGAGCGGATCATGATACAAATAAAAGAAGATAATCCCAATCAATAACACTGCTTAAATACCTTATTAGAAAATTTTCAATGAAATGAAAAGTAAGCTTAATTCATGGCACTGGACTACTCTAAAGACCTGTGTGATTTATTAGGTGATATTGTTTTTTTGGAAATAATAAATTGTTCATGATATAATTCTCTGCCAGCCTCTCAAATGCCTCAATGAATAGCAACTTTTTGTAGGCTCAAATGTGATATTAAAAAAAGTGATTACGTATAGTGATGTATGATGTTCTTTCCAAAGTAGAAATAAATTCTCCCTCATTTGCTTTTTGTTGTATTGAAATTGATTGCCTCGTTTGGACGATAGAACTCATCAAACTCGGGTGTCTGGCCTTTTTTTTTACAGACAGTAGGATCCTGGGCACAGGTAGTGTAGGCAGCAGCTACACTACCTGTGAGTCTCTCAATAAACATGTGCGAGCCCACTCGCGTCGTTTTATGAGTCTGCTCCCAGCGTCCATTTGAACAGTACATTCCCCCTGATTACCTCGTCCCGACCGAGCCCCCTCAAGCGATCGCATCGACCGAATTTGCACCTGGCACGATGCCAAGGGATAACATACTTGCGGTGAATTTGCCAAGGAGATAGCTGTACCGTTCAGAGCTTCATATCACGTCGATAAGTGGACTGGATTTTATCCTTCTCGTAGTGAAGGAAAAGTTACATTTCTTATTTCATTCATCTTTGGGTGTGCACTTGCTAGCATGTGTATATGTAAGTGCCACCACCGCCATTAGTTATCAACTTGAAATTTGATAAAGAATATCAGGAGGAGGAGTGAAATGTCGAGTGAAAATGTTTTCTACAAAGCAATACCGGAGAACCACCACCAACATACTTTAATTAACACCAATATTGTTGACTTTAATAAAAAAATTACTATTTAATGTGAAAATGTTGCACATTCGAAGGAGGAAGCATCTCAAGAAAGCCATTGTTTAACAAATCATAAAATGTCAACCATATGAAGAATATTTTTCTATTTACTATTTTGTATGCATCAAATACTATCATTTTTAAAAAGAAACAAATTTACATAGAAAATATAAACATTTACAAAAATTGACAATAATAGATGGAATGCAATGTAATATCTTATCAAGGAGTCATAAGTGGTGTTGGGCGATATTCTGGGTGCCAGTGTGGGTAAACGGAATCGTCTACATCAGCCTTCTCGGAAGGGGAGGGGTGCTAGGTTGAGGGTAGGAATAAGTTAACTTAAGTTAATTGATCCTCCAGAGTAGGTGGCGACGGACAACTTACTACTCACTGGCTCGTAAACCTGTCTGAGTTTTGGAGGAGGATAGGCAAAAGGACAGGATGTGTGAATTACATAAAGAATTTGGAGGTAGAACTAACTTAGAATACTCAGGCTCTCGCCAACCTTGAAGATGGCAAACCCAAACAGCAAAGTCTGGCTCCCAAAAATCCCGACACCAAGTGACTACCTGTAGTCTCCCGTTGGTCTACCTACTGCAGGGGCTTTAGGGGTTGTCTTCATCCCCTCCTTAATAGGCCTGCACTGCAGTCTGCTGAGGTAACTAAAAAAATTTGGGGCACTAACAAAAGTAATTTATTTTACGTTCCAGGATTGCCTCTTCTGTATTGGGAATTGGAAAGTCAAGGAAGGAGTGATTACCTATTCTAACCACATTGTGTAACCTATTTGGTAAGTAGGTAGTTGTGAATGCATTTAATCTATGCTTTTCCATGAATTATTTATTATTGTGTGACTTCCTTGCTAGAGTTTCAACGTAATTTATTGTAAGAATGGATAGCAAATATTTCTTGTGTTACATCCATAAAAATTTTTTGCCATGGTATACTTCGTTTTTATTCCTAAGTTTACACACTTTCTGAAAGCTTTTCCGAAACTAATTAAAACGAAATCTCCATTTTTCTATTCATCAAGAAATAGTCATATCGCAACGTTTGTGTGTACAAAATAGCTTTTGGTCACTTGAGGCAGTGTCAGAGGCCAACATTTGTCAGCTATAATGAGCTGATTATTTTTTTGCTTTTGTTGTAAATGGAGTTTTGAAACATACCATTTGTCATGCGGTCTGAGAGACCACTGCGTTTTTAAAATAATGAATGCTTTCAAAATGACTTGTTTATGCCAATAATTCCTGTTATCTTCATATTTTTTATGCTACAGATATCTTAATCAAAATAAAGATAATATCAAAGTCTCGAAAACTAATGCTTTCATATTTTTATTTCCGTTGATATCCAACTTTTAATTCAATTAATAGTGTGTTAGACCACATGCCACTCCTGCGAAATGCATCAAGGATGGGAATGATTGAAATAGGCTCAATTTTTTCCAATTAATTGCCCATTTCAATTTAATATTTGTCTATATTTTTAAACATGGCAAAATGTTGAATATTAAAACATATTATAAGGTGTTTTGGACACCAGTTTTTTATTCTGTTTCAAAGAACTCTTTTTGCTGTAGAATTGACCCATATAGTTGATGCATAAAATCGAATATAAATTTATGATACCTCAGCAGTTAAAAACATAAAAATAAGCAAGATAAATGCCTTGAAATGTTCATAACTTATGTAAAAAAACAATATATTATTATTAATGCTTTTATTTAAGAGTTCTCTCTGGTCTCATTGAGAGCTTTCTTCGAGAGTACACAATCTTTAGGCAATATCAAGGTTTTACTCGTACTATTACTGCTCCATTTAAGAACTGGTTTTGAAATCCACGTATCCACGTGATAACATGTACAGAAAAGTGGTTTGCACAAATACTTCAAAACCACTGCGCGACATCAGAAATCAAAATTTTAAGGCACCACGCCTCTTAGTCGCGTCTTGCATATGTTGCCTGGGTTACAACTGTATCAGTGAACACGTAGCACGATTGCACACTGCGAGGATTCAAAAAACAAGACCACTGAGCTCTTGTGAATGCAGCTAGTGCGTGATCACTTCCGTTTTACGAAGGGGATTCTCGTGGAAATAATAAGCCTAGTGTGTCCTACAATTCAAATGCAGTAATTCTGGTGGTTTTGCATCCAATTTAAATTTTCATAAAGATCGCTGAGAACACTGAGCGAGAGTGAAATTCGTGCACAGATAATTCGCAACACGGATATACCGCAGCCGGATAATCGTCTGTTGTAATTTCAATTTCTTAATTTAAGTGTTTATGGTAACATTTTATAAAAGACTTCAGTTATTGTGATAAGAGAGAGTTTTGGACAGGCAGTCTCACTATTATTGATAGAAAATAAATTTGCTAATTTTTTCTTATCAAAGTTAAGTGGGAGATTCATCCCCCAAAAAGGCTTTCTCTCCATCATGTGTGTCCATTTTTACCAAAAAATTACTTAACACATTCCGTGCTCACCATTTTTTTTAAAGAAAATGCTCAGTGGCCGTCATTTTGGCAAAAAGTTGTATATTTTATTATTAACTTAACGACATTATCTTATGAGTTGTGATTCTTTGTACATGTATTTACAATTTTTCTCAAAAGTAACCCTCCATTTGTTAAAAAATTGAAATAGAAATTTTCCTAGTATCCTGTCAATCTTGTGATACCTTGCTGCAATACATGTATATGATTCTGATATTTCTTTGCTTTTTGTCAGTACTGTGGCAAATCTGTCTGTTTACTTTAGCCTTAAAATTTTTGTTCCTAATTTTATAGTTAATAGCAGGACGAGGATAGCTTCCATCACTAATCATCTGTCCAATACATGTATCATGACTTACTAGAAGTTGTTTTTTTTTCGAGGGTTAAGCACTACTTGGTTTCCATTCCCCCTCATCCCAGAATGGACCACACCTAGTTTTCCTGCAATGACAATGTAGGGCACTTATTATTCAAGTGTCCAAATTCCCACACTGGAAACATTTCCTAACTGTGCTAGAATCTCCTGAAGGTTTGACTTTGTGTTCCTCTTCAAGTTAGCTGACAACTTTCCTAAGATCATCGAATGCTTTAGGCTGTGAAACTTTAACTAAAGCCCTAATCTTTTCATGCAGTAATTCGATTATATCATGCATTGCCTTGTCTTCATGATCTTCTGGGTTAAGTTTCTTGAAGAGTTGATATTTTTGAATAATGAAAGCACTCGTCCGCATGCCTGTAAGTTGTGTGTCTGTGAATAGCTTCTTCTTCACTGCACTCTTCACCCCTTTGGAATCAAACCGTGCTATGAATTCTCGTTTGATGTCCTCCCAATTCAGATTTAACCCTTTTAAATTTTGCCACCAAGTAGTTCATTGCCCCTTCAGCTGTTGATTCACTATTTGTGTAAAAATATCAGTGGGTAGGTTAGTTCTATCTAACAAACTTAGTGATCCTTTAATAACACTTGTTGGATTTTCTTCCCGTCTTCCATGAAATTCTGGAAGGCAGTCTTTCATCACTTGTGGGTCTAAATTCCCAGTTGTATAAGGTAGAGTGACTGGTGGTGGTACTATATTCCTCACTTGATCACTTACTTGTTCTGGTAACTGTAAAAATCTGGAGTCAACTGCTTGCTTAACTATCTCCATATCATGCTTAACCCTGTCCAATTCATTTTCTACTGTTACCATCCGGATTTCTGACGTTTCCACGCTCTGTTCTATTTGGATGACCCTACCTTGAATTTTTTTTATAGATTCCATGTTTCCGGTAATAGTAGTCATTTGGACTGACAACTGAGATGTAATCATCAAGATCTTATTCTCCAAGTATTGGTGAATGTCGGAAATCTGGATGCCTAAGTTTTGTACCAAACTCATTACCCTAGCAAGCATCTCTCTGACACCTACTTCCTCATTGTCCGATGATAGTTGCTGCTCCACTTCTACGTAGAAGCTGTCAGTATCTCTATTTTATTTCCTCAGATGGTCTTCCAGCCTCGGAAACATTTGTCTTCGTTCCCCTTGTAGAAAGACCAAAGCCATCAACCAGTTCCTTCGGCTGAACTATGGTTAAATCCTTGAAAAATACTTTCATCTTCTTTATTTCAGCCATCTTCCAATACTTTTGTCCTTTCACGGTCGCCAATTTAACGCATCACAGCGATTAAATTCAATGTTAACATCACTTCACACTTTGTTTTTTTCTCAATACTATTTTACAACCACTTCGAGATGGCTCTCTCCTTAACAATGCATTATTTATCTTTTATCACCATAGCATAGTCTCAAACAAAGAAAGAAAAGAAATCAAAATAAAAACAAACATGCTCACAAATAAACAAAACAAACAACAAATGAACTTAAAAACAGAAAATAAACTTAACATGTACAAAAGTGATGTTGGTCATAAAGACACATGCATCACTGTTAGACATCTATTGATAGTATAATATCACTGTTTAAAATTCAATCACAATGGAATACGGATAGCTCTTGGCTGATATTTTTCAACCTTGTCAAACTTTGTGTAATACAACCACTGGCACTGTATTTATTAGCAATAGCCTTATGGGAGATAGCCTTATGGGCCTCACGTTGAAAATAACACTATTTTGGCACAAAAAATGTTCCTAGATTTCTCCAATCAGCGAGCAAAAGTTGCATTGATGGGAATTCATCTCATAATACATGCACAGATAGTCCTAAACAATGAATTCTCTGGTACCTATGAATAAATGGATGATGTTATTTTATATGAAAGCAAATCAGACATAAGTAAACATCAAAATTGTTCTAATTACTTACTTAAATGAATGATATGTCATCGAAAACATTAACTTACAATTAACATAACCCCCTTCCAACGGCCGTAGCTCAGACTCCTACAACGATATTATTTAGGTAGGGCAGTGAGGGGCAAGAGTCCGCATAGGGCAAGATTCCTTTTCCGAAATATTTCTCTATATATAACTAGATGATGCCACTTGTAGTCAATCAGTTTCATTGACGTGGCCAAATGTAACACCGGGTTGCGTTAAGTGGAAGACAACGAACGACAGAACGTGAGTTTTTCTTATTTTTCAGTTTTATGCTATGTTTATCTAATTCGTAGGACCGCATAATTTTTATATGTGCTTAGGGTATTTATTTAATTGCTGTGTTTCTAAAGCATTCCTTTATATGTATTCTTTGCGTAAAAAATTCATGCAGTCAGCAGGTTTGCAGCCCACTATGTGGTTGTGTTATGGTGTACTAGGTGTTGCAACTGCTTTTGGGGTAAGGGTCCGCATGTGGACTTGAAGCATTAGGATAACAAATTTTGGAGATTGTCTCTGCGTACACATCTTAAGACACTATGTACAGAGTGTGACTGTGTAGAGCATATATCATGCAATGATTGGGAATTCAAAAAATATTACCTATTTCCAGAATTTTAGATGTGTTTTATTTGTACATATGCATCATACTGCCTGTTGTTGTCCGACCTACCCTTGAGCAGGCATGAGTGTAAGGTCCCCCAGTCCTTATTTTTCCGAGAAAGTGTTTGAAAATAAGCTTGCAGTTGGATCACATCCAGGAACTCATTTGCTAACAATAGATTTGGTATTCATTAATGTAGACATTTATAATGACTGGTTGAAACATTTTAAGGGAGATCCAAAACTCACTGCTGATGATCTAGTTTTGTCATGGAAGGCGGAGAAGCTTTTTTACCATAATATATTCCTTCCTCATACCGCCATTCCGAATTCATGTCAATACAGCCTTCTACCTTGAGTTCTTTACTCTGCTTACTATTTACTGCTTACAACTTATAACAATACTTTGCCTAGCAGACATTGGGAGGCACCTGTGTCTCTTGAGAGCATTAGACCATATCCAAAAGCATTTCAAGCGTAATATCGGTGTAAAAAATTCGAAGTGGTCTAAAATTCTTACGAGTTTCCCCAACACCCTGAAACTAAACTTGAAGATATCTAAAAAGAAAGTGAAGGTTTTTAGTACTAAGAGGCGGGTTCTGAATGGGAAACAGAGCATTAACCCAAAAGGAAAAACTTAATTTGACTATGTAGGTTGTGGAAAATGGTATTCTCACATCTGCCAATTGTTAATTGGATAATGTGTTATGAACGTAAAACATGGTGGAAAAAACTTTGCATCTCATTTTATGGATAGAGAAAGTTCACATGTGGAAACTGTGATTAGCACTCTCGCCCCACAATGGGAAAGAGTGCTAACCACACACAAATAGGAAACTGGCCCCTCGTGAGGGGCAAGTTTCCTATTTGTTTTTCTCTTACATTTTGCTGAATGACTCCAGTTAATAATTTATTCTGCAGTAGTGGAAGATAAGTATTGTAGTACATGAAACAGGGAACAAATTGTGAAAAAATAAAAATAATAGTCTCAACCTGAATGCATAATTTTTATAATTGTTTGTTAGATGCATACTCATTCCCTGATTATAAAATTTTTGGTTAATTCATCTTGATTAAATGGTTGTGGATTTGTCAATACCCCTTGAAGTCACTGTCATCATTGTCAGTAGAATCAGAAATGTGTTCAAATAGCTCAAATTCGTCCCCATATGTTTATGCTAATGCCTGAAGTATTGGTATTTCTTCTGAAATTTCTATTTCCTCAGCATCCTGCTGAAGGAAAACATGATTACGTCCACCAGTAGCATTGTTTGGATTTATTCCCGAAACATTTACTATGCAAAAATTGCAGTCGTCTATGTGATTTGTTGGTTCTCTCCAATATATTTGCGTGCCAAATTTTAGAGTATTCTTGTTTCCTGTTGTCCACTGCCACAAATGAATTGTACATGTTTTACGCACGAAAGCAGTGCCCATGTTTTTTCTTTGTCACCAAACGGAGCACCAATATATCCCAGGTATGCATGATTAAGAAGGTCTTTAATTTTATCCTATTTTTTAAAAATATATTCCCCACAAACATAACAAAACACATCAGAATGATTAGCACAGGTTCTTCGACTTGAGCTCAATTTTAGCTAATTTAAAATAATCACTGTTTGAGGTTATGTTTGTCAACCTGCTCTGAATACCCAAGAACAAGTAATTTAACAGCAATGGCCATCAAAAGAACAGAACAGGTGGATGTTTATACAATTAATTAATATTCTATTAATTAATTCATCTTCCTTTTTCTGGTTACTTACATTGGCACCAACTTTTTTTTTACATCTAATGGGACACATGCATGGAATTTGTGCATCATGCTACCATGTCTCATTAAATAGAGAATATTCTTACGAGTCCAAATATGCAAACCAAAACTCTCGTAGTACTCCAGAAATGTATTAGCATGTCATTAAATGCTAATTAAAAGTTTTGGGATATCGCTTGAAGCCACGTTACTTGGAACACCTTCTGATGTCATGGCATGATACACCATTCACTTCATTGATGTATTAGAGCATCGATTGAAAGAGATTGAAGTAAATAATCATTTTATAGCTTAATAATAATTCTTCTAGGGACAAATTGACTTAAGAGGGATTTTAGAAGGCATAATGTGATAGTTTACCTTTGGTCGGCTCACGTATGGCAGCTGACTTCCTGAAAATTTGTGATTTCATAGTCACTACCAAGATGTTTAGTAGAAGCAAGTTAATAATTATACACTTAATAAAAAATTTATTACAAACATTTTTAAAAACATGTGTTCATTTGTTGCTCAGTAAGAATTACTACATTCATTGCTAGCTGAAAATCTATACATATTATGAATTGAGCTAGTAACCTGCTGTGAGGAACTTTCTATTGTATATAGGATAGTTTTCTTCAATTGGCTAGCCAGTTGAGAGCCAAATTATCATTTAAAGGTAATAGAAAAAGTAGTTGATGGATACAGAAATAAGTTTTAAGTAATATTTACATTGTTATTCACTCGAACTCTATGTTTTACGGGGACCCACGCCAAAAACCAGTCGAAATTTTAGGTTTTGCATTCTAATGCAGCCTCATATTTCCCGTTTATTCCTTATTTTTCCCCCTTTGTTAGAGGTGACACCATTTTTTAAGGGTTAATTTTTGTTTGTTGAAGGTGACGACGTGTGTGGAAAAGGTTTTTTTTTTCTTTTCTTCTTCATTTTTATTAAATTGTGTTGTGAAGAAGAGGTTTTCTTTTTATCTTGCAAAAATCGCCAAACTTCCTTAATACGATCGCTTCTCTCAGAATATTGATGAGGTTGACATGGAACCTGGGGAACTATAGCTGTACCGGTATTAATTGTTGCTACAAAATTCTGGTTGACATTTTCGAGTATACGGCTATAGCATCCAAGTGATGATATAAAAAGAAAAAAATCCTCAATCTGTCAAGTTGTTATTTCTAAATCATATTGGTGAAAATTACCTTTCTGTTATTGTTATTAGCAAATTTTATGGTAATAATTTGATTTTAATGTTGTTTCATTGCAGTTAACACTTGCCCACAGAGACAGTCTCTTTTTCCTCACTGACTATTGCTACTACTTCTTGTTTCCATTGGCAACTTCCAGTTAGCTGAACTCAACAAACACTTTATAGTTTTCATTATTTCATAATAATGGAGAGCAAAGGTTCTGCTAGCATCGGTGAGGAATTTGTCGAGGAGAGGCTCTTAAATGGATTGTTTACTGGTTCACTGCTGCAGCATAAAGAGCTGCTGGACTTGCTGGAAGATGTGGATAGTAGGGTTATTAAGGAGAGAACTCTCTTGCATGTGGGAGTCAGACTTGGGAAGAGTGATTGGGTGGAGGAGTTACTGGCGAGAGGGGCTGACCCAGACCTAACAGATGACAAACAAATGAATGCATTGTCTTCAGCTGAAGGGATGGTTCGCCAGTTCCCTGAAGACTTGGACCGCTCCCTAATTCTAAAGATGGTAACATTGGCTCACCGGAGAGACCAAGTGATTTTGTGTCGCCTGGAAGCATCTTCAAGTAGGAGCACTGAGCACACATGTATAACAAGTGTGGGTACCCCTGATCAGCATGTTGAATCTCTGAAGTCCTCCGTAGACTCTTTGAAGCAAGAGATGAAATTGATTGTACGTCACTTACACTCCTCCTTGGAGGAACTAAAGGTGCAGATGTGTCAACGTGATGCACTGTTGCGCTGTTTGGAAGAGGTTGTGATTAGTGCGCCTCCATCTGGTCAGGCCGAAGCTAGGCAGGAGTGTGTGGACGCCATGATGCATAGGACAAGCATAGTGTATGGAAATGGAGAAGATTCAATGCGTAGATTGTATGAGAGACTGTATGATGGAGATGGGTGCACTGCGTGTATTATTAAATTTTTGAGTGGGGATGATCGGGTGAAGGTGATGGTGGAATTGGAATCTAAAAACATTGGAAGGATGAAGAAGAAGGTTGTATATTTGGATGGGACTTGGCAGAATGGGAGTACATTTTCATCATTTTGTGATTTTGAAAATGAGACTGTGTATTTGGGTGCTAAGGGTGAAGAGGAAGATATGGATAAGGCATGTGCTTGGTTAGCTTGGGCCCTCTCACAATTATCTGTGAAATTAGTTTTTGATAATGAGGGGAAGCCTTACAGCAAGGGAGATGTCGAACGAGAGCGTGAGTGGATGAGGGCTCTAGAGGACGTGGAGACAAAAAAGTATGAAGGGGGAATCTATGGGTGTATCCACAATGTATTGACTCGTAAGACACAGTTGGCAAAGGTATGTTACCTCACTTCAGCTGTCCCTTGGATGATCACTAGATATGGATCCACTGAAGGAAGAGCTATTCTTCAGCGACAAGCCCCTGTCTTCCTCTCCATGTACTATGAGAACGTGATGCCAACACTTTTAGCCAAGGCGAGGGTGAGCCCTGTTTCTATATCTTACTCTTATTCTTCCCATTTCTCTATATTCCCACAGCATAAATTATTTATTGTCCTTACTGTTGGCCTTCCTTTTGTCCCCTTTTATGCAGAATGATATCATTAATTTGGCTAAATGATTTTCACCCTTGTTCCTCATTGTTATTCAAAATAGAAATAAAAATTCATCCCATTATACAATTTTCTGGACAATTTGATGCTTTTTTAATTGATAGCAGGAGTGATTAGTAATTACATTTTCCCATTTATCCCAAAAATGGGTCATCAATTGAAAATTTGTTTGGCCAATTGTGAAGAAATTTATTTTCACTACAAAATGTGTATTACAGCAATAATATGCTCATTGATGACAAATGTTTAAGTTAGTCACTATTCAAATGAATGGAACACCAAGCTAACGATAAATAGGTCAATTCCACACTCTTGCAAGTTCTCCCATTGATTTGAACATAGGTTTGTTATGAGATATTCAAATACAATTTGTGACATTTTTGCCACAGTAGTTTTTAAATTTGGTTCATGCATTGGCTGTGCATATCCACTTTATATGTATTATCATTGTCTTTTGGTTGTGATTTCATTATTTTAATTTAGGTGATATCCATTTTAATATTTCAATTTTCTTCTTTCAGCGATGAAAGTGGCCTGACATACTTTGGAAGATATGATGGAGCCATCACTGAAAAGTTCCATTAACATTTATCACATTTTCATCGAGCGTATTGGTTTTTTTAACTTAGTATTTCAATTGAGTGATTGTGTGTTTTTTTTTTAATTTTTATAACTGAAAGCCTCCATGCACACCTATCCATGTGCAACATTTGCTATTCTTTCCTGAATATGGCAGTTATATTTTCCCTGTTGTTCTCTTGTTCATCTAGCCATTCATCGAACCTTGGTTGGTATGTTTAATTTTTATGGCATTGCCTGACCCATGGTCTTACAGGCCATTTGCCCGTTGTTTTCAAGTATGATGCTGTGAGCATAAAATTTAATGGTGCAATCATTTTGTCAAACATGATTAAGTTCAAAGGGCTGGTCTATAATTTAAATCAGGGACTTAAAATAAAATGTTGCATTCTTTCAATCATTTTTAATAATAATAAATAGTATTTATTTCCGAATGGTCTTAGAGGTATTCAAAGGCATCAAGTTAAAAATATCCCATTATACTAGAGAGAAACAAAAGTAATCATTATATAAAAACACAAAACTAACACACAACATAGATACAATCCTAAAATTTACTTTTTATAACATTCAGCAATGCTATAAAAAGCATTCTCAAGAAGTAAAGACTTAATTGCCTTTAAAATTTTGCCAATTCATTGATTCTTTTAAGTTTAGGAGAAGATGATTATGAATTTTAACACAGGTAAAATGTGGCCCATATTTGCTGAAACTTGAGTTAAATCTTGATAGGTGAACATCCATATTCTCTCGGGTGTCATGAGAGTGGAAGGAGCTGTTGGGTCGTAATATACAAGGATTTTCCTTTGTAAAGGATAATCATTCCAGAAAGAATAGACAGGGTAAGGTTAGAATACCTAAAAATTTGATAAAGGGTCTGTCCTGTTCTCTAATTGAGATTCCTGTGATTGCTTTTACAACTTATTTTTGCTGAGAGAAGTTTGCTAGCTTGGGAAGAATTACACCAGACGATAACACCATATGTAAGCAGGGACTGAAGTTTGGCAAAATACAGTTATTTTAAGTATTCCTGCGGTATAACTGAAGTGAGTCTTCTAATGATAAACAGTCCAGTTGCCACTCTACTGGCAATCTTGTTAATGTGCTCCTTTCATAAGAATGTCTCACTTATGCTGAATCCCAAAAAAATAGTGGTTTCTAGGCACTTAATACTTAGTCTATTTGGGGTAAGTAAAAACTATAGGTTTAATGGGACTTTTTGGTATGGAAAAACGAATATGTTGTTTTGGTATTATTTAACTGTAGGTTATTGCTGGAACACCAATGGTTCATGTCATCAACTGAGGAACAGGCAAGGATTTCAAGAGGGTAGCAGGGTTAACTTCAGATAGCAGACAGTAAGTTTCATCTGCATAAAGGGCAGTAGCTTGCAGTTAGCTGTAGAGGAGGGCATATCATTCATGAAAATTACAAAAATAATTAAAGAGTTAGGGGCCCAAGACTGATCCTTGGGGAACCCCACAATTTATTTCTAAAGGAGTTAACCTTACTGGGATCATACCACTTGTAGATTGATGAATAAATTGAACTAATTGTTTTCTGCCAGTGAGTTAAAGCATAATCCAAGTAAGAAGTACCCTTTCAATACCCACATATCTGAGTTTGCCAAGCAAAGTATTATGGTCCATGCTGTCAAAATCTTTACTTTGGTAATACTCATTAGGACACGTAAAAAAGGCCAGAGTTGTGTCTCCTGTTGTTAATGATACATAAATGAGAAGGGTTGCTGTCCAGGGGGAGCTGATTATTGAAATTGTTAGCAATTTTTACAGGATCAGAGATGAAAAGGCCATCAAAAGTTATATTGCCCACATCTTGAATATGATGAATGCTTTCTGTATCAGAATAAATTAAGCTCTGTCTTAGAGTGTATTGTGTTTCTAGTAATCGCAGGATTACTGGATAGTTTAACTCCAGCAGTGGCATTTAAAATTCATTCATTACCTTTTCCAGGGAGGGAGATTGATTAGATAGCGACATTGATTGTGGGCATGTCTATGTTTTTGTCACCAAATTTTTCTAAGAAAGACTTTGGGGGAATATATTTCCCCATGGAAACATCATCAGGTCAAGTTTCACACTTAAAAAGATCATTCTGGAGGCTTAAAGGGGCAATAACTTTAAGTGAACTAAAGATTTTGCCATACATCAAACTAATGCACTTGGATGAAATTATGTTTTCAAATATCTGACTGTTTCATCAGATGTAGTTTCATCCTAACTCCTGTATAAAAGAATCAATATCGGAACTTGCGAGAAGAAACATTCGTCACCTTTCGCATGGAGAACATTTTTCCTTTGAGGTTTCCGCTTGTGCGTAATTTTTATGAAACCATCACCCTTGTCCTCCTCTTCTTCAGTAACGGAAGATTTCAAGTGAATGGAGTTGGGAGAGACTGCATTTTTGTCTTTTCCCTTTGCAATTTTAGTAGCAACACCTTTTAAAGACTCCTTTCCGACTACACAAGGTTTTAAGAGTCTTGCCAGTAATTCAACTCTCGGATGTTGCAGACAAAGTTTTGGCACTCATAGTCATGGTAACTTGAGAGATTGACTTTTCAATGTTTCAGAGAATTTTGCTTTTTCCTTAGTTGGGCTCTGAACAGCAGCAAAGTGTTGTTTCAGGCTTTTCAACTCTGATTTCAATTCTTCAGTATCTGTCGCTGTGTTCCTAAGTAAAATTTTTTGAAAGTGACATAAGAAACACTTCCAATGAATAAAACATAAGTAGCTAAGTACTTTTAAACAAATTTCATTCAATTTCAAACATTTATAATGTAAAATGTTATCAAAGGTGTGGTAAGGTATACCTTTCCCCAGTGTTTGACCCGTAAAATTGCAACAGTGTGTACTACGATCGTATGCCAAGATGTAAATGCTATTTTAAAAATTTTCACGATTTTTAACTTTTAAGAAAAGCTTTATGAAAATTTTAATTAATATTTTTGTTAAATGTTGAAAGTCACCGGAGCGTTGCGGTTCCCATATTGAGTTTAACCCATGGGGTTGAGGTTTGGGGCAATAGGATAGCTGAAAACTCATAGAGGCGGCGAAGTGCTGTCTACTGGCTTTGGCTGGAGTGTACCAAACCGTCTCTAACGAAGCCCTCACAGTTATCACTGGCACACTTCTGATTGAGTACGAGTTGCTCAAGAGGAAATGCCGCACATAGTTCAAGCGACTTATATTCCTTTATATTTGTAACTAAATATTATCCAATTTTATCCAAATTGCTGTCTGTTCTTTTCAAATTTTGAGAGGTGAGAGGGAGGAGCGGTTGCTCTATTCTGGTTTATATATTTTCATCTTCATATTTATTGTAGTTTGTAAGTTGACAAAAAAGAGTACGCAATTGCTATTATATTAGCAACAGTATGTCACCTAAATCTAATGTGTGCTAGCTTGGTTTTTTGGGAGTAAAGCAAATTAAATGGTTTAACTTTGTACCTGTTCTTTTTATAAAATGAGGCTTTTTCTATTTCATGCCGTTGTGATGCCATCATTTGGGAGTCGTTGTAATTGTGTGGCATATTGTTTGTAATGGCTATTTATCAGTCATAGCTATCATTCGATGAATGGATCTTTTTTGTTTTTTGTATGTAGCACAATTTCATTGCATTTATTTCTAATTTTTGACCTTGCTATTTGATACTCCCTCATTTCTTTTTGTAAATACATCTTTTATGGAACGATGTTTTTTTTCTTCTCTGCTACCTGGGAGTACCAGAAATATTCAAATCAAATGCATGTATCATTTTTTTATTTTCTGAAGAAAACTTGTTGGTCACATCGTAAATAATTTTTAAAATTTTATTTGCACAAATCTGTAATTTTCTTGCATTTGTAACAAAGCCCATTTTCACATTATTTGACTTGTATTTTCGGGTGGTATCATACTAGATACTGTACAAAGCAATTCAATGTGCATTTTATGAAATAGTATTTTATTGAATCTCTTTGAATTTTTTATTTATGCAGAAAATTGTTGTGAAGCTGCATCAAACATAGAAAATCATTTACCACTCAGATAAATAAAATTACTCTAGCTTGAATTTTCAGTAATTTCTTTTGGTTATGAGATACCATAATGATCATTTTTCTCTATCGCTAATCAATGCTGAGGCAGTACTTTTAAATTTTGTTGGCATAATACATAAATGCATTTTAAGAGTGAAAATAATCAAGCTTAACATATAAATATTGTAATTAAAAAGGATTTCCTCCTAATCCAAGGAGTATTAAATTCGTTTTTTATAGCTGGCAGTAATCCACATTTTACATGCATTGATGGTAAATAATAACTAGCTGTGATAGTGCCTGTAAGTTCAATATGGGTATATCATAAGCTTTTGATTGCTTAATTTTTGTTTTCCAAAACCAAATTAATTTGGAAAGATAATAAAGTAATATGTAGATGGTTGTGGTCCCAGCAGACAAGTATGTAGTAAATTGAATATTTATTTCAAATACATCAGAAAAGGATGATGATGAAAATTATATATCTTTACCTATTTATAGACACGCACAGATGTGTGTAATTTTCTGATTTGGTCAATGTTTCTTTTTTGGAGATAGGGGTGACATTGGCTACCTATTAGGAATTTACCTGTGATCGAGAAGTTACGGCTGAAAGGACGGGGTGATAATATTATAGATGCCTGTGGCATGCTAACTTAAAAAATATCAAACAATATCAACTACAAAAATATTACCCACTCTACCCATTAGCCTTATGTCCCCAACTGATGATATAATGTAGCCAATTTGGGTATATTTTAAGGATAAAAAGTTTTAGAATGTGCCATCTTGATTGTGCAAAATTGGTTGTTATTCATATTTTTGAAGGGCAGAACACTGCATAAATTTAATAATGATATGACTATTACCTGCCTTAACCCATTTGCGCATGGCGTCCGATATAACGGACGCGCGTATTGAACTTTTTTCTGGGCTCTAGTTGACAAGCACAACATTCTGATACTTAATTATGTTCAAATGGATATCTGTCTTCACCATGCTCTAATATTTTAGTTGCCTCCTTAAATTTATTGACTTGAGAAACATGTGAGGCATGGTATTGAAAGAATTTTAAGTCACCCACATGGGTTAAGTAAATTATTTTTTTTGATTAAATTGCACAATATCATGGTAAATTTTATCTCATTTTTGTTGTAGAGGTTGATCTTTTTATTTTATATTTTCTCAAAAAATTCCTATATTAATTTTTATCTCTTATCAACGCTGAAAAATGGCCGTCGGATATACCGGATGCCATGCACTTGGGTCAGTTCTTGTAGCTAATCTAAAGATGGCAGTTCTTATATTTTAACCACAAATTTTAGTATAGTATTGTATGTCTAATGATAAAATAGTATGAATTTTATTTGAAGGTGGAGTACAAGGATAATGTTAGTAACTATCCATTAACTCTTTATATTATTTTATTTGCTGACAAAGCGGCATAAATGCTAACTATAAAAATGTTAACCTTGCATTAGAGAGGGAGGAACTTGTTGCATTCCTCGGTGAAATCATCTCCGGCTATGCTAAATCTTTTTATACGCAAAAGAGGATGTCTTATCATCTGTCCGCTGTGCCTTTCCATACAGATGTTGACCTAAGTTGGTGCATACATAGGTATATCTCATGCTCCCAAACCCAGTGGCACTACTTGTGGTCACATCCCATGTGTCCTGTGTATCGTTTTCTCATTGGCAAACTTTGCAAGTGCAGTCAGCGCCACCTAGCATCCATTCCCAAACCTCTGCACACTCTCCCACCTTTCTCTAACGTCCCCATTCACTCTGCCATGCTTGTGTATACTCCAGTTCCAATGCTGCCTTTTCTTGCAGCTTCACTGTTCACCGGTAAATGGCCTTCAAATGTCCTTGCTGTCCTTCTAACCACGCGTTTCGATATATTGTATGTTTTCTTACGTTCTTTCATATATCTTATGAGAGGTCAATATGACCATGAATTCCAAATTTAAAGTTTCCCCTTCTCTGGCAACTATCTTTTCTGCACAACGCTGGGTGTTCGTATAATATCCTAATAAACGTTTGTTTAGATCCAAATGATATCCCTCACATTTATCGGAAAGAATTTGCTATAAGTAATTTGAAACTATATTACGACAAAAGTGTCAAAATTAATTATGTTTACACTAGATATGCTGTTTGCTCATTGCATTTCAATAGGAAATCATTGCGATGATTAGTGTACTGATTTATTAAATAATTTTAGTATAATTTACATAGGAATGCACTACAATACACACTACTACTCCCTGTGCATGATGTCTGATATATCAGATTGTATTATTAAAATATTGATCATAAAAATTTAGAAATGGCATGTATAATTTAAAATGAACCTTATTTGCCAGAATAATTACTTTTTTAACGAATATAAGGCAAAAATAACTTTGTGCACTTATGGGTTAATACTCCATGATAAGGTGATAACTTTTCTTGTTTCACATTTCATTATTTAAAATAAATGTTGAAGTTTGCAATATTCCCTGATTTTATAGCAATTGGTGCATATGTATTTCCCAACCAATTGAAGAACATCTTTAATACTATTTCCTGAAAATAATAACAAATTGATTTCTTCTCTGCATTTCTCCAGGGTTTTCTTCCGCGTCAGATTGTTGGTTGACAACAGTTTCGCCGGCTATCCTGCCAGCGTCTTCAGGTCGAAGGTGTCGGCTGTTGGTTTCTGCCTCGCTTATATACTGTAGGCTGGATGGGAGCTGCACTGTGATTGGCTGTCTGACTGGGTGCTTCTCTCTGGTTGGCTCTCTCTTTGATCACTCTTTTCCAGGCGCTGTGAAGGAAGTATCCATCTTCTCTATTGATTTCTGACAAGTAAATTTTAAACATACTAGTATAACAATTGCCCCTATTTTAAACATTTGAAAACTGACAGATTTCCTTGGGGTGACGAAATAGACCATTTTCAGCATTTTTTTGATTGCCCTAAGTATTAGTATTGGTTGTTAGGGTGCGTCTACGGCTAGGTCATTCTGCTATTGAAACCCTATGCTATTGACCTAACCTTGTTAAAAATTACAGAATGACTTAAATAGGAATTACTTTTAATTGTTAGTAAACTGAAGTATAACCCAAAATTAACTAAATGTATTCTCTGGTATTGAATATAATAGTTTTCAGTAAAACTGTCTTAACCCATGATAATGACCATAAGAATTGCAGCCATTACATTGCATAAAAATATGTTTTAGACTAATATTTGACGGGTAGATTCCAAACTCATTTAAATAAAAGCGATATCTGTAATAGTTTCACAGATATAGTCTGGGAAAAATATGTCCCTTTGGATGGTTAGGGTAAAATTTATTCGGAATAAGAAAATCATATGTGCTGTGTTTAATACTCAAGAGGTGAAAAAGTGGACTGAATGTAGGAAACTGAATGCCGCTGAATGGTACTTATAAAAAATTCGGAGGAATCAATGCCATTGCGAGATGTCTCTGGGGCAGGTTCTCCTGGATGTCCGAAGCACACACTTTCTTTTCAACTTTTTTTGTCTCCTTGTCAAGAGCACGGCGAGTAGATTGGGTGTGAGAAGGGGAGATATTCGCGGCGAAGCTTCTACCCTGTGACGTGGCAATCGCGTGACGTCATATACCTGAGAGGGCCAATCTGAATTGACTGCCAATGTCGTCTGCATATATTGCTATATTTACGTATTACTTCTTTTTCTTATTTCCTTTAACACTAGAAGGACGGCAGGGGTCATTTGACCCATTTTCAGAATTCAAATTTATTTTTCTCTTATTAAAATATTTTTTTTTAATTTGAAACTTTTTGACTTTGTTCATTTTGGTCTATATTTTGATAAATTAGTGAAAATTCAACTATAATGTTTTGTTTTAAATTTTTATGACGTGTTATACCTAGAAGGACGGCTAGGGGTCATTTGACCCACAACTGGTTTTCGCGCTACTTTCTTGCGCGTGGGCACTTTAGTGCCATGTATATCATATAATCAGCAAGATGCTAGTGTGGTAGATAATTTTCTTCATTTTGAATCTGGAAGTACCCGGTTCAATGCCAGTTTTGTCCCAAGGGCTCCTATCTGTATTCGAAAACCTAGGCATAGCGACTTGTTGTGCAAAATCTTTCGTTATTTTTTGGGCAGCAAAGTAAAATAAAACCTTTTCAATCCTTGAGATGCGTAAATTCATGTAATTATGATATTTTAATTTTGTTTTGTTTATTGTTCAATGATTATTGTATAACCCACACCCGAAAATCGTCACGTATCCCAAGCATTGTTTTCCGTCGTCCAAGATTCAGAGCTCTTAGAGACATTATTTTCAATATCGACTCATCAGGTTTACGAATAACTTTCATATTTCTTGCCTGACGGCACTGTCACTTGACCTAGCCCCTTTGCCGTGTGTCCAGCATTAGTGCCGCCTGACCCAGTCGGGGTTTGGGGCGGGTTGACTGCTCGCTGCGTCCTGGGGAAAAATCCAGTCTCTTTTTGAGAGAGCGGAGGAATTGGGTGGACTGTAAAATTCTACTGTAAATCCTACCCTTGGAATCCGCACGTAGGTCGAAGAAGAAGCATTACTGCAAGTTTCTGGAAGATACAAATAAGGATACGGTTGGCGGTTGAGTCCCTGCCTTTCGAACGGCAATTACCGTTACTTCTGAAAATGTTGTCCTTTAGTATGAATTTCTAATGCTCTCCAGCTCTCTATCCCTCCAATGCAACTAGAGAAGATTCTACCATAATGCGCTTTCGTTTGTAGATTTTTACGCATGCATATCTGTAGCGAATTGAGGAAGAAAGTAAGAAGTCGAAAAATATATCAAGAGAAGAGAATCGTCGCGAATCAAATAGCTGTAGGGAATATTGAAGATCAGTCTGGAAGTGAATCGTTAACATCAGTTCAAGGACATTCTGACCAATCCATCAACATCTGCGTGTGATGGAAGCAACGAAGTTCAAGATAGTGAATCCGATGGCGACTTTGGCGTGATAGCAAATGCACAGCTCTATCCAACAAAATGCAACTGTCCATTTATGACGTAAATTCCAAATAAACCAGACAAATTTGGAATCAAGTACTGGGTTTTGACAGATGTGAAATGAAAATACAGCCTAAACGAATTACCATATTGTGGCAAAGATGATGATTGGCCATCAAATCAAGCGTTGGGGAAATAAATAGTTACTAAAGTGACCGTAACATACAAGAATTCAGAAATAAATGTAACTTTTAACAACTATTTTCCATCCATCCTGCAGGGAGGGAGTCATAAAAAAATGGAAAACTTCTCTTGCATGGACGATCTGAAAAAAACAGGCGTGACGCACAAATATCCATGAACCCTAAAATAGCCATGTAATCCATTCAACGCGAGTGTTCAAAAATACCTTATGCCATACTCTTTCGTAGAATCAGGCAAACTAGAACAATAATGTACTTTCAATCAGCAGCATGATCTCAGACGGCATTATTTCCGAAACGAATAAAAGAATACCAGAGACCATCCCATTCCATAATAAAAACAAAGCGGGAGTAGATATGATGGATAGTATGTATCAATTTATTTACACGTCTCCAAATCCAACAGCCATATCTCCACTGGCACAAAAAAGAAAAAGGTGCCAAATACCATCAAATTGAATCATTGCACCAATTTCCTTTCCATTTTCCAAATTCCTTTTCATGTGCAAATGGCTGGTGTCCTAACACCCCCTGCCACACGCTTTTAAGCGGCTTGCGGGTTAGTGTGTAGATTTAGATGTAGATGAATAAATCATCCAATGAACGCATTCAGCTCAAAAAAGTATTTTGTGGAAAGAGCGCTGAAAAATATGTCTGTCTGAGATTTACAACAAAGTAATAAGTTTTAAAAATTTTAATTTGTAAACCCAGAACCCCTATTTTTTAAACATGTAACACAACCTTTGTATTGAGTGTATGTATTTTCATTATATGATTTGCAATCGACTACTACATACGGTTTAATTCATGATTCTTTAAAATAATTTTTATTAACTTTTGACGACGGAAATAATATTTAATAACGTTAAATAGTGTTTTTAATGAACTGATTCAACAATTAATCCGATTAAACTGAATATTAGTGGAAAATTAGGCGTTTTATTCCAAAATACATTTTAGGGGTCAAATGACCCCTAGCCGTCCTTCTAGGTAGCGCGAAACTCCCGTCCTCCTAGTGTTAAACTGCACAAATCTAGGGACGGGATTTTGTCGTGATCTTATAAGGATAGGGGTATTACTGCTTCAAATAAGTACCTAAACAAAATTCGATTACGCTTCAAAAGCCTTTGTTATAAGTTGGTGTATGTTTATGAAAAATCGTTATTACAACAGAAATTATTCTTAAACAAGCAGGTCAGGGGTCAACAAAACTCACAGGTAAAGCGGATAAGGATAAAGGATTAGTTCATAAGAATTGGAACGTAACTCCCACGTACCTTCCACCGTTCTACCAGTCTTTTGACCTGATTTTTGTAAGGTATTTCAGGATTAATAATAGTTATACCTTTGCTACACCATGTCAGTTGGTAAAGCCAAATCAACCATCCAGATTTTGTAAATTTGTTTCATTATATATGAATAGAATATAATTATTTCATTATCTCATCTGAAAAAGTGTCGCTAGAACTGTATTTCTAAATAAAGATTTTATAATCATGTCCTCAGTTACATGCATTGCATGTAAATTGCTTTATGATTGTTACTTGTAATTGATAATCTAAAAATTAACAAACTTATAATAATGAAGGCATATCCATGAGAAAAACTATGCATCTCTGATTTATTCCTTTACGTATCTGTTGGCTATTCGTATTTGTAGATGAATGGCATGATATCCTCACTTTTTTTATTGAAGGTTAATATATGCTCCAATATACTGTGAAATAAAAATGGTGGTGTTTTGACTGCCACTATGAGTATTTCAGGTTTTACTTTTTTCTGCCTCCGTGAGAGGGATTTTGGACACGTACTGTAAGATAATAAGTATATCCATACCTTCATGAGGATATATTTGAAATAATGGTCAGTAAATATAAGACCAAACATGTAGTCAAGTGAATGTGGCTCTTGTCAGTATAATTTTTTTAAGAACAATATGTGGCTTCTAGCAGCTGAGGGGAAAAGAGTCCAAATGGCCCAGAAAATGAGAAATGATGCTCTTTCCCTGGAATTTACCCATTTTTCAAGTGTTTAGAGAATGGAAAAATGGCATCAACATATATTTAGACTCTTACTGTGCATTAGAGGAAAAATGGAAATACTAATTTAAATTAAATTATTTAAATAATACCCTTCAATCATAAAACTTACTTTCTAAGAGATGTGAAATGAGTCCGGCTGAACTGCTGTTGTACAAAGTCAGCCTCATTTTCATTGAAGAAGTATATTCTTCCAGGACCTGTGGTGATGGGAGGGCTGACCGAACAAATAATGTTGCTTGTGGTAACGTAACAGACATCTTCTCTCTCTTGTGGAGGCCAGTGAAATGATCTGGCAGGGCCATAAGAGTGCATAAATTTCACTTTCACATCAAGTTCTTCCTCGTGTTTGGGAATCACTGATCCAAAATAACAGTGGTCCTCATAAGCACGTATAATGTATGAGTTTGTTAACATCTGTGAAAAAGTGATTAAATGAGTCCTGCTGAACTGGAGTTGTACAAAGTTAGCCTCACTTTCACAGAAGAAGTACTTTCTTCCAGACCCTCGGTGATGGAAGGGCTGACAGATCAAATGGTAGTACTTATACATATGCAGCAGGTTGTCACCGATTTCCACATTCCCTGATGGCAACTGGAGTATTAAATTTCTATTTCACTGGGAGAGATAATGCTGACATTATGTGCTACATTGTTTTCTCCCTGCCGAAGAGGTGGCATAAGCATATATGCTCACTGGCAGCTGGGCCGTTGCCCAGAATAAATAATGCGGTCCTAACTGGGAGAGTCGCTGTTATTTACCATCGCTTAAAAGTCAATTACTTCCGTACTGCAGTACAGGAGAAACATGGTATGGTTTAAGGGAAAGTTTTTCTTATTTATGGATTTAATTTTACTCTTCTTGCACCTTATGTGCAAAGCACGAGCTTTACCTCAATTTCTCCTTCACTTACCCTGCAAGGGTATTAAATTGTAGCGACCGCAAGTAGAGCAATCAATTTTTGTGTTGTCGCCAAGGAGGCCGGGATTTTTGCTTATTTATCTACTACAACTACTAATACTACAGTACCAATCAATTTGCAATTGACCAACTGGTTTCGAAGTTGGCAGAGGTTTGCGTTGTTTACAACAACTCCGTTAATTTTAGTGGTATAAACAATTTGTTTTCGAGTAATTGCTAGTAATAGATGTGGCTTTGTTATGACAAAATTTCAATTTACAGGATCATAAACTACGGGAATGCCAGTCTCTCAAAGTTGGGAAACTTGATTATACACGCAATATACGGGTACTTTAGTGAGAAAAAATGGAGTGCAGGAAACTCTACTGAGTCCAAGATTTTTTAAAGTACACGATACAACAAATAAATACATTTTTTCGTACGTTTTTTGTTGCATTGTAATTGGTTGCTTTGTTAAGACGCTATAGCTCTTCAAACTCGGGTATCTTGCGTCTTTTACAGACAGTACGTCAGAGGACTGCAAATGTGAAGGGCCTTGCTTAATGATCAACACAAAATTATTTGTATAAACACGGAGTTATTCTGATTTTATCCATCTCCAAACAATTTTCCTTTTCTCTCTTGAAAAGTTATTACCTTCTTTGCGATGTGTAGTGAAAAGGTAGTTTAGTCGAACCGACGCTTTGCTTACCGTGAGGGACGAAAAATCCCAATTTATTTATTAATTACACAATACAACATAGGATGCACATTATAAAAACCCATGATGAAAATGCCTATCATATCCTGAATGTTATGCACTGCAGCCTTGACTACGAAATGAGGAGTGCTGCGTTTTATAAGGATGACAACTCATGTCTGGAAAATGCTTGGTTCGTGTAATTTTCCGATAAAATGTTTCACAACGAATATTTGACCCCTAAACGCCGTGATGCGAACCGAGTACGCAACATACAATAATCAGGGTTTCTACTCAACCGTGAAAACCTTAAAACCGTGAATAGGCCGTGAATTTCGTCTACCGTGAAAAAACCTGGAAATAGCCGTGAAATTCGTCCTAAATCCTTAAAAACTTGATTTTAGATCTACGATTGACGGGTCAAAAAAATAAATAGGTCAGTCGCTCGCAGATACTGTCCACGCATTTATCTACACACGTATATTTGAGGCACAAATATTTGTCCGTGTGTCATGACGACACACAGACCTTAAGGCTGTGATTGGCCGAAATTTAACCAAAGCGATCATTAGCCCTGGCGAGAAATCAGACACATCTTCACTTCCCTGTCACCCTCCATTTTCTCCCTCGCAACCTTTAGCCGGCCCTAAATTTTGCTAACGATAGGCGACGTCATAAGAGCCCTTTCATTGCTGCGTTTTGCATTCCCGGCGTTTATCGCGTTTGCTATATTTTTAGTTAACTTGCGGTCAGTTATTTTTTATGTGATAAATATTTCCTTCTAAAATGGCTTATTAACAGACCGTGAATTTGACGCAATTTAGACCGTGAAAACCTGGAAAAAACCGTGATTTTTATAATTTAGTCTGAGTGTGAACACAGATATAGAGGATGTTAATCAAGCATCTGAATGTCTCTTCGTCCACAGCGCATTCAAGTGTGTTTACCAAAGTCGCCACTCGCGTCGCTGACGGAGAAAATTAATGCGAGTTTCACGAGGAAATAAGGTGTAATTAGTGGTGACAACCGAAAGTCACATCAATGATGGTATTATCTGATAAATTCATTACTTTTCAGTGCTATTGCTCGCAAGTTAAGTGGATAGCATTGCACACATCGCGGACTCTTTTGAAAATAGATTAAAATGTAACCGATGCAATCAGATCAACCCTTTCCCATCCGCTCCGCAAGGTGGGTCACTCATGATATAATATATCATGGGTGACCGTCAATATGATATAATTATAGCAGTGCATGCATGAGGCACAGAGCTCAGGGAAACATGTCTTAATAATCACCCATTAATATTGCCTATGGTCAGAAAGTTTCCTTCGATTGATAGAGTATTTATAATCCTTAATTAAGCCAAGTGCTACCTGCTAACAGCGGTGCTTATTGCCTCGCACCAAGATGGCCTCACACCGCATTGTCAGGAGCCAGAATGACGTCACACGGGCTTTTCCCAGCATTTATACTTGTCCGTCGCGTTTTCGCGCGCTTGAAAATTTTCGCATTTCATTTGATCGCTAAAAATAGATATCGTCATTTACAAAGCTAAAAGCGTGAAATACGTACTCGAGGAGTAATATTTCGATTTAGGCATTAGAATAAAATAGGAAACCATCCTTTTTTAAATTTCAGATCAGGAAATTATCTAAAAAAAATATAATTTTACTTTCTTCTCTAAGATTTACTATTTCCGAGAAAAAGCCATTCGAAAGTTAGCTGCGAGCGTATTTTCACCGCTCTCCGAACCTTATTGGACGGTTCCAATTGCTAATAAAAATACTATGAAAGGTTGCATCTCAAAGTAAATGTAATTTTTCATCTTATAAAATATACTATGAATTGTGTTTCTATTGTCTATAGTTTGGTGAATTTTTTCCTTGAAACTGGGCGGGAATCTAAAAAGCCACCAAAATAACCTTGTCGAATAATCTTTTCATAAAGTCATTCGGTTCTCGCCTTATCAAAAGATAAATTTACACACTTATATTTATTTATTTTTTATACAGCAACTCCCGATTATGCGGGCTAATGATGAGGATGAGCAACACGAATAATCGGAAAACACGGACAATACAAACTTTCACCTAAGTTTCTTGTAATTTGCATAATTTACATGAATGAAGCAATTACAACTAAACAACAATCATGAATGGTAAATGTTAGAGAAACAAGTACACAACAATTTCGTATATATCTGGTGTACAATTATGATCTGAGCAATTTTTATTGAAAAACCAACCGTTTGGCCAAAAAATTAAAACAAAACTCATTTTCGTGACCTTTGACCTTGAATAAAATTCTTTGCACACACGGGATCGATGGGTTCTTTTCAGGATTATATTATAATGCTATTCCAAGCGTTTGCGTGAATTTTTAGCTTGTTAGGAATTTATTCAAGGGTCGATATCTATTTTGACCGGGCTAATAATGTTTAGGAGCATATTTATTGTAGTTTCAACTAAGACGTAACTGCATGAGGTCAAGGTTGAACACTTTTTGCAAAAAAGACAACCAATTTCTATGGAAGTACCCACTACCTACTATGAAATGTTCACAGACGTATCCTAATGTTCGTGCAACCTCAATGGCTCAATGTTGTTTTGATTTCACAAACACGAGGATTACAATTTGAAAGTAAAGCTCGTTGCGGATATAAAACTTCTACATCTACATAATACCCTGCGAGCCACCTCTAGGGTGTTTGGCAGGGGTCGACCAATCGCCAACATGCAGCATGCAAGAGGACCGCCACATGCACACCGCAAGGTCATAGAAATATTACGCATGCTAGCAAAGTATACATTAATGTTCATGCAAACAAAACTTACCATTGAGGAGTAGTTCTCGGGTTTCCAGCCGGGTCAGAGGTTTTTTTGGAACCCTTGGACCCAGCTAGAAATCCGAGACCTCTTCCTCCAGTCTATTCGCCGGGAAAACCTTAGATCCTTCAAAACTTAACAAGGGTTAGTATTTTCTATTGCAAATTCATGCCAGGTTAGGACCAAGGGAAAAAACATGTAATGAGTCATCCTAGCGAGTGACGCCATTAATCCTATTGAAACATTGATATACTGATAAATAGACGTTTCAGCCGTAGCGGATCAATTTCAGATCGTTCATTGAAATAATCTTCTCCATCATTTTTTCTAACTTTCACTCTCCTCTGGATCACTTGCTAATTATTCTTCATTAGTTCGATGTAAATTGGAAATTGTAATCTTTTTATGCCTCTGAAGCTATTACGCGGTGTCCATATTTTAAAAATAACCACGCACAGGAAGTAAACCCGACGAGAATCACAACACACAGCCTGAAAGAGAACCTCACAGCAGGAATGGTTTGGAGGACCGAAAAGCGTGTTTTCGAACTCCATCGAGAGAAGTGTAAGAGACCGGATGCTGGCTCGTCATGTTCGAAAGCACCTGCCTAAGCATCCCACGCTCTCTCCGTTCCTTTCCTCTGCTTGCACCTTACCTGCACATCCCTCTGGTTTCCGGTCGCTCCTTTCCCACCAATAGGTACTGCAACATCAGCGACCTACGAGCCTCACACGCCACGGCGATGGCAACGAATCGGAGAGGTGAATGCCGATCACGTGGGGACGCCTAAGGTGGAGAGATCTGGCACCTCATCCACCTAGCCCAGTTTCCGACCAACTGCCCTTCCCAGGCTACGTCCTACCTATATACCCAGCCGGCGGACCTCGAAAAGCCCGCCGACTTGGCATGGGGAGGCAGGACGGTCCGAGAAGGACAGTCGGCCGGATTTTGGGCCGACGGGATGAAGCGCCAGGTCACGTACCGTGACGTATCCTTTATTAATCGAACATACAAACTTTTAACATTGTTCTTTCTAAACACTCAACCTTTGCCTCGTTGTAGGCTATGCATTGCTGCTGTGTTGTCAGTAAAAACATTTACGTGTGACCCAATTGGGGTCAGAGAGTACATGTGATTAGCGGCCTTCAAGGCGGCGATACATTCGGCCAATTAAATCGGCGTTTGTTTAGGCAACGCCCAAATCTCGACAAAGTCCAAGTCTTTACATGACCACGCCACTTTCCAGGGTGTGGCGTCACAATAAACATCAAAGTTAATACTATAATTTCTAAAGTAACGGTCATTCGACAGCAGCTCCCACCATGTAAGCCTCCGCTGTGCCGCGTCCTTGATGAGAAACAGTGGCAAGGCTTTAATATATACGACCCGCCCTAGCCTTAAGAGAGGGAGCAGCTTGGCAGCGGAGAGTCGATCGCGGGATGTAGACGGAGCAACATGTACTTGGGAATCAATAAAAGAACAGTCTAAATCTCTCAAAATCTTTCAATTCTCTTCCCTGTACTTCCTCTGACGGACCAGTAGCGGTCGTAAATCTTACAGAAGAGAAAATATCTCGAAGGAGCCGTAGTACATGCTGACTGTTAAGAAATTCTCGTTGACTACTGTCCGTGATAGAAGAAATGCAGATCGAACCACGTGGCCCCTTCGCTTAGGAATAACGAAACGAACCCAACACACTAGGGCCTTGAGGTGATGACACACAAGAGAGGGACAAAGCGAGGACAGTGAGCTAATGAGGAAGATATAGTGTCTCATGCTAGAGGAGCTGACCCTTCTTGACGTCTCACAAGCAGAGTAGGCGGTAGTTTTCAAGGCGGTAAAGTTGAAGAAAGGCCCTTAATTTTGGGACGAAATAAGTCAAATCGCCAGTTTGAAACAGAATTTCATCCAAACAATGCAAAAAATTGAAGAAATAAAATCACGATGAAAACCGTATAGAAAAATAAACATTCTTACAAGAAACACTGTAATTTGTAATAATTTAAAATAAAATATTTGAGGGAGAAAAAAATTTTTCATGAAGAAGATCAGTAAGCGTACTCGGTGCGCACCACAGCGTTGAGTGGTCAAATATTCGATGTGAAACATTTTATTGGAAAATAATACATGGACAATATTGCCGGCCTCGGTGGCGGCGGGGTAACGTTCTCGCCTGCCAAACAAGAGGTCGTGGGTTCGAGTCCCGCCTGGGTAGGTTTCCCCGGTCCAGGGCATGGTCGTTTGTGTACGTTTACTTGTTACATTTGTTGAACACCCCGGTGTAAAATGGCCAATAAGAGCTGTATCCGTTGGTTTAAGAATAAAATAAATAAAATAAACAAACAGGCCAGCATTTTCAAGCCGTGAGTGGTCATCTTTATAAAACGCAACACCCCTAAATTCGTAGGCAAGGCTATAGTGCATAACATTCAGGATACGATAGGCATTTTATCACGGGTTTCTGTAATTTGGAGTAATATTTCATCACTTCTCTAATAATTGGTAACATCGATTTAACGTCGACAAGGTCCAAATAAGGGACAAGACCTCTCACTACGCATTCTTTTTTTGCCTTCTACCATCTTCCGATTTATATTATCAAAGATGAACGCCCTCCTTGTAGCACACGCGGGATGAATTTTGCTACATTCGAGGCGTGGGAGCGGGAGAAGTGAACGGGGAGGAGACGGGATTGGCCTACCGTTTTTGTATCCGCGACGCTGCGTGGGCGTTGGAACTCTTCGCGGGCGCGGACTCAAATTAAGCATTTTGTGGCAGGTTGCTGTGAACGTACTTTTTCTTCCTCCCTGCCATAAAAAGCACTTCAAAGGGTCCCTAATCCAGGACCATTTCCTCGACGAGCTCACCCTCGCTGGTCCCTCTCTTCGACCCTCTGAGCGGGGGGCCTCCCTCCCCAAACGTGACCGCCCTGACTGCATTTTCAAAAACTATCAATCCATCTGATCATCAAAAAATAATTGTTTTCATCGCACTCCTGCCAATCGAGCAATCAAGTACGTCTTTGAACCGTGTTTCTGCGATGAAAAATAACGATTTTTTTAACTTTACTAAAATTACCATTTTCCGGTTCTCGGCAGCCACTTTTTTAGTAAAGTTAACAAAATCGTTATTTTTCATCACAGAAGCACGGTTCAAAGACGTACCTCATTGACAGGAAAGTGACGCAAACAATAATTTATTGATATTCGGATTGATTGATTTTCAAAATGCAGTGAGAGCGGTCACTTTTCGACCCCCGCTGGTAGGGCCGATGAGACGGTCCTGAGTGGGTTAAATGGTCGAGGATGGGGTCCCAGTTTAGCGACCCATTATTGAAGTACTATGGGGGAAAAAAGTATCCCGACAAAGTTTGCGCCGCCACTATCGCTCCGCGGGTAAGTGGGTTTCCTTTCCTAGGGGTTGTTATTCTTTGGTCAGTGAGGGAAATTGAAAGAAGGCAAACCATTTCCTATTTTCGTCGTCCAAATGCGCGACCGACTGCTGAGTCTCCCGCAACCCAGAGCATGACTGGCGATGAACTCCGTAGAATTGAGGTGCATTCGACGGCATCAAGGGCGTTCATTGGGAGCGGTCCTCTGAATTTTCCTTCGCCTATCTCTACGAAACGACAAAAATCACTACGGGCCATAGCAAGCTTTCTCTTAACGTAAACAAGGCAGTCAACGAGAATATTCGATGGGCCACGTATTTGAATGTAGTTGGTTTTGAAGAAGTTTTAGCTTTTCCGGAAGGACTGCCGTGCACATGTGCAGAACGCGTTTTTCTTTCGATCAAGAAGGATATTTTCCTATCTTGATTTAAGATACCTTTGTCAACAGGTATAAGAGGGAAAAGTAGTCAGCATGTTGGAGGAAAGCTTAGCAGTAGCGGAAACATAGCGAAGGATGAATAAAAATTAAAGTAGGTCCCGTATACTACTCGGAGAAACGCAACAGGGAGGGTAATGAGGCATTGAAAAATCGGAGAAGACATCCACATGAGAAGTGACCGATTAGGACCACGTGTACAACAGGAGATGTTGATGATGACATATAATACATCAAACTACTGCTGAGATTTCGAATTTAATAAAAGGAGAGATATTATCCCAAGTGAAGTGTGAATTCATTGGAATATATTTTTCGTTCTTCATTTTTTTGACCACATTAATTTCGATATTTTATTTGACCCTAAAACATTGCCAAAAGTAATTTGGCACCAAAATATCATGCATTGTTTTAATTTGACTAAATTGATTTGCAAATAAATTAGAAAGAAAGTGAGGTATCAAACTGCAGAAAATAAAGTTTTTTTGCCACTGGCTAGGAAAAAATAAAACGTTAATTTTGTTATGCGATTTATGGAATTTAACTCGAAAATTTTGTCATCAACAAACTTTGTAGCAATCATGAGCATATCATTGAGGAAATTTTCAATCGCAATTGACGCACTAAAACCTTTTAAAGTGATAATTGTTTAGGTATCACCGGTCAACATAGATTTTGTTCTAGAGACGTTGTAAAGTGATCTGAGGCGTATTCTTCGCGCTTATTCCGAATATGTGCTTAGATTCTTTCCATCACATCTAGTTTCTTTAGGACAGCTTAATGTAAGTATTTGCTTTTACGAAAGTAATAATTTAATTTATTTATCTATCGTGATAGCAAGAGAAAGTGAAAATAAAACTTTCCTGCCAAAACATGTTGTCCTACGATGTCATGCCTTCCTATTCTGTCAAAATATGTTTAAAATTGTGCTATCTAATCGTTCTGTTCAAAGCAATGCTGCCTCAGCTGTCACTTCACAGCAGCATGTGACCAGCTGTACGAGCGAGAAGACGTTTGCTTTCTCTGAAGATAGTAGAGACATTAGTTGCTCGCAGGAAATTACAGCTTATTACAATGTAACTGCTGAGAAGTGGCTTAGCTTTAATCAGGCCTAGATAGTGCGTGACTTATCCTGATGACTTTTATTATGTATACGGTGAAATTACTTTGAAGGTTCAAAGGTGGAAAATTGCTCCCTTTTTCAGACAGAGTTATAAGCTTTATTTTGATGGCCTGTTGGGTAGCCAAGATTGAGGACGGGCTCCCCACGTGTTATGTGGCACCAGTGGAGAGCTTTTTACTGGTTGGACTAAAGGGAAAACGTCATAAGGAATTTGCCGTCCCCATGATTCGGCAGATCATTTTTCAGACTGTTATTATTGTTGAAGAAATGAATGGAATTATAACGAAGTCAAAACACACTGTAAAATATCCAGATAACTTTGTATCAGCGATACTACCGTTCCATCACTCCGTAAATTTTATAATACTCTATACAAAAGTCTATTCAAAATTTAATATTAGTAAAGATTCAGAAAGTAATCAAGAACGTGATAATGAAGGATTCGGAAACTCGAAGGACCCAAATTTTGGACCGAGTAAATCTGATGGACCTCATTATATGACGCAAGAGGATTAAAATGATCTACTGCACTATTTATATTTTATCCGGAAAGCAGGGTAAAATCTTTGGATCACGATTAAAGGGTTGAAAATTGTTGGATCCAAATTAGAAGCTTTTGATGTCCCGCTCTCGCCATGACGAATTTGAATTGATTTCTTCTCCAAAAAGCGATTTGCTTTTTGCAATGATGTTCTCTCTGTTATGGTTACTATTAATTTTGAATTAAACACAGATGATTATCGTTTGTTCATTTATTCCTCCTAGGTTATTTTAAAGGCTAATCTCTTACATAATGGCAATGACCTTCCATAAATACTGTTAACTCATGAAACTGAAATACAAGAATCTTACCATATATGCAGTTACTTTTAGAAAAAAATCACTACCTTAAATATAAATGGAAAATTTGAGGCCACTTAAAGTAATAACAATGCTACTAGGATTACAGCTTGGCTATACGAAATGTTGTTATTTCATCTGCGAATGGGATATCAGAGACAGAAAAAATTATTACTTGAAAAAATTTGTAGGGAACGTAAAGAACTCGCTCCTGGATCCAAAAATGTCCTTTGTCAGCGTTTTGTCGATCCAAAAAAATATTCTTTTTCCGCCTCTGCATATTAAATATGGAATTTTTTTAATTTTGTTGAAGCCATGGACAAAAATGGTGCTGGTTTTACTTACTTAAAACAAAAATTCGTTCAATTAAATGAGATCGAATAAGGAATATGTATTGGGCCACAGATTAGGAATTGAAGGATACAGAAATTCAATAGCAATGTAGATCAATGGAGAAAAGCGCGTGGAACGCATTTAAAAATGTATCGGGACATTTTTTAGGAAATATCATGGCAGAAAATTATCATGATCTGGTGGCTATGTTAATATAATTAAATCGTACCAAAATTTGGGCTGCAATATGAATTTTAAAATCTATTTTCTCGACTAAAACCCTGTCCTTTTCCACCAAACATCAGCGCTGTTAGAGATGAACTAAGTGAGCGTTTCGACCAAGATATTTTACATTTGGAAAAATAAATACACCCAGGACACACATTGAAAAAGATCCATCTTAAGTAAAGTCAATATTTCTCGTCGGATTTTAATCAGAATACTTTGAAAACGTTTGCAATATCCTAATAATTATTTAAGTAGGGTTTCAGTGCGATTAATTTTCAAGATTGGAAAATATTTTATGATTTTTGTTTGCCATACACCCAGGACACCCATTCAAAAAGAACCATCTTGAGTTTAAAAAGAATTTATCGTCGGATTTTGGTCAAAATACTTTTAAAACGTATGCAATATTACAAAAATTATTTAAGCAGAGCCTAAGTGTGATTAAGGTTCAAGTTTCGAAAATATTTCATGATTTGTGGTTGCCATACACCCAGGACACACATTCAAAAGGAACCATCTTGAGTTAAAGAAGCATTCTTTCCTCGGATTTTGATCAGAATACTTTTAAAACATTTGCAGCATCCTAGTTATTATGCAAGAGGAGTTTCAATGTGATTAAATTTCAAGTTTCGAAAATATTTCATGATTTGTATTTGCCATACACCCAGGACACACATTCAAAAAAAACCATCTTGAGTTTAAAAAGTATTTATCGTCGGATTTTGGTAAAAATACTTTTAAAACGTTTGAAATGTCGGTTAGGGAGTCTCAGGCGCCTCCAGTGTTCAGTAGCCGGGTGCGAACCCGGGTCCCTGAGTTGACACCTTTTCCCCTCGGGGACCCGGGTTCTCATCCCGGCCACTGAACACTGGAGGAGAGGAGGCTGGAGGCATTTTGTTGCATTTTTTTACGCAGGCTCTAGGTGGCAAAGAACGTACGTATCGATGAGCGACGATGTTGCCACCACACGGCATTCGAGGGAGTTACAAAGATCGCGGAAGTGACAAGTGAGAGTGATTTTACGGGAATTTTCCTTTTCCTTTCCCTACGGCGCTTGATATTCGTAGGTGTCATTAATAGCGTGATCGTACTGGTACCGCAGTCCCACCCAGTTGTAGCATCCTCTTTTTTCGCGATCCTAAATTCAGTCCTTCCAGGTCCGAAACTGGACTTTGAAATTTACAATAAATACTTAATCAACCATCTTGAGTTAAAAAAGGATTTCTCGTCGGATTTTGGTCAAAATACTTTTCAACCGTTCGGAATATCCTAGTTATTATTAAAGTAGAGTTTCTGTGTGATTAAATTTCAAGTTACAAAAATATTTCATGATTTTTGTTCGCAATACACCCAGGACACACATTGATCAAGATCCATCTTAAGTAAAGTTAATTATTTCTCGTCGGATTTTAATCAGAATACTTTCAAAACGTTTGCAATATCCTAATATTATTCAAGTAGGGTTTCAGTGCGATTAATTTTCAATTTTCAAAAATATTTTATGATTTTTGTTTGCCATACACCCAGAACACACATTCAAAAATAACCATCTTGAGTTTAAAATGTATTTATCGTCAAATTTTGGTCAAAATTCTTTTAAAACGTTTGCAATTTTACAATAATTATTTAAGTAGAGTTTAATTGTGATGAAAGGTTAAGTTTCGAAAGTATCTCATGATTTTTGGTTGCCATACACCCAGGACACACATTCAAAAGGAACCATCTTGAGTTAAAGAAGTATTCTCTCCTCGAATTTCGATCAGAATACTTTTAAAACATTTGCAGTATCCTATTTATTATGTAAGAGGAGTTTCAATGAGATTAAATTTCAAGTTTCGAAAATATTTCATGATTTTTGTTCGCAATACACCCAGGACACACATTGAAAAATATCCATCTTATGTAATGTAAATATTTATCGTCGGATTTTAATCAGAATACTTTGAAAACGTTTGCAATATCCTAGTAATTATTCAAGTAGGGTTTCAGTGCGATTAATTTTCAATTTTCGAAAATATTTTATGATATTTGTATGCCATACACCCAAGACAAAAATTCAAAAGGAACCATCTTGAGTAAAAGAAGTATTCTCTCCTCGGATTTTGATCAGAATACTTTTAAAACATTTGCAGTATCCTAGTTATTATGTAAGAGGAGTTTCAATGTGATTAAATTTCAAGTTTCGAAAATATTTCATGATTTGTGTTTGCCATACACCCAACACATTCAAAAAGAACCATCTTGCGAAAAAAAGGTATCTCTCGTTGGATTTTGATCAGAATGTGTGAAAGGTCGAGTAATTTTTGACGAAATCAGTGCTTCAGTGAGAACGGATGGGGACTTCATTGCAAAAACTGATGAATACCATCATTTGGGTAATTCTCCCCTAGTTACCATTCCAGGTATCAGAATGATTACTGACTTTCCTTTTGAATACATGCATTCAGTGTGCTTGGGGGTGATGAGGAAATTACTGGCAGCATGGATCGAAAGTAGCTTTAATGTGAGGTTAGTGGCTAGGAAAGTAGCTCTCCTTAACCTGATTTTTATAATTTGGGTTCCAGATAATGGAGTCATATTCTAAGATAGGACGAACTAATGATTCATACAATCTTTTTAGCATTTGAATATCTTTATATTCACTTCCCAGGTAGCACACGGGAGACTGTCTCCCCCGAATCCTTAGAGACTCTCTACAGAAACCAAAGAGAAGCGGTAAGCGTCTCCGGAGACAACAAGGAGACGGCCGGACGATACGATGACGAACCCATGACGAAATGTCCGCACTACTCAAGAGACGGTCTCCGATTTCCGATTGATGCGCCATCAAGCGATAACCACGCGAACTACGTCGGACACATCAACATCAGTGCTAGCTTTGGCTCCAATTATTTCGGGGGCATCTAGTTCGTCATTTGAAGGAATGACATGGGCCGTAATGTCTTCCTTGATGGCGATGGCTACGCCTCCTGCAGCCACATTGCCTCCTCTGTCTTTTCTAAAAGTATTGTAACCTGGGATTTTCCAGTTCTTCCCTACTGTAAGGTGCGTTTCTGAAATAAGGCATACATTGATATGATATTTTTTAGGAACTCCCAGAGTTCTTCAGTTTTATCACTTATGTTTCCCTGTGCGTTCCCCAGGGAAATGACCAATTGGCATTGTTTATGCTTATGAGCCATAATGGGTTACATGGTAAACATATCCGTCTATTTCAGCATCATTTGTCGCATGAAAGTCATTTGCTGCAGAAGCATACTAGTCATGTTCGTAACCGCTTCGAGTAACGCTTTCATGTCGCCATCCCCGTTGTCCTTTAGCTCGCCATTTCGTCTGAGTGTAAGGTTCCCCTCGTCCTCAATAACTGCCTCCACTCTCTCCGGCCCCGTTTTACTAGAGTCCTTTCTTGGGCGGTTTCTGCGCTCAAGTTCCATCTTTCTTCTCTCCCATGCATTTTCTGAGGGAAATTTATCGATCTTTTTTGAGTGTTGCGGATCGACCGTCACTTGTTTTTCTCGATGTTCTCTATCGTGGTCACTATGCTCTTTTCTAACAGATATCGTTCTTTGCTTTTGCTCCCGTTTTTCCTCGTTTGTTTCATTTATCGCCTTGAGTTCTTTCTGATAGACTTCGCATTCGGTTGAGAATGCTTCGTGGGGTTAGCCGCAGTTGCAGCATTTTTTCGGGCTCTCTCCAGGACAATCCTTGCCTTCGTGGTCTAAGGCGCATTTGCAGCACCTAGGGGTAAGAGTGCAGAAACAGATGTGTTTGTATCTCTTGCACCTGAAGCATCTTTGCGGCGTCTTGAATTTGAAGGGAACAATCGAAATCGTATGGTTACAAATCAATGTCACTTTCTCTAAAATTTTTGGGTTGAAGCCGTTACCCTTCTGAACTGTGATGGCATACATGTCTGTATTTTTCCTACCAATTGGTCGGACGTGCAAGCACGGGATGTCATTAAGGTATAGATCCTCTGTAATGAAGTCTAAATCCATATCTGCGTCTAGGTCGTGTATCACATATTTTGCTACTCCCGCCCCTTTCTGGGCCCATGAGTATTTCTGGGCACCGGATTTCTCAAGGAAGTCATTCAACTTGTCATAGTCTTCGCGGAGCTTGAGTCATAAGCGCGATCCATCTTGCAACTTTTTTATCAAGAAGGTCTTACCTTAAACCATTTCTATAAATTTATTTACGAATTCTATTGGATTTAGTACATTCTGAACCACTATCGGTGGTGGCCATTTACTTCTGGCAGGCGCCTTCGCTTGGTAGTGCACGGATCTTGGCTCTGTCTTCCTTCCATCCGGTGGGGTTCAGGTTCCCAAGAGCCTCAAATCGATTCGTCGCGATGTAGCTATTTTCTGTGGCCACATCTTCCCGACTCCCACGCCTTCTTCTTTTCCGTTTCGAAGCTGCTACTGTTTCGAAAAGGGAGGCACTGTCTTCTTCCATGTTTTAATTATCTGTGATTTCGTCAGTAAACGAAATATTGTCAAATGCCTGATGACGCTGAAGATCAGAGTAGTGCTCCACTGCCGCGTCAGAATACGTTCTTCGTCTGATCACATCGTCCGTCTTTTGTTTTTGGGCACTTATCATTGCCTCTTCGAAGTTCTTTTCTTTTCGTCTTTCGACCCTATATCTTCAGCCTTCTTGGAGGTGGCGTTTTCAGCTTCGATCTGGTTCTCGTCTACTTGTCGCTTTTCCGCTCTCTTTGAATTTGTCGCCTCAGAAAACAGAACGGTTTTAACATTCTCAGGAATAGGCACCCTCTTCTCTTGTGTTCTGATGATTCGCGGGTCACGCGTGACATATGACCGATTACCGACCGAGTTATTTACGGGAGACCTTGGCAGAGGCATTGTTGAGGACTCCCTACTCAATACACGTAACAGGAAGGGGGAAAAAGACTGGAGGATCCTCGCGGGAACCCCGGCCGATCCTACCGCCGAAGCGGCAGGGCAAAAACGGTTGAACTCAGATCCCCCCCTATCCTACCACCTAGTCCTTAATGAGTGGACCCGCTCACTTTCCCCAAGAGTGCAATGAGGTAAATAAACCTCGCACTTGGGTGCTAATGAGCGAGACGACCTAGGGGTATTCGTTACTCAGGCGAATCACCTTGACGTGAGAACGCGCTCCTCCAGTGCTCAGCACGCCGGCAAGGTGCCCCCTTTCACGACTCGTAATGAGTCCTCAGCCGGTGTTCACCAGGCAATGCCTCGTAGGTTAAATCGAAATCGTCAAGCAACTCGAAGATCGAATTATTACACATCGGAGAGAACCCAGCTCGAAAATCCGAGAATAGCAGCGTAGCAGCTAGAGCATAGAGTGTGAAATGGGTCAATGTAAGGGAGAATCAATGTATATTCCGCTTATTTTCTATGTAAAGGTATTTTATCTTTTACGCACGAGAGGGAGGAATATACTTTGAAGAAGGGAAATCACATTAGTTTCGAGTCATATGAATGGTACTCTATTGTTTATATTAATCGTTGAGTCTTTAATCATTTATCTTCATCATTTCTGATTTATAATATGTATGTAACAAATGGTGACTGCAGTAAAGTATCTCATTTTTTAGCCCCTACATAATACTCCTTTGATGAAGGGAAGTCTGTTAAGTTTCTAGAGTCATAAAAATGGGAACTCCAACTCGTTTATGAATCTCAATATCTAAAATCATTGTTTTTTCATGCTTTCAGTTCTATAATATGTATAAACTGAATGACTTGTCATACTTAGGAATCTCGTTTTTTACGCACCGGAGATTGATGGGATCCCATATACCGCAGTATGTTGGCGTTTACATTGCCACCATCCGAGTGAGTGAAATTGGCAGACATATCAAATATAACTTATACCTTTCTTGTTTCTCCTTATTTCACTACACCCACTCTTGAAAATGTCTATCGGCTGCATTTATTTGCCACTCAACTTTCGCCTTTTTTCGTATCCCTTCAATTTCATGTTTTAATGTTTACTACTGTAATCGTTGTGCTCTAATCCGGATGTTAATCATATCACTGACTTTTAACCATAAGAATAGCACGATCCACTATGTACTGGAATATATTTCCTTGACATTTGAAAACCGAACATGAACTATGCTTATTTGAGCAAAATGTGACCTTAGTTGATTTGTCCCACAAGATGACCAAAGTCTTTACATCTAGTCTGTCCACGGCAGAGTGAAAATTATCCCGGTCCTCAATATACCTATTCCAATACACAAACGCCATCTTTTCAATCACTGCGGAATGCATTAGGTCAATAATTCCTTGAGTTAAGTCGGACACCACCATCACCCGCAACTTCTTGTGTTTAACGATAATGGGGTCTTTCTTTTCACGTGGGTGACGTATAGTGTTCACTTTCCAAGGCCAGTGAACAGTTAGTGGAATCGAAAAATCCAACATTTCGCACCTGAAAGCCTTCCCATCTTTCTGGTCGATGTAATTTCGGAGAGTTGGAACAATGATTTTCTCATAAAAATCCATCAGTTCTGGAACCTTTTTCTTCAGGTGGCACAAGCCGTTCTTATCGGTGTGGTTTACTTTCCTAGTTCCACCGGACTGCTTGCACTTTAAAACCAATTCCGGCACTCTGACTACCATTTCCTGCAAAATATTTTTAACTTCATTGCCCGATAATTCGTCAAAGTTATCAACAACAGGGGTCTGTCGCTCAGTATTTAACGCTCTTTGTATGATTTCGTCATAATTCCCCTCTCCCTGCCTAGAATATATATTCCGGACGACTTTCTCGTTGTAATCCTTGGATTTATTATCCCCAGTTCTGCACGGCAAGCCATGATTTTCAAACACGACCGCGAGAGCTTTGTGAGTAAGCGCATAAATTAATTTACTTTGAACATTAAATCCCTCAGAGCCGCTGTATAATGCACTTGCATACACCGTGTTTGTCTCTAAATTCGTAAGCCCCGAGGCATTTCCGTATTTTTAGGGGTACATAAAACATATTCTGCTACAGGAGAAGTCGAGTACAATTTTAAGAGAGCTGTCGTATTGAAGACACTGGAGAGTAAGGGATGGAATCTCTTCCATGTCGATTTCACGATATATACTCTCCACTATGCTAGCAAAGTTGGAGTCGCTATGATCTCCACGAAAGGTGTTAGTCCTTTGTGTCATTTTCTGAACATGGGAGCCCTTGTGAAGCCCTTGAAAGGAAACCGAGTGTGAACGACAAGGGACGAAATACTCCGTAATTCACCGTTGTAGTTCTGGACCATTCCCAAACGACATTGCTTCTTCCTTTTCCTCCGCATTAGCAAACACAATCCCTAAATTAATCAGACATGGGTGTGTCTTAAACATCTTCGTCCTGAATGCGTTGTACAGGACTGATTTTCCGCGGATCGTGGTTAAAAAATCCCTCTCTGTGAGGGACGTTTTAATCGTGATGATGGAGGAGGAAGATACTGTGCATCTAAAAATAATAATGAACAATACGCATTACCTGTTAGAAGCCTTTTTGCGGTGAGCAATGTGTATTCGAACAAAATTTCTCCTGCACCCTTCTAAAATCCTCTATTAGCCATCTTCTAATAGTTTTCCAATTGCAGTAGGAGAAGGGTGATTTCTGGCTATTCAGTAGCATAGTAAAGTCCACTCTTGCATTGCAATCTAGGTCCTCTATACTTGACACAACCTCCTTCTGCTACTCAGCCAACCCTACCCCCATATTTATTATCATCTGCCTCACATCTTTTCTCCCCAAAGCAACCTCGACGGCTTTTTTTCAGCATCTTTAGCATCAAATCCACCGCTTTTCTCACCAAAGACACCTCAACGGCCAGTTTTCATATTATTTTGCATCGAAACCACCTCTTATCTCGCTAAAGCCATCTCATTAGCCACTTACTTATCTTATCGATCAGGATAATAAGGTATCTCTTACAAGATTTGGAATTCATTATCTTGATGTTTTCCTATTTTAACCTTACATGCATTATTCAAAGTGATTTGATAAATTTTCATCACTCTCATCACGGTAGTTGATTGAAGCAGGCCAAGGATAGATGCCTCTAACGCAAAGTTATGTGAGAATGTATGTTTTCGGGAGAGAGTGGGAGAGAGGCCAGCGAGGCCGTGTGACTCAAAGAAAGGGTTGCTGATCATTTCATAGCCATGAGAACAGAGAAAATAATATAAAACATGCTGATCACAAGAAAACATCGTCATTAAAGATTTCGCAAACAGTCGTCCATGCCTTAGGCATTTTCGTATCACGATATGCAGTTGAATACGCATTGTTCACCGCAAATAGACTTTTTACAGGTACTTCATACTCTCTTTGTTTTTTCTTATTGCTTAGATGTACAGTATGCTCCTACGCCATCAGCATGCCAGATCATGCTATCACCGCTTAGATATTGACCAATATATACCACAACCGGAGTCACAGAGATTTAGCAACTGTTTTTCTATTTCCCCTTTTCAGCATGCAATCTCCTGTCGAAAGTCAAACAAGATTATTTGAATGTTTTCTACAACTAACGGATTAAACTGAGTTTCCCACGTACATTTCAATGCTATCGATCACGCCAATGTTCCAAATGGTGAAATAATTGTCAGACTCATGCGCATAATATACGAGAAACAATGCATGTGAACTGTAAACGATTTGAATCGTCTACACATTTTTTATTGGAGTTGTAATGCATTACAAATTTAGGTTTATGCGTTTGAGGAAACACAATTTCATCAAAATGCATTGTTGGTAAGAGCGATACCTCTTTATTACCTTTAGGCTTGCAAGACACTAGCGTCATTTATGTTTGATAAACAAAAATGGTATTAACTTTTAATCCATCATATGACTAAGTGGTTATTATTGGTGCATTATCAACCTCCTTTTTATTGATCGTATTATTGTTAGACCCTAATTTTGAAATTGAAGAGCTAAAGGTAAGATATGAACCAGTTATTGAGGGTGACATTTCTTCCAGCACATCGTATTTATCGCGAAATTTATAAAACGATTAGCATTCACCTTTTGACTTGAAAGTAACACTTCCGCCATTGCAACAAGTAATTAACAATACGAATACCGAAAAAAGGCAAGAACATAAGATATTACGTAACATTCAATTGCATTGTGATTGATTGATTGATTCAAATTGACTTCTTTCTGAACCCATGGAATTGAAATGCTTAGTGAGGAATTGACTGAAAAAGAAATGATCAAAGTATTTGATACATATGGCCTTAGCATTAAGTTGATCAGCTGGAATTTTGAGGTTCCGGCGTGGTGAGCAGGGCTGCGTCACTCCTCGTCCTCGGAAGGAAACAGCTGTTCGATCGCCGAGGCAGCGAAACCCTTCCGAGCTCCGCCAGCGATGTCTTCAATGTCAGTCGAATGGCTCCCGCTCGTACTTATGTCCCAGGAGGCGGCCCGCGATGACTCTCGAACGTTGTCTGCTTCTCGCGACCGTCAATTTGCAACACTATTTCTCTTTTAAAGCGAAATAGAACCGACTCTAAACCACGAAACTACAACCACAGAAATACAAATCACGCTCTGCTACCAAATAATGTGCGCGCTGATTATGCAGTTCTGCAAACGGAACCAGTATCTCGGAATACGCTCGAATAGTTTAAGGACTAGTACTATGTGGTTGAGATAATCTAAATAATTTCACTTAATTAAAAACAACTAGGTATATTCGTGGTATAAGATACACACATACAAATTGACAAAGCAATACAACAAAGAGCTTTTTCACATGTGGCCGGATCGATGCATTCTTCTTGGAGTAGTCGAAGCTACAGGTAAGTCTCTCGCTCCGCACAACCTTATCCACGGAGCGATCGTAAGCGAGAGAGTGCTGCTCAGTCAGTCTGCCGTCGAGCAGCATGTGACGTGGCTCGAACAGTTGCGCAGCGATATTCGAACAATTCATTTCATTGATATTTTAAGACTTAACCATGGCTAGCAATGTTTTCAAGAGGACATATTATTATTTGAACAAATATGCTGATTGTGTTGCAGGCACTCAAACTACAACCCAATAATGATGTCATCATTGAAAGGAATGTGAGTACTGTGGCATTTTTAGTGTACCCCCCCAAATTTTCCCACAGAGGATGTGGCATTTTTAGTGTCCCCCTATTTCTGGTACCCCCAGAAACTCTGAATATATCCGCAGAACTTCTCATGCTAAGGACTTCTCGCGCATAGGCCCTTCGACTCAAAGGCTCGCAGACTCGAAGTCTCGAAAACTCTTGTCTCCGAAACTCTGCCTCCTAAACAGTCTCCGAACCAGACATACCTGCAGAGCAAGACTTATATAGGAATACTGCGGAGGAATACCTACTCCTTGACAATCATGGGGAAATGGGTGCGGAGGCACCAGTTTGCAGCTTGGAGTGAGAAGTCCTAACTTAGTCCTATCAGAACTCTCTCTCTCCCTCCTACACATCACGCCACTATGTCTCTCCCCTCCATGATCTCCAATGAAATTGCCAGAGTTTGACTGATGTCTCCCACCCATAAGATTGAGGGGAAAAATTTCGGCCTGCCTGCTGGCCTGCCTTCCCACCACGGCTGGCTTGTCGGGTGACCTCCGGGTGGCCGGTCAACAGGGGCGCCTACACGGCGATTTGCAGCTGATTTGAACATCGTCCTAATACCCCTCCTCACCTAGGCAAAATCCCTCTCCTCCACCCAGACACGATGGCAAGCCCTTTCTTGCTCGGGCGCCCGAGGTGGACGGATGGCTTGACTGACATGGGTGGTTTTAGAAAAAATATACATCTGGTACTTAGTTTGGTAATATTTGCTAGGGGATCTTTAGTTATCATCGTTGTTTTCTGCAATAATTCTGACTTTGAATAATTCTAGTTCCAATAGATATTGACTGAAAATACCTCGTAATTTTTTTAAATTATGTTTCTTGAGTGGTGATTTCTTATTTGTGGAGTCTTTCCCTGAACCAGCTTGTGACCGATGATTGGAGTTCCTTATGTCTGAGGCTTACGTGCACAATCTCCAAGATTAATCCACGCAATGCCACAGTATATCAACAATTAAAACAGACCAGCCCCTCAGTGCAGCACTCTCTTCATCAATCGTATATTATTGTTAACTTGATATTTGCATATAAATTACAAAGAAGCACTACATGAACCAACATCGATCATACAATTGAACATTGATTAATCATACAATAACATTAACATTATATTGAAAATTATTTTGAGACAAAGTGCATCAAGTCATTATCGAAAGTGTTGAAATACATGGCATACATACCAGCAAAAAATAAGAAGTTTAATATACATGAATAAATTATTTAGTCCTTGAAAATGTAGCAGAATAAATTTATTTGAACATTTATGAAACCAAATCACAATCCTTACTGAATATTTAAAAAAATCATTTTCAACATTATTGGACATTTTTTATTTACACTCAAGTAGAACTCGTAACATTAAGAAATATTTACCTTGATTGCTAATGAATAACAATCAGTTATACAACTAAGACCTAGCCCTGTATGTTTCCAAATGAAAGAAAAGGTTAATATACAAAGAGACAGTCTTTTTAGATTAATCGCAAGAATAAGGCTTCTTTCCGATGTGACCGTGTGTGTTAGACACTGTTTTGTTTGGTACAATAAGACTTTTCACATTCATCGCACTAATATTTCTCCTTTGCACAAATCCGCATGTGACAGAAAAGGCTGTTTCCTTCAGAGAAAGAGTTTTCACATTCACTGCATGATTAAAGTTTCTCCTTCGTATGAGTCCGAATATGACAGACAAGGTTACTCCTTCGAGAGAAAGACTTTTCACATTCATTGCATGAATATGGTTTCTCCTTCGTATGAGTCCGAATGTGACAGACAAGGGTATCCTTTAGAGAGAAAGACTTATCACATTGACTGCAAGAATAAGGTTTCTCCTTCGTGTGAGTCCGCATGTGACAGACAAGGTGACTCGTTTGAGAGATAGACTTATCACATTCATTGCAAGAATAAGATTTCTCCTTCGCATGAATCCGAATGTGACGGACAAGGCTGCTTTTTTCAGAGAAAGACTTATTACATTCACCGCAGGGATAACGTTTCTCCTTCATATGAGTCGAAATGTGACGGACAAGGTAACTCTTTTGAGAGAAAGACTTATCACATTCATTGCATGAATACGGTTTCTCCTTCATATGAGTCGGAATGTGACGGACAAGGTAACTCTTTTGAGAGAAAGACTTATCACATTCATTGCATGAATACGGTTTCTCCTTCATATGAGTCCGAATGTGACAGACAAGGTTACTCTTGCGAGAGAAAGACTTTTCACATCCATTGCAAGAATACGGTTTCTCCTTCGTATGAGTCCGCATGTGACTGACGAGGTTACTCTTTTGAGAGAAAGGCTTTTCACATTCACTGCATGAGTATAGTTTCTCCTTCGTATGAGTCCGATTGTGACGGACAAGGCTGCTTTTTTCAGAGAAAGACTTATTACATTCACCGCAGGGATAACGTTTCTCCTTCATATGAGTCGGAATGTGACGGACAAGGTAACTCTTTTGAGAGAAAGACTTATCACATTCATTGCATGAATACGGTTTCTCCTTCATATGAGTCCGAATGTGACAGACAAGGTTACTCTTGCGAGAGAAAGACTTTTCACATCCATTGCAAGAATACGGTTTCTCCTTCGTATGAGTCCGCATGTGACTGACGAGGTTACTCTTTTGAGAGAAAGGCTTTTCACATTCACTGCATGAGTATAGTTTCTCCTTCGTATGAGTCCGATTATGACGGACAAGGCTGCTTTTTTCAGAGAAAGACTTATTACATTCACCGCAGGGATAACGTTTCTCCTTCATATGAGTCGGAATGTGACGGACAAGGTAACTCTTTTGAGAGAAAGACTTAACACATTCATTGCATGAATATGGTTTCTCCTTCATATGAGTCGGAATGTGACGGACAAGGTAACTCTTTTGAGAGAAAGACTTATCACATTCATTGCATGAATACGGTTTCTCCTTCATATGAGTCCGAATGTGACAGACAAGGTTACCCTTGCGAGAGAAAGACTTTTCACATCCATTGCATGAATACGGTTTTTCCTTCGTATGAGTCCGCATGTGACTGACGAGGTGACTCTTTTGAGAGAAAGGCTTTTCACATTCACTGCATGAGTATAGTTTCTCCTTCGTATGATTCCGAATGTGACGGACAAGGTTGCTTTTTACAGTGAAAGACTTTTCACATTCATTGCAGGAATAAGACGTTTTTGCTGCTCGTGGACGAACTGCGCATGAGTTGATATTCGAAATACAGCTTTCCCTCACCTCCCTAAAATTGTCATTCTCCCTTGATTCTCCGAAGTTATCCTTAAGCAGCCCATTTCCTTTTTGTCTCGCTCCTTGGCTCTTACCCATCAGCTGATTTAAACTTTTGGAGGGGATGAGCTGACACGACATATTAGTTTCTCTCCTTGAAACAAAGGTTATGAGAGACGAATATTTTCTGACTGACAAATTTGAATCAATATCAAAATTTCCAGAACCGAAATGAATCTCGAGGTGCTTAATGAGATCAGATTTGGCATCGAATGCATCTCTGCATTTGAAGCAATGATAAGATTTTTCCCTGGAACTGGCACGCTTCCCAGGATTTTTGATCATGCAAGTACTTTTCACTTTGTTTTCCTGTATAACTACTTCGGGGCCATTCTTTCCATTCTCAGTGCTCCTGAAAAACTTGATGGTCTCTGCATTATCACAACCACCTCTCTTCTCATCAATAGTCATTTTTGCTCTATCCCCTCTGATTTTACACGCATATCTAGATTCCAAATGTAATCGTCCAACATTACGAATTGAGCAGGACCTCATTTTATCACCAAGCAAGGTATCAGACTTTTTAACGTCTTTATCCATCACCTTCTTTCCTTTCCTTGAATGTGATGCTCTAATCTTCGGTTCAAGGACTGCAAACAAGGCTGAGGCTCTTTCAGGAGCTGTGGACTCTAGAAAAGAATTTCAAATAAAAAAAGGTAAGGTCAGGCATGAAATCTACGATTCGTTGAACTAATTTATAACAGCCTTTGGGCAGATATCAAGGCAGCTGCTTGAACCGACCGTTCATGTAGATGCAACAAACATAACAAGGTGTCGGTTAGTTTTTACGGTGTTTTCCATGCATTTCTTAACAAATAAAATTTCACTGCTCCTCAGAGTAATTGAGCAAAATATTGCATACTAACCTCAATTATCTACTCGAGAAAATATCTCAATGCACTTTTTCATGCACAGAAGTAATCATAAACTGTATTTACAGATGGCATGCATACACATAATGTGGAATTGAAACAGTTATCATTATTATAAAAAAACAAATAATTCCGTAGATTATAAATATTAAATATACAATATATAAATGTCAAGGAATTAGATAGGCAAGAAGATAATAAAAGCTCACAAAAAATCTCTTTCTACTTAATAAATCATAGAAAGGAAGATGGATGGGCAATAATATGGCATATTTTGAGAAATTGCTCAAAGGACAGCATGTATTAAAAAAGAAATATTTGTCAGAATTATAATAGCAGTAAATTAAGATCACATTCTCTGAGGGGCACACCACTCTAATTCTAATGAAAATTTCATTACTTTCACACCTTGCATTATTAATAAAATCATTTCAAATACAAAGGTATGGGGTATTAACACATTCGCTTCCGGGCCCGAATTCTACTGTCATTCCGCGTGTGCCAGGCGAATATTTTCGAACCCATTACCAAACGGCAATAATGATATTGAGCCTATCTCCGGGTTTTACTAATATTTCTCGGAATATTATCACTCATTGCGTGATGCGCTATCGCTTGTAACTTAAGTCACGTGCGACGCCATAGGGCATCTCCCCTTTTTTGACAATGCCTAAAATTTGATGAGACGCCATTTGGCGGTTCAGGCATTTGGATCTGCGTACCAACTTTTTAGTGTACACTGAAAAGCTATGATTGAAAATAATGTTAAAACAAATTTTAATTGTTGATTATGCTTTTTATAATATTTGCTACCATACCCGGAGATGATTAGTGCAATGACTTAAATTTGGGAGACTTAGGTACGGCTGATCCGGACAGATCATAAATTTTGTAGAAACACGTTTGGGTTTACTGAGGGCAACTTTGCGGCTCATCGTCTGCAAGAATTCTTTGTTCGGGCCTTTCTAAAATGAAGATACAGCGCTAAAAATAGTGCGAAAAATACTAATACTAATTTTATGTTATGATAATTTTATCCTCTAAATTACCAGACTTCGAAGACTTCCTTCAGTGTTATTTGTATTTACCAGGTAGTGCGTTGATTTATTTAGACCCTATCAACGGAATCCCGAAGAATATGCATCCATTTTTCTATAATTTATGAACTTAACTACAGGAGGGAGATCACGTGGGCACCTGGATTCCGTGTTTCACTCCACACTATAAAAGCATTAACAATGCAAGTCCCAAAAAGAGCATAATCGGCCACCTTGTGGTACCACCTTACTGTTTTTCGGTGGGTGCAGTGATACAACGAAAGGGTGTCGGCAATGTCAATTCCTCCTTTTATTTTATTGTACTCAATCACCATCTTTGGCTTAGTAACCACTCCCCCTCTTAGATTTATTTCCCCGTTGGGATTATCTCCTATCTGATGGTGGTGGAGATCATGAATACGTCGCGCTGATCTTCCCAATTCTATGCCGTTGCTCCACAAGTTTTTCATAGCACTGAAATGCCTTTCTTTAATTTAGCCGTCGTTATTTCTCTTAACTGCCCTTTCCTATTTTTCTTAATGGTTCCCACAAAATTATACTTATCTCCCAAGATTTCTTTCCATAAGCGCGGGATGAATCACCCCACTAGAAGTATCTAAACATTACAGCAGGAGCAGGGGTGCCGACTTACAAAAAATATTGGGAGGGCCCAAACCGGGGACCTTGTCTCTGTAAATTTTATAAGTAGTGAATTTTAAGTTTTTTAAGCATTTTAGAAGAGTCATATGATCAACGTTAGAACCCTGATCACTGGAATCTAGATATCTGGACACTCCGGGGAAAATGACAAGCATGGCACAATTTTTCCTCACATCTGTAACGAATTTTTGGGGGGACTCGGGCCCCCTCAGGCCCCGTGGAGTCGGTGCCACGGAGAAGGAGTTATTAGAATGTGAATAAAAAATGGAATAAGGAATCATACCTCTATTAGAAGAAGAAAGATTACCTGACTATGAGGATTCATACGACTCCTCAGACACCGTGAATTAGCGGTGTCCCCTTCAGAAAATCCTTCAAGGTCGTTGGTGGAACCCGAATTGTCAGAATAAAACATATGCTCGATTTCTTCTTCGTTAAAACGTTTCTTTCCCCCAATTATGCGTGACGGAGTACACGTGATATATTCACTAAACTGGTTATCACTGCCGTATCGAAGGCACAGGCACAGAGAATAAATTTGGTATACTGATATGCTCTTCACTCGGTTAGGTGTGAGCGACAACTGAGGGAAGGAAAGAAACGAAAAAAAGCTCTGGAAATGTAATTTGAAACATTATGTGGAGATATAATACCTCAAGCTCCACTTGAAATATAGAATGATATAGCCATTGAAAAATGGCACTCTCGAAAAAAACATGAGAAACCGAAGGCGAAAGAAATGAAATTCGAGCTGAAATGTGTTACCAATTTTCCCGAAACCTTTTCTCCGATACATTTTTTACCAAACACCTAATTTCCCGATTGTATAAAAAAAGCTATTTATCGTAAAATTCAACAAGTGGGACTCCAAGTCCCTTACAATGAAGATAACATTGTCTCATCAGTGCATAAGGATGTGTAGCTTAAATTTCAAGTTCTATACATTGCTTGATGATTCAACGAAAAAGCTATTTTGACGCCTATTGGCATCTCACTAGTTGCGTCCAGCGGCAATGTGAGACGCCATATGGCGTCTCACTAACTCGGATTTGAAGTTATGTGAGACGCCCTATGGCGGCGCGTGGCAGGGAATGTGTTAATGATCTCATACCTTAAGTCATTATAAATTAAATAGGGATAGTCAGACGGGATTCCTCATATCCAAATATCTGCAGTTTTTGCCCTTCATCTGATATATTGTATTCAAAGTTGCGGAAGGCATCGGATCTGGATCCGAAATTATATATTATGGCTTCTCTGAATCCACACCCCATATGATAAGAGTGGAAAGGGTTTTAACACTATTCGAATATGCCCTCACAGTGCCACTGATATCTCTTTCTGCCAGTCTTAGTTTGAGAGCCTGGATAATTCACCATGGGTTGGTATAAAAAACCATCAGAACAGACCAAATATGCAGAACGTGAAAATGACAAAAAGCTTGTTGGGTTTGCACAATGCATCCAACATTTTGAAAAAAGGCTTTGTATGCAAAGACGCACTAAAATGAGAGAAAGTATATTTTGTAACATATCAGTAGCCTGATTCCCTACCTTTTTCCCGAATCGATTTTTCCGACGACCTTTTTCCCGAACTTGTTTTTCCGAATCCATTTTTCCCGAAAGCTTTTTTCCCGAAACCTTTTCTCCGATACATTTTTTACCAAACACCTAATTTCCCGATTGTATAAAAAAAGCTATTTATCGTAAAATTCAACAAGTGGGACTCCAAGTCCCTTACAATGACCCAACAGATAGAACCCTCAAAACGACAGTTCATATGATGGCAGCTTTAGCGTTTGTTCCAGTTGAAGACGTTGAAACAACTTTCGAGCTTCTAAGAAAGTACGCGGATAAAAATATTCCCAGACTTGAGCCAATTATGAAATATTTTCAAGAAACATACGTCATTGGTGTAAAAGCTGTTGGCAGACGACGCGCTGTTCCTCCTCGATATCCTCCTAGTCTATGGAATCAACATGAAGCTACAAAAGCAGGTTATGCAACAACAAATAATGCATCTGAAGGTTGGAATAACCGATTTAGGTTACTAGTCGGGAAAAACCACCCGGATTTATACTCAGCTGTAAAAGAGCTGCAGATAGAACAAGCTGACACAGAGGTTGTCTTGTGTATGAACATATTTGGTTATGAAAAATATGAACTCATTTTTATACAATCGGGTAATAAGGTGTTCGGTAAAAAAATGTTTCGGAGAAAAAGGTTTCGGGAAAAAAGCTTTCGGGAAAGAGGACGCGTTACGATTCGGGAAAAAATTATTTCGTGAAAAAAAGGTCGTCGGAAAAAAACGGTCGGGTACCCAGTAGGCTACCCCAACAAAACTTCCCAATTCCATCTTAGGGCCATCTACAATCATATGGTTTCACTGGCTGACCGAGTATTCAGGGTTGAATTCACCATGGATTTAGTCTAACAAGTAATCACCATGAAGCCTGATTCATGACGAAGTCTGTAAGAATTTATATTTCATTTCCTCACTTTGTCGATTCATAGATTTACATGAAAAAGCTGAAAATTGGCAAAGATACCTGATTTCCAGGTTGTCCATATGTATGTTTTCCGATTCCCTTACACTTCCTTCATAATTTATCTATTTTCAGATGAAATCATCACAATAATATTTTCATTTTTAATACGTCCAGAGTAAATTTTCATAAAAATCAAAGTACTTAAAATGAGAAGCAATGTATAAAATACTTCCAGAACATCCTAAAAAAAATTAACTTAACAGTTAAGAGTCAAATTAACATCCAATTAATTCAAACTTCCTCCAAGAGAGTGATGACTTGTAATTCGCTGGACCACCTTAAACAATTTGGATGAAGCTGCAACCTTGAAATCTTAGCTAATGAGAATAAGTAAGCATGGTCCGGTAACCCACTGTCATCACTCTGCAGAACTATGACTGCTGCACTCAAGGTATTAAATTGAGTTTCGACATTTTTAGCCAAATCAGTTTTTTTCTTATCACACTTTTTCCATGAACAACTGTTAGACCTATTAAAGCACAGTTGCCTAGAGCACAAAACAGTTCGTTTTGTCTATGGACGCCACAATTGACATGATACATAACTGGAATCTTATGCTTATTATTCTTCACAAGTGATTCATTGGGATTTTTTTCTATTACCCAGTCTTAAAGACAATATTGTTAGTTAAAGTACAATGAAATTCCCTTATGAATGCAACTGACTGCATATATTGGTTAATGTCACTGAAGCATACCGAAAATTTTACTAATCATTTGCCGACCTCATTACATTCTCCAGCTGAACTATTAACAAAAGCTAAAGAAAGTATAGATGGATGAAAAATACAGATGCAACATCCTTAACAAGGGAAGTGTCCAAAAACCGGGTCTCAGATTTCAATCGAATTTTCTTTTGTTATTTATAGTCTATTGGGAGATGTTTTTGAATCGGCCACAATATGGGGTTATATTACCAAATAGTTTAAACTGAAATGCGGTTAAAAATTTACAGGTAAATATATTCATGTATAAGAGACACTGCAAATGGTGAGCATTAGTCCAGTGGTTAAAGTGCCCAGATGTCATGCCAAGGATTTGGGGTATAGAAAAACATTAAAAATTATCAATGAAATTCATGAATATATTGATGGATTCATCAGTAACATAGACAATACAAAAATACATAAAAAATGGCATGCAAGGTTTGCAAAATTCCATTGAATTTTGAGACCCGGTTTTGGAACATTCCCTTGCCAAAATTAGTTACAAGTCTTTTCTGTGAAGAGACATTTTCAAGCACAGAAGAGCACTCACCCACCCCCTCCATCATAGTCTTCATGGCCATTGTCCGATTCTGAACCAGCACTCCATGCTCCAAAACAGTAGACTGAAAGTAATCAGATTTCAGATTTACCAAAAACAAATGAAAACTAAAATAATAAAAAAATGAAACAAAAATCTTAAATCTTGTGACTCTCTGGCGTGCATACAAAAACAAATGACAAAGTGACAACACCAAGACTAATCCTAAACACTCGCCAATAATCCACTGTCCTGATATAAATATATACTCCTTTCTAGAGAAAAAGGGTGGGCCAAAAGAACAAACAAAAGGCAAGGTACAGTCACTTTCAAAAGTAGGTCCCCACGGCCAGCGCGAGCAATTACGTTTTTCTCGGTGGTCGAACTTCGGGTATTGGCTATGCCTTCTGTGTCTTGAACGGGCCAGTTTGACTTACTCTCACCGTCCGCGCAAGTCTTCCCGAGGCATTCTTCACTATTCCTAAATTCTTCGCGACTTCCCCGACCCCCAGTGCCACAACGCAAGGCGAAGCATATGTTCTCAGTCATGGGATTCCCACCCTGATAGTATTCTGAGATGGGTATTACGAGTAGTCTGGCTTGCACTAAAAATAACAAGACGTATCTGCGTCGCAACGCACATAAGAGGAAGAAACGAAAATTGGAATTTACGTCTGAAAGAGAATTCAAAAGGTTTCCTACAAAATAACCTTCTAGATTATACCTTTAACACATTATTACCAACACCATCAATATATATTGCTCTATGTTTAAGTATTTCAAACACACTGTTTGGCGCATTCATTATTCCTAACCATTTTCTTAGGATACATATGTTTACCATGGTTTATACTACAGTTTTCTACGTGTCTCATCACGCGAGAAATCAAAAATATTAATGTGCGCTAAATTGTAATGTTTAATTCTGTATCATATTTATTCCAGTCGTTACTAACATATCCCATATGAACAAATATTTAAAATGGAATCTATAGTAAAGACATTAAGGTATTTATGAAGATTCCTGAAGAAAATGGAAATTTCATCAAAGATTTAAATTAGGAAATGGGAGGCTAGATTTGCTCGATATTTATGTTGAATGTTATCCTATTCAGATTAAGGGTAACAACCTTAATTCTTAAAAGAGGTCGATAGTGCAGCAGTGAATCCGTTGTGATTTTATGCCAAGGTCATGGGCAAAGGCATTCCTTTGTTAGAATTTCGGTCTGAGATCGTAAAATTCTACGAGGCAAGAAATTGTTTCCAATACAATTGCTGATGACATTTGGCATGAAAATCGGTGCCCAATGGCGGGAAACCTTAGGAAAAATTACAAACCCCAGCATGCTCGTCAAGGGAGAATAGGGCATTTAATTTTCAGGCATACTTATAATTCCCAGCCAAGATGTCGAGTGTGCAAATCAGAGATAAGTTCTGTTGTGAAATGAGCTGTTTAATTCCACACAGATTATTGAACATTGAATCAGAAAAGATGATGAAAAATAAAATATGCAACCTAAGTTTTGAAAAGTTCTTTTTTGTTTTTATTTTCCGGAGTTTGCCCAGCATTGCATAAACACAACATAATGAAAATCATATATTATGATAAATATGATAATTTTTTTCAAAAAATTAATCTTAACTAGGTCAAAAGAAACCGTAACATAAAAAAAATAACCAAAGGTAAAAGCCCAACATGGAATCTGGGGAATAATGGGTTAAATGAATGTGGATTTCATGCATACCTCCATGGCATCAGTCTCCTTGGGAGATAGTTCTTTCTTGGCTAAAACCTGCATACAGTCAAGGCCTGTCACGATGCCTCCAGTACCTTTAGCATCCACCTCTTCACCTTGGGAAGATGTTGACGCCTCTGCCTGCATATTAGTTTACAATCAGCATCATTAAAGACAGGGAGATGGAAATATATAATGAGCTTGGTGAGTTTGCCAAAAAAAATGATTATCATATATTGCATTGATAAATGTCTATACACTACCCCAAAAATTCACTCGTTTATATTCACAGTTACAGCATGTGTGTCACATTTGCATGCCCTAAATTGTACAATAACTATAATGTATCAGAGTGCTCAAAAAGGGAAATAACTCATGCTATCAAGAAAATGCAGAATTAGTATCAAGTAAAAAAAAAACTACTACATAATGTGTATTGTGTGTACACTACTACATAATGTGAATGATTTTTTCTCTAATGTTTGAATGAATGACTGGGACTATAGTTTAATTTTTTTTTAAATTGCTTCAAAATATTGTTGCCCTCATTATTCTTTACTTTGACTCATCTTCCACACAAGCTAAAAGTGTTTATATTCTGTGGATTTTATATGCTAGATGTTTTGTATCATGATCAAAATTCTTATTTATCTTTCAAAATATAGATATGAGATTCAATTTTGGGCAAATCACTCGCAAGAGTACGGAAAAAATACAAAGCATGCTGTGTTGAGAGATAGATGAGTTAACTCACTTGCCAAGAGTGCAGCATATCGTTAGCTCATCCTACTACAATGCCTGGACCTATTACCAACCGTTAATTCCCATGGTAGCCTTTACAAATTCGTCTGCGTTTTGTGGATGATAACCATAATCCCTGCTTTTTTTTTACTATTACCATTCCATTCATTCATCTAACAAAGGTTACTATGAAAATGCAAGGGGGTGTTATTCCATACATCGGCATAGCAGTTTTTATTTCTGTAGTGAGCCTGGAAATAAATAGCTAAGGAGTATAAAGGAGCAATTCATAGCTTGCAAACAATAACGGAGAGTTTCACTCATTCCACTGCCTATCTAACCTTAAGTACAGTGGGAAAATTACCTCCCTCTTAACATGCAAGAAGTATGCCTAAAATGATCGTTGGCCTTCTATTATCATAACATTTTGATATTTGGTGATTTTTATGGGTGCTTCACAGGTAGCAACTGTTTAAGAAGTGTGTTACTTTAAGCAAACGAATATAACATTTAAGGTAATAATCTGAATATATTATTTTTTTAAATTTTAAGGTTTACCAATGCACGTGACTCTACAGTGTATGCAACCAGCTCCACACTAATGGATCTCTGTAAAAATTTATGTATATTCCACAAAACCTTAGTTCTCCATATTTGGGCGTAAAACTTGATAATAGTCTCCTTGGAAGAACACATTCAGAAGATCTGCAGAAAAATGAGGTCTACTTGTTTTTTTATTCTATCAGATAAATTATAGTTACTTATGTATTAATCCCATTTTATTATGGTGAATTCTACCGGAATGTGATGTTTAGTATCCTTATCTGGGGCCGTAGACCCAATTATAAAATAATCTTTAAAATTCAAAAGAGGATGCTGCAGCTCTTAGGTAAAATCTCTCCTTCCACAGCCAGTCACCCCCTACTTCAAAAATTAACTATATTATATCACCCCGTTGTGTTCATGTTAACTGCAACTTTTTGAGCAAAAAACTATATACATAGATACAATGAATTTATTCATATAAAAATTTCTTTCTTTCTTCATTAGTACTGTTTTTGTACCTTATGCACTCCTTTACATGTCTTATGTTTGTCTAAACAAATCACTGGACCAATTAAAATATTTTTATTAATATTATTATTATTTTGACTACCTGATAAGAAGCTTGGAACACGAGGTCATTAGTGCTTGCACTGAGTGCATATCCTCCTCCATCATCACTGAACTGATATGATTTCACAGAAGTGGACCCACATGTTTCCATGCCACTCTGAGGAAAAAAGAGAATTAACACTTCATTGATACAGGTTTTCACCAATTGCTATTAGAAGCAAAAAGATCACAACCAACACATCAAATATAGGGCATATGCATAACTGGAAAATTCCCTGATTGGCTATTCTGACCTCAGAGAAGGCGGGATAAATTTATCGACTTAACAAAATATGGCCCATTTAGTTACTCTGCCTTTTCAATTAGCCATAGGAAAACCTTCCTAAAAAGGAACAACAAATTTATCAGCAATAATTTGAGACATCAAGGTCTCATGACATCATTATCGACAACCAAGATTCTTTGTCTACATGTGCAGATTGAGTACAAAAAAGTTGATTTCATCCATTATAAGAAATCGTTATATTTCATTTCAATCGAAGTTGAATACATAAAATGCACCATTAAAATCAGCTCACGGAAAGAAATTGATGCCTCTCAACAGCCACCCTGGTTTGCCAACATCTACCTAATACCCTTTCAAAATATGGTGAAGGACAAATCCTGAGTCCCCCATATAATTTACTCCATACAGTTCTCACCACATCCTCATTTGCTACAGTTAGAATATGCCTTTTTTAGGAGCAATTCATGTTTGGTAGATTTGACTAGAAACTGCATTACCTGATTATGTGGCAATACAGCCAGCCACAACCAACACAACAGGTTTTATCATTCACCATGAAAGGTTTTTCTCATTTGGAACGATTTCACCAGGCAATCCTGATTCAAATCATTAGGGGTGCCCAGCCACACTATGGTCGGTGATCTGTTGATATGACATCACAATAACTCAGCATGAGAGTACCAAATGCTACAATAGGTATAATGAATTTCACTTGTTTTCCTTCCATTTTCTTTGCAACATGTCACAACATTTCAACATGTCTCTTCACGGAGGCGAGGCTTGGATGTTGACAGCAGCAGAAAAATCTGGAGTAGAAGCATTCGAAATATGGTGCAGCCAAAGAATGATGAAGATAAAATGCATCGGCCATGTAAGTAATGGGGAAGTGCTACAAAGAGTGGCAGAAAACAGAATTCTTCTGAAAACCCTTGACAGTAAGCAGTAACACTTAGTTATGTGAGACTGATGTCATACCACAGAACAGAATGGGGGCATATACAGTTAGTTATACCACATAATGAGACTGATGGCCTGATAAAAAGTCGTAGGACTGGTGGAAGAATAGCAAAGGTTATAAATGATGTAAAAGAGAAGAAATATGTACCAATGAAAAGGTTAGCAGACAGGAGAGTTGCCTCAAAGATATCTTAGGACTTATGAAGTGGATCCACCCTTCTGTTTTGTGGTGATTGGGAGAGAGCATGGTGTTTCTATGCTGACAAAAGTGGGAAATGCCTTAACATCAGAGCCCTCAATTGCTCAGTGAGCAAAGGTGAGTGATCAGAGCAGCTCTATGCCCCTATTCTGTTCAGAACAATGAACCATTCATTTTGAATAATTTCATCACCAACGACACATATCTGTAAGTTGGAAAAAAACTTTCAGGGAAATGGGCCAAAACTTTTGGGATTTTGATTCCCTTAATCCCCCTTGAAAAAGAAACCATAGTCAGGAAACATTGGTGCCACCCAAAAATTTGCAAAGGACACATAGCCCGGAAGCTTTTCTTTATCCAACATGATTAACTGTGAAAGTCCTAATGAATACTTATGATACATCTCAAGTTTACTTATTCACATTTGACAAAGTTAGGGTTAAGGTTTTACTTTTCTGGCGATTGATACAGGAATGTTCCCTGGAGGAAATATTTCTGTGATCATATTCCTATTCCATATTTGATAAAGGAAGGGAAAAGGTACTGTTATTATCGTAAATGATATTGGAATACTTCATGGAGGACTGAATTTGTGTAGTAGCAAAAATGTGCTTAACAAATCAAACATAAACTTACCAAGTCGTCAGTTGCCAATGGGTCAAAAGCATTACTTGAAATTCCATCTGCATCCGGTGTGTTCATCACAGGATAATTATCTTCACTGAGAGGGTCTTTATTCTCGTCTTTCACAGTTACCTAGAAGATAATGCTGGGTGCGAATCAATGGGGGCAAAATAAAAATGTAAATAATTATATATAACAACAATAAAACATCCTCTTTCACCTAGGACCACTCATTCTGGCTGAAATCATGTTTGCATAAGATTTTAGTGACAACCTAAAATGAAATGGCTGACATGACCAGTTCACCCTGCACACCTTGGTGTGGCATGCTTCTCAATGTGCTAGCCACAGTAAAAGAGGGTCAATTCTTCACCTTCAAACTCAGAAATTATGCCATCCAGTAGATCTTTGATTTATATTTCCATTTATAATGCATAATATGTTGTATTTAAAGTGTCCATGGCACAACAATAGCGACAGAGAGATTAGTGTTTTCTCATTATTTGCAAAGGAGTTAAGTAAAACCCTCATTATCTGTGAATCCATTTTGAGCCAGAATTTCAAGAAGTCTGTGATGACATTGTCTCCTTAAGTCAGTTATTAAAAAATTTCTATACAATAACTCTAATAATTTTTTCCTTTTTATGAACACACCAACACGTTCCACAGAAGAAAAATTCTTTTCATCAAATATTTGAATCTACTACAGGTATCCCTCATCAAAAACCATAGATATGTTACAAAAAAAGTCTTGTTAAGGAAATTTAGTGACAGGAAAGAAGCATACACGATTCCAGCAGTAAAATTTCCACATTCTGGATCATTGACTGATTTGTTTGTGAGCTGTTTTACATCTATGGGCATCTATGTAGTTGAAATGACAAAATGACAAAAAATCCAAGTGATTCAAGATTGCAAACACCCAAAATCTTTGATAAGGCCGTTTTACACGGGGCATGGAATTGCTCAGATTAGAACGGCATTTATTTCTAAAATGGCTAGGAATTGCACAAAAGCATGAACAAAATTAGAACAGGGGCTATTTTGTCATCTCACATTCACTCATTTTGGCTCATGTGTTCTAGCATTTCACTCTTATGCAAGATGCATTTTGACTGCACCTTCGCTCACATGTCCAATTCTGCTATAGAATGGTAAAGCGAGCCTTACAGCTTCAATCCTGAAACATGAAAAAAGTCACCTTTGGCTGTAACGTACCAATCAGGAGGCACGAAAAAAAAACAAATACTGTGTTGTTTTACTGGAACGGAGGCATTCATAGTAGTGACCAACCCCAGCATCCACACCGGAAACTCATAACAAGCACCCAGTTAAGAGGAAGTTTTTGCAATGGATGAAGGTACTGTACGAGGTTTTCCTCAATTGAGGCATGTGCACTCACAAAACGCAAAGGAAACTGACAATTGAAGGGACCTTACAAAACTTCCTTTGGTTGAGAGAGACACATTCACTCTACATAAAGGAAATGTGTTTCCTTCAGACCACTCCAGCTGGGCAATGTACTAATGAGATTCTTGCCACTCACAGATCAAACTCCAGAATATCAATATTCAATTAGGGAGGAGGAGTAATGTCACAAAGAGCGTGTGGTTTGAATGAGAGTTTTGGCCACTTAGAGCAGAGGCAAAACAGCTGGAACTGTGGCATTTTTTAGTGTTCCCGCCCCCAAAACTTTCTGGTACCCCCCTCCTCCAAACTTATCTGCAGAACTTCTCCTGCTAAGGACTTTTTGTGCTAAGGTTTTTCGCGTAAAGGCCCTTCCACAAAGGCCCTGTCTCGGAAAATCCTGTCTCCAGAAAATCCTGCCTCCAGAAAATCTGCATCCGGAAACCAGCATTTGAAGCCAGCATCCAAAACCAGCCCCAAACCAGCCTACCTGCAGTGCAATACTTATATAGGACTACTGCGGAGGAATTCTTACTCCTTGGCAATGAAGGGGAAATGGGTGATGAGTCTCTAGTATGCAGTTTGGAGTGAGAAGTATTACCATAGTCCTATCACATATCTCTCTCCCTCCAACACCTCACCCCACTATGTCTCTCCCCTCCTTGTGTTCCAATGAATACCCCTCTGATTCGACTGATGTCTCCAACCCAGAAGTTTGAGGGGAATATTCTGGCTGGTATGCTGTTCACTCCAACCCAGGGATGATGTTTTGTGGATCAGCCTGTCAAGAGGGACAGTGACGTAGCTGATAGAACATCGCCCTCACTACCCCTCCGCTCCCTCTGAAAAACCCCTACCCTCAATCCTGTCTCGTGGTGGAAGAGCCAAGCTCTCTTCTGCTTGGGCACTCTTGTTGGACGGACGGCTAGTGGGACAGCCGATTTTAGAAAAGTTATACTGCTGGTATTTCGTTTGGTAATATTTCCTATGGGATCATTAGTTATCATCGTTGTTTTCTGTAATAATTCTGATTTTGAATACTCTACTTCGAATAGATATTGAACGAAAATACTCGTAAATTATTTTTGGCAATTTTTTTCTTGTGAGTGTGCTCTCTTGTTTGTGGGGTCTTTCCCTGATCCAGCTTGTGACCAACGGTTGGAGTTTTCCCGTCTGGGCTTACATGAACAATCGACCAGATTTAACGACGTAACGCCACAGAACGATAGATCGAGGTTCCGCTGTACATTGAATTGTCTTCATCTTTTCTTTACCCAGGCTAATAAAGAAGTGCCACAACAAGCTGGATCCTTCATTGAAATGAAGGAGGAAGATGGCTTAAACAAAGAAAGGGCAATAATAAGACACAGCCCAGTTATAACCAAGACAAATGGGTTGAACAGAGATTTCACACAGTTGTCAACAAGTCTACTCCATCATTTCTATAAGAATATTTCCAGTGTTGTACAAGTGATATTGACTGAAAAATATTAGTGTGGTTTAGCTTTCTGCTTCAAACTGAAAAAGCCCTCAACTGACGGTTGCATAACTATGAGTGACTTCCCATAAATATACTTATATGTATGACAGACACCCTCTTTCTTATAGCATCCGAGAAATTTGTACAAATGAAGGTGGTTCAAATCAGGTTTCACTGTGTATGAGAACATAACTTACCAACTCATTGTCCCTGGGCAGTACCAAGTCTGGCACAGAAATGTATATTTCAGTGGTTTGGGCTGAGCATGTGAGCTGTGAATTGTTTTCAATCACATTCTGAGTGAAGCCCTTAGTCTCCACAGAAGGCCCCAAATTGTCATCAGCTCCCCCTTCTCCTTCAAAACACTGCAGAAAAAGTAACAGTGAAAAAACATTTATCTCCTTACAAATACATGCATGGGATGCTCTAAATTAATATGAAAAAGGATGTTCAACGTACTGTCTATGCTTTCATATAAAAATGGATTGGTGTCAGCATGCCTGTTAATCAAGTTTTCGGTCTGGTAAATATGGGTCTCTTTGGTCGAATAAGTGATGTCTCAGCTGCTGGGGCAAAATTCATGTTTGTGCTTGTTAATGATTATTCCAGGAAGCCATTTTGCTATTTTTTTGAAATCCAAAAGTGAAACATTTGATAGATTCAATGAATTTAAAGCTTGGGTTGAGAACAGGACTGATAAAAGGATTAAGGTTGTAAGATCAGGCAATGGTCATGAATAACCTAATGAAATGTTTGATTATTTTTAAGGGTACAAGGAATAGAGCATCAGACTAGCACCCCATACACCCCTGAACAGAATGGTATGGCAGAACGTGCTAATCGCACAATATGTGTAATGACTAACCGTGTACCATATAGAGCTATTCAAGGTAAGACTCCACAAGAGTTGTGGGGAGGAAAAATGTTTTACTTCACTGCTTCTTGGGAATAAGCCCTATATTGACACTGATGTCGCCAAGATTCATCCAAGCAGGAGTGGTAAAACTGTGGTGCTGGCATCAAAATGAAGGGAACTTATTTTCAGAGCAAAAGATTTTAAACGTACTGCCTTTGAAGAGTTACCCAGGTTCCATGTGAGAGAAAGATATAAGATCAGGGAGAATGAAAACTGACAGGCTTTAAATGATCGACAGATGGGTATACGATCGCTTTGTGGAAGCCAGGAACAGGAATGAACTGGTGATGACTCGGACTTTACAAGAATCTGCTATTTCAGGGTGATTTCAGCACATGTCTCCAGGATTTGAATTCTATGCCAGTGCTACATGGGTTGCATCTTTTAAGAGACACCAAATTGTGAAATGCAAAATAAGAAAATATGTGTCCGCGAGCGAGCATCTACTGAAGAAATATTGCACAAAGCAAAGTAGCACACTAATATACAACAAAGTATGATATTATGGCCTCAGGAAAGTTGCTTTCTAAAGTTTTTATTGTGCATGTCATAACCTGCTGATGATTTTGGAAAGACAGCCATGAAAATTAAAATGCAAGATATCCCAAAAATATGAAAGAAAAAAAAGACCTTCCCATTCAAGTAGTTCATTACAATCTCTACTCCAACAGTTTTTCCATGCCCTTCCATGATAAAAATAAACTCCTCCATTGAGGAGAGGTTTACCCTCCATTGAGGGTAAGGGAAGGATAGGTTTACTCTTCCTATATCCTTCAGCAAGGGTACACGAAGGGTACTTTAGAACATTGGTGGGTAGGCCCTCTCCTTCCTGGAGTGTACGGGAAGGGTTTGGCCAGCCTCAATGAATGGTAGAGGAAGGATAGGTGTAACCTTCCTATACCCTTCAGCAAGGGAACACGAAGGGTATTTTAGAACATTGTTGGGTACACCCTCTCCTTCCTGGAGTGTATGGGAAGGGTTTGGCCAGCCTCAATAAAGGGTAGAGGAAGGATAGGTGTACCCTTCCTATACCCTGCAGCAAGGGTACACAAAGGGTATTTTAGAACATTGGTGGGTAGGCCCTCTCCTTCCTGGAGTGTAAGGGAAGGGTTCTGCCAGCCTCAATGAAGGGTACCGGAAGGGTAGGACTAATATAAAAACTAAAAATCCATAAATTAACATAAAAAATTAAAAACTCGCTAAGCAACTAAATTAAACTAATGGGGATGAGTTAAAAAAGTTATTTCTAAAATTATAAGACAAAAAACTTGGCCTACACATGGTCTTGAACCCTGAACCTACAAATAGGAGGATATTGAACTAGTGCCTAAACAACCTTGGCTTTCGAGGTACTGCTGAGATAATGCTTCTTAACAAAACTTATACTACAAAATCTTAAGATGAGATTCGCACCTGAGTCTATGTGGAAGAAAGCTGTGACTTTTTTTCTACCACACCTATTTCATTTCAGAAAATAAGATCGGCATACAAATACCGAACAACACCCTCGTCATATTTCATTGTCAGCCACACAAATAGGTTACATCCTAAAAATGTGAATGAAGAACTTCTAAATGAGCTTTTTCCACACAATTATAGAATTTATTGTGTACAGTGGCTTTGCCAGGAATTTCGTTCGGGGGGGGAGGTGTCCAAAATGGGGTGGGGAAATTTTTGAAAAACAGGATACTAAGTAATGGGTTTCCAACTAAATCAAACACTTTCCATGATCGAAAAAACTTCAATAGTTAAAGAATTTTTTTTAAATCCATTATTTTTCAATATTTGTTTTCTTTTATGAAGGAAAACGATTTATATTTCGGGGGGCGAGGGTACGATTCAAAGACTGCTTACGTTCTTGTACAGAACTCAATGCTCTTTAGCATGTGAAAGTAGCTGAGGAGACACTTTCAGGATATGATTTCCTTAGTTATAAATGTTAAGTCCCAATGAAGGGTAGACAAAGGATTTTTCTATCCTTCCCTTACTCTTAATGGTGGGTAGGGCATGGGTTGTGCCAGGGTAACTACCCACCATGAAGGCTACTACCCTTCCTTAACCCACCATGGTGGAGTTTATTTTTATCAGGGTTCAAATTCATTAAACAAAATATATCTATAAAATGAAATACATCCCATTCCCTACGCCATGAAGCTACATATTAACAAAAAATTATCTGTACGTACAATACATGCATTTTCAAAAAAGTTGACCAAAAAAATACATAATGAGAATCAAAATTATCACCTCATAGATTCAAGGCCTGTGTACACCACACAATAACATGTGCAAGTTAATGTGTGAATGCATGAAAGATGAATGCAAGAACCAAATCACACAGGTTCTATTTTCTATTCATGCAATCACACAAGTTGTGTGTTACAAAACGCATTCTTGTGTACACTCCTGGATTCATTTATTTTAGACAATAATTAGCACAGGTAAATTCATAGAGTAAACAGACCTTTACACAAAAACCGTTATGCAACCATCCCTACCGATAAAAAAGCAATATAGAGTTTAATATCCCCAGCCACAATTATGACGATTCTTACATGGGACAACTTCTCAATACATAAAAAATAGAATTTCACAATGAATACATCTCTTAAAATTAGGATAACAACATAAATGTGCCCGTTTCTACAGTGTAATAACTAAAAACCACACTCTCGACATATAAAAACCACATACACAATAAATAAAAAACACACTATTGGGTACATGATTTTTTATAGCACCAAAATGATGTACACAGAATATTATTATCGAAGAATTGTTTGAATTAACGGTTTATATAAGCAGAGACATAAAACATTTGATAAACAACTGACATAGATAATTTTAGCAAATAATATTGTCATCAAATCGATCCGATATATTGCAAATATAAAAAATGCATATACTTAATATTGTAACATTGCAACGAACAAGTACACTAAATAGCCAGGTATGTAAATTAAATTTTCTTAAACTGTTCTAAACATTTTCGATCGATTGGTTGAAATATTCCATTGGATATATCTTCGGGTATTACAACTTAAAAATGGTAAAGAAACTTCTTTAAGTCCGCAAGTACGATTCTATAAATTATCTTAACTGTACGTGCTGGAATTTTAAACCACACAGGAGGTGAAAAGCAAAAGAAATAAATCGAAAACATATTCCACAAAAGCTTTCACGTTCATTGCTATCTATTTTGAGTTGGTCATTGATGAACTCAAATTATTCACTTTTTTGCCATGATTGAATTATAAACACTGAGTTATACCAAAAGGAAAAAAAACGACGTCACCATTGAGTAACCAACTGCGAGTTAACTAATGCCTCGTCAGGATTGACTAATTCGGAAACACTATGTGGGACATTGGACTCTTTTCACTGCTCAGTCAATCATTGCACAAGGGCCTACCATCAAATATTGTTCATTAACAAATTTAATGCTCCATTAACTTTTGATCCCTAATCACAGGAATTTAAGCAAACGTTGCATGTACCAGTTTGTCACAGTCATAAAGCATTATCCTTTGCCCGTCGTGGCGAGTGATTCATCAAATACGCAATTAAGCTACTTTTTAAAGTCATTGCTATAACCAGTTTAACCAATAACTACAAAAATATTGCTAAATTTTTCATTCTCGTCGATATGAAATTGAAACTACCATGACCGGGCTACACGGTACATAATCACGAACAAGTTAATATCTGTTTGCGAGAATGATTTAACATTATTTGAAAGTTACACGAGGATTCCAATGAAAAAAATGAGAAGCACTCACCCTGAAGTAATCTCTGGACGAAAATGTTCTCAGTTCTGCGTCCGATTTGTGACAAATATTTCTGAAATCGTTGAATTCGATGAGCTTTTTCAAGCACAGTGGACATAAAGTGGCAGGCAGGCCATCTCCCACAGCAACCTGAGAAGGGAATGAAAACATTTGCAAGAGATTTTAGATGTACCGTGGAAAATATGTTCATAGAACGGAATAAAACAAGAGGTAAGGAAATCGATAACATGTAACCCGCCACTTACTTTTAAGTCGACTAAATCATATAAGGCATCCTCTACAGTTATCTGGCTTGCTACAATAGAAGTGAATATGTTATAATAATAATCATTTTTCTTCAGGCAAAGTCTGCACGGGGTGCCCTCGGAATTCCTGTATAGAGACTCTGAGTAATTCCCAGTGGTAGCACTCATGATTTCACAGCAATAACTATTTCCGTCTCTAAACCAGTTCACTCCTCAAGCAAAGCATCCACACAGCACTCAGTGATTACTAAATTCGTAATAAATTACGATCATTTCCATGGCGTACACCAATGTAAAAACATTTGAATTACTAAGATAAAGGGCGTGTTAAGCTCACATTTAAATATGACCTCAAAAAGAAATCACATCGCAGCAGAGTAATCAGCAAATATTTCAACAAATTCCATGTTTGTTGACGCACTAAGTTATAATAGATCAGATAAGCAAGGTTTAGCTCAGATACCGAACTTTAGTTGCATGTTTTAGCACTAGAGGATAACGTACGCAGTTGGCCTACAATCGATAAATGAGGTATTTGCAACGACTAGCGATAAATTATTTAGCTCTATTGCATTATTTTTAACAGGAATATTTAATATTGTTTAAAATTAAACTTTCAAGATATTTTGTACCCTTTTTCATATTTAAAGACCGTAAATTAAATATGAACGTGTGGAAGCTGAAGTCGGGCTTAAATTCAGCTTCTGGCCTAAGCATTGAATATTAATGAAACAAAACTTATAAACCCACCATAAATTGAAATAAAATTGATGAATATGTATTAATTGCTTCTTTATTTTTTCAATTGGAAAGAAAATTATCTTGAAACGCGGATGATTGGCCTGTTCTATAGGTGTGCTGTTTGCGGATAAAATGGCAACTAGATATCATCGATTCTATACTGAGGCTTGATTGTATGTTCTTCTATTAACAAAGACGTTGCTAATGGGTCTTCGTCGTGCATGTTGTGTTCGTAAGATTTACAATCATGTCATAAATTGTTGAAAATATCCTCAGCCCATGCTATTGAGTCGTGAAATGTCTATCAGGAGATTGTTGTTTGTTGTTGGCGTCGTTGGTCCTTTCGTTGAGCATAATAATTATAAGCATTTTCATTTTCAAACATCAACGTAGTGAATGTTGTTTCCTTGTGAGATTTTGAGATCTTTGTCGGTGAGTAGATGATGTCTTTGACGATATACCTGATTTAAACAGTGAATGAGATTTTGAAGTGAAGACATGAGTCGCACCAGCGGGATTTTCACGGAATCTTCAGGAAGGAATTGCAGACTTTGTAGGAAGAGTCATGATCATTATTATAACATACATATTCACTTCGAATGTGGGATGAAATATAGCTGTAAAGGATGCCATACATGATTTAGTCGGGTTACATGTGAGTGGCATATCAAATGCAATCGATCTTCTTTGGTGCTTACTTCATTTTGTTTTTTCCAAGATAACTACGACTTACGTTGACGTATAATTTGTTTATTAATATATCAGATTGCTGTGGGAGATGGCCTGCCCAGTACCATGTGTCCACTGTGTTTGAAGAAACTTACGGAATACAGCGTCTTCAAAAAGATCTGTTTAGAATCAGACGTAGTTCTTAGAAAAAGTTTGCAGAGTAATTGTTGCAGGGTGAGTACTTTTCCTTTTTTCTTATTCGATGACTGGCGTAGTATAGGTTTGGCAGAGTTGAAGGTGACACTCTTCGGTTTTTGTCGACTACAGTAGGAATGTAGAAATATAAATTTTGCGGACTGAAATAGTCATGGTATGAAGTTTTGAGGATAAACTCTATATTGTAATCGATTACCCTCTTGGTGGTGGAGAAAAATAATGTTGTAGAACTACCAGTGGCCATTAAATTGAATACTGACTGAAAAGATACTTCGATTAACGGTCAAAAGATAATTTAGCACACATTTTGTAAATCTACAATAAAAGGTTACATGAAAGGCCCTCGTCCATGATACACGGAAAAGTCCAATATCCCATGAACGGTTTTTCCCTCTATGTGAGCCCTTGGCAAGATGCTATTTATGTTGCAGTTGGTTTTTCAGTGTCAAAGACTGAAGACGTTCCGTCTTCTGGCAAAACTTAGTGTTTACTAGACAATAATATTCAGGAAAGTATGGGATTCAAATTCACCATTTATCAATTTAGCAAGGCAATGCACACACATGGCTCTTCCATACTCCATTTTTTTAGGAGCGAAGAACCCTCTGACCATATGCTGCTAAATAATAAAATGTGAGAGACCTTGAAAATAGTTTGTTGATCGGTTGTCAAATATAGTTGCAAGTGAATGTAAACATATTATATTTCTTTTTTCTGTGTAAGAAAAGTTTAGAGCATAATTCATAATTGTTGCATGATTGGTTTTGCAAGTTTTAAGGATGTGAATATCTGGGTTATTCAAAAAGATATTTTCATGAAATAATTTTGTAAGAGAAGATGACTTTGAGGTTTCTTTTTTCTTAAATAAGGTTCTTGGTGCAACGGTAAAGGCCTGTTTACATTGCACCTACCTGTACTTGTTAATGTCTTCATGTAGGAATGCATAAATGGACACAAAAATGCACCGTTCGACCACCCAAGTTGTATAAATGCCCGAAGAAAAAGTAGAACATGTTCTAATACTGCTCATGCGTTTGTACTTATTCCATTCTGGTCTACTTTAATCGCCCACACATTATTTTATACTAGTGTATGCATGTTGTGCACAGGCCTGAAAAGAATGGTGGTTATTTTTTTGCACATGATTGCTGTGTTATTGTTTTTTTTCTGTTACAAGGGTTATTTGAAAAAAATCGTGATAAATAAAATATTTTTAGCATAGAAGATGATTTAATGTGTCGTTTTTGACACTGTATTAAGTAGGTAATTAATGGTATTACTCCCACTCATCTCTATGGTTTGGTTTAATAATAGTGGAAACCATACCTTTGGTCATGTAAACTCTAAAATTTTCTATCCTAGATAGAATGTATCACAACTGATTATAATGAGGGTTGTATACATGCAGGCATACTAAAATTGTAATGAAAGAACTGACAATGCTGATTTAAGTAAAATCTATGGTAATCTGGATAGTCAAAGTTGATGTAAATATAATAAAGGTGATTATGATATCACAAATGAGCAACTTACATACAAATGGAACAAGTACATGAAGGTGTGTCAGATATATTTCGTTAATTTGTTTATAGAATTTTGATTGTATTTTTTAGAATTCAATAATGGAAATTTTTTACAACGTAAAATAAGTTTTGAGTGCTTGACCATTTTTAACCCTTTCGCGCCGGACGTGGGGTGGAGCCGACGGGCATTTTATATGCAGAACACCTGAGGTCGTGTATAGCTGTCGCAGAGGATGGAAAGCGAACGCAGCAGTAGCTATGGTCGGTGGTATTCAGGCCCGGCCCGGAGACCCAGCTTAGCGAGACCCTTGTGCCTCCCCTTAGGCAATTAAGCCCGACCCTCCCACTCATTTATGATCCTTCCTTGAACTTGCGGTGAAGTGGTTGAAACGGCAATGGTTTTTGCAAAGAATAATTTGTTGCAAACTCAAATGTTTATATATTGTAATGAATTCTTCATTTTGTTCTGTGCCTAGGCAAATTTTAAATGAAATTTTAGAGTTATTTTTAACAAACTTCTCATGTGAATGCTTTAATACCTTGTTCTTTCATCTTAGGGGATGAAAAATATGTAATGGGGAGATGCTGTTGTTTTATAGTTTTATCGCCCATGAATGTTACAATCCAAATAACTTCCTACATTACATACCCTTTATTTTCTGATCCATTCATTTTCCCCCGAGTAATTACTAATGCGCCGGTATTCTAAAGTAATGTAACTTGTATATCCAACTTCGTACCTGCGTTAATGCCCTATTGTTAGCTACTCATTTTGGGTGGAAAATGTGCTCAGCTAACTGACGATGTCTCGAGTAAACTATGCGGAAAAACCAAACCTTCCACTCTCACAATGATATCGCACGTGCATTCATACAGTCCAGGTGTTGAGCGCTAATGATATTTTCGCCAAATTTTTCGATGACCCTTTATGATTCTAAGAAAAGCGATTTATCGATAAAGCGATTTATCGATAAAGCGATTTATCGATAAAGCGATTTATCGATAAAGCGATTTATCGATAAAGCGATTTATCGATAAAGCGATTTATCGATAAAGCGATTTATCGATAAAGCGATCTATCGATAAAGCGATCTATCGATAAAGCGATTTAGTTATCACTGTGCATTAGCAACTTTGCTCTAAAATCTAAAATAGCCCCAGAAAAGTCATCTTGTGGTGCACAAGATATAAGTTGTATTGTTATGCATTAAAAACACCTCACTTAGCCTGAAATGTGCTAGTATGACACTCTTTAGGAACATGTTTATAGTTATGTGAGGGGTACCTGAAATAGAAACAAAAATATTATGGGAGGAATTTTTTCATTTGCATGGTCTGATTTACTCACAAGAAGGCAAAAAATTAAAATGAGAGAATGGACTTAGTTTTAAATTATCATTTTTTGCTATGACATTTGAAGACTAATTCATGATAGAGTTTTTGAAATTCCTTTCATCCACAGCTCAAATCCACACTCAGATATTTGGGAGATTACTTTACTCGGTTGCAAATACTTTGGGTACTGTTTGTTAGAAAACTTGTATGTTTACTCAGTGTGGCCTGATGGTGTGCTGTCTATGGCGTGAAATGCAGCCAGTGCTACATTAAGGCCGCTTTCAGACAAAACAACTTTTCACCAGCTATCATTCACAGCATGATATGCTCAGTGGTACGAAATGGTGGCATGCTCAGTTCCAGTTTAGATTGACCAAATGCTTAAGTCTGCTCCTGAATCATTGAAATTAAGCCAAATGAGTTAGGCTTAAATTTTCAGCATTCTTTCAGTAGCAGGCATTGGAGTTTATTTTTGGTCTCTCTGTTTATGCCTCAGCATGCCTCATGTTAAAGGAGATTCCATGGGTGATGGTGTGATCAGCAACAGCACTAGTTTTTTTTACCTAAAATAATTGAAGGTTAAGGTTGACTGATTCTCTCTTTTATAAACTCTTACCAGCTGCATTGAAGACATTATGCATTGCATAATAGTATCAATAGGTATTCAATTGAGCCATTGGTTCTAAAACTAGCAGATATTTGCATCGTTAAAGCATCATCTTCAATTTTCATGGTTTTTAAAATTTGTCACTCTCAAACAGATGGGAATAATTTTAGCATCCTTGCATCCAAACTGTGAGTCATTGGAATGAAAAATAAGGGATATTAAGGCTCGCAAACTTGGTAAACATGAATTTAAGTGCAATAATTATAATGAGAATAGACTAACATGTAATGAATGAAGCACCATGGAAAAGGATTTTTATGACCTATCGCAACTGTGTACTCTCTCTCATGCTTCTGGTGGCAATGAAATTGATTGTTTCGTTCAGGCAAAAGAGCTCCTCAGAATTGGTTTTCTTGTTTAGTTATACACGTTGAATTAAATTTATCACATTGGTATGTACAATGTAATCTTGAATTCTTTGAATGAGGACTATTTCCTGGTAACCTTTGGTCATAAATCTCATCTAAGATAACAGTGTCTCCATGGGTTTCCATTACTATGTTGGGCAGTGTCTTTTACTGTTGCGAATTTATTTGATCTAAATGTGTATAATAACATTTATTTTTTCAGGGTTTGTCAGCCTGCTGCTATTAAAATACAAGCCATGAACATTTAATGATACCCTTCCTGGGAACTGATGCACAGCTGTTGATGTTCATATTTTATATTGCAACTAGTGCCAGATTGATCTCAAACATCATCCCAAATTTTATGCAAATTATTTGTTGACTAAAAAGCAGATAGTTCTGTTTGATTTGTCTGTAGTGTTTATAAATTTGAATAAGGATATCATGAATCAATGTAAATCACCATTTTACTCCAAAACTGATAATTTGGTTGTGCATCTGGGAAGACTTCCTGAATGGATCAGTGAACAAAAAACGGTGAAAGTGTTCATAAAATCTCAGGAATGTGTAATTACCTCTCTACCATCTTCTATAACATGGAAGGAATATCGATTTATGAACAGCTTTTGCGGGAAAAACTTGTTGCCGTCACAAAACCAAGATTTGGTCAATGGCCAGAGGTTAACTCACTCTACTGGTGGGAACGTGACAGTGAATTTCATGGCCAAGTTACCTGATGACATAAATTGTTGTTGTAAAGTAATAGGGGCTTGCATTAACCCTTTCCTTGGATTTGATTGGTGTCATCATGCAATCGACTTACTGAACAATGAGGCCTTCCAGTGTCTTAGAAAAGTACAGGAGAACATGGATTTTGTGCTTAGTATGGCCATCACTGAAGCTCAGTGTTCTGATGTAGAGTGCAAAGAATGTATATTGCTGATGGATGCACCGTGGCTAGCAGCATCAAATCCTGGAGGCAGCCTGGTAAGTTTTTGAGAGCACCAGGGAAAAGGTGGGAGTGAAGTTAAGTGGAATACATGTGGTCAAGTTATTAAAGAGTGAGGAGACATAATTTTGTTCTGGTAATGGTCCACTGAGTAATAGGAAAGCAGAATGTGGTAAAGACTTTTGTGGTCGGGGATGCATGGGTTGCAGATAGAAAGTTAAGGGGAAGTGTGTGCATTGTGGCCATGCTGATTGCATGTTTTCAAAACCTTCTTTAACTGCTTCTAATTTTACCGCAAGAGACCTCATTTTCCTAACAGATTTTAGTGCTGAGAGATCATCTGAGAAGAGAGGGATCAGTTTGATGGCAGTCAATAGTGCATAATATTGGGGAAATATTAAGATTCTTTATTGCTAGCCTATTAAGTATTCAGGGAGTGTGTTGTTCTCCAATATGTATCCTGTTACCTGGTCGATGGGAAAAGCTGGTTTGCTTAAAAAGTTTTAAATCTCTTTCTCTCTCCCAATGTTGAAATTTCCTTTGCTGCTTGGTAATTCATGGAAGAGGCTCTGGTATTCAGCCAAAATGTCCCTTCTCTGCTTCACGTCTTTCTTTTCCAGCAGTTATTTGGGTAGAATTCTTAAATAAACCAAAGAATAAAATGTTAGCTGAAGAGTACACCTTAATAACCATACCTCTGTATGTGTACTATTGTCACTCTGAAATATCCTCACCAACGCCTCGTGACAGTGTTTTCTAGGTCTTTGTCCTTAAATGCAGTTGAAGTGGAGTGGCTTAGCAATGCATGCTTGGTCCTTCAATCTAACATAATCTTTTCTAGTAATAGAGGTAAGATTTCAATAATCCTGTTTCATTATATCTAGGTGTGCCCCTAATTTGTTGACTTTGAAGAAGGTGATTTGTTTATCTCCATTACTTTCTCTGCAGAGTATCAAAGAAGAGGAGACAGGTGATGACAATTTACGGTCTTCTACTGACTCACAGGACTGCTTGCAAAGTGCAAATGAAGGCACTTCACAGCTCCCATGTGCATTCCAAACTACTGAAATATACATTCCTGTGTCAGACTGCCAAGAAACGAGACCAGATGCTTTGGTAAGTTTTATTCTCACCTACAATTACACCTGAGTTGGACGACCTTGTGTTGTGTAAATTTCTCATCTGTATAATGAAAATGGGTGTGCCTGACATGAATAGATGCTATTCTCAATTCTATTCTACAACTCTCAGTTGTACAGAACAGCAAGTTTATGCGAGTCAAATAGCCTAATCACTATTATCTATTTACACTTGTGGCAATGTTTGTTGTGGAACAGTGTTAATCTTATGGCAGAAATTTGCATGGCAAATGCACTGAGATAGCTTGAGCTTGCTTGCAAGCTAATAAATATTCTTATGTATAACACTGATTGGTTTCAAGATACTTCCCTGTTTGTTCAATCTTCCCGCTTCACCTTGATTATGAAACGTGCCTAAACTCTCATGTTACCTCTTTATATAACGAATGAGGACCGAATAAGTCTTAGGTAACCATGTGATATATAATTTTGGTTCACTGTGTCCCCTTATATGTTATATCTTTGCAGTGTACATAGAAGGCTAAGTTCTTAAACGTTAATAATCGAACAGGTGTAGGTGAAGTGAGAAGAGACAAGTATTACTTTTGTGATTTTTGCAGTGATTCTGGCAATTAAGACTAATCTTATGAATATTCTTGGAGCTTATCCTGCAATTAAAAAAATTAAGTCTTATGGGTCTTGAAATGTAAAGAATATGGGATAATAAGCAATGCATCAAAGAACCCAATGCCACTTTGGAGGTGGAGCTAGAAGAGCGGGTATTTTTTTCCTGCCGAGGAGCCCCATTCCCTCACTAAGGACGTTTCTCTAGAGATGGATGGGTAAATGTGACGTGGTAGAGTGCGGCAGATGAGGGTTCACTCCTGGATTGGTGGGAAATAATGAAGTATGGGTTATAGATAGTAAGGAAGAAGGAAAACTCTGAGCTCTACTAAGGTGCAGGGAATCCATATGAGGGTTGAAGAAGATTGTTAGGTTGTTGCCCTCTATAAATACTACAGGATACATTTCAAAGGTAATTCAATTCATTGCTTTTCTATGCTCTCTCTAGCAACCTTGAATACTCTGTTGCCAATATTGAGTAGAAATTGTGCAATCTACACTTACTGCAGTGTAACCTAAAATGCTGGTCTCAGAAGTGGCGGCCGAATAAGGTACTTGCCTGCCAAACTGACCAAATGCACCATTTTTGGGGTGGTGAAGATATATATATGGACTACTCACACTTTTTTCATTCATTATTGTAGGAAAGCTCAAATTTCTGTTGAACTTTACACATAGCAAGGAATGAGGTTTGTGTTTCAAGAGCCAGGTGTAAAACTGTGATTGAATGTGGATATCATTATATTAAGTACCTATTGTCATTTGTAAGAAGTATCCTAGAATACTTAAGGATTTGGTGGATTTTTCCCACAGGAATATATGCCTCTTTTTACAGATTTAAGTATATATTGGAATGACTATTAAGATATATCATAGAAGACTTTAAGCATTTGGAGGAATCTGCGGTCAGTTATATTAACTTCATTTTACAGATCTATTAGCGGCTCGAATCAAACAGTAATTAATATTCAATATGGGTTTTTAACACCTTAATATTAAAAATTGCACCGGTTAGAGCCTGAATTAAATTTTTTGCTTTGTTATGGAATTCCAATAAATAAACTCCATAAAATTATTGGAAAAAATGCTTAAGCGCCTCCTTAAGGTCATGCTGTAAACAAAAAAAGTGTGTCAAAATTTGAAAAGTATTTACTCATTCTCTCACCCATTGGATTTTTATGATCTCATAATTTTGATTGAAAGAAGAAATAACATTGGGCATAATTATTTAAATGAAATAACAAATAATGGAAAGGATGGTAAAATTATTGCTGAGGTTGAACTAAATGTTCCTGACTTTGAAGTGGGAGAGACAAGAATCTCATGATTACATGCATTTGGTCAGCTTGAGTGGTCTTAGGTGAAAAGGGAAGTTTTATTATTACCATTCAACACATCCAGTGCAGAGCACGTCAATTGGCTTGCTCTGCTAGAAGGCTTATAGGCCTTTTCTCCATACATAACTAATATCCACTTCTGAGTCTTTTGATTGTGTGTATGGCCTTCAACAGGCTTCCCTCTTTCGAATCGTGTGCTCTGTTGGTAAAAAGCAGTATTTGAATGGAATTTATGTTGCAGAAACCTCCTGCTATTTTTCTGCCTTAATATATCGGCCAATTTTGATGACTTAAATGAAAATCAGGCTCGCATTGAATGTGTTGAAGAGGGTCTTAGTACTATTATTTTGCCTTTATTTCGTGACACCTAGCATTCTATTCTAGTTTCATGTGAAAGGGGAGAACGAAGACCCTCTCAGTGAAGGAAAGTATCCAGCGATGTACACACCAGATCCACCGGAAATATCAAGGGATGTCACAGATCCATTGGCAACTGATGAATTGGTGAGTGTACTCTTGCATGGGTCAGTGAAGTTGCGCTATCATACAAATTCACTCCATGGTTGAATATTCCCAATGCCACTCAGCAGGAAAACAACATTTTCCCTAAGTTGATGATAGTTGAATCATAGAGTACAGAGGTGTCATTTGTGACTGCACCCTTCAAAATGAACTATGCTTTGTAATGAAAAGAATAGGTGTGTTCTGCCACTCAACTTTGCTCATTGCTGGTGCGATCCAATGAATGCCACATTCACTCCAAGATACTGTGGACAGAAGTGTTGCGGAGCAGCACGCAGTGGCTATGTTTGCTACAGGAATTTCTTTTCAGGTGGGTCAAGAGCAAAGTCAAAATGTAGGATGAATGAGGGGGGCTTAACACATTAAGAGATGGTTTTGATTGCAAATTGAGGCTATAATTATCATTGAATATTAATGATTATGATCGAATATCTTTAAAATGAGATTTTTCCAATATCCTGGTTCCACAAAGTAAAGCAACAAACTTGAGACTGAATTTGTCACACCTACCCCACATGCCATGAATGTTGATGAAACTCATTACCCTGGACAGTAAAAAGTATTTAATTGCTTTAAAAAATGTTGAATTTGGCACTTTTTTCTGGTTTTCCAACAATGGGAGCACATATATATCCCAAACAATTGAAGTTTCAACTTCATTAATAATATTTCCAGAAATTAAAAATAAATTGATCTCTTACAAGAAACTAAATATAAGTGAAGTAATAACTTATGAATATAAGTTTTATTTTTATTTGCCAAAGTTGATGTTAATAAAACGAAGTATAACCCGAAATGCACTAAATCTCTTACCAAATTCTCTGATATTGAATATATATGTTTTCTGTAAATATGTTTTAATGCATGGGTACTGAAATCATATGCCAGGTACTCCCTACAGATAAGTCATCATTACAAATAAGATGGTATCAGGAGGTTGACATCTCCAGAATATTGCTCTGAGGATCATTTTTGGCATTTCACAAATTTTGCAGTGCAAAAAAGAGGCGTTTTGATTATAGTAAAGATAACCAAATGGCAAACATGCAAACTAATTTTTAAGCAGTTAAATTTCCTTACCATTACTTCCTTGAGACAGCTTGCAGAGTAGACTGTAGATTTAGACAAACACTATACATAAAAATCAACCTCTAATTTTATTCCTGTGAGTAACTCAACAAGGTGTTTCCTGATTTTTCTAACTCTCTCATTATTTGTGTACTTATTATATGTGGATTCTTGTGCAGCCTTTGACCTCTACTCCTTTCCAAGAAGAACGGTTGGAATGTATGGCTGAAAGCACAGGAGCCATCATGGCAGACTTTGACTGGAAGCTAGTTGGAGTTAAGGAAGAACCATCCCTAGAGGAGAAAGATGCTGCCAAGGTATGCCAGACATTCATCTAATCTATTAATATTTAGGTGTAGGTGATACATATAAGGAGACATGGTGACTGATGTTCATGACTTGAATGCTAATCAGAGGTGATAAATTTTAATGTAGTAAACCGTAATGCACAAACTGTAGGAATGTTTTCTCTTTGGATTTTTTGCACAATTTGTGCTTTGTGGGTGACTCCTGCTACAGTTATTGCCGTGGCTAATCCTGGTGTACTTAAAAGTATTCAAGACCAAATGCCTCTATGTGTTCAAAGTTCAGACTTTGCTCTCCGGCTGTGGTGCCATGTGCACGACTTGGAGTGCTTTTGGCATCATATGCTCAGCATTCCAGCATCACCTTGTGCAGTATAGTCCACAAATATCCAGAGGGGACGGCTTGGAATGTTCACTGGCTAAAAACACTCAGGTGGAAATCGAGGGATTGGAGCTCGAATCCAGGTGTAGGTGAATGACTTTTTCCCTCTGTGGATTTTTTCACGCAATAGGGTGGTTTCCTATTATTATTTTATTGCCTAATTCGAAAGATTATTACTCCTGGAGTACGTATTTCACGCTCTTAGATTTTTAAATGACAGTATCTATTTTTCGCGATTAAATGAAAAGTGAAAATTTTCAAGCGCGCGAAAACGCGACGCATAAGTTTAAATGCCGGGAAATCTGTCGGTGCGTCGTATTTCTGGTTCCCCCTCCCGCCCGGTGAGGTGACCTTGAGGCGAGGCTTAGCGCTGATACGTCGCAGGATGCTGGCAGGTAGCTGAGTACCCTTCTTGCAGGTAGCGCTTTGCTCAATTAAGGATTATTAATACCTCATCAAACAAAGAAAACTTTCCGACCCTATCCAGTTTTAATAAGTGATTATTAAGTTATGTTTTCCTGAGCTCTGTGCCTCATGCATGCATTGGTAACCTCAGACGATGTATAACTCCTATCTTCTCCTATAGAAACTAGGTCCCTGTGACGTCACGTGGAGTGGCATCGCATGGACGCCAATCTGGTCCTTTTCAAATGAGGATAAAAATGAACCATTGCCATTCGTCTAAACCGGCATTTCTAAAACGAAATAATTTGTATATTGTGAATACACTAATGGTGGGTAACGAATCGCAATTATTTCCTTTTGTTTTCTTTGATGAAGGAAACTACCCTATTTACAACTTTCATTCAGTTGAGAGCCAATTGTGGTGTTACAATCACTGTTAGAGGCTATGCATTGTGATTGGCTGCAAGAAAATACTAGCAACGAAAAAAGCGATGGGATTTCCATCCCTCGAGCTGTTGAGATAATAATCTGTAAGAAATAATAAATAATGGAAATAGCAGTTAAATACTACTGGAGTTGAACTGCAAGCAAGGAGTCATAAAAAAAACTTATGAGTACATGCTTTTGGCTAGCTGAAGTGGTCTCAGCTGGTAGAGGAGGTTTTATTATTATTTTATAGAGGTTATTTTTATTGGTTGACTTATATTTAGTGACACTCAGCATTCTCTTTTAGTGTCATGTGAAAGAGGAGAACAGAGACCATCGTATGGAAGAGAGTTATTCCATGCTGCACGTACGAAACCTTGCCGGAATAATGACTGATGTCACGGATCCATTGGCAACGGATGACGTGGTGAGTGTACTTTTGCATTGTTTAGCTCAGTTGTGCGATGACACAAATCCATTCTCGGGTGGAACATCCCCAGCACCACTCAGCAGAGAGGCGAGACATTTTTCCTCCCTTGATCTAACAGGAGCAGAAATGCTGTGTTTTTCATGAACGAATCATTTAAAATGAATGAATCGTTGCAACGAATAATTAGGTGTATTTTACTATACTGGTAGCTTATCTTACTATTATTTTTAGGTTTGAAACTATTTCATTGATTTTCATCAATTTTTATTGGAAAATCACAAGGAATTTTTATAGTTAAATGGGCACGGGCCATGAGAGGCGGAGATACCAGGAATTGACCCACTGGATGAATCAATTCATCCACTTTCAGGGCCACTAGATCACACCAGGGTAGTATAAGTCTTTGGCTCAATGGAGGCAGACTCAGGCTGTGCTTTCTCCAAACAGCTCTCCTCACCCACATCCTTCTCCTCATGCTCTTCTTCTTACTCTGGTGACGAAGTCATCTGTGGGTTGAAATACGCCAATCGTTGCATTATAAGGTGTCCCTCAACAGATGTCATATGATCAGTCTCAACATCTCCTTCAACTGAGCGGCAAGCATTGAAAGTTTTACCCTAGTCGCGACATGTACTATTAACCACTTAATACTTCTGGGGAAACTGAGGATCAATGTCACCCCTAAATCCTCAGATGCCAATGTGCACTGCATCTCAGCTGCTTGTATTTTCTCCATTCCATTACAGCCATGAAAAGGGGCCAAGCAATTGAAATGGACTACTCTTGGCTTCCCTCTTGGAAGTTTCTTGATCGTGTACACCACATCATTGATCCTGGTAACTACCTCATGCGGTCCTTCCCACTGTTTCTGGAGCTTTGCTGAGTACCCACAAATCATTTTTGGGTTGTAGAGCCACACCAAATCTCCTGCCTGGCAGCCACCGTGGTCAGTCTTGATATCATACCTCTCCTTCATTTTGCCACTTGCTTCCTCAAGATTGGAATGCACTCTTTGATGGGTTTCATCCATACTCTTCCTGAGCTTTGTGATGTAGTCTTCTATCTCAACATCCTCTCCAGGCCTGCACCCAAATTGGAGATCACAAGGCAAAAGCAGATCTCTCTCAAAAATTATGCGAGCGGGTGTCTCTTTGGTTCTCTCATTGAGAGAACTTCGGTAGGCCACAAGGAAGAAATGGAGATGCAGGTCCCAATCATGTTGATTGTCTGGAACCATTTTCGTCAGGTATCTACCTAGTGTTCGGTTCATACGCTCAACCATGCAATCAGACTGTGGCTGAAGTGCTGATGTCCTGGTTTTCCTGATACCCATCAACTCACACACTCGGGTGAATACTTCTAACTCAAAGTTTCTTCCCTGATCAGAGTGAAGCTCTAATGGGACACCAAAATTTGGAATTGATTTGGAAAGGCATATGCTTCAACCCACTTACTGAAAGGGTCCATGGCTACAAGAGTGTATTTGTTCCCATCCTTTGTCAGAGGAAAAGGTCCAGCTATATTAATAGCCACATGCTCAAAAGGTGTGCCCTTACATTGTAGGTCCTCATTGGCGCTCTTCTCTTTTTCAGTGGACCATTTTCCGCTGAGCACACTGTACATTTCCTACAGCATTCTCTGACGTCCTCCTTCAAATTTTGCCAGTAGAATCTCTCCCGGACTTTTTCTAGTGTCTTTTGTAGACCAAGATGTCCTCCAGAAGCACACATGTGCAGACTCTTCAAAACCTCAAATATGCGGTTTTGTGGAACAATAACCGGCTGCCTTTTTTATTCCTCCAGTTGAATTTTCAATCTCCCTTTTGAGCACACCAGCATCTTCCGCAATCGAGTTCCCCTGAGCCCAGTATATCTTAACACATGGTGAGAGAGGAGCCACTTCCTGCCAAGCTGGTCTTCCTTCGCGAGAAAATTTCCATCTCCAGAGATATTTGTGGTTAGGATCTTCCTCCTGGTGTTCCCGAAGTTTGTCACTTTCCCAAAGATCAGCAACCACAGTAGTTCTTCTCAAGGTGCCTTCCTTGTTGTCATGATGTTAGCAAAAGGATGCTACTTTTTTTATTGTTTTCGGGGTCTTCTGGTCGCGGGTAGACAGCTGCCCCTCCCTATCAACCCTATTTAGTTTACCTGCACCTTATCAACTGATTTCGCAGTGCACTTATTCCTTTTGTGCCCAACCTCACCACAAGCCCAGCATCGAATTTTCCTCTTCTTATTTTTTAAAATTTCCAACAACATCTTCAATATCTCTTGAATACTACAAGCTCCAATGGCATCAGCTTCCATAGCTCGTACTTGGAAATGTCCTGTCACTGATTGCCCAGACGATTGAGAAACTCCAATAGATTTGGTCACCTTTCCTTGATTAGTGGAAATTCGGGCCCCTCACTCAAGCCGCCTTAGTCGATCCCCAATGGCTTTCAAATCATCTTTGATTTTATTCAATTCTTCATTCTTAACATCTCCAAGTCCTGCAATTTTTTTGTCCAAAGAGTCTTGCAATACATTCATATCCCCTTGGAGAGCTGAAATACTTTCATGAACTATCTCCTGCCAATTTTTCAAGGAAATGAGCAATTGGCTTATGTCTGCTGTCTTGAACAGAAAACTTGAAGGGTCCTTTCCTTCCTCCAATAAGGCTTCTCTAAGTCGGTCTTGTAACGCAGACTTCTTGCCCGAAGTATCCAAATCGCGTTCCTCCAACGTTTTAGGTCGGCCACTTTTAATTGACTGAGTGTAATTTTTCCAGCCATTTCAATTTAATCAAAAAAATATCCCGCTTCTGACACCAATTGTTACAGGTTTTCAACTAAATAAGCTGGTTACACTAGGGAATAATGCCTAACTTTAATTAAAACACTTTAAAACAGCACGATATAATATCACAACCATTTACTTCCATCACAGGAATCAATCCATGTCCATAAACAACTCGTTACCGAGCGATGCCACAGTGCACACAGGCGCCGCTACACTATATTAATTGCTAAAGTTATCTATGTCAGTTGTTTATAAAAAAAATTTAAGTGCTTGCTTACTTAAATTACTTGCTTATTCAAATAATTTTTTGATAAATGTAATTTTGTGTACATAACTTTGGTGCTAACAAAGATGGAAGTATGGTTTTTATTTATTTCATGGTAAAAGTGGAACATTCCTATAGGTATGATATTTCTAATAGATTCTTTTGTTTGGAAGTACTATTTTCTATGTACATATTGATTAATTTGTCCCATATAAGAGTCCTCATTATTGTAGGAGTGGATATTAACCTCTTCCGTACGTAGGGCGTGATTTCACGGCCTGAATTTTCTGATGCTAAAGAAGGAAGGCCGGATTTTCACGGCTTGAATTTTTTGAAGCAAAAGGGAAAAAGCTGTGTTTTCACGGTTTCGCGGTCAAGCATACCAAGTGAGTCCCAACTGCCATTAGGGTCCCTCGGCGTGAGAGGTCCGACCCTTTCCTATTGTCTGTGTGGGGATTACCTCTTCCCATTCCGGCTCTCAGTGTCCCACTCAAGGAAGGTACTCATGGTCACTTATTTGTTTATAAGTTAAAATAACTAAAAACGTTCATGTTGCATTTATTGAAAATCAATGCAAGGAATTACATTCTGTATGTTCTGCTGATAGGTTCCAAATGTTAATTGGAATTCTAGCCTTCATATTAACGGAGTGGATCATCACCTTCAGCAATTTTGGGAGACGCTAAGGTTAGATGTTTAATTGTTATTTTCATAACTTACTAGCAAGTTTAAGGGACGATATTGTAATGATTTACATCTAAAAATATATGTTACTCTGTTAGCTACATTCTAAGTGTTCATTTGTGGTGAAATTCGATAGAATATCTGATTTAACTTCTATGAAAAAAAGCCCTCGTAATGTAATAAAATATGATTCTCTCAGTTCATTGTCGTGAGCCAAAATTACAGTGGCTATTTTTAATAACCTCTTGCCAACCTTTGAATACAAAGGTATTTTAAACGAATTTCGCTATAAGTACTGATTAATGCATATCCTAAAAATTCGAAAATTTAATGTACCAATAGGGAATGTTTTACGTAGACATTCGTTCCGTGTCTTCTCCTACTGAAATATGTACGTGGAAGATGATAACCTCATGCTTCTCGGAAAAGCTCATTTGGCTATGATGTAGTGCCGTTTTGCTGAAAACCCTAAAAATAACCGTAGAACTTTGTCTAAAATTTCTACAGGCATTGCAAAATGAAAGGAATACATTGATGAACTGACATTTAATGCAACAGTAACAATTTTTAAAAATCAAAATTGCACTGGCAACAATTCACTAGCCGCAAAAGTACGCCGGAATGGGCTGCCTTCGGGGAAAAGAGTCGAGGATAATATTTGCCCAGTTTCCAAAGAAAGGGTCCGGGAACCCGCTAGGAAAGGTCATTAAGGGGAGGAAGTGACTACCTGCACAGTCCCAAGCCAAGAAAAAACTCTGTACGGGGCGAAAAAGAATTTCACAAACCCTTAGTTGAGCCAAAAGCAACTTCCCTTGAAGGAGCTCGGCGCAAAAAGGTTAAACTCTGCATTGCTTTTTAAATAGGTAGGAGTTGTTGCTTTACTGTTCTTGTTCAAAGGTTTGTGTACACCATACTTTTACCTGTATGGTGGGATGAATGCAACCCCTAAATAGCATATATCAACTTTAACTAGCCTAGGAAATTTTTCTAGGCTTGCTAAAATCCTGAGATTCAACGTAAAATATATGTATTATTGACCAAAAAAGAAAATTATATTTATGTTCCTCTCTGTGAAGTGGTAATTTTTATAAATCATTTCTTAAAATCTTGTAAAAGGGATCGCACTTGCCCTGTGCATGGAGCACGTGCACCCCATGGCTGATGTGTCATATATTTCCACATGAAGTGGCACATGGGGTAAGTGTGATTTGCCCAGAAATTCAGCATTACATTGCTTTTTAAGGTACCAAATTATGTTAAACCATTCTTGAGAAATTGGCTTTTATCTAAGGTAATGGAAGTAGGTTTTTTGCATCTTCTTGTTAATTAGGTATTACACTAAGGAATTTAGTCATTGATCGATGGTGACAGTATTCCAATTTCATAAATTAATTTACAAGCATATTACTAATAGCTAATGTGTATAGAAGCCGAATAAATAGTAGGAAAAATAGCATAGAATTTGTGTATGACAAAATATCTGAATGCAAACTAGGTTGATAGAAACAAAAAATTCATCCTATAATGTAGCTTGCATTATCAGTATAAAGAAACAAAATGAAGAAAAACTCATGGTCTTCCAACAATTGAGCCTTCAATTTGATTAATTTTTAACTCAGGTTTTAACCCGAGAAAGATAGGGAAAATGTTAACTTATCCTCCACAGCCAACCAAAGGATTAGGCAATATTTTTACAGCATCTTCCCTTGGTATTTCGCTTGAATTCTTAATCTGTGGATAGGTGATACTTATTTCAGTCCCACAACATGTTCTCAGAAAGCAAACCACGGGATCATCTGATTCATTGTTCTCCAGAATTCTCCCTATATAGTGAGTAACTGACTTCTTACCACTGAATATAGCCAGAAACCAATCTCCACTACTATCCTGTATTTTATGGAGGGCACCTACTATCCCAAACGTTTTTTTCTCTGAACACTAGGGATATGGAACGAGAATTCGAGGGAAAATACTGTTGGCTCGTGTTCCATTACAATGTGTGGAATATGTTGTACGACCACCACGTGCTTCGAGAATGGAAATACCATCTTCCGTGAGGGTGGTCACATTTACCCCACCTCACCTTACTAGTTATTGTCCAATAAATTAACCCATGAAAGTACACTGGAATAAATGTACACATTAATGTAATTTACTTGTGAAAATTGTGACCCTAAATCTCTATTTTAAGTAAAAGCTTGTAATGTTAAAAGAAGGGAGTCAAGATACTTATCATGACCTTGATATTCCAGGGGTTATATGAATTTGCTGTGAATGGCATGATTTGAAGGCATTCTCATGACCCCAATGATGCTGTAATAAAGCCATAATAGTATGTACTGAGTTTCACTAAGAATCTTCTTGCCCAATTTGGTTTCTAGCGGCCATGTAGTTTTTGTGTGATTTATTTACAGACACATTTCAATTTTTATTGAATGACATAGATACCATTTCTAAAATACTGTTTCATGAATATTAGCAGCAGTCCTTAGTTGTTGATTTTGAAGTAGGTGAGTTGTTATATCAGTGTTACTCTGTTTGCAGAGTGTTGCAGGAGATGGGGCAGTTAATGACAATTTTAAGTTTTCTCCTGATACAAAGGACTACGTTCAGGATGCGGTTGTAGGCACTGCACAGGTAGCATACTCAGTCCAGCCTGCTGAAATATTCATTCCTGTGCCAGACATCCAACTGCCCACAGCCAATATGTTGGTAAGTTTTATTCTCATATACACTAAAACCTGTGTTGTGAGATTCATTATTTTAGCTTTTTTTATATTAATGCATCGTGTGTATGATGAAAATAGGTTTGCCTAGCATATGTATATGCATTTCTATGGGAGTCTTCTTTAACATTTGGATCACAAGTTGTATGTTATAAGGTAAATTGCTTATCAGTTTACTCATAATTCAATCTTAGTTGCGCAACACAGCTAATGGGATGAATTAAATGTTGCACGTCCCATGTAGTACGTCTATAGTGAATTCTCTCAATTCTACTTACAAGCCAGTAGTCTTGGCTGTTACACAGCTATTTGTTTAAGCAATATCCCTTCATAAAGGCAGTAAGGGACCTTGCCTTAGGTGTTTCATGGGATGCAGTTTGATTATTACTTTCCAAATTAGTATTTTAAAATAATATATTACCTTCACGATTATTTATGTTTTACATAATTTCAATAAATAACAGCTGTTATCATTTTTTTGAAATTTCATTGGCTCTTAAGGCAAGTATATTCTGCTTTATTTGCCGTGAAACATAAGTGTAGTGACGGGTCCAACAATGCACTTCACTTCTTCCGAGCCTCTGTGACCGGCTGCCTGGCGTGGAATTTGACAAACTGGCTCGCTAGCATGTCACGACCAGTCAAGATGTGCTTCTTGACTTGCATCAGCAGTTTGGTCTTAATAATGGCACTGTATAGACGTGTTACGCCAGAGAAAATTATTGCAATATTGAATGATATTCCTGTATTTGATGCCATGAATTGCGATGAATGGACATCTAGCTTTGTTTGGAAATAGCTGTTCGTCAATGGTTATGTGTGGTCCAGGCTATGGTTAGGGCATTGTAGCACTTCAGTTACGAAGGAAAAACATCTTAGCTTCTACACACTATTGAGTATTTGTATCGGCTACGTACAGTATTAGCAATGCGTTCCTCATGGTGTTTTAGACGAACCTGGATCAGCACTGGCTATTGGACAGAAGAAATTTATGCGTATTCTTGAGGTTGTGCGCCGATGTGGAAGGGGTGCTGGCCAGGCTTCAAAGCGACGACACCTTCTCATTCAGGATCCTACCTGAGAAGGATATGGCCATTCTGTGGAACCACTGCCTGGGCCACACTTAGCCTTTGACCAACAGCTGTTTCCAAACAAAGCTAGATACCCATTCACGCAGTTCATGGCATCAAAGCCTGATAAATATGGGCAAAAATACTGGCTTGTAGTGGATAAGGATAGTAATTATTTGATTGACGGATTCCATTGCCTTGGCAAGGACGACTCTCGTCAAGCTGGGAATCTCTTTGCAGGTCATGCTGTATTGAAACTTATGCAGCCCTACTTGACCAAAGGCAGAAATATCACTAATGGTCAATTTCACATCACTTGGCTTGGTTTTGCTTGAAAGAAGGGTACAAACCTTCTGGGTTCCATAAAGAAGAGAAAGAAAGATATCTCTGCTGGAATAAAAGCCTCTCAGGAGGAGTTGTATTCCAATAAGTTTCATAAAAACGGTTACGTTACACTTACCATTTATCAGGACAAACCAACAAAATGGGTTCTTGTTATAAGCTCTCTTCGCCCTCATATTGTCATTAGTGAAAACTCTTAAGAAATCGCCCAAAACTGAACCAGAATGAACTAGAAACTGTCAAGTAAATATAAAATGCAATGAAAACGGAAATTTTGGTTTTTACAAGAAGGGTAAAAAGTCATTATGTATGGCAAAAACAGTGCAAAAGTGCCAAAAATGTAAAAATTATCTGCAATTTAGATAAATCTTTTTTGAAGTCGGTAAAAAATATTCGATTTTCTTTGTTTTTTACAAAGTGTTTGTTTTTTTCTTTTACACAAATTTTGTAGTTAAATAATTGTAATTGATTTTATTTTTTTCAAATTTTCATCTTTAAAATCAAATTTCCACATTCTAAGACAAAAACCAGATGCACAAAAAGATGCTGCAGTCCAAGAGAACAGAACTTTTTGCTTTTTTTTCTTCTGTGGAAATCTCTTAAAAAAACATTATTTTTTTTAATATTAAGGAACCGAAAACAAGTATTACAATAAAGACGATGCTTAAACAATAGCGACTAAGAAAAAAAAATGTCTACAACACAACACAGTTATAAGAACATGGGTGTCAAAATGACACCCTCCTGGCACTCTTGGGGTATGCCAATTACCCAGCATTCTAGTGATAATGCGAGTGCTTACTACATTTCTCTTAGAAAATTAGTGAAATTTAGTGAGAATTAGTGGAATTTAGTGAGAATTAGTGGAATTTCATGGAGAAATTTAGTGAGCACTCATATGTAATGACTGCATAAAATAGTAAATTCAACATGTAAAAAAGAGCACTTGTACTGACGGTGATTAGAAAGTGAGTTTATGATGAAATAGATGATAGATAAGTAGATAACACTTTTTTAGTCTACAATATTAGGAGAATTAAAAGACTTTAATGCGTGGTCAAAGAAATAGTGAAACAAGTCCAATGTCCAACGAGTTGCTGCAGTCCAAGAGAACAGAATTTTTTGCTTTTTTTTCTTCTGTGGAAAGCTCTTAAAAAACATTATTTTTTTGAAAATATTAAGGAACCGAAAACAAGTATTGCAATGAAGATGACGCTTAAACAATAGCGACTAAGAAAAAAAAATATCTACAACACAACATGGTTTTAAGAACATGGGTGTCAAAATGACACCCTCCTGGCATTCTTGGGGTATGCCAATTTCCCGGCATTCTCACTCACTCACTCATTAGGTTTTCAATCTACCGTGAAAACCTTAAAACATGAGTAAGCTGTGAATTTGGTCCTAACCTGGAAATAGCCATGAATATCATCATAAAACGTTAAAAATCTCTCCAATTTGTTGTAGAACTACGATTTATAGATGAAAAGAAAAATGGATATTTCAATCATGTTTCAAGGGCAATTCACGTTCAGACACTGTCCACGCATTTATCTACGCATGAGTATTGGCAGAGCAGCTATTGGTCTGTGTGCCATGACGACACATTAGCCTTTGATTGGAAGAACCGGTAACCAGTACAGTGATCATTAACCCTGGCAGAAAATCAGACACTTGTACACTTCCCAGCCACACTTCTACTTCCATTTTTCCGCTCACAACCAGGCCCTGCATTTTCCTAACGATAGATGACGTCATGAGAGATAGCACATTTATTGCTGTGTTTGCACTCATGGCATCTGTTGCGTTCATTAAATTTGTAGTCAATGTACGGCTGATGATTGTTATGTGAGCAATATTTTCACCCAAAATGGCATATATACAAGCCGTGAATTTGACGACATTCAGACCGTGAAAACTGGAAAAAAGCTTGAACTTAGTATTTAGTTAGTGGGAACCATGCTAATTAAAAGCATGGCGTTACAATTGCTGTTAGCATCCATGCATTTTGTTCGGCAGAAAGACAGTATCGTAGATGATTAAAGTGACAGAAATGGGACATGCGGAGTGATAGAAGAAGGAATGCGTGCAAGGAGGTTGTAAATACCACAGACTCCCGATTATCCGGCTGCGGTTAATCCATGTTGCGGATTATCCATGCATGATTTTCACTCTTGATTAATATTTTTGGCGACCTAAAAAAAATGGATGCAAAATCATTGGAATAACTTCATTAATGCTAGGATACACTAAGCTTATTATTTCTGTTAGAATCCCTCTCAAAATAGAAGCAATACAAGCTAGCTGCATTCACGGGAGTACCGTGTTCTGGTTTTCCAAGCCGTGCTCTGTGATCATGGATACAAGTCCCGCAGCAATTGCAAACAGGGAAACTGGTGCAATAGGTGACTACGTGGTGTGGTGCCTGAGTTAAGAGAATATCCAATTCCCCATAGGATAGTTTTCTAGTAGTCTTTAGTTTAAGATTAGTTTTTGGAATCCTCACGACTTCTTTCGCAAACCTGAAAATTTTCATAAGAATCGGATAAAAACTATGGCTGAGACAAATTATTTCCCTCTGGAGGTACAATGCCTCTGGAGATGGCATTCATTGAAAAACTGCAGTTTCACCCAAACCTCAAATGTTTCTGAAAAAAAACTATAATAGATAGCCAGGAAATATTTTACTTTGTATTATTTGTGTATGGAAGGATGAAAATTGCCAAGTTTCATCGAAATCAGAGTTGGTGGGTGTTATGCCTGTATGAACTGACATGGAATGACCCAGGAGGTTTTGAAAAGGCTATCATGGGAATCCAAGGCTGGTAAAAAGTCCAGGCATTACAGTAGGATGAGCTAATGGTATGATGCACTCCTGCGATGTGAGTAATCACATCTAATCCATCTCTCAGCAAAGCATGCTTAGTAATTTTTCTGTACTCTTTTGAGTGATTTTCCCAAAATTGAATGTTTTTATCGATATTTTCAAAGACTAATAAGAATTTTAATAAATAGAACATCTAGTGGATATAATCTGCAGAAGACAAAAACTTTTTGCATGCGAGGAAGATAAGACAAAGTTAAGAATAATAATGGTAACAATATCTTGAACCAATTTAAATTACATCTAAGTCTCAGTCACACGTTCAAGCATTAGACAAATACTCATTCATACTTTAGTATTGATTTTTACTTGATACTAATCCTAAATTTTCTTGATAAAATGAGTTTTTTTTTATTTTAGCACTATGATAGACATTTTTTGCAATTAAGTGTGTATAAATGTGACACAAGCTGTGAATATTACACAAGTGAATGTTTTAGGGTGGTGTGTAGTTACATACCCATGCTATAAGTAGGTATCATTATTTTTTTGGTGAACCCACAAAGCTATTTCTATATTTCTTTATCTCTGTGTTTAAGGATGCTGATTGTGATCAAATGCAGGCACAGGCCTCAACATCTTCCCAAGGTGAAGAGGTGGATGCTGAGGGCACAGGAGCCGTTGTGGTAGACCTGGACTCTATGCCAGTTTTGGCTGAGAAAGAATCTCCCAAAGAGACTGATGCCACTGAGGTATGTATGAAATTCAAATTCAATTAAAATATTGGAAGGAAGTGATGTTTGGGAGAAATCTTCAATTTTAAATACTGTTAACATTGGCTTCTTGAGTCCAGATATTGAAGCATTTGTTAGTATTATCAAAAATGGCCGAATATATTTAAACCAATGCCACTTGGCACTGTTCATGGGTAATTTAAAATTGTTGCGCACGAGGGAAGGGGAGGTGATGCAATATCATGTGAGTGTGTGTATGTGTGTGCAATGGAACCTGAATGGAGTGTAAAGTGTTTCCCCCTTCCCCCTACGATTCTGGGCCTTCCCGACTTTGGTGATTTATACGTGACCAGTGAAAGGTCCACATTTTTCCCCATCCCCTCCCTCCAAACAACACCTGTGAGCAGGGAATGGAGAATGACGGAATCCGCACCCCTTCCCTCTACAAAATGAGAACATGCTTTGGTTAACCCCCATGTTGAGGATTCTAAGAAAACACACTTCCTCCTGTGTTTCCCCCACATGCTCCAACCCCAGAATAATACCCACCTCTAGGATGTGAATCTCAAGAAGACACATTGACCGCAGCTTCATAATGCGGCCGAAGACTATGCTGGTGAGCTGAAGTCGTCTTGCCTGTCACGTGGAGGCGAAGTAGAGAGAGAAGAGAATGGTGGAAGATAGATGAAGAAGTGTGGTGAAGAAGAGGAAACAGGAGAATACAAGGGTAGATTTCCTGCACCAAGAGGAATAAAGTCAGCCCACAATGCCCATACTTACATTTCTCTCAGCCCACGGTGAATGAAGATGCAGCATCCCTGACAAGAAGCAGCCAAGGATGTCATACGCATCCATGACCAAGAGTCAATAAGTAAAACTGTTATCCCGCATTACGCCCCCCCCCATCCAAGGTAAAAAGATTCACGAAGAATTCCCTTGTATTCCCCAATCAAGAATAGATGAACTAACGGTGAAGAGTTCCTGTTGCCCTACAAATATTTTCCTTTGTATTTTTTTATTCTTTTGGTCCTCTTTTTGTCCCCGTGACTGAGTATATTTTAGTATCCTGGATAGAATGTATTATTGGATAGTTTTTGGATTGATGTTGCTTTGGTCACCTCATTTGTTTTTGTATTCACACCAGAGATTCAGTAGAAGTAAAGATTCTTGTTTCATTTTTAAATTATTTTCACACGTCATTTGTTTTGGGTAAATTTGATTGATTTTGATTTCTTTTCACTTGCTAGTAGTGTGCCTAAAGAAAGATAATTGGGCAATAATTTCATGTTTTTTGTGTATTTTTCCTTGTTGATTTTTTTATTGCATTAAATTTTTTGTTGAACTTATAATCTATGTTTATAGTAAGCTCTCGTTCTTTCGTTAACACCAGCAAGCCATCAGCAAAGAGCCCTCCCACAACGGGACCCTCCCCTTCCCCCCTTTTCTTCCCCTCCCCCTCCTCCCCAACCCACGGTACAGGACCACATCCCTCCAAATGAATCCTCCCACTCCCCTGTCTTCCCCCCACGTCATGTCCTCATGTGATTCGTGGTGTTGTGGCATTGCTGTCTTTGAAATACTCATTTATATGTGGAACCTCGTTAAAACGAGTACGGGCTATAGCAACACTCCCGCTATAGCGAGAGATAACCTATGCACCGTCAATTGACCCTACAATAAGCGTGTTAAAAAATTCGTTTTTACGAGACCCTTTTGGTGTTGGCTCTCGCCATAGCGAGGGTTTCACCGCCGGAAGACTTTCATCACGACTCCTTAACCTCTGTAATTGCTAGCGATCTGTTAGAAAAGAAGTTAATGGAGTGCTCAGTCTCAAACTTATGTGGTAAACTGTCGTTCGATAAATAAGTAGTTAATTTTGGTGAAAATATTGTGGCATTAGCATTTGCGAATGCTTAATCTTCTTTTGTTCCTCGGGCGGCAGAAAGCAGTCGGCAGCATACCCGCACGTCCGTGAGTGGCGTGAATAGAAAGCATTTGATGGCAGTCACCATGGCCAAAAAAACACCAAACACGTCTAAGCGAGAAAATAAAAATAAAGGAGTAATATGAGAGTGTCGAAATTAATTTATCTTCCTATTCGCTCTGCAAAATAAAAAAAAACAAAAGCGCCCAAGGAATGCAGACGATGAAGAGTTATAAGGAGCTTTGTTCGGGTGGTTTTGCCCATTCAAATGTGCGGGAACTTCTGAGAAAGGGGCTACGCCCAAGCCTGAAGCGGAGTATTTTAGGGATAGATTGCGAATCGAGAATTTAAGAGTGCGGAAGGTTGATTATACTAATGCGGAGCACCAAAGCGTTATCTCCCCTCACAATTGCTGGTGATGCCTGCGGTGTAAACCTGAAGTCGTGGAAGAGAGGACTCCGATCATAAGTTTCTTTAGAAGTATTCCCCGCGTCATATAACATAGACGAAACGGAACTTTTTTTACATACAACTCCCCGACAAAACCCTTGCAGTATGAGGTGTTTCTTGCAATGTCTCTAAAGGTAGGTAGTGCGCCTAAGCGATGATGTAGGATGTACGAAGCAATGATACTCAGCATGAATTGTCCGGATGGACGTATTTATTCTCCGTTGCGGATTTACAAGGGTGAACTATTCGGGTCATTGGTCGGAGTCGTACTGGCGCTCTCTTTTGTCACGTGGGTAGCCGAGCATCCCCTGGTGGCCGCTGGAAGAACTTACAGAACAACTAACTCTCGTTTGCAGTGCCGTGGTAAACTCGGTGTATCATTTCAAATACGTCGCGAGCGTAACACTCAAAAAGAAACTTTTTTTCAACAACGGTAATTTTAATCACGTCATTTTTCAAGCTTAGCGAACTTTTTACCGTAGATGATGAAGAAATTACATTATCTGATAGAAAAAGTCTTCCAAGGCGGGAACGTTACACAACCTTCCACCGGTAGAAACAAATGTAATGCGTTATTTCACTTCCCTGCCGCTTAACGTACAGGAACAATAAACATACACCAATGGAAACCTTTGAGGCATTAAATAACTGCGATACTGTTTTGTCAGTTAATTTTTGAATTTTCAGTGGAAAATACCAAAATAATAGAATGATCACGTAAATGAACTAATTAAGTGCATAGAAAAATGACTTCGTCGGTTGTGCATTAGCATAATGATTGACGAAACAATGCTTTCCATGATTTTTATTCAGTGCGGCGCTTATAAATTGTTTGAATATTTAGTCGTTGTTTGAGTAAGGAAATTTAGTGATGCAAAAAACGTCGCGTTTCGTCTGGATTTATGCTTATGTTTATCGGATAGATGTTTATCTGTCGCCGCACCACTCCTGTTCCTGTATATCTGTTCGCAACAGGTATATTGGCTATTATTTGCTCCACCTCCGGTAAAGCGAAAATTCGCTATAGCGAGTGTTTATTAGTGCACCGTGGGGTGTCGTTATATCGAGGTTGCACCGTATTTAAATTATGGTTTAAAATGAATCTATGCTTAAACATATAATTTTTTACAAAGTAAATATTTGAATGTTTTTCTTAAATTGGGCTTGAGTTAACCTTAATATTGAATTACTCGATCCCAAACTGTAATACCCTTAATAACTACCATTTGAGGGGAGTTTGGGTTCAAGTGGGGTGACTGTTATTGTAGGGAATAATTTCTAATCATCCTGCAGGATTCAAAACATAAATTTCATAAATAAATTATTATAAAAAACATAATTTTATAAATTTCAATTTCTATAAATCACTTGAAACATTACTTCCAGCAAGCCTATAAACATATTTTTCAAACACAATTAGATTTGTGTATGGCAATTACTAGATTCCAGCAAAAGAAAATATGCTTCTTTGTATTTGCTAAGGGGCCCTGCTACTATTTCCTCAAAGGGTATAGCCGGTTAAGATGGTGAAAACTGCACCCTGAAATTTCGAAAAATAAAAATATGCACTTACAATGAATCCAAAATTATGTTTTTCCAAAGTTTCAGGCCTTAAAAATGGATAATAACCCCAAAAAAATGGAAACACTATTTTTGGTTTTTTAACCATATCTCTAGTTTTTATTTTTTTTAAATCATTGTCTTGATTTTAAAATGTAAATACAAATACATACATTCTACCATCCTGATTTTTTTCAATTTTTTTGACAGAAAACTAAACTTTTGTGTAAGTTTGAAATTTTCAAAATTAAATGTAAAAATTTAGGAAAAAATAGACATGCCGAAAATATATATGTTGTTACCCACATTGTAAAATATATTTCGAATTTTTTTTCCAGACTTTTAAAATTGGTGGAACACGGTCAAAAACACAAATAAAATCTTTGTGCCATTTGCATCTATGTATTTCAGGAGTATATTTGATTTGATTGTTGAGAGCAGCTATTTTTGATCAGTTTCTAATGTTATTGATTAAGAAGAAAAATTAACATTGCCTATCACATTTAGATTAATCTGAAAGTGGTGATAATTGTTATATCATCATTTCGAATATGCTCAAAGGCCTGGGGAAAGTCATGCAGCAGGTTAGTATTAAGAACATTTGTTGAAATTACAAGAATTTGAGCCTGCAATTTTTCAAAATATCTGGGGGCTCTTATGGCAAGATATCATTGACTTTGGTCCACCTCCAAACATAGATCATGGGCTCCATGCAGTTAACCTTATCTCTTATACTCTATCTAGGTGACATATGAGTATTTCTTCCATGTAGTAGGTTGTGTCACAAACTCTCATCTCTTATCTTGCCGTCCTTGAAGAAATGCATTCCTAATCATAGACAAGTCTCCATTGGCTTTGGATTTTTCTTGAATTGGCAAATGCCTTGTAATCTGATTGTCTTCTATAAGCACTAATCTAACTTTCTTTCAGACTGCCTATAGGTTGCTTTCCAATTTCATCTAAAACTGTCTGCAACAGCATTGAGGACTGATTCTATGGGAGAACCGATCATTTTACCAGAAGTAAATATTTCCAACGGTGAATAATGCCCTCTGCTTCATTTGAGTGCCATAAAAACACCATATCCAGTGCTGGAGTGAGTTGGGATGAATTAGGGGGAAGAAAAACGAAGGGTTTATCACAGAATTGGATTACATTGATAATGAGGTGTGGAGTAAGATTGTCTCCAATAACCAACTTCTTCCCATATTGTTTCTTAAGAATAAGAAGTGGGTAATTGGTGTCCCAGTCCTTAAACATTTAAAATGTGACACAATCTTTGTGGGGAACTGGAGTGGAAACCCCTCATACACTAAAGAACATTAAAAGAGGTAATAAATTACTTGAGCCCACGGCTCTGAGTAGATATATCCCTACTCTGTGCCCACGTGCTCATGACACCTAAGTTTTTGGATAATGTTTACAAATTGTGCTTAACAACATACTGTAAAAAAATGAGTTACTTAGGTCACAAAAAGGCCTCAATTTCCTTCGGCAACAGACCTCATATGAAATTAATGTTGATGGTCTGAGGCGTTACTTTATGGAATTTACTCATTATGAAAAAAAAGATTTTTACAAAATGAGCCCTCAGTTTGTGATCCGTTAATGTCCTTTGCATTCTTCCCACTCTCCCCTACCTCTCACTCCTTGCCCACCTTTCACTGCATTTAGTCAGCTTGGGTGCATCGACCCTTCCTACCTCCCCATCCTCTCAAATCCCCTTGACTTAACAACCAGGGAAAACCTAACCCGCCTCCCTCCCAACCTCCTCCTACCTCTTGATTACCCTCCTCCCCACTACCCTGGTTTATATATAAGGAGAATCTTCATTGTACTCATCGCCAGATGGTGACGCAGTGCGTCAAAACCATGGTCGCGTCTTAATAAAGTATACATGGAAAAACAAAGTAAATTTTTTTTACTCAAATGAAATATATGCAATCATATCCAGTTTTGTGCTATTCCTGATGTTTTTACTGATGAAAGTTTACTGAGTGGTATAAAAAAGAAAGTGGTGTGTAAGTAAATTAACCAGTACTGCTCTCGATGGTGACTTTCCAACCCTCCTAGACTCAATCTATTGTCTACCTTCTGCCTACACCTTCCAGCAAAGCACTGAACTGAATTTCTTTGCTGAATTTGAGAGCTCGCAGAGAACCAAACATCATTTTTCAGTTTTTGGGCTCAAGTTCGCCCACAGGACTCAAGGAGCCCGTGTGTAAATGACTGAACTTTTTATATACTTTCTACACAGGTTTTGAAGTAGACCAATCGATTCAAACTTGCCAACATTGTCCTAAGCATACTATTAAACTTCTTATGCTCTGCTCATAAAATGATACTGGGAGGAGAATAAAGCTGCTGAGATATGGATGAAATTTACATAATTCATTATTATTTAGTGATGATAGAGATGCTTGGGAGACATCCTGAATTTCAAGTATTGTTAATGGTTGAACTAGATACACACATACTTCCTACACAGGTTTTTAAGAAGTTTAATCGATTCAAACTTGCCAACATTGTCCTATGCACACTATTAAACTTCTTATGATTTGTATCTATTTTCATACATCTTCTTCTTCTGCTTATACTCAAAGAATACTTCTTGTAAACGCTCATCTCCTTTGCCCAAGTGCATGGGTAACTAACTCGATATGGTGAGGATGTATTCATGTTCTGCAATTGCACAGCAGTGCACAGCAACAGACCCTTTCATATGGCAGCAAAAGTGAAGAATCTTTCACCTCAAAGCATCATTTATACTCCTCTGAGACATGAGTTCAAGTATAAAATGATACTCATTTGTGTGGTTTAAGTTACTTCAGCCTAATTGAGTTCAGGTGGATTCACATCACAAGACAAGTTCATTGTTACTTTTTATTGTTTTATGCATGCATTGTATTTAGCTTATATTTTATTAAGTAAAATAGTGGGACTTGTAAATGATATCTGATGATGGTACTGAATTAAAGAAGTGTAATATTAATATAATTGATTATAGCGCTGAAACTTGGTGGAAATCCTTTATCGTGGGAGTGGAAGAAATTAAAACTTGTCTATTTCTTTATGGTGAATTATTGTGACGATGAACTTGCAAGCCTGTTCTCACAACAACTGTTACAACATAGTTGCGTATTAGTTTCATTTGACATAGTGAATCTGTTGCCGAATATCCCAAGAATGGAAGTAGTGCATTTAGTGAAAATCACCCTCATCAAGGCAGATACACCATATCCAGTGACAAGTGAACTTTGTGAACTCCTGTACTTGTGCAAAGATCAAAACAGTTTTTTCTTCATTGGCAGGCATTACAAACAATTAGATAGCGTTGCTATGGGGTCACTTTTGTCCCATTTCATAGCCGAAATTTGTATGTGTAATTTTGAAAAACTTCAGTTCTCTATTATATGTCCTCCTAAAAAAAGTATAAAATTATATCAATATGTAGACAATGTGTTTTTTAGAGTCACAAGGTATGTCATTACAGCTAATTTCATTTCTGAGAGTGCTCAATTCACAGGATAAATGCATGTATAAATAAATAAATTCAATTTTTTATATGGAAGTCGATACAGAAGGCATTCAATGGAATGTAATGGGCGTAGATCACAGTCAATTGGATTACGTATCCACTGCTGTTTATGATTTTTTATCGTTTTGAAAGGATGGAAAATGAGATTTATTTACATTTGCTGTCATCCGTAGAGAATTCATATTTTATCATAAATATTATTGATTTACTTCTTGGTCACATGGAAAATATAAGCTAATATGTGCGTTTATATGGTTTAAGAAGTAGTTGTATTTAATCACCTGTTAAGATAGTTCCAATTCCCTGTCCATTCATATTTTGATGCTTACTTTCAGCCTACTTCTATGGAGAATGGAGAGCTGATTCAGAAACAGACAATGGCCATGGAGTCTATGACGGAGGCATTGGGTAAGTCCTCTTAAGTGCTTGAAAATGACTTCACAGAAAACATGTGTAACTAATTCTGACTAGGCAAATGTCCCAAAACTGGATTTCAGAATTCAATCAAATTTTGCGTTTCTTGCATGAAATTTTTTGTGCTTTCATTCTACGTTCTATTCCTCGGAAGCATGTTATTCGTCAATATTTCTATAAATTTTGCTGAAAATTTTATTTTTATGCATGGCTTGATGCCGGGTCCTCTTGGTGACAACTGGACAGCTTAAGCACTAGACTAATGCTCACCCTTTGCAGAGTAGCTTTTATACATGAATGCATATGACCTGCAAATTTTTAACTGGATTTGTAGTTTGAAATATTGGTTGTACATGTAACCCCATATGGGGACTGATTTGAGGACAACTCGCCATGGACTATAACAACAAAATATGGTTGAATAGGGTAGTTTCCTTCATCAAAGAAAACGAAAGGCATTGATTCCGATTCGTTACCCACCATCAGTGTATTCATAATACACAAATTATTTGGTTTTTGAAATACCGGTTTAGACGAATGGTAAGGGTAAATTTTTTTCCTCATTTGAAAAAGGCCAGATTGGCGCCCATGCGATTCCACTCCACGGGACGTCACAGGGACCAAGTTTCTACACGAGAGGATAGGAGTTATACATCGTCTGAGGTTACCAATGCATGCATGAGGCACAGAGCTCAGGGAAACATATCTTAATAATCACCTTTTAAAACTGGCTAAGGTCGGAAAGTTTTCTTCGTTTGATAAGGTATTAATAAACCTTTTTTAAACCAAGCGCTACCAGCCAGCAAGTTACTTAGCTACCCGCTAGCATTCTATCAGCGCTCAGAGCCTCGATTAAGGTCACCTCACAAGGCGGGAGGGGAACCAGAAATGCGTTCCTACTTACGCGTCGCGTTTTTGCGCGCTTGAAATATTTCACTTTTCATTTAATCGCGAAAAATACATATCGTCATTTAAAAATCTAAAAGCATGAAATACGTACTCCAGGAGTAATAATCTTTCGATTCAGGCAATAAAAATAATAGAAAACCACCCTATTCTGACTCTAGGTTTTCAGACACTCCACTTGTGAAGGATGTAGCATCTGAATTTGTCATCCTTCTATACTTTCTTTAGTTTATATTAATAGCTAATCTGGTTAATTTAATCAGGTCGGCAATTGTCTATTAGAACTTTCTTCATGTTTCAGTGGTAGAAAGCAATATTTGCAGTCATGCCCATTCATGTGGGAACACCCCCGAAACTTTACGTAATAATTTTACCTTTAATATAGGTCAATAGAAAATTAGTACTAAGAAATCACTTGTGAAGCATACTAAGCATGAGATTCCAGCTCCCTTGTCAATTGTGTCATCCATCGACAAAGTTGACATGGAACTTTTTGAAATGAGCACAAATGGTTTGTTTAAGTTTTAAAATAATGGGAAAATTCGGCTTTGATACACACCCCATCCAATTCACTTTTTTGTGCTCATGGCAACTGTGCTTTATTACGCCAAACAACTATTCATGGAAGAAGTGAACATGGAAAAAAACTGATTTGGCTAAAAATGATATAATTTTAATGTCTTGTGTCCAGAAGTTATAGTTCTGCAGAGTAATGACCGTAAACAACCAGCCCGTGCTTTCTTATTCTTCGTAGCTAAGATTTCAAGGCTATAGTTTCATCCAAATTTTTGAAGGTGGTACAATGAAGTACAAGGCATCACCCTCATTGACAGTTGATATGAGAAGTTTGAATGATTCGGATGTAATTTAACTTATAACTGCTAGGTATATTTTTTCATAGGGATACAATACTTCCATTTTGTACATTGCTTTACATGTTAAATACCTTGGCTTTAATGAAAATTGATTCAGTTCATATTCAAAATTAAAGTAATATCTTGAATTGTGGTCCTTTCTGAAACTAATTGATTTACTGTAAGGGAAGAGTTAGGGATTTAGAAATTGGATACTTGTCGAGCACCGGGTAATCAAGAATCATTGATATTTTTATCTTTTTCAAATTAAGTCTATAAATCGACAGTGAGGAAATGCAAAACATATTCCTACAGACTAACTTATGAATCCGGCATTTAGGGTGATTGCTGGCCATACCTAATTTGTGCTGAATTCAACCCTGCCAGTGAAAACAAACGATTTTAGGTCGCCCTAGGATGGAGCTGGGAAGTAATTTGGTTTGAATGCGTTACGAATTGTACAGTTTGCTGATTAAATTCCTGTTTGCATGCAAAGCCTTTTATCAAAATGGTGGAAGCATTGTTCAATCACGACAAGCTTTTTGTCATTTTAAGATTATGCATAACTGGTCTGTTCTGACGGAAACCAATACATCCTGACTCATCCATGCTTTCAAACAAAGACTTGCAGAAAGAGATAGGGGCGGCACTGTGAGGGCAGATTCAAAGAGAATCAGAACTCTTTCCACTCTACTGTGATGGGGCGTGCATGCACTGAAGCTATAATTTAAAACTTTGAATCCAGATCCGATGCCATCTGCAAATTCGGATATGATGTATCTAATGAAGAGCGATATCAATGGATACTTGGATATGAGGCATCCCAACTGACCATCCTTACGCCGTTTTCCAATTCGCAATTATTCACCCTCCGTGCACTTTTCGATCGTCAACTTACGGATGTGACGACAGCAAGGGTGGATCCAATCGGCGAGGGCGCAAGGGAACGAAGGGTAAGTGAGCAAGGGAGCGCGGACGCTCCCTCACTACCTTCCCCTCGTAGGAAGTGGACGTCAAAATGGCAGCAATGGAAAACTCGGAACTCTTGAACTGGAGTTTTCAGTAATTTTTTGTTTATTATGTTAAGAGAGAGCGTCCAATCGGTCCAGAAAAGTCAAAATACTAAGCAGTATTAATTACAAACGTAAACAAACCGAGTAGTAGGGTGAAATTAATTCTTAAATGAAACACAAGATGTCCTAACCCGACCCTGCGCTTCACATTTCGTTACTGCCAATAGTTCGCATTATTTCTGTTCACACCGTATGGCGCCAGTAGAGCATTTGTAAGGGAGCAGGGTTCAAGGGAGAAAGGGAACGAGGGAATGAGTGCATACTATGTGGATTGGAAAACGGCCTTAGTGTTAACCTAGGTATGAGATCAATAATACCCTAGGCCTTTACATTTGAAAGAACTTTATCAATATTGCAAGGTACAGTGTTTACTTAAGTTTCATTAGAAATTGAAGGGACTGCCCTGCGGAGAAATTTATCTTCAATTGTTGTCCTTGGTTATGCACCTCAAATATTTCGTTTTTTTAATTTGTATTATCCTTGAAGGTAAAATCGTATAATATACCGCTTTTTTGTCCATCTATCTTCCCCTCAATGATTTCTTAAGCTTGCAGTCACTTGTTTGTGGGCTTAAATTTCCTTCTGGCACCTGCAGTTCCTGTCCGTTTGTATTCTGTATATTTTAACTCTTGTCCTGCTGGGAAGTACATATTTTTGATTAATGATAATGTTAATGTTTCATTTTAACATTGTGTATGTCATGCCATTTGTAAATTGACTTAATGGTTACTTTTTTGCATAATATGGTGCACTGGGGTGTTTTTTGCAGTAGATATTTGAGGTTAGCATGTAATAACTTGCTGAATTTTTCTCAGCAGCAGCGCCAATCAATTTGTGAAAAAACGTTTGGAAACCAACAAAGAAAATTACTCACACCCTTGTTATGGGCGTAGCATTTAACTGTAACATTGGTAGAAGTGGCTACTTTGATATCTGTCTAATGGCTATTATAAATTTAGCCAACAAATCATAGATTACATGTCTGACTTTACTTAATTAAAATGTGGAATTTTTTTCTAGATCTCCCAGCTCCTAAAAGAGCCTCATCTTGTTTTGCTCTCCTTGAACCAAAAATTGGAGCGTCAAATTTAAGGAAAGCATGGAAGGTGATGGATAAAGACATTGATGTATGTGGTACCCATTTAGCGGATAAAATAACTTCGTGTTCAATTCCTAATGATGGACAGCTTCATTCAAAATCGAAGCATGTGTCTAAAATCAGAGGAAATAGAGCAACAATGACTGTTGCTGGGGAAACAAGTAGTTGTGAGAATCCAGACACCACAAAGGTTTTCAGCGTCACTGATAGTGAAAAGAGTGGCCCCAAGGCAGTCATGCGAGAAAAAAAAGAGATAAGTACTAGTGTGGTCAAAAATCCTGGGAACCGTGCCAAAACAAAGGACAAATACTATCATTGTTTCAACTGTGGAGATGCATTCAATGCCAAACATGATCTCACCGAGCACCTGAAGATTCATTTTGGTTCTGGCAGTTTGGATATAGTTACAAATATGTCAATCGGAAAACATTTGGCCCTCAAATCTCTTTTTTCTGGAGGAGAATCTAATAGTTCTTATAAGCCCACCTCCTCAGAGAGTTTAAATAAGCTTCTATGTAAAAGACAAGGGGTGAGACAAAAAGGAAATGGGCTTCTTAAGGAAAACTTTGGAGAAACAAGGGAGAAAAAAAATGTTAGGGAAGTAAGGAAAAGCTTCTTTGTTGATGGGAAATCGTGCACTGATAGTTCGCACACAACAAAGACACCTAATTACTGCGGTGAATGTGAAAAGTTTTTCTCTCAAAAGAGTGACTTAGTCCGTCACATGAGGATTCATACGAAGGAGAAACCTTATTCCTGCGGTGAATGTGAAAAGTCTTTCTCTCATAAGAATAGCCTTGTCTATCACATTCGGACTCATACGAAGGAGAAACCTTTTTCATGTAATGAGTGTGAAAAGTCTTTTTCTGATAGGAACAACCTTGTCTGTCACATGAGGATTCATACGAAGGAAAAACCGTATTTCTGCGGTGAATGTGAAAAGTTTTTCTCTGATAGGAGCAACCTTGTCTGTCACATGAGGATTCATACGAAGGAGAAACCTTATTCCTGCGGTGAATGTGAAAAGTCTTTCTCTCAAAAGAATAGCCTTGTCTGTCACATTCGGACTCATACGAAGGAGAAACCTTTTTCATGTAATGAGTGTGAAAAGTCTTTCTCTGATAGGAGCAACCTTGTCTGTCACATGAGGATTCATACGAAGGAAAAACCGTATTCCTGCGGTGAATGTGAAAAGTCTTTCTCTGATAGGAGCAGCCTTGTCTGTCACATGAGGATTCATACGAAGGAGAAACCTTATTCCTGCGGTGAATGTGAAAAGTCTTTCTCTCAAAAGAATAGCCTTGTCTGTCACATTCGGACTCATACGAAGGAGAAACCTTTTTCATGTTACGAATGTGAAAAGTCTTTCTCTGTAAGGAGCAACCTTCTCCGTCACATGAAGATTCATACAAAGGAGATACGTTATTCCTGCAGTGAATGTGAAAAGTCTTTCTCTGGTAAGAGCAACCTTGCCCGTCACATTCGGACTCACACGAAGGAGAAACGTTATTCCTGCGGTGAATGTCAACAATCTTATAATACCAAACGAAAGCTTGTCTTACACAAGCGTGTACATAGGAAAGAAGCCTTATTGTTGCATTGATTGTGAAGAGACTTTCTCTCATTAGATTCAGGTTTTCTGTGATTTTTTGTACAGTGTCATATCTTAGTAGTCTAATTAATGAGTGTTCATTAGTCGTCAAGATAAATAATTCTCATAACTATGATAGCTGCATGTTTGAAATCGAAGAATTGCCTTATAATGTTCAAATAATACTGTAATATTGAATTAGGTCTGTGACCTAATGTCTTAATGTTCAAGTAAATTTTCTCTACTATATTGTCAAGGATCAATAAATTATTCTTCTATCTTTAACTGCTATTTTTAATGGTAGTAATTTTTTTAATTTGTATGGCATTTTTTCTGTGTACCCCTCCCCTAAATTTCTGGTATCCCCCAGAAATTTCTCCGAAATTCTTCGGAACTTATCCGCAGAACTGAGGAATTTTCGCGCTTAGGTTTTTCGCGCAGAGGATTTTCGCACAAAGGCCCTTCGACTCAACGGCTCGGAGACTCTTGTCTCAGGAAAATTCGGCCTCCGAAAATACTGCATCCGGAAACCCAGCACCCGGAAAACAGCCCCGAATCCAGCCATACGTGGAGAGCAAGACATATATAGGACTACTGCGGAGGAATACCTACTCCTTGGTTATTAATGGGGAAATGGGTGCCGAGGCACCAATATGGAGTTTGGAGTGAGAAGTATTACCATAGTCCTATCTCTACTCTCTCTCCCCTCAACACCTCAGCCCACTATCTCTCTCCCCTCCATGTTTTCCAATGAATTTCCCTCTGATTCGAGTGATGTCTCCAACCCAAAAGACTAAGGAAAAAATTCCGGCCTGCACGCTGTTCCCCCCTCCTACCCCTGATAGGATGACTAATGCTTGGCGGAGCTGCTAGTCAACAGGGGCAAATGCGCAGCTGATATAAACATCGCTCGATTACCCCTCCACTCCTTTTCAAAATTCCTCCCCTCCACCCTGACACGTCGTGGAGTATGCAAGCCCTCTCTTTTGCTCGGGCGCTCGTGGTGGATGGATGGCGCGACTGACATGGGTGATTTTAGAAAAATTATACAGCTGGTACTTAGTTTGGTAATGTTTCCTATGGGATCATTAGTTATCATCCTTGTTTTCTGTAATAATTCTTATTTTGAATACCTCTACTTTAAATAGATGTTAATTGAAAATAACTCGTAAATATTTTGAAAATTGTTTCTTGAGTGCTGAACTGTTCGTGGAGTCTTGGGAGTTTGATTAAGAGAGATGAAAGTATAAAGTAAGTATACTAGAGGGCTAACGTCATAGGAGGGAATCGTATTGACTGTTTAAATTCTGAAAGAGCCGATAAATGGGCCCGGAGTTGCGAGCAAGAGGCGAGAGATCCATCGTTCAAGGTCGTTCTATTTCCCTTTCTTCTCCCCCTTACTTCACTCCCTCCCCTCTTCCTAACTCTCCGTCCGTCTCCATCGCCTCCGGCTGTGAGAAGACGATCTTCACCTCGGACCGAGAGAATAGTCTAATAGTCTCTCTCCTATCAGCATGCGGAATCGGGACCTTGTGGCATGGTCCTATAAGAGGGGTTCTTTCACGCTTGGCGAGCTGCGTCCTCCACGAATCCATCGATCTTCTCTTCTGCTTGGATTTCCCATTATCACTTAAACAGTTTTACAACATACAGCTGTAAACAAGTGTTGAAACGGTCTAGTGTACTTTAAAAATCGAAGTCTGAAAGCCAGGCAGAAGAGGGAGGGAATTTTCAGGGGGCCTTGGTCGCTATAAATATATATTCTTAAACGAAGAGAATGGGCTATCAAGTTAATAGCGACACGAAAGTAATTTCTCGACCACCACGGATTATGACGAAATTGTTATAGGAGATATGTTCGAATATCGAATGGAGGTTGGAGTGGTTTTTGTATTCAGCATGGTAACACTTTGCGAAACAAAGATTCCTTTGACGAAGAACTACAGCCTTTCGCAGAGCGGAACTAGAACATAGGCAAAATTGAGATTCAATATCGCCAATGGTGTTTTCTCGGAAGACTTGATACTGAGCCACATTGTGAAAGTTAATGGGCACCGTTAAATAAAGCAATGAAATATTATCCGTGTTCAGGTTTGGACAAAATATTAATATTCATGAATAGGGGAGGGCGGAGATCTCATAAAAGAGGGCGAGGTTAAGAAAGGGCAGGCAAAAATCAAACGAAAATGGAAAGGAAAAAATTGGAGAGAGCAAGAATAAGTTAGAGAGTTTCGGTGTCCCATTGAGGGATTAGCGAGTGTCGGTGGTATAGGAAGGGTCGGGAATTGACACAGGGTAACGACGGGGTAGGTGGGCCTCAACAGGGAGTAGAAGGGAGAGGAATGCAAAACACGACGGGAAATCCAAATGGTGCGAGAGAACGCCGCATAGAGGTGCTGATCCGGAAAAATGTAGAAAGAGATGAATTTTTGTACTTTTTTAAAAGCCTTTTTTACTATGAGAGTTATGTTGTAAAATGTCTGGGGCACCACACTTCATATTTACTTTTTTATGAATAAAAATTGTTTACTTAGTTGTTTTGCGTCTATTTTATTTTATTTTAACGGAAACGTGCTTTTTCTGTTTTTTGTTCGAAAATTACGTGTTTTATATTTAATTTTTTACCTTATTCCACCATTATTTTGGAAAAAAACAACTTCGTGTTATATTCATAAAGGCAATATACTATCATAAATTCTAGATATCAACCTTTTAGCGATGTTAATGACTGTTGCAGGAGTGAGTGATGAGGACTAAATGTTTTCGGAAAAAATCGCATAAATGTTGAGTTATAAAATAGTGACGTCGATTTGCGCGTCGATTTGGTTACAAGAAAGCACAATATTAAATAGACAAAAGTTAAAAAAAGCAGCTGCAAGTTTTTGCAAGTAGCCGAATAACAGCAATTTCTGCGAGTATCCGCCGTACTCACGAGCGTCAACGCGCGAGCATCAACGGAGTGTAGTCACGCGGTCAAATGTGTCTTCCTGTATTTCATTCAAAAGGATTAAAAAAGTAAGAAGTTAAATTGAAGGAGAACAAACTCCCTAAGGCCGTACTCATTGGTGGGCAAAGTGGGGAGGGGCTGCGAAGATAAAATCTGACGGGGGGGGGGGGGGGAGTAAAACACGGAAATCAAGCTAAAACACTATAAAACAAACAATCGCGTAGCTCACACACCCACCATACAGATTTGCTCTAAGGAACAAATTTCCGCGAAGGTCTCATTCACACACACACACACTTCCCAACCCCCACTTCAGAAAAACTTAATACCCACTCCCCACTGCCCAAAAAAGAGTACGGCCTTGGGGAATTAGTTCTTTTTCAACTGTTCAAGAGCCGTAGATCGTTCATTCACCTACAAAAACAACTTTAACATTTTATGTATTATTTTCTATTTTATCACTATCCAAACTTACTAAATGTAAGAGTAAAATAATTTTGTTTCTCGATGGTAAGCGCATTTGTGACGCAGGGAGAGGAGGAAGATAAAATTTTCTTTTGTCGCATGCATGCACGACTTCAAACGCGTTTTGGTAATCTTTTGATGTAAAGACGACAGGCTGCTTGCACTACTATTGAGACAACCCACCATTGACTTTCATTTCTTCCGATCCAAAGTGGCAGGAGCCCCGTTACTTGAACACCTGCTGCACCCAAGGGAAGTGGGAAGTGGTCCTCAGTCGGGACATTCTGCTATTTCCCAATGGTGAACCACCCAAATTTACTTGATTGCTACACTAGAAGCAGTTTGACTGCAAGTAAAACACACGTGTTAACACTAGAATGACCGGGGCAAGCCTCATACATAGAATGACCTCCAGCGGTCAATTGACCGTTCGCCCTTTTCTTGCGCTCTCTCATTCGTTTTCATTTCATATTTACGTAGTGAGGAAAGAATTTTCCTGGTTACTTTTTCATGTTCTAAATAGTTTTACGGTTAGATTTATCGTTTACTTTACAAACAAATATCAATTACATCAAAACAAATTCTGAAAAATAAGAATTTCAATAACTTGCATAATTAAAAAATGATGTCATGTGTTTTAAAACTCAAATAGCATTTCAGAACACGTTATTTGCTGAAGTTTTCTCAGTTAGGAACATTTATCAGAGAGAAAATAAAAAAGGCAGAATTAAAATGAGTCGCTACACATTTGGACTCAAGGTATGTATTTCTTTGCTCTCTTAGCACGTTTTCAAATATCCTGATTACGTTCACGGCGTTCAAACATTTATTTTGGAAACATTCGTCAGTTTTAAAATGAAACAAAGTCCCTGGAACATCGATTAGCATTAACTTTTGCCCATGCAAATAAGAAAACGTCGGATTTTTTGGGTCATATTAAGTGGTACAAAGGAGATGCAAAATGCCCATATCGACGCTTCTAAACACGCCCTGTCGTCGCACTGATAAAAAATGCGGTAAAAACTCGAAACTTCATCGAATCAAGAACGCCATGGTAGACTACGAGACAGTGAAAGAGGCAGCGCTTAGATAATGTGACCTAAGTTGTAGATTGAGACGCGTATTTGAATCTCGAGGAGGTAGAAAAGAATCCTTCGGAATATGGCGTTATGCATTTCATTTTATCGTTCCTCTGAGTCTGTGACTAAACTGAAACCTCTCAGTAAGCTGTATTCTGGAGACCAAGCGCAAAGGGACAATGAGAGTGGCATAGGGGGAACCGGTCGATCCAGAAATATATTCAAACACGTTCATTTAGAGCGTTGTTGACAATATCTATGGAACGTGCAGAACGGAGGAATATTTCAGTAAACCATCAGAAGAAGCAGCGATTTCGGGGAAGCAAGGCGGAGTGGAAGCGAACAAGTTGACGGGGAGGTGGTTGGAAGTATCCATAATCGTTTATGTGACAGGCGGCACGAACGCAACGAGGAATTTCAGCTAAATGATTATTTATCACTACCCATAGTAAGCCTATTAGGCTTGGTTAGTGGTGACTCTTTACGACGACGCATACTATGGTATTGCTTGTGTCTCTCCTTCACATAAACTGTAAAATCATACGTAAGGAAATGAGAATCAAACTTGAGTACCACTCGTGTGTGTTAAAGTGCACGCTATGATATTTGATGAAACTGACACCAAGGATCGGCAAAGACAGCTAATTACGGTATTAAATACAAAAACGACCAATTGACCGCTCACGGTCATTCTAGGTAAAAGCCGCCATTAATCTGGACTTGAATTTTTTCCACTCAAAATACTTCATTTTCAGGTTTTGTGTTCCGAAATTTCACAAGTCAAAAATCTCAGCGTTATCGGTCGGAAAATAACAAAATGGTGCGCGAAATAAAATCGTGAACGGTTAATTGACCACCTCAGGTCATTTTTGTGTTAACAGATGTGGTTTTTACCCTCCATGTACTTCCACTTGGATGGGTTTTTGATTGCAGGTCCGACGCTAGAATGTAAATCCGCACAAAATTCAAATATCTCACATTTCTTACTATGTGGTCCAACCATATCCCTCCAAGTTATACTGGGGAAGACCGAGGTCCCTATGGATTAATTCTCTTTTTTAACTCTTAAAAATTTCGGTCGAAACTGTTCGGATCTCTTCAGTTACACGCTTTTCGTCGATGCCCACCAATTATTGACAAGTACTCTATTGGTTATACTTTTTTGTGATTTGTAGTGATCTCGCAAGGAAGTTCATGAGTTTGGATAACTAAAAATCTTGTGGTTCCGGTACTCAATAATTCCTAACGACCACAGAAACAACAATTATTCATTTGGCACTTTGGCGTCATTTATTTCCGTTTTTAGAAATAGTTTTGAGATGAGGAGAGATACTAAATCGGTCGAGTTTTCCCTTGAATTAAAAATGAAATTTTCCTCGCGTGTAGGCTGTTGTGTAGCCTTTGCGAACATGAGATTTTAGGTGTTGATTTTCTCATGGAGAGTACTGCTGGAAAAAATACAGGAGATACAAGGGAAAAACGTGGACCCACGAAAAGGGATTTTGAACGAACTTAGAGCTTAGTAAGAGATTTTGTTCAAAATATATAACGATCATTTCCACAACGAACTCCAATGCAGAAAATTTATAAGAGATTTGTAAATTTTTACGAGTGCTGTGTGGATGATTTCTTTGATGAGTAAATTGATTTTAGGCCAGAAAAAGTAGTTGGAGTGAAATTGTGAGTGCTACTGTGGGAGTTTATGGGAGTCTTCAGGAAGGAATTCTGAGCGTACCCCGTGCAGACTAAATCTCCGACCGAGGTGCACCGTTGCACCTTTCTGCAAAAACTGATTGACAACAATTTATATACTGAAGATCCAATTAAACACATGCTCTCATAACCAAAAAGAGTGGCATTAAGACATAATTTATGTTTCACTGCTTACTGGGAACCATTGTAATAGAATACATTAATCGTGAAGCATAAATACTTTTTGAGGATGTAATTCGTCCTTTAATTTAAAAAAATAACTAGTGTTACTTGTCAGACAAACATAACTATCAGACACCTCTTGCGGCGAGGTTATGTTGTGCTGCTCAGATGATCTCTTTTACCAACAGCATATTGCTGAGAACATCGTAATTTCTAGGTACACGTAGGTTCAAGGTGCACCGCTCTTTCCTACTGAAATGCATATTATTGGAACCCTTCAACAGGCAAGAAAATACGTCGAAGGAGTCCTGGTATATGGTGATTGTTTAGATTGTTCATCTTTGTTGATTGCTGACCAAGATAGAAGAAAAATGATGCTGAGCGAAGCTCATGGCCCCTTTGAGTGAACTAATGATGTGGACCAAACTCACGTGGGGCTGGCTCTAGGTTATGAAGCGTGGAAAAGACAGATAAGGCTTTGAACATCTAAGGAAGATATTGTACCTCAAACTCAAGAAGCTGACCCTTTTTGACGTTCAGAAGATTCAGGCAGTGATTTTGAAGACCAACTTGGTAATTTCACCGGCTTAAAACAGAATTTCATCAAAATTTTTCAAAAAACCTGAACACATAAAAATAATGATGAGATTTTATTAGAAAGAAAAAAACATTCCTTGAAAATAAACGAAGTAATCAGTTTTTTAGGGATGGACGGATCCAGGATTTTTATCGGATTCGAATCTGGTCCTTGATTTTCGGAGCTGGATCTTTCGGATTTCATATTTTCGGATTAAAATGCATTTTCAAATTCCTGTCGCTGAGATACCCCGATGATTGCTCAACCTCTTGGGAAGAGTCACACTATGTGCCAGTCGTATTTTGCCTTTTTTATTTTCCATGACTGAAATTCTCCAACGGAACCTCTGCGAGAGCTTTCAAACAAAACGGTTCATGTGTAGGACAAAAATCGAATGCGACAGCGCATTCGAAGATATAATCGTGAATAGAATCTATATCCACCCTTACGGGCACTGAAGCTATTATTCAAAATTTCGGATCCAGATCCGATGTCATCCGCGTCTTTGGATCCGATGAAGGTCAGTATCCGCGGATATTTGGATCCGAGGTATCCGATCCGACCATCCCTAGTTTTAAGTTAAAATACTTTACTCGAAAGAGATAAATTCATAGATACAGAAGTTCAGGACGCGTATTGAGTACGCTTAACGGTGGCAAATTGAACTAAGAGGTGGCCCACTGGGTACATATGGCAGTAATGAGAGGTTAATGATATATCATTTGTGGATTATGCATCCCTATGCCTCAGCTGCTTCCCAAGGCGAAGAAGTGGATGCTGGGATTTGATTTTGCCATTCTGATTTCCGAATATATTCATTTAACCCTTTCGCTGCTGTTCAATCTCCGAAAACCTTCTCCTCACATGCGGCGAAAATGTTAAAATGCATTTCATGGGCCCATGGAGCAGTTCCAGGATGGGCGTGGTACACTCTCCGAGGGGTCGCTAATCCACGACCCTATCCTTGACCAGCTCACCCACGCTGGACCGTCTCATCGACCCTACCAGCGGGGGGCCTACCTCCCGAAAAGCGACCGCTCTGACTTCATTTTGAAATTCTATCAATCAATCCAATCATCGAAAAATTATTGTTTTCATCGCACTCCTGCCAATCAAGGAATCAAGCATGTCTTTGAACCGTGTTTCTACGATGAAAAATAACGATTTTTGTAACTTGTCTAGAAACGTGGCTGTAGACAACCGGAAAAATGACCATTTTAGCAAAGTTAACAAAATCGTTATTTTTCATCGCAGAAACACGGTTCAAAGACGTACTTGACCGCTTGATCGGAAGGAGTGCAATGAAAACAATCATTCTTCGATGATCGGATTGAGTGATTGATTTTCAACTTGCAGTCGGAGAGGTCACTTTTCGGGAGGTAGGCTGCCTGCTCGTAGGGTCGAGGAGACGGTCCTGCGTGGGTGAGCTGGTCCAGTATAGGGTCGCGGATTAGCGACCCTTCGAAGTGCTTCGGCGAAAGTGCTGACCGCATGGCAGGGAGGAAGAAGAAGTATGTCCACAGCAGTCTGCCGTGCGGACGTACTAGGTACGTCCACAGCAGTGAAAGGGTTAAAATGGATTTATATCTTATGAATACAAAATTGAAAAATAGAGTAGTTACTAGCTTTGATTAGCGATTAGAATACAAATTTTAAGGATGGAGTCGACTGAGGAGCACAGCACTAAAAAGCATCATGGCAAATAGGAAAAGAACATCAGGAAGACCACCTGCATTTCGTTAGAAAAAAATCATAATAGAATTTGATGTGCTACATGGGATACTCATTTCAAACCAAAAGAAATCACTGACACTTTTAGCCATACCAAATTTATTCAATCTAAATGGAGCATGATGATATGCAATATTGGATAAAGTTTAACAACAGTTTGCTGCACAAATTAAAAAATTCCTTGTGTAATCAGATCATATTCAATGAAATTCTTTTCCACAAATTGTGCCTTAAATTGCATTGTAACAGAATATAGTACGGTACCACGAAAGAAAATAATTTAATTACAAAAAAATGCATACATTTACACCTGCATGATAATTGAATTCATTATTGGAACAAATAAATACATAGTTCCTTATAGTATCAAACATTTTTAAAAAGAAAAATAAATGTGAAGAAAAATAATGCAAAATAAATAAGAACAGGCAATACCTTAAGTGAGGATATCTTGCCGTTCCTCTTCAGGGATAAGCCAACAGATACAAAAGGGAATTATTCAGAGATGCATATTTTTTCTCATTGATATGCATTAATTATCCTAGATTATCAATTACAAGCAATAATCATAAATCAATTACCATGTAAAATGTGTGCCATCAGACATGATAATAAAATATTTTTTAACAATCCAGATATAATAAGACTACAGTAATATATCTCAAATAAGATTTAAATAATATATTTCAGATGAGATAATGAAATGATTATATTCTACTCATATATAATTGAAAAAAGTTACAAACTCTTGATGGTTTATCTGGCTGTAACAACTGACATGGTGTACCAAAGGTATAATTATTATCAATCCAGAAAAATATTACAAAAATCAATTATTATGAGCACAAAGTAAATGTCCATAAGCACATACTACCAACAAATATATATGTTCTTTAGGAAACAAATATACATAAATGGCACCACATTTCTATTACCCCCAGGCTGCAGAGTGAAGATTGATATTGTTTCACACAAAATTACAGAAAGGAATGACTAAGAAATACTAATGCCAAAAATTAAAAAAAATCAGAAAAAACGAAAATCCTAAAAAATAATAAATAACTCAAATCTAGTATCTAGTGAGAGAACTGATGAACAAATATTCATTTTAAACAATAGGCCCCACAATTATAATTAATCCCAAAGAATGACTGCATCAAAAAGGCATAAAACAGAAAAAGCTACATTTCATATGCAGAGAACGGGTTAAGTGTTTAACCATTATATTCACTTTACTCCTTGAAAACCAAGCCTGCAATCGTGAGAATTAGGAGACATTTACTGTTGCTTATAAATAAGCAAATGCCTACTTTTTCCAGCCAACTGAATACTATACAAAAGATATGTGAATGCTGAAAATGTATGTGTGCATGAATGAAGGCAATGATCTTCTCTAGCACCGTGGAAAACTTTAGAACCAAATAGCATAAAAATGAACTAAGGCCACAAACGTATAGGAAAATTAATCTAAGAACTATTTTACATTACTTAATTATGACATTTCTTAATTGTCTTCCAACATTACCCAAAAAAATTGAAACAAAAATCTCATCTACACCTCTGTTTAAGTATGACTTAAGGTTGTAAAATTAAATTCTACATCAAATTTGAATTATACACCATATCTTTGAAATAAGTACTACTTGACAAATATACTGCACTGCAAAATATTATGACCACATCATTACCGTTGCAAAATCTAGGGAAATGTCTTTCAAGTGCACGGGTCAAACAAGGCCAGAGCAATGAACCAAAACAAACCAATGTTCACTAAAGGGTTAAAAAAACATAAGTGAATCCTGCAAAATATAATTCCAACAATAAGAAGAGAGCAGCATATGTTCCAAATAGATTTGTGTGCACGATGGATTTCAGCTTAATAAATTGTGAGATTACATTGCTAAGCCAAAATGGTATGTTGCTTCCATATACTTATAGGGTACATGGGATGTAAATAGAAATATTATCAAAAATACAAATATCCCTGCAGCATAACTAAGAAAAGACTCATTAAATTATGTTTCCAAAAATTATATCAACATGCAACTCACAATGTGTTTATAAACCTAATAAAAAAGTGCCATGTACCTAACATGAAATCAACGAAAATGACTGAGTGTAAACATTGTAATGATTGCACGAAACAGTAGTGTTTAAGTTAACCCAACAAAAACATGTGAAGCTCTATGAAAATGAATGAATTTAAACAGAATTTTCCTCTCAACAACCGGCTCCATCACAATCTCCAAGTATGCGAGGCCAAATTCATCTCTGAAAAAAAATATAAATTAATGGAGGCCTACATGAAAAAAGTATGCAATTACAACCAAAATTCAATTTTATCATAAGGTGAATGTTCATAATGAGATAAAATATTACCCCTATTTAAAAAAATGCAATGGATATAATTATAACCATATTTTATTTTTTAAGTAAAAAATATTGGAAGACTTTCACTACTGTTTGGAATTTACTTGTGCATTACTAGATTGATATATCATGGACATGCATATAGACAATCTTCAACTTCCTTGCATTATATTAACTTTAAACTTCAAAAGATTAGAGTTATATGGTTTTGAATATTCACCATCTTAAACTTATGGCAACTGTAAGCATATTACAGCTAAAAAAACACGTTAGCTTTTCAATAGAAATCTGCAACTCTGAAATTGGACAGGTAGAATTTTCAACTGAACTTCATTGATATTAAATACATATGTTAAAATTACAACACCTCTCCACCATTACATCAAAATACTCATAGAACACTTGGGAGGGACATCTAAGGATTGAGAATTCAATGTACCGGAAGTTTCATTTCACCCCTTCATGTCAAACTTATTTCCAATGAGTGGCCCACTTTTGGGAAATCTTGGAAAATAAAATTATGGACTAACCTTTTCAATTATTCAAACCTTTGTTTATATTTATTTGTATTAATTATCGATTTATTTGCTAATACAGCTTCAAATAATGATTTCAATGTTTTAATGAAGACCATAATGTAAAGAAAAAAGCGTAAGTAATAGATATAAACCCACCTTTGCACTGGCTAAAAGTGTTCCAACCACACTGTCAGAATACAGAGAAAGGATATGGTAATCATGCTGCAGAATAGCTCTTTCTTCTGTGGATCCACATTCAGTAATAATAAGAGGGACAGCAGCAGCGAGGTAATTAATCCTTGCCAACTGCAACATCTGATTCAATGCAAAATTGATACTCAAATGAAATCCCTCTCCCCTCTTCTTCCTCTCCTCCAACTCCTCTAGAGCCCTCATCCAGTCACTCTCGCGTTCCACATCTCCCTTGCTATACGGCCTCCCCTCATTATCAAAAACTAATTTCAGGGATAATTGTGAGAGGGCCCAAGCTAACCTAGAACATACAAATTTCTCCCTAACACCAGAACAATCCATTGCACCCAAATACACAGTCTCACTCTCAAAATCACAAAAGGAACACCATTGACTCCCATCCCACTGAATCCCATCCAAATACACAACCTTCCCCTTCATCCTTCCAATTCTCTCAGATTCAAAGTCAACCATGACTTTCACCCGATCATTCCCACACAAATATTTAATAATACACGCAGTGATTTCATCTCCATCATACAGTCTCTCATACAATATACGCATTCCATCAACTCCATTTCCATGCACTATCCTAGTCTTTCGCATCATGGCATCCACACACTCCTGCCTTGCTCTGGCCGGATCGGATGTAGGTTGACTTAAAGATGCCTCCCCACTGAGTCCAAAATTGATTGATGTCACATTCTCTGCTGTTGACGTCACGGCCTCTTCCAGACAATGCAACAGTGTGTCTCGGCCACACACCTGTGCCTTCAGTTCTTCCAAAGATGAGCTCAGCTGTCGCACAAGAGATTTCATCTCTCGCCTCAATGAGTCCACAGAGGACTTGAGAGATGCAACATCACATTCTGGGCCAGCCACGGGTGTTACATGATCAGTGCTTCTACTCGAAGATGCTCCCAGACGACGCAAAATAACTTGGTCTCTCCTGTGAACCAACGCCACCAAATTCAGCACTTTTGAGCGTTCTACATCATCAGGGAACTGCCGCACCATCTCCTCAGCTGATGACAATGCATTCTGTTGACGGTCATCTGTAATCTCTGTGTCGGCCCCTCTCGCCAATAACTCCTGCACCCAATCAGCCTTACCGAGTCCCACCCCAACATGCAAGAGTGTTCTTTGCCGTGGATAACAAACATCTACATCTTCCAGCATGTCCAGTAGCTCTTTATGCTGGAGCAATGAACCAATAAACAATCCATTTAAAAGCCTCTCCTCAACAAATAGCTCTGAGCCTCTAGCACAAATGTTGCCTGTCATTATTTCAAAAAAAGGAAATAATTTAATTGGGTGGGTGTCAGATTTAGCAGACGGGGAGGTGTCAATGGGAACCAGGCGAGGTGGCGATGTTCAGTGAGAATAAAAAGGCTGTCTCAGTGTTGCTACTCAAGGATGAAATATTGACTGCAAAGAAACAGAATGAATGTGAAATTATTAGCATAAAAATTGGCCATAGCAGTGTGGGAACATAATAATTAGCATAAATGTGACTCGTAAGACTCATAAGAGTGGCATTTTTTTTAATGAAATCACTCACAACCATAATTTCTTCAAGAAATTAGCAATTTCGCTGGAGACAAAAATAGATATAGCTACCCTAAATCAAGTTGGGGAGAGTTTTCTACCAGCAACCAAGCGGGAGTACTGATCGTATACTAACCTTAAAAAAACCTAAAAAATGAAACAAGTGAGGTTATAAATAAAATAGCGAAGATATACACGAAAATATATGAGGTGACATGAAAACATTGGCAAATAGGCCGCCGATAAAGATAAAAACGGAAAAAATACGAACAATAGAGGAAATTCAAAAGATGTAGATGCTATTTGAAGGAAGTTCAACATATTTAAATTAAAGGTAACAATTTTCCACAATATTTCATGTACAAGACCAGTACCAGATTATGGCTCTGTGAAGCAAAACGTCGTCAATTACAGCGCATTGAAATATTATGGAAAAGTGCTACCATCTTTTAGTTAAATAGAATTAATGTTCAGAAGTAAGTACTTAACCCGTTAACGCCTAGCGGTACCATATGGTACCAGCCGGTAGCGCAATGCTAAACGTAACTTTTGTGTCACTTATTTTAATGAATGTTGGTTATTGAGAGCTTAATCATAATGACAATGTTTTGATTTACATTTCCCCGAAACATTTGCTTTTTTAAAGCTGAATTTAACGTACTTACAGCCGTGCGAAAAATCCACAGAGAAAAAATCATTCGCCTTGACCGGGATTCGAACCCGGATCCCTCGGTCAAGGCGAATGATTTTTTCTCTGTGGATTTTTCGCACAATTGTGCATTGCGGGTGACTTCCGTAAAAGTTATCACCGTGGCTAGTCCCGGTATACTTAAATTAGTACTTACAGCCGTTTGAAAATTGAGGATTTTCAGCTATCCGAGAAAAACTGAATTTTTAGTGCAAGCATTTCGATTTTCCTTACTTGCGTATTATGTAATCACAATACGAAGATGTTTTTATGTAATTATTATTGTTATAACATGTACATTTCATATTAAGTATAGTGTCTTTATGTGAGCCTAATATTTGGGAAGTTATGATGCAAAACATTTTAGTGGTACCATATGGTACCACTAGGCGCTTGCACTACCGTGCCTTGGCGGAAAGCGTAAATATGAATATTTCTGTTGTTTTCGTTTTCTAACAGTTCTTTATTTTACAGTTATTTATTTTTCATCATTTATATTAAAACTTTTGCGTTATGTAAATATTATAACGCAAATAAAATGTGTACATAAGTTAATTTTTTATTATAAGGACGTCATCCAAGTACATAAGCCCCTAAATTGTCCAAATTTTTTCAGAATCTCGTACCCTCACGAGGGCTCAAGGAGTGGGAGGCATGATTGAATACCTGAATCCTATTTAGAAAAACGTAAATAGGAAGAGTATCCGTGTACTCAATTAGGTAGGGGGTATGATGAGGAATAAGGGGGCTTTTGCTAAGGGGAAAATTCAATCACGGCTGGCAGCAAGAGACGACCACGTGACAGGCATCACTTTGACAAGAGCAGGCTAATCCTAATTTTTGTCTAACATATCTCAAGATACTTTGCACAATTTCATGTGCTAGTAAAATCGAAATAACTTACACATACTGCTTATAGGCTGCTATTATGGATGGAATAGCATCATGCTATTCTTCGTTATTGCAACCGATGTTGCTTTAATATAGCGTATTGCAACGCCTATGCTATTTGGTATTACGAACGGTTGCAATTCGTGTTTTTACTACACCGGAAGACGTAATTCTCAGAATAGCATAGGCCCGTTGCTATTTACTATTATGAACGGCGAATTGCAACCGGTAGGCTTGCTATAATATTACGCGGTCTTCGATGCCGAGCAATTCGGTATTGCAACCAGAAAACGTGCGCATTGCGATGTCGAATTGTTTTTCTGAGGTTAAAGTAACCTAATCAAGCATTGAAAAATGGAATAATAGCCAAAAATAAAATGATATCAGCTTTATTTTAATTAAATAATAGTAGCATAAGTGATGAATATTTAACTAGTTAAGTGATTTGGTTAGGAATTAACATTCGAGCTTAATATATGAAGCACAAGCTTGCTTCATCGACAGTACGAAAACAATAACAATTAATGCAAAGAATTACTACCATTAGCCCAAATTATACGTGTTTTATTCATATTTACAATTCATAATTTTATTTCATCACTTGACTTGCTACTAAAAATATCCTCAATGTAGGCTATCAGGTCGATTCTTGAAAAATTTCAAGCTTGTGTTAACACACTAACTCGCCAAATATATTAATAGTTATAGCTTTCAATGAAAACCATATATTACCATAATAATACCATATACTTTGATCAGCCGTTCATTTCCTCAATTGGACAGTATATACAAATACATGCAACGAGTCGAAATTGTTTTCCCCACTATTCGCTGCCTTCTACAATTAAAACTAAAAATTTACTAAATTATAAACACGGGCAGTCGACTTGAATTACTTGCTTGAAAACAAAGGATTTCTCCGAACACCAATAAAGTTTCCGAACAAATATGATTCACCACAAACGTTTAATGGAATATCCATGCACTACATCATTAATGCAATATATATCATGTGGAATTGAATACAAATTGTTTCCTCTATAGACAAGTATGTTATTCACACAATTAAGTTTCAGTTTATCGGCACAGTTCAGGGTCTATCAAAAATTTCAGTGAGCACATAATAAAATCAGCTGATACGAAAACAATGATAACTGACACAACAGCACTTTCCACACGATTCACTATTGCTAGATTCACTTTTTCACAGCTGTTCCATCCATCCTCAAATTCACCATCACCTCCCTCTGCTTTTTCCAAATATGCAGCTGAAATATCGATACTATTCCATCATAATACATGAAAGCACAGCTGTGACGTTGCCACCTACTTCATTTCCTAAACAGAGAATGAACACTGAAATTAGGGAGTCATATAATATATAGATAACATTAGAAACGAAAGCTTCTAGTTCATACAGTAAAACGATATCGTCACGAGCAATACAATAAAAGTTGATACATATTAATTCTGATATGCAACAAACAGACTTCGAAGCCTAACACATTTACGAAGAAAATCAAACATATTTAGCTTTCAATGATTATTTCGCATAGCATATATCTCACGGTAAAGGACCGATCGGATATAGGTAAATCATTGAATATTTATGTCTGATAAATCATCATTATAACAACGAAATTATGACCTAACCCACCTGTCTGAAGCCATTGGGAAATTATCACAACCACAACAAACAGCTGATTTCTTAAATGAGATTTTCAAAGCGTATTATATATTTCCAAGGTTTAATATAATTTTTAAATGTAAATAAAGCAATTATTTATAATTTCAAGTCAATATTCCGTAAAATACAGAAAAATATATAAAATATCTTCTCCCTCATTGGTTACGCAAACTGTTCAGAAAGTTTTTCATACGGGAAGAGGCGGAGCTTCCAAATAGCTCGCGCAAGAAATAGCATGCTGCTATTCCGAACAAAATTATTACTACGCTTCATTCATAATACGGGGTCGTTGCTATAATGACCCGCAGAATAGCGTATGCTATTTTTTGCAACGCTTATCCATAATAGCAGCCATAATGTAGGGTGTGCTGCTGCAAAGAGAGGATGAATAGTCTTTCTGACTGAGGAAAATTGAATAACGAGTGGACGCCAATTTCGCTCGAATTTGAAGTTGGTGTTCGAAAAGGTGGACAATCAGCTGAGTTTATCTCAAGAAATGTCTGAGAATTTTCAAAAGTGTAATGAAGCTGAGCCGTAAAGCACCCAAAAGGTATAAAAATAGGGAGGAAGGACGCGTTTTTGATGATGAAGAGGTCGTTAAGTACGAAAGAATTTCTCGTAATTCTGATTACCAACTCACTGTTTCACGAAGCATCCCCAACCAGATTATTTGAAGTGTTCTTTGATGAAAATGTCCTTACGCACTAAGTGTTAGAGTTGAATAGGTGTGTAAAATTCTGCAACTGTTATGACCCAAATATAACACATGAGGTACTGAAAATATTTGTAGAAATTCTTTTTATAAGTTGGCATAAAACGGCTCCCAGTAAAAGGCACTATTTTGAGGCAGCACTGAACGCCAGAAATAATCTTGTTTATTACACAATGAGACGTAACATAACTTCGTTCTACAACTTCGTAGGCTTATTCATTGCGGTGATTACACCGATATGGATAAGTCAGATAAGATTTGGAAAATGCGCCCTTTTAGGGGCATGGCAAAAGAAAGATTCGGCGGATATTTCAGAGAAAAGCAGCCCTCGAGTTTCAATGAGTCGTTAATGTTCTCTTTTGGAAGACATGGCTGTTCGAAATTCATGCAGGGGAGGCCAATTACGTTTGGCTAGAAAGTGTGGTGCATCAAGAGCTCAGATAGCTACTTCGTAAAACTCAGGAATGTGGAAGCCTATGAAAAAGGAATTGGGAAAGAGGGCGACAAAAAGGTTGTGGCTCATTTTTACTTGGATTCTAGAGGCAATGATGCCCAACGAATGGATGCTGGTGCGGAAATCCTGAAAAAACATAACTCAGCTTGAGTTCCGATGGCCAGTAGTTTAATCACAGCTGGATACAAGGATCCCCTAAAATATCAAGGACGTGCTCAATTTACCAGAAGTGCGACTGGAATGGATAAAGAAATTGATTTGTAATGGATTCATGTTTCAAAGATCATTGACATTTGGTATCATTGGCATTCAACTGACAGCGGCCTATCTTTTTCCCAGTGCCCCTGTTAGGATCGACGGGCACAACCAACAAAGAAAATCCAAGCCCAAGCGGAGACGGTGTGCTACTAATAACTGAACCAGTAGAATAAGAATAGAATGCTTTGAATGCAATGCAGTGACTGCTTTGTTCATTTCCATGAGCGGCAACGACTGACAAGGGTAGACCACGAAAGTTGCTCCGCCTTTTTCAATGCCGTATTTTTTATGGCCTTCGGAATGGTGAACACATCCCTGAACTAGTAGTGGTTCCGTTGAATGGGCCTTAGTTTGGCTGTAATTAATTAATTTTCATGCGGTACTTTTCACAAGCCGCGTATAGTTTCATGATATTGTCCTTTCATCAGGAGGGTCAGGTGGGGTAGTGGTTAGCGTTTATGGCTACCACCCGGGGGACCAGGGTTCAAGGCTCCGTGATGGCTTTATATTTTCTTGTCTCTATTGTGATCACACGGCGTCAACTTTTTCATTAATTTTAATTGCGACAAGCATAGACATGAGACTATTTTTTATCACCATAATGTCGTTTAGGTATTTAAGCAGTGTCATTTCAAACACGGAGATACGACGACTACACTTTCTACTCAAAAACATAACGAAAGATTAACGGGGGGCTAAAGCAGTGGCTTTTTTTTGGAAGAAATGACATTTGTTGGTGCATATCTTGTTATTATATTGGAAGGGCTACGGAAGATTTTGGGAAGTGGTGAGCACAAGACACATTTGATGTAATTGTTGCTTTTAACCCTCTAGCGGGCGCGACTGTTATTTATTCACAACCGGGCGAATGGCGTACTTTTCCCATGTTATGTGCATATATGATAATACTCGATTTTTGTTAAAATTAATCTTTATTTGTAGAAATTAGAAAAATCTTGTACATTTGTAGGTGATACAGATATAAAGGTACAGAGGTGGTGTACGGCCGGTCGCCCGGCGTAATTTATACGCCACGTGTGACGGGTTCCTCTTGCTGATCTAAAAAAAATTAGCTACAATACCTCGAACTTTGAAAACTCGCAATATAGACAGTCAAAGTATATTGTAGGGATACACGAGACCATTCTAGCCCAGAATGTACATACGATGTTGAAATCCTTGGCTTTCGAAGATTGACGTATTTTATACGCCACCACGTCTGGTCCAGGGTCATAAACTTTTATTTCATCCTATTTATTAATGGAAATTATATTTCGGAATGGTTCTTTTAGCACATAGGTACTGTGTAAGTAAACTCCCTTTGGAGTAAAGTGAATTACAAGTGTTCGAGAGATATGGCATTTTATATTCGTTTTGTTTTCTTATTAATTATGTCTGTATGCATGTTGTTGGTCGCCGCGAGCCTATAATGCCATGTGCTCTTGCAAGAGTGGTTTCCATTTTTAATGTGGAAGTTGATCCGTATAAGCAATGAAGAAATTAACAATTTGGCGCACACCAACCCTTGCTAGTGTAGTCGTCGTATCTCCGTGTTTGAAATGACACTGCTTAAATACCTAAACGTCATTATGGTGATAAAAAAATAGTCTCATGTCTATGCTTGTCACAATTAAAATTAATGAAAAAGTTGACGCCGTGCGATCGCAATGGAGACAAGAAAATATAAAGCCATCACGGAGCCTTGAACCCTGGTCCCCCGGGTGGTAGCCATAAATGCTAACCACTACCCCACCTGACCCTCCTGATGAAGGGGCGATATCATGAAACTATACGCGGCTTGTGAAAAGTACCGCATGAAAATTAATTAATTACAGCCAAACTAAGGCCCATTCAACGGAACCACTACTAGTTCAGGGATGTGTTCACCATTCCGAAGGCCATAAAAAATACGGCATTGAAAAAGGGGGAGCAACTTTCGTGGTCTCCCCTTGTGAGTGAAACGCTAAAATCATGTATACTCTCGTACACGATCTCTTCCAGTTTCTTTAGTAAAAAAGAAGTCTATACACACATTAGAGGCGGCTTCATATGTATTATATTGGAACACAACTTTTTTATCTTTCACACAGTACATGTTGAATATTTTTTCCTAAAAATACGAATAAAGTATTCTGTCATCAATTGAAGAGTAAAATTTAATAGTTACACAATGCTCAGACAATACAGAACAAATGCAGATTTGGGGGAGGGGATAGGTTCGCGTGCCTCATCAGATTCTTTGAAAATGAACAAGATTTATATGGTTATCATTGCATTTGTTTTGGTTTGAGTATCAATCATACAATTTTGGTACATTAAATGTTGCATATTGCTCATAATCCCAATTATAAGAAGACACTGGCATTCACAGGTAGGATATTAATTTAACTGATTTAAATGAATACAAAGCAAGCACTACCACTACGAGAACATTCTCCTAACTCCCCGAAAATAAACTCAAATGCCTTTGGAAGCATCCTTTACATAAAGAAGGCAACATAACTATTAAAATGGGGATCAAGTAGTAGAAACAATTATAGAAATATATTTATTATTATTATTATTATTTTTTCTCCTTTTTCTTGACCTTATTTTAATATATAAAATGATGTTTCCTGGAGTATAGGTCAATAAATTAAAAGTTAGCAGCCAACGTTTCGTTTTATTTTAAAAACATCTTCAGGGCTATGTTAGAAAAAAAATGTGAAAAATAAACAATGGCCATATTTTTGATTTTGAGAACGCCGAAATTTTGGATCATGAAATTATATTGAAAAAAAGGCTTTTTAAGGAAATGGTTTATATTTCAAAAACAAAAAAATTGTTGTAATAAAAAAACAGACATCGATAACCTCAGCAAAATTTATTTTTATTTAATACATCAAAATTAATGGTAACCTAGGTTGTGGCAATACCGTAGAAACCAAATATCAATAAATGTATTCAAAGTGTAGAGGTATGTCAAAATGTTTTGTATAATGCATTCTGTTCATATATATATGTTTATATATATATTTCTATAAATAATATTGTTTATTAAAAAAAACCCGATTGCTCCTTTTTTATGTATATATATTGTATATTGCCTAATTCTCTGCATTTTATATTGTTTCACATTTTTTTTTCTAACATAGCCCTGGAGATGATTTTAAAATAAAACGAAACGTTGGCTGCTAACTTCCCCAGCAGCAGAGAAGGTTGTCTCAACGTTGTAGCAACGTTACAATGAGGAAACATACAAGTTGTCACAACGTTTCTTAAAATTGTCACAACGTTGCACAACGTTGTTTCAACGTTGTCTCAACGTTGAAGTTCCCAGGAAACAACGTTGTGACAACATTGTCAGAACGTTGTGACAACGGTAAGACAATATTGTCAGAACGTTGTGACAACGTTGAGACAACGGTAAGACAACATTGTCAGAACGTTGTGAAAACGTTGAGACAATGTTGTCACAACGTTGTTTCCTGGGAACTTTAACGTTGAGACAACGTTGACACAACGTTGTGCAACGTTGTGACAATTTTAAGAAACGTTGTGACAACTTGTATGTTTCCTCATTGTAACGTTGCTACAACGTTGAGACAACCTTCTCTGCTGCTGGGGGCAACAAATGATATATTAGTTTAAAATTCAATCAAGCAATAAACAAATATTAATGACCTAACTGAAATTGCAGTTATTACTCTTAGAAAACATGCCCAGAATAACAGACTGTTATACTGGGCATCATATGCAGGGCTTATCATGATGCTCTATGTGAAAAGCAGCCATTTTAAAGGGCAATGACTCAAGTCTTATTTAATTAACATCTCTTCGCTCATTAATTAATTGAAGAGGCAGGAGAGGATAATTATTTATGCAGTGAAACAAGAAATATTATAACAAATAGAAATTTATTCTAACATTTTTTACAATTGTTTTTCTAAAGCATCCTTCTTTGATTTTCTTTCGTGGCGGAATTTGCCATGCTTCAACCACTCCTGCACATGATTGGCAATGGCCACTTGGCTTTCCTCTCCCCACTTAGAAATCCTCACAGCACCTAGTAAGGATAACAAAGAATCAATACTTAACATAGAGATGTGGATACATCATTAAGGTCACCACCTTCAGAGTTCAGTAAAATGTATTTCTTGATTATATTTCAGAAATAAATGTAAGTCATAAGGAATGAGAAACTTCTAGGTTCCAGATGACAAAAATGAATAATTGAAATTCAAAATTCTTGTAAAATGTTAAGTAAAGTTACTGAGATAATTGAGAATGTATTCAATTCAGAGGAGGTTTTCACCGAGGAATTTATAGTTTGAGTGATTCTAGAGTTCTAATGTGACCACACAAGATCATGAAACAACCTTTGTCACTCATAGCATGGTACAATTAGCAATGTGACACAAATCTGAAATTTGTTTTGCATTCAGGAGTGACCAAGATACCAAGATATGAGATAGACTACTCCCACAGGGTCCCCACTCTATTTAAATTATAAAATTCACAACTTTTTTCAGGTTTTCACGGTCTAAATGTCGTCAAATTCACGGTCTGTATATTAGGCTTTTTAGGCAGATATATTGATCATGTAACAATCATCAGCTACAATTTAACTAAAAATGTTACAAACGCAACAAATGCAGCAATGGAAGTGCGATAATGACATCTCTCATGTCTTCACCTATCATTAGCAAAATTCAGGTTCGGCTAAAGATTGTGACTGAAGCAAAATGGAGAGAAATGGAAATGGAGAGGGTGGCAGGGAGTTGAAGTGTCTGATTTTTTTGCCAGGGTTAATGAACACGTTATCAGTTACCAGTCTTCCCATCACAGTCTGGATTTTATGGTTTCCACGGTACGGTAGTACGTTATAAGCATAAATGTAAAAAAACTACTAGGACATCTTAGATATGCAAAACAGGAGACCTGTGATGTGTGGTTGATAGGGAGTCAGCTAACTTATCAAACACATAATGAAGTAGGTGAAATAAATACCATTTATAACTTCCTTCAGCTTCAGCTGAGAAAAAGGCCTCTTCTTCTTAAAGCCAAGCCAGCTGAATTCACCAGCCAGGGAGTCACTAATGAGGGTCTTCATTACCCGGACCAGGAAATCCTTGGCCGAACTTCCGCCTATCAGGGATAATTCTTCAATCTAGAATTAACAGAAATAATGACTTTAATAAAAAATAGATGAATCTTTAGAGGAAGTACCTAAAGTTTACAACTTGGAACAGCCATCAACAGCATAAAGAAATAGCAAGATTAAGACTACAATTGAATCACAGGCCTCAGACTTAAATTGGATAGCACATTCATTAAACATACAAATTTTCTATTGCTATATTGCATATGCATGTACCAGTGCCACTTTGTATGAAGAATCCATCAGCTTCATCTCCATCTCATTCAGCTCCTCCATAGACTCCAACGGGAATCCATTCAATGTTTCCATTGTTTCCCTGGAAGTGGAGGTAGAGGGCACCACACGTCCATTCTTCAAATCTGCACTCAACTGTCGCTGGCATTCCTCCACAGCCTTCAATCTTTCCTCGACATCCTTCACAGTCCTTTTCAGGAATGATAACCCCCTGAGAACTTCTTCCTCAAACTCTGAAAAATACAAAGCCATAAAAAATAACATAATGAATACAATCATATTTAGAGACATAAGCAGAATTACATTTTTACTCAGGGTTGATAAAAAAAACATTTTTGTTGATTTTTTTTATTTAAATAATAATAATAATAATAATAGTTTTATTAGCCAAGAGAACCAATACAGATTAGTAAATGGTATAGGCTTCGTCAATGGTATGGATTTTATTGATGAGATTTTTATGATTCCCCATTCATCAAAAATTCAATTATTTGCAAAAACTAACTATTTGGGCAACATATTGGAGAATGATCGTTTGCAGAAACAATAAGAGGCAACATACTCTAATACGACATTTTGTCAATCAGGGGGGAGAACGAAATGCGAATGGTATGAAATTACATATTACGCCAGCATTATATAAAATTGCCATTGGAAGTATCAAATGTGCTATATTATGCAGTTATCATAATGCAGTTATCAACATCAAAATTATACACTTACAGCTTCCTTTTCTTGACTCCTTCATGATCTAAATCGTGATTTAAATCAAACTAATTTAAATCAATCAACCCTGCTTTTACTTGAAAAGGGCGAACATAGTACTTACTTGTCAAATTTCTCTTCCCCCTTGGAGTCTCAGAAGTGGACTGCTCATCTGTGCCACCACTAACGCTGCGTGCACGCTCCTTCCTGCAGCATGAGTCTACCTCATTAAAGCGAGGAGGATCAGGAAGCACCTTCTGATGATTAAGGGGAGTGTTCTCCTCATCCTCACTCTCAGAGGAAATGGGAATAAGAACCCTTTTCCTTTTACCTCGCCCCATTTCTACATCTGAGTTGAGGTCAGATGTAGCCTCTGCCAGCACACATTTCTCCCTTGCTGCCTTCAGTGAGTCTGCAAAAAAAACTTTGATTTGACTCTCTAAACAATTGGTTACATTATAATATGAACTCAGTGTTGCCTAGAAACTTTTACGACTAGCTTCATGTAAGGAACATTTTAAATTATCCCTACAAAGTTTATCATATTCTGGTAATAATGAAGATGTTTCTGTAATCTTTGAAGAATATCCAGATAATTACATTTAGAGGATACACCATAAGGAATAAAGGGAAAATGATTAGAAGTTTAGGCCACATAATCGTAAGAACTTTCTCCTTGTTAATCATGGATATCCTGATTCTTTAAAAGGTTGAGCTGCGATTTGACTTATTGAAAATCGACACTGAATAGAAGACACAAGTACAGAGTACATATATATGAAAAAGCACCAGGGAGGCTGTACTTACCATAATATTTTCCCCCCATCAATCGAGCCTTACATTCCTGCCATCCATTTTGAGGTAGCTCCTCCCTCTCAACCATCTTCCTTATTTTTTCAAGGCCCTTAATGGAAGGCCACCTACACATCCCACTCTGGTACCAGGATGAGGGCACCACCTCTACACTGTCTTCCTCGGTGAAGTGCACAACACACCACATGATAACCTGGAAATAATTGTACCTATATTATTTGATACAATTAATGCCAAATGCAGTACCAAATAGTAAATTGCAATCATAAGGTCATTGTGATTTGTCTTATCTCATAGACCTACTTGAAATTAACTCACATTCAAAACTCAATACACTGTATGCAGCAAAGGGAAGACAGTCTTCTTAGAAGTGCTCTTCAAGCAAACATATTTCCTATTAATGGTTTTCAGAGGCCATACCTTCATCTGGGATAGCCTTCCTACGGTGTACACCCCAAGCACAGAACTTTTGCAAGGCACAGTATAGAAGTCACCCCTATCTTTGAACTCCCGACCGATAATCACACACTGAGAATTCTTATCCATTACAATGTTTTCTATAGCAATAATGGATCCATTCTGTGACCCACAAACATTATCTGGCTCAGATACCTTGAGAATCATATCATGAAAAGTCACTTGCTTGTACTGGGTGCTACAGTGGAAATCATCCAGTAAGGGTCCATTAGTGTGCTGCATTTTACACACTGGTATATCACTTGCTCTAACATGCTCTGCACTGTTTGTCCCGTGCATTCTAGTCTCACTGTATCTACGAGCAATCTGTTCCAATGGCCTCCATGGAGATCTTACCATCCTTAACACTTTCTGCATAAAGCTCTCAAACGAAAATGCACTACAGTTGTCCAAAGGGCCATACCTGACATAGTCATCTCTGATGTGCAATAAATTATGGACATTATGAGACATTTGGTCCTCTCCATACAATACTCCATACGTAGAAACGAAGTGCTCCAAAAGGCTTTGAGCATAATTGAGTAAATTCTCACTAGAATTCTGGAGCAGAATTGAAAGAGCAACATGCAGACTCATAAAATTGGTTAATATATCAGGAGATATATCCCTGGAGCACAATACCACTGGACCAGTGTATAACAAGAATTGACGGAATTCTGTTGCCTTCCATCGTGCCACGTCATTAAGATTTCTAGGCTTGCGTGCAAACTCTTTCGGGATGCATTTAGCCAGGGCCTCTAGCTTCAATGAAATGTTCTTGACCACTGATGATGAGAATCTGTTAGGTATTTTTCCACCAATCCATATTTGTAGCAAACGTTTCATTACACCATGGCATACCAGGTGCATATAATCTATTGGAATAGAATACACTAAATCCAAATCGGGAATATCTTGAAGGACAGAAACTCCCGAATGGTAATCTTCGTCCTCCTGCCGTAGAAATCCTTCATGGGTCCTTCTTGCCACAGTCTGAAGAGTACCCGGAAAACATACTCTATTATTTTTGTACTCGCCCCTAATTGTGCACCTTGTACATGAGGAGTACCCAGAGTGGGCCTTCACCTGCAAAACAAATGCTTTTGCAGGGGCATCACAGCATATTCCCGAAATTTCAACAGGGATCACTCCTACCTCTGGTACCTCCAAACCTGTTGTTACCAGGTGTTTGGCTTCGTTAACAAATTCTTCCAGGAAGGCATTGACACTGACAGGTTTCTCATTCCCATGGTAAACGCCAATCATGAAAACACCTGAATACTTAACAGAAAGTAAGCGACCTAGCAATAACCAGAAATTACTTCTGGTGCTCTTAGAAAGAGGCAAGCCGTCAACACCAACTAACACTTTCATGGGGTTATCAATTTTCCTCATTCCTTGCACAGCTCTCAGCAGGCCATTTTTTAAACCAAAGTGGTGGTACTTTCCTGGGGGCATATCTCTTACTTTCAAAGACACATCAGTTTTCAGCAAAGTTCTTGGGTCAGATGGCAAAGAAGACAAATCTGGGACTTGCTTCAAGAGAAGAAGAAGACTTGATAAGGCAGAGTTGGGAATATTGTTATTAACTGCCCAATCACCCAAAGAAGACTTAAAACCAACTGGATCGAATTCCTTGTTCGTACAGGCATCGTTATCTCCAGAATAAGCACATGAAGGTGATCCGACTGAATCACTTGCAAGAATGTCTGAAAAAGAAGCATTCAGTGTGTCTGAACTGCACGAACTAAATTCACCGACTTTCAGTGTTGATTCATTGACACACGGCTGGTCAGAATGAGACGTCACCACATTCATGCCAGGTTGAACTTCTGCCTCCGCTTCAACTTCTCTTAAAAACGTATCCAAATCTTCTCTGGCACATTTATTCTGAGCTCTTTTGGACAACTCACTAAAGCTCTTCCTTTTTGAAGCCATTGCTAACAATTTCTTCAATCTAGCGCGGTAAAAACAAGAAGTACAATTAAAATCTTCACAGAAGATGTAGTGAGATCACAATTGCTTCCAAACTAATTTAATGGCAAATAGCAAAGTAAATATGTCTCTTTCTACACAATTATTAACCCAAGAAAGTGCATGAAAACAGCTGTGCACGTATAGTAAATGACGCTGCAGGCTATCTTTGAGCTGCACAATAAACGTATCCAAAAATTAAGATGCCAATGAGGAAAAGATAGGATGCTTTTTGAAGGTTCGCATGGACACAATGAACCGAAGAGATTCCGCATGATTAACCGTCCGATACAAGATCTGCGGACAGTAAGTTGTTTTAGGACCAACGCTAGACTGATTCCATTTGCCTTATTAAAGGCTAATGATTATCCTCTCTTTCCTTTGCTACACCTTCAGTCGGGACATTTTTATGTGCACTTTCGATAAAAACAAAGGGTGTTTTCATGCTGTAAAATATAAATTATCATTACAAATTAACAATCTACTCACCAAAGAAACTCTGCGCTTCCAACAGAAGAAAGTCCGTGCGAGCAATGGTCAATTATATCGGCAGCCAGGCATATAAATGAAACCGAAGTCGTGGTCCAGTCAGGCGTGGGTCAGTATAGGGTGGTAGAAAAAGATACAAATCGTGTTCCAGGCGGGCGAAGGTCGAAAATATTTGTAATCTCGTAAGAAAGAGATGTCCAAAAATCGAAATCAAAAGCAGGCAGAGGTCAATATCAGCAGATGAGGAGTAAACAGACAGATTGCAGAACTTCAACACACCATAACACAAAGGTCAATGGAGAGAGTAAATAACAATCGCAAGATAGATCGATACGGGCTGAAGGATCGAAAGCGTCGGACATAGTCGAGACCTTGATATCGCTTGTAACATATCGATCGGGGCGGGAAATTTTTGTTATTTCAAATGCATAAGGGAAAGAGAAACTAATTCGTGTACACTTTTAGAGTTAAATAGGCTATGATCATTTATGAAAGGCATGTTAAATACAGCACTTTAGAGAGTTTGAACGAAGAAAATACAATGGAAGACTGAAAATGATAGCCTACGTAAGGACAGGAGGATTCAACGAAACTAAATAAGAGGTTTGGGATAGGGCATGATGGATAAAACTTAGGAGTTTTGAGTCCTGCCAACAACAGCCAAATATTTTTTTAAACCTGTTTCTTGCGACTCAAAAAGAATATTCCTAGAGAAAATATTTAACATCCTCAATGGATGAAAGAACACATTTTTAGCACCTTATATTGTCGATAGTAACCCTGTACTCGACATGTGAACTAAATTTATCGAGACACATAGCGATCACCCTATAGGGCCATTGGCGGCTCAAGGGGTGGGCCAGGGTAAGCCCGGGCCCCTCCCAAATAAGACAGAAACATTTAAGAATCAAATCCCAAAGCTAAACTTAATTTTTGTTTTTTTTTTTTGCGCTCTTTACCCAGATGATTTTTGGACTTATTAGTAGTCGCTGAAAATATTTTAAGTGGAGATGAATGACCAAAGTCGAAACATATCGAAAAATGATGTTTAATAAGCGATTCATGAACTTTGGAAACGTTTACCCGCTGGTTATGGGCAATTTTTTATGCGTTCCTTGCCTATAGATAATTTTCAGACTTAGTTTTTTGGCGCCTTTGTTGAAAATATTCTAAGTGGAATCGAATAACGAAAGTCGGTGCATCCCCAAAAATGCTGTTTAAAATGCGATTCATGGACTATAGAAACGATTAAACCTTTGATTGAGGAATGGAAAATCTAAAAGGCATATAAAAACGTTGTCCACAATGTTGCCGAGTAACGTTGCCATGAAACGTTGTCAAAACGTTGCGTCAACGTTAACATTACAATGTAACATTTGAACGTTGTCTCAACGTTGCAACAACGTTGAGACAACTTTCTCTGCTGCTGGGGTTTTAATTTATTGACCTAAACTCCAGGAAACATCATTTTATATATGAAATATATTTAGACACTTAATCTCATGCCACAAAGTAAAATTTGAAGGAAAATAAGATATATAAAGTAAATAGAATGGATTAAAGTTTGATATAGGGATGGACGGATGCTGCATTTTTTGCAGATCCGGATCAGATCCTTGTTTTCGGAGCCGAATATTTTCAGATCCAAATGCATTATCTAATTCCTGCTATTAAACGAAGTAATTCTTCAAGTTTATACGGGGTACATACTATCAAAGGAATGCTTTTTAGATTTTTGTAAACATTTTAATATCTTTATGAATTGAAAATCATTTTTATAGGCTTTCAGAGTTTTTTTAAACATCTTTACATGCTCAGGACCTAAACTGTTACCCTTTGGTTTGGAAATGAAAATAGGAAAAATCTTTGGATAAACCACTGACCAGTGGCATAGCGAGACGGGGAAGTCCAGGGGGTCCCGACCCCCCCAAAATATAAAATCAATTACTTTCCTTCATAAAAGGAAACAAAATATTGAAAAATCTTGAATTTATAATAGATTTCTTTGGAAAATGAACTTTTTCGATTATGCAGGCTGTTAAAATTAGTTTGATACCCTCTACTTTGTACCCTGTTGTTAAACCCTTTCGAGACGGCAGAGTTTTCGTCTTAGCATCACTGCTGTACTGAGCCCCAAGAAATTCTTCATTCTCATGGTACAAGCCATTTTTGGAGGGCATTCATTAGGAAGGGTCTTGCTGAACCTTTTTCAACCCTGCGACTCTGCATTATCTCGGACTCCTAGAGTAGTTGTGCTCCCTACTTTCCGGGTTTTCCGGAGGGTTCAAAGACAGAGTGAAGGAAGGTATTTCATAATTAAAATTAATAAGACCGGGTATACGTAGACGAGAATAAAAAGGGAAAGCTCTCCAGAAAGGAGAAAATTGTTGGGGAGGCTCTTCAGAGACAGTACCAAACCTAAGTAACAAACTCATATACAGCGCAGTATGCTATTGCAGTCCCAAGAAAACTGATTCCTTAAGTTTTTACTGTCCATGCCAGAACCTGGAGGTGATTTCAGTCCATGAGTGTTTGAAGAAACTGGAGAGTGAATTTTTAAATGTATCTGTTGTGCATTCTAAATCTGGAAAACTTACGAGGTTCTTTTTCAAGTTTTGTAAAATATGTTCTCAAGCCATACGTTTGCAACAATACGTTTTTATTGCATATTGATTCCTGGGGGACAAACAAAAAGTTTTATTTACGATGAACTATTAATCGATGAGAAATGAGAACCGATAAGCAGGAAAAAAATTATAACACTGAAGTGCAAACCCGTATACCAACCGTGCGATGCATATTTTTACACGCAAGTAAGGCTGATTATTGCACGAATTTAGAACTCCATCTTCCTCCTTCAAGAGAAAAGAGAGATTTCCTAATGTGATGATGGAATAAAAATCGCTACAACCGTGCATAATGCATTGTCCTCACTAGCATACAATTACATGAAGTGTATGCCTCAAAGTTAGTAGAGAATAGAATAATTTTTAAAACCAGGAGGGAAATAGGTTTCCCTAAAGACTTAAAGAAACACAAATGCTACGACTCAGGTAGCAGTTTTATATAATGACCATGTTGCTTTTCAATTATGTGCTTTTCGTATTTCATGACTATTCTCATCCAAATTCCTGTGAAGGGGCTACATAATAAATGAAAAATGAAAAAATTTAGAAGGCAGAACTTTTTTCAGTATTATTCAATTTAATGGTGCAATATATTATGGAGGTATTTCCTCCAATTAATGGCCTTTTATGCCACAACAATTTCTCGCGGGCATAAAGTCTGATTAAAGGACGAGAAAACTAAATAATATTGCTGCAGGAAAAAGCAAAGGAAGTGGAGGAAAGTGGGAGTCTGAAGAGGCCATGGAAAAGAAAAGGGAGGAGCTGAGAAGCCACAGGAAAAACAGGATCATCAAATGGGCAAATACCTCAACCAGTGTGGCCTATGAATCAATTTAAGTTGGCCGAGTAGCATAGTACAGACAATTGAAAGTTCTCATGCATCGACAATTCATTCCCCAGATTACACAGCTTGTTTGAAAGCTCTTGGAACCTAGCTATGTGGAAAGAAGGACTCAGAAAGAGAGCAGAGTAAGTTTGAGGGAGGAAAGCGTACCTCGACTATTACTAATTGGAAGAGGGAATAATGGTTGTCAGGGTAGCCGAAAATAGCTTTTTGGAGACAAAAATTCCAACCAAGCATAAAGACAGAACCCCAACCTACCGTCCAGGCTACTTCGTTTTAAAAGAACTTAAATCTATTTATCTAGCTCTTATATTATTCAAGCGTTGAGAACAACATTTCTTTCTTCCTTTCCAAAATCCTATTACACACAAAATCTTAGCCTTTTAACTTCGGACTCAATGTCTCCGTTCTATCCAATCCACTTGAATAGGTTCTTGGCAACAAAATACATGGGGCAAAAGTTATTAAGCAACATAAATAAAGTTCAAAGGGCATTTCCAAACAATTGCCAAGTTAAATAGACTACTAGACAGAAACAAATGCAAGAAGAGCAATAGGAACGTTTAGCACTTGCAATGCTCATACTTGATCATATGGGTAGATGCGTAAAAATCTTCCTTCAGGAGGAACCGGAGAAACTTTCCTCAGACAGGATGTATGTTTAAAATATTTGCTTTGGAAATGAGTTCCCTATACTTTGATGCCACCTACACAATGTTATCACTCCCACTTGGATAAATCTTGGCAACGTAGTGAACAATTCGAAGCAAGGGTTAACATGTTACATGAATGTCAATTTAGTAAAAAAAAGTAAAGCGCCTGAAATCAACATATCTGAAGAAGATGGTACACATTACAAACAATGGAGAAAATGGGAGACTAGAAAAACATTGTAAAGATTGCTGTTTCTGAGTCTTTAACCCTGGTCTTTCAAAATTTAAACGTGATATTCTACCACTTGGCCAAATCGACCTTGAAAGCAAAATTCTTTATTTAAATTCAACGTGACCATATTTTTCATTTTTTAAATGCTTATTACTCTCTACCCCAGGCATAAATAGTCAACACTCTTCAACAGTATTGCTATCTAAGTATCTACTTTCAAATAAAAAGGTTTTATCTTCTCTCTTGACATCACTTGTGAATAGTATCCCTGTCAGCCACTCCCGCCCCATTATCCTTGTGAAAATAAGGAACTACGCAATAGACTTCAAACCACTCTTTGTGGTAAAGAAAAGCTATAATATAATTATGACATTTAAACAATGCACAATGCATTTTTTACCATTGCTAATTCAATGAACTTGAAAAAGAGAAGGAACGAGGCCATTCACAAACTAAAACGTTCATCAGTCAACATCAACGCACTCATGCATTTCCAATGCCAAAAATCAAGCCAACACGTAGGTAAGACTTAATATTTAAATAAAAACCAAGGCAATACTATAAGTGCAATTAGACAGTGCCATACACTGCAACACAAAAACCATATTCATAATAAATTGATAACGATACTCACATGGAGATTGTAATTATGAAGGTAAAATAATCATCAGCCAACTATTTATACAAAACCACTTTCAAATGTAAAACTCATTTCTATTACTTTCACCTCCCACATGAATTCAAAACTATCTATATAGGAGGACACAAAAATCCACATCACACTCGTCACAAGAGCTTCCATTAGTCCATCAAACTTCTCAATGAACATTATATAGATGGGAGAAATTTCCCACTGAGCTAATCAACTGCCTGTAACACGCACCATTATTCTTATAAACAATATCGCAACATTACATTAGAATTCCAACCTGCCACTGTGATTAGTCAAAGCTCCAATGCCATTGGGGTATTTAAATATACTAGATTTTGGATGCATATTTTCCATTGTTATTCCAATGAATTTGGCCAAGAAAGAGTGAGAAAAGAAGCCATCCACATTAAAAAATCAACATATCAAAATTATTATTCTCTAACATTTACCCCGATGAACATAATAGGCACCGATCTAGTAATACTTACTATTTAAATAAAAACAAAGACGTATAATGAGTGCTGATAAACAGTTCCATACCTTATAACACAAAAACCATACTCATAATAAATTGATAATGATACTAACTTGGAGATTGTGGAGGTTCAGTCCTGGGAAGCAAGGTTAAAGCAGGATGGGATGGCTAGAAAACCACAGCTCAATCACCACGACAGAATCCTGAAAAGAATAGAAAGCAACCTTGTACTAATAAAACGCAGTATATTAAAACAAATACATGGGCATTACCTTTCCTGACCATACAAAAGCAGTACATACAGCTACAACTGTGTAATATGTTGACATCCTAGGGTGAGAAAAGTAAGGTAAGGTAAGATGAAATCTAGACAACAATGTCACATTGGCAGACAAATGGTCATTGCAGTAATAATTCAAAGCAAAAACGTTTGGATTATTGAGTAACAAATTTGATCTCAGCAAATCCACCCTAATCATAAATGGCTAACACCACAGGCAATAGACAATACCTAATTTTGAATCTACACAGAACACTTACAGCAAATCACTGAGCAATATTGGCATATCTATTTAAAACATTTTCATGTTATCACAGAAGTCTAATATGCCAACATAAAATGATAGCTGATTGATGGTACACATGACAACCTACTCGTGACTTCCAATACTTCATTATAATACGAAAACTTTCGCCCCATCAAGAAGTCATCATAGCACATGTTACATGTAAACCAAAGTACTGACATAAAACTAGCCAAAATCATTAAAATCCTCAATTAAAAACAAACAAATGAAGACATGACTAAATAGCACAACGGCAAAGTATAATATACTGTATTTGAATGAATGAAGTCCCACCTTTTTTTTCCAAAAATACCCATGGTAAAAGTGAAGGGGGGACTATATTCAAACCAATTCTTTTCATTTTTTCCTGAAACTCAAGCCTCAAAATTAGGGGGGGTGACTATATTCAGAGAAATAGAGTAAGAAGGACTATTAAATATCATTATTACCTTCCAACGTTAACTATGTATGCTGAAGTTCGGCAAACCACAAGATAATACATTTCGGGCAAAAATGATGGCCATGGCATATATAAAATATAAATCTCAGCACAGGACGAAGATCAAAGTAGACATAAAAGGAATCACTACCCAAAAAAATGCTTTTTATAAAACCGCTAACACACAGGAACGGCTGATAATAAATTGCCATGGATCAAACTTTATAGGTTATCCTATTGTACGAAACAAACAGTTGTCAGTGCATGCAGAAGATCACATTAATTCCACTACAAAACAGTTAAACACTCACCTTAGTATTTTCCAAAAGAAAACTGAGAAAATATTTTTTTATACTTATCAAAACAGATTTTTAACTCACATATAACACTAAATGACATACTTAGACTTTGTACACGCTTCCTTACACACAAATTAAACCACAAGCCCCTGAAAATCTAACAAGTATTCTGATATATTAAATGTCATATCTCAATATTGAAAATTGCAGCACAGCACTTACATTTAAGTATTTAGGGAACAGAATTTTATAGCACTAATAATCCATTAGTAATGGAATTTTAATATGAACCCTTGTAGAGTATAGAATGACTGATATCTTTGGCTTCAATAATACTGAAATTTCTGCTTTCCACATTAATAACCAAAAAATTTAAGAAATGAGAGATATCTCTAAAATCGAAATAATCGGATTAAAGACCAAATATTGACAATCATATAGGGTTTAGTTAATTCAATAACATCTAATTGATGGAAATTGCCATATTGCACTACAATGATCACAAACATAAATTAAATCTGTTCAAACTAAGTACATATACAGTTCTTGCCTCAACTTCAGCATTTATGAAAAATGGAATTATTTTCATATTTTTAATGTCCCTCCCATAAAAGACATTTTACCATTCTTTCTTACCTCCATGTGTGCATTTATTTAAACCATTTTCATCCATAGCCATTATTACAATATAAAAATTAAATCAAAATGTTAGCAAACAATTATGCATTTGAACTCCAAGCCTGAATTCCAACCATCAATTAAAAGTGAGGTAAAGAGTATCAATTCAATTACATACATAATAAATAACAACTGATGTATATCATATATCCTCAACCACTGTGAAAATTTTTATAAACGTCTACCGTTTTCACATCCCACAAATGAATTTAATTGTAACTGGTTTGTTTGCGACAAATTATCTACATCAAACTTCTTACAAGTGGCTTCAAATGTTGCATCACACTCTTGAATGGCTGATATACAGATGAGAAAAATTTCCAATGAGATCCTCAACTGTCTGTCACAAGCCACATAATACGAGAGAACACAATTGAAACCAACTTCCAACCTGCCAACCTGATAAGTGACAGCAATAACATTTTTTTAGATGTGTATAATAAAATTAGATTTTGGACGCATTTATTCTCATTAATAAATCAGTTAACATAACCAAGAGAGAAAAAAAGAAGCAATTGACACCAAAACATTCACAAGGCAACATCAACATACTGCAACATTTCCCCCATCAAACGTTAAGGGCGCCAAGTAGGTAAGATGTTCTATTTCTACATAGAAACTAAGGCGAAAAAATCAACCTATTGCATACACTGTGACACAAAAAAAAACAAATTCATAAGAAATTGATAAGGATACCCACTTGGAGATTGTAGAGGTTCAGTTCAGGGAAGCTAAGTTAAAGCAGAATGGAATGGCTAGATAGCCACAGCTCAATCACCAGGACAGAATCCTTAAAAGGAAGGAAGGCCACCGTATATTAATGAAATGGTGTATCAAAAAACATTCACAAAGGCTGCAGATACGTCTGAGTAATGTGCTCTCGTCCAATGGTAGGACAAATTGTAACGTTGAATTAAACCATAAAGTACAATTTCATCAAGGCACAAGAAGGTTTGGATCATTATGGAACGAATTTAACTTGTGTGCAGCTATGATCAAAAACGGGTTATACTCACGCCGTTGGAAAGAGATAATGCCATTTTTCGAATCTAAGTTAATTACGGCACAATATGGAAGACAAAATTTAAAGCGTTTCCATATTATCACAGAGGAGACAAAATTGCCAACATGAAATAATAGCAGATTGATGATACACACGATTACCTACTTATAAAGTCATATAATTTCATTATGATACTAAAACTTTTACCCCATCAATAAATTATTGTAGCACACGGTACATTAAAACTACAATACTGTCTTCATACTGGAGAAAATCGATTGAAACAGTTGGCAAAAATAGGCTGAAATGATGGCACAACTAAATAGCACCAGTGGCATAAGTATAACAAACGTAATAAAATCATGAAATATAAAAATCTAGACTTCCAGAATTAATTACGCCTAGGTGTTGAAAACCAAAAGATTATATATTATGGAAGAAATATGGTCCACCAAGAGATAAAATGTACTGAGGGAAACAGTAACAATCATAAATGCACTTCCTTTCCAAATACAAACATAAAATATCCGCATTCCATTTGTTGGAAACCATAAAGTTGAACAGCTGTCAAATATTAACTAGACTGAACTGAGAAACATCAACTGAATACGTTGGAACTACAGCAGACAGATCCTTACCACATCAAAACAACCCACCAAATACGATAATATTCGTCATTGAAGGCCAATAATAGTAGCCCTCAGGGAGAAGATTAATGACTCAACACAAAATATCTAATCAATGGCAAGAATATGTTTGTTCACCACTCCTGGAAGCCTTTAAGTTCATGCACAAGCAAATAACAGAAACACTCCTTACATGGGTTACACAAACGAGCAATCTACAAGGAATTCTTTGTCCCATTACTTATTTCGCATATCTCGAACTAACTTTGTGACTACTTACGGGCAACTACACACAAAAAATAGATTAAAATTTCGTAACTATTCCCAGCAAGACATTTTACAAACAATTAATAAACTCCTGTATGAGTTATGGTTGATTAACGCATTGAATTACGCAATACCAATTTCAAGAATTATTCATTAGGTACTAACATTAACCCGTACCTGTTAATGCACTTTGTAAGGAGAACCTTATAAGACGACGACAAATTTTAAATGCAACAATCCTTTGATGTTGCAGGAAAAGTAGTACATATAGAATCGAGGATGTTTATCCTGCTAAATATTATATCAAACTTCTTAGATATTATGAGACTAACGGAAACAATTTTCATTATTTCGTCATTGAAATACGAATGAATAGCTGATAATACATCATCACGAACAAAAATTTAAGGGTTATATTAGCGTACGAAACAAATAGTTGTCTTGAGTATGCTAGAGATCACAATAATTGCACGAGAAAAGAGCAAAATACGCACCTCAGTATTAACGCCATACCCACATGACCAAATCTTATAACAATTTCCTACACTCGGAACATGGCACACAGTATTAAGGAAGGTTCCCAAGACTCCGGTAAAGTGTTAATTAGTAGTGTTCTGCGTCATTCCTAAAATACTAATTTGCACTCTAGGAAATTTTTAATTAGTACTCTAGCAAAAACATCGCAATCATCGCTCTCACTGAAGAGTAGAAACAAGCTCGATTGACAAAATTTGGCGCCGTGACGCCGTGTTGATAAACAAATGCAACTACATACATAGACGCGGATGTTTTCCCTCGCTGGTACAACACTACATAGAAATTAAACCAAGGCATAAAAGTATTACAAAAAAGCCGGCGAATAGCTAACACCAACATAAATCGACACCGAAAAGTAATAGTGACATGCGTTATTCATTTCGAGCCTTTGAATTATATTTAAGCACCATATCCACCATTTAGTACTTACGGCTACCCACTATTGAAAATTAACCATTTCACTTCTGATATTCATTAACGCAGAACTCAGGCCTATGTACAAATAAATATCACATGAATCATGAACATTCAAATAGTTAATAAAATAATTGTGGCGTATTTCCAATGATTAGGAAACTACAAAACGAATGATCTAGCCGAAGAAATTGTGAGTTATGTATCAAACGACAGTACCTGATCCATCTGGCTTTAAAAAAACAGAAGCACACGTTATACATTTCGTAGACTCAGGCCCTTGCTATGTAAGTACTCATGCACAGGATAGAATTCAAAGGTGTAATCAAGTACGCAGTAAATGCACACGAAGCCATAACACAATCAAACATAAATGAAAAAAGAGATAATTTAGCAAACAAAAAGCAACTTCTCCCATTGCGGACAAAAAATCATTTGGAGCAAGTACCCGGGCAGAGCACAATCATTCTAACTCTCCTGGAGCAGGAGTAGTGGCGCCAAAAACTTAGTTATATGACCTCTGATTAAAACTTCACTCCATCAAAACAGTAACATACATATGATTACTTGAACTTACTCAGGTTGGAATGCACACTCCCAGAAGCCCTGATTGCGATGGAAGATGAAGAGCCCAGCAAGAGGAATGCTATTAAAACTTCAGAAGAAGACGGCTCTTTCGAAGATGACAACGCGAGCGATTAGCAGGAAATGAGCTAATTTTGGCGCTAGCGCGCTAGTCAGGACAAGTTTCAAGAAGATTCCACTAGATAGCGGGCGAATTCAAATTTCCCCCACCTCGGCTTAGCTCACCCTCCCACAGGCCTACGACTTCGCTTCTGCCCCCCCTCAGAAAGAAATCTTGGATCCACCCCTGGCCATGGACGTCACCATTATTTCAGATGGGAGTTCAATCAATTTATGTTCGAAGTCCACACACTTCCAAAAATAGAGCAGTAATTAGTGGCATCGCAAAATTAACGAAAGAAATTTTTTTTAGATAGTTAAAATCTTTTCATACAGTTCCCAGCGCCTAATACGTGAACTAATTCACCAAATTCGAAGCCTATCCCCACCCCTTCTTCATGAATACCTCCCCCCTCCTCTGTCGAAACCAAGTCCCTCTCCGTCTTCGTTGGGATGACTCAGTCAGGGTCACGAGCATCTTCCCACCCTTCCACGCCATCCCCACTCCATTGGATCGGAGCGTGGGAACGGCGACGACGCAGTTTCTCACAAAAGCGGTCTCTTTGCTGCAAGCGGGGCCAGCAAACGCGAACCACTCCTTCTCCTTACATTCTTGCCTCCCCTCTCACAATCTTAGTTCTTCTCTAAAGGCCGTTTCACACGGTACACGGAATTGCGCAGGTTAGAGCTGCATTAATTTCTAAAATGGCGTGGAATTGCGCGAACGCATGAACGAAATTAAAACAGGGGCTATTTTGCCGTCTCGCATCCACGCATTCTCGCATGTGTTCTAGCAATTCACCGCTTTACACGACGCAATTTTGATTGCGCCTTCACACGTACGTCGGACTGCGCAATTCCGTGTACCGTGTAAAACGGCCTTAAGATTTGGGCTTAATGAATCAAATCAATTGGGTGATTCGGTTCATCTACATCTACATCTACAAATTACCCTGCGAGCCACCTCTAGGGTGTTTGGCAGGGGGTGATCAATAGTGATGGGTCGTTCGTGATCGATTCGTTCAAAATGATTGAATCACCAACTGAATCAAATGACTCATGATTCATTGCGCAAAAAAGTCGATCATCAATCATCAATCAGTCCGACTTCCGGTTTATTAGGTGTAAGTCAATCATCAATCAGCCAGACTTCCTGCTTATTCAGTGCAATTCAGTGATCGATCCTGAGTATTTCTTGTGTGAATAGGTCTACCGTTGTGCTTTTATAAAATTGGTTGTGTTTATCCCGAATAATTCCAGATGATCGCTTTTTTCACCCAATTTCCTACAGTTGTAAGCTCCGCGCTGTGGTAGCAGCGACTTTGTTGAAAATCAACCAATTTTCAAAGAAATTATTATTTTTTGGAAATATGCACGTGCACAAATATACGTATATAACAGAATACCTTTATGGTACCATAAAGGTATTCTGTTAAGTTTTTCTAGAACTCCATGGATGTTAAGATTCAGTTTTTCATTTGCATCGTATTTTAATCCTCAAAATCAACTTGTATAACTCATTATTATGAGGGTGTAAACAAGGCGATAATCTCAAAAAATGTTACATGTGAATGTTATGTTTACATAATTGAAATTGAAGGTACAAAAGTACAGTTGGCTGCATATTTAGGGTGGGTAATGATATAGCCTTATAAGAACATCTCAATCAAGAACGCAAAAGTTGATTTTGCAGTATTTATGCGACTTTAATGGTGGTAAATTACTCGCATACCTTCTAATTAGAATAAATCATAGAATAAGGTATTATCACAGAGTGTCCCAACTCTCTGATGTATGACTGAAGGGCTTTACAGTCACAAAGGAATTAGCAATATCGTATATTAAATAACAAAATCAAAAATGTTGCTCATGACTAGTTTATTCCTTCTGCATGTGCCAAATAAATATAAATTGCACTTTATTATAAAAAAATAAGGAATGCATCTTGCAAAAATAATAAGGCTATAAAAGTAAAAGTGCATGTCATCCCTTCAGTAATAACATCTGCAATATGACATATATGTTCTTCCCTGGCATATTACATATTAAAAATAACAAATCTAGCAATATTAGGTAGAGGCACAAAATCATTGCAAATTGGCGTTGAGGAACATGATTTCTGATACCCTCTTTGAGGATAATCTGTTTCGCTTTTCTGAAAGAATCTGCCCGCTTTTAGAAAATATTCTTTCACACGGTACAGAAGTGGCTGGTATGGCAAGCCGACTATACATTATATCAAAAAGATGTGGATATAAAGTTTTGCGGTCCACCCACCATGCCAGAGGATTTTCTGTTCTCTTAATGATATCTTCTCGCATGTATTTCTCAAATTCAATTATTCCAGCTGCAGTGCTGTTTCGAGTAAGAAAAAATTCTTCCATTGTGTTGTCAAAATCCTCCCATATGGAAGAAGTTGATGGTTCCACAGAGGAGGTGGAATTCAATCGAGGCTCTTCTGGGGCGTTAGAGCAAGCTTGCAGCGTGGACAGCCTCTGTTGAATTGCTCTTGTTGTATTTTTCAATGCAACCTCATTTGTGAATCCATGTTTCTTGAATCGTGGATCCAGAAGCGTGCTTTCTGAGAGGATAGGGTTTGCCTCTATTTCTGCAAATCTTATTTTCATTTGATCAGATATTTTTGTTGCCATTTTTTTTATGCCTTCAGGCAAGTTTGCCTCACTATTTATTCTCTCTACATGCTTTTGCAGAGCTTTACTCACTAGTATAACTTTTGATATTGTCACTTTGTTTTCACTACTTAATTCTACTGTCACTTCATAGAAAAGCCTTAATAGCTCACAGGCTTTTGTGAGTACAAACCACTCTTCCTCAGTCACTGGTTCAATGTCTGTAGTGAACAAGGCCATTGTGGACAGCACAGGTTACCTAAGTGCAATCATTCTTTGGAACATATCATAGGTTGAGTTCCACCTTGTGGGGACCTCCTGTTTTAATTTTAATTCGCTCACCCCAGATTGCTTCTGGAGAGCTCTTAACTTAGCAGTAGCATCTGGCCTACGCTTAAAAAATTCAACTATCTGCTTCACCTTAATTTGTAGTGCAGAAATTTCCTGCACACCTGCTTTAACAATTAAATTGATGGTGTGGGCAAAGCAAGGTATGTGTCTCCAATGACACTTTTTAATAGCAGCCTTTATATTTGCTGCGTTGTCACTCACTACCACAGATATTTTTCCAACTACTTCCCACTCCGTGGCTATTCTTATTATTTCAGCAGCCAAATTTTCACTCGTGTGCTTTCCTGTTAGTTCAAAACAATCTAATAAGTAGGACTTCAGGTCACAGCCGACCTGAAAATGGACTGTCACAGCGAGAAAGCTGTCATTGTTGATTGAGGTCCAGGCATCAGTTGTAATTGACACTGAATGAACTGATCGTAATGTATTCAGTACCATTTCCTTAGTGCTTAGATACAGCTGTGGCACAAGGGTGGAAGATACAGTTTTCCTGCTGGGCAACTTATAATTAGGGTTCAATAGGTATACAAAATTTTTAAATTCTTTATCCTCCACTAGTGACAGAGGATGGTATTCTTTTGCTATCATTTTTATGAGTTGATGGTCTAACTGTTTATGTCTCTGCTGGGAAATCGGTTTATTTATATAATTGGTAATTCGTGGCTGATTAGTAGCAGCTCTCAACACCATTGGAATGACACCCGGAGCTTGGTCAGGTGTAACGTCAGGGCACGGAGGTACAGAGGAGGAAGAATCTTGTGAATTACGAAGGGCTGAGATATCTATAAGTTCCTCTCTGTTGATCTCAGGAGGGATATCTTGGCGACTTAATTGGGACCCTGGATGCTTAAATTTAAGGTGCCTTCTTAAATTACTAGTAGCACCTCCTAGGAAAGACATTACTTGACCACATAACCCACATTTTGCCTTTCCTGATCCCATGTCAGTGAACGATGTCCACAGCAAGCTTCGCTTTCGCTTCTCCATGGTCCTTTGAAATGAGATTTAAATGTAAGGACATATAATAGATAGTTTATGCATGTAACTTTCTATGACAATGAGTACAGTAATATATATGATACACCTACATGATGTATATCTTATACTTTGTGGTATTAGTAATTGAAGAGCGAAATCAAAAATAAATGAGAAAGGATGAACTGGATTTGGTGTTCAAAATACAAAATCGCAGTTCTTTTCCTTCTGACATGCTATTACAAAAGCATGTACGCATTTTTTTCATAAAATTAATTACCTCAAAATTCGTAAACCTTCCCGGGAAATATAAATTCAAAAAAAATTCTGCGTATCTGCAGTACCAATTCGCTACCACCACTCAACCACAGGTTATTAATAATTTCAAATTATCTGTTGACTGCAGTCTCTGTGGTACGTTAATTGCAATCAATTTCTGTCACATCTCGATCATAATTTGCTAAAACTATGTGATTCATTTCAATCGATAGGTCACCGTCAATCAATGATCGGTGTTGATTGGCTAACCGGTTTCATTGGATTGGAACTGACGCAAATCCCTGATTGAATTCAAGATTCAATCAGGGATTTGAGTCAGTTCCATCAAGTCAATCAAAATGATTGATGATCGAAATGATTGAATCAGTTGATGGAATCACCCAAGTGACTTGAATCATAAAGATCGAATCTTTGAAAAGAATGACTTTGCCCATCTCTAGTGATCAATCACCAGCATGCAGCATGCATTTGGACTCCCACATGCACACCACACCGTCCAAGAAACGTCCCGTATAATAACAAACTATACTACTATATGCTGTTAGAAATAGAATATAGAATAGAAATTCAGAAACATGCAGTAAGTTTTACATAGGTTAGTAGGCTACACTACAAGTCATGCAATCTATTTACGCGCTCCATTGCTGCCGTTATAATCTCTTATTGATCGTGGAAAAAATGACATTCGGAATCTGTCTGTTCTGCAATCTATCTCTCTTATTTTATTTATATGATCTGATCTTCCGTAGTACGTTGGCGTCCGCAAGATATGGTTAACTTCGTCAGAAAAGACACTGCTCTTGAATTTATCTAAAAGGTTTAGTCTATTTTTCAATCTACGGTCCGACAGAGATTCCCATCCGAGTTTATGTAAGAGGTCAGTTACACTATCGTAACGACCTTTCACATACCTGGCAGCTCTTCTTTGCACGCGTTCTAACTCTGTTATTAAGCCTTTTTCATGAGGGTCCCAAACACTGGCAGCGTATTCCAAATGTGGTCTAACGAGGGAAAAGTAGCTAATTTCTCTCACTTTGTCGTCGCACTTTCCTAATATTCTTTTAACAAAACCCATTTTACGATTAGCTTGACCGGTTATTTCTCGAATATGTTTATTCCACGATAGATCATTATTGAGTCTAACCCCTAGATATTTCACGGATTCAACTGCCTTTAACTGCGGGCCCCGAATGACATAGTTACGCTGTAGGGAGTTATTCTTCTTCCAGAAATTCATTACGACGCATTTTTCCAAATTTAATTCTAACTGCCAAGCATCGCACCAAGCTTGGATAGCAGCAAGGTCATTCGTTAGTTCATCTATATCTTTGCTGGAACGGATTTCTCTGTAAACTACAGCGTCGTCTGCAAATAATCGTAACTTACTCTGCACTACTTCGCCAATGTCGTTTATATAAAGAAGGAATAGGAGTGGGCCAATGACACTACCCTGAGGAACGCCAGAAGTCACTCTAACCTCATTGGAGACTGCACCGTCTAATACTACTCTTTGGACGCGGTCGCTCAAAAATTCTCTAATCCAGGAAATGACATCTTCGTCTAGACCATAAGATTTCAGTTTTATTATTAACTTTCCGTGGGGTACTTTATCAAATGCCTTTTTGAAATCAAGAAAAATCGCGTCTACTGGAATGTTGTCTTCCCCGGAGACTAAAATATCGTGGGCGAAAAGCGCTAACTGAGTTTCGCACGATCTGCTTTTCCTGAATCCATGTTGATTTCCCATTAATAAGTTTTGCGGTTCACTGATTCCATCACATCTTTCTTGTGATTCTCATTTATTTTTTAGAATGCATAACTCATCAATCACGGCAACGACTTCCTTGGTGGATTTCCGAAGAATAAGCATTAACAAGGAAGCAAAGCTTCATGGCAATGGAGAATAACCTGATTATAGAAAGATCGCACTTGGAATACGTCACTTAAGTGTGGTACTCGTACGAGGTGGGACTGCGAGACGAAATCAACGCATCACAGTGGAGTGCGACCAAATTCGAGATGAGTTGATATAAAGAAATTGCAGTGTTTCCGATATCTCAAACGAGTTAGGAAGGGGATCTCTTCACGATCGTAGTGTGGACCATAAGCTAAATTTACATCGCAAATTTAATACTTAATTTTTTCTAAGACAACGTGTCAATTCCTTCCTATGCGGTCAAATTAATGATTACTGGACAATGAGACAAAAATATAGGAAACACTTCCAAACTGAGAAATCTAAAATGCAATTATATCTTGTAATAAAAGTAGTAGCAGTGGTGACTTCAAACATGCAATTAATTGCGTCAATCACGAGGAAAACTCATTGCGTGTTCATATTTGTTCTATTGTTCCAAGCTAAATTTACTTACAGGAGAAATCGCGAGAGTGATGTTAGGGATCTGATATCTTGGAAGGTTACAACAATATGGCAATAAAACTTCAGGAAAAGAATTGAGTCAACAATTCGGTCGTTTGAAAATGTATGTGGATGAAATCAAGAGAGGATTAGAGTTTTCTTGAGCAAATGTTCAAAATGACATTGACATGTCCATATCAATTTCTGAACCATATAGTAAAGTATAAAATGGGTCACGGCTCTCTTCCACATAGGCCCGGGTTCGAGAGATGTTCACATGTAAAGATTTCTCGCATCATGACTTCGCACGTGTGATCCCTCCCAGTGGCGCCCACTCCATGGGGCCTGACGGGGCCCGAGCCCCCACAAAAATTCGTTACAGATGTGAGGAAAAAAGTGTCAGGCTGGTCAATTTTCCCGGAGTGTTCAGATATCGGCCTTCCAGTTATCAGGGTTCCAATGTTGATCATATGGCTCTTATAAATTGCTCAAAAAACATCAAACTCACTACTTATAAAATTTACCGGGGCAAGGTCCCCGGTTTGGCACCCCCAAATATTTTTTGTAAGTCTGCACCCCTGATCCCTCCCTCTCAAATACCATATGGTATTCGAGTAGATAAAGGCTCCTCATTCCCGTGCCTTGATTCGTGGGACACAGATTAGTCTCATTGGAAACCAATATTCTTTCTCTCTAATAGTTTTCGAAATCGTTGTTGCAACTCATCCACATTCGTTTAATTTAATTACTTAGTATTTTTTTTATTTCACACGGTGGCATCAAGGGTTTCGTTATCGGGGGCACAAGGATAACCCGTATCACAAAACGAACGCAATGATTACGGGACCATATTAAAAATCTTGCATATTTTTTCCAGGGTCTGGGGGGGAGCAGTCGACCCCTTCCTCCCCCCTATATCCTACCTTTTCACAGTAGTTTTGGGATTTTAAATGGGACTCCGAATCGCGCCTTGCCGTGCGAGTTTGAGGACTTGTACAATAACTAACAAGTGAATTTCCGGGTTTTGTGCCCATCCTAGCCCCAGCCACAGCAGCCCATGGCAGTTGCTTATAGAGAAAAAAACTCAAGGGGGAGGTTCAAAAGATATCTTGAGCTATTGTCACTTTTGTAGTAAAGACAAATAATTAAGTCACTTATGAAGTCTAAGAAAGTTTTATTTAAACTGACCATACTCATGCAGAGACAATGCCATCATATGATAATAAAAAGTTACATTGGTGATTCAGCAATGTTAGGCAATGCGGGCGGCCCCGATAGAGGTGGACGCGCCCCCGATAAGTGCACGGGGTGGTTCCACACGAGGCAAGCAGCACTCATCCTAGTTTTAAAATGAAACGCAGTCTTTCGCCAGACACAGGACAAACACACAGGACAGTGAGGAGCGCTCTGAGCAGAAACTGGGATAGTATTCAGGACACGAACATGCTATTATGCAAACAATAAAACTACTAGTTAGCAATATTTAAACGAAGGGTAAGGAATTATTAATTCCTTGGTAGGAACCTGCTAATGAAATTGGAACTGAAATAACGACCAATTCCTTATTTAAATAAAATCTTTTATTATTTAATCTGTAATAAATACCCTTTAATGATTTTCTGTGGTCTTCACATGGCTTATTTACTTTACAACGTTCAGGAATTTACTTTCAAAAGCTATAAATTACCTCCGATTTGAAATTTCCGTCTATTTAGTAAATCCTTGATACCATTTGTTTCTATCCTAAATCCTATCCGAATCTGCTTTCGTCACCAACATATTCTTTTTCTTGACTAAGATGATATTCGTCCATTATTCTTCAACGACTTTATTTTCTTTTGGTTTCGTATGCCAACGCACTTCGCTGTTTCCAAGCAACTGCGATGATAAGCAAATGATAGCGGCGTAGCGTGGAATGGGGGCGTCTGGACCCCCCCAAATATAAAAACCCAATCACTTCGCTTTATAAAGGAAAACAAAATATCGAAAAATCATTCATTTACGAAAGATTTATTTGACTGAAGAAGTTTCATTCGATATTTAAATGTGTCAAGTTTTGTTTAAAGCCATCTACCAGCTACACCCTTTTTAAACCCCCCCCCCCCTGGTTTTGGACCCCCCGAACGAAATTCCTGGCCACCCCACTGGCGTATTTGGACTCATCATCAGTTCTCTCTCCCGAGTATTGTCTCACAAAGATTTTCTTTTGGTCGGCAAAGAGGGTATTCGTCCAATGTTCATCCACCGCTTTATTTCTTTGTATTTCGTGTGAATTCCCTACGTAATTTCCAAATAACCGCAATGACGGGGAATAGAGCCGAGAAATAGGGCCTGTAGGGGAGGGATAAATATTTTCAATGGAATCGTACCGTGGAAGAGTTTACCTCAAGAAGCCGGTAGGAGCGAAAGTAATAATTAATATTTATTGTTTTTTTATTGGTTTTCCATTTTTACATTATAGTTTTCCAAGGCGCCGACTCCATGGGGTCATAGTAGGCCCGAGACCACTCAAAAAATTCGTTATGGGAGTGAGGAAAAAATGTGTAAGGCTTGTCGATTTTCCCCGGAATGTGTCCAGATATCGAGATTCGAGTCATCAGGGTTCTAATGTTGATCATAGGGCTCTTATAAATTGCTCAAAAAACATCAAACTCACTACTAATGAAATTTCCCGGGGCAAGATCCCCGGTTTGGGCCCCCACAATATTTTTCTTAAGTTGGCATCCCTTTATTCTTCCTCTTTTTGTGATGAAATTGTGTATTTAATAATAGTGTATATTTTTTTTGTTTTTCCGTTAAACTATAATTTTCACGTAGAACCTCAACATTGAGCATTTTAAAATAGATGCTTATTAAAATCTTTAAGAACAAAAGATAGAGGGAAGACTCATTGATGAGTTATTTACTTTGGAATTGTCCATGTTGCTGGAATTGATGGCTAACAAAATCAAAATGTCTGTAATTAACCCACAACTGGTTACTACGAATCTGCACTTGAAACGATTATGGTCGGAGAGGTTAATTTCACTTTCTTTATAATGTAATAACGGAAATGTAACCCATTTCTCTACTCCCCTTCCGGATGGCCGGCCACAAACTCGAAAAAAAAACTTTTAAATTGTGGTCGCGAGTGTGTGAAAGAACTGACTCCAGTTCACAATCAAGAAGCTTATTAAAAGAGCATGGTGTTCGTAACTTGGTCATAATTCAGCGAAATCGACTTCTTTTTCTCTACTCACATATAAACAAATGGGTTAAGAAATACTCCGCAGTTATGTTATCAATTCACTTTAAATATTAAATTGAAATAATTTAAAGGACTGCCAAACGGAAGTAAAAAGTTAGTGAAAAAATATATTGGCCTGTTTACATGATACAAAGGACTGTTTACAAGATGGATTTAATGTACTAGTTTGGTGAATTTGTTTGCGTGAATGATTATTGTGGACTGGAACAAAGGCCTACCCAGGATCATACCTAGGGGGGGGCAAGCAATAGTATAGGGGGAGGCAAGCCAAGTTGTGACATTTGAAAAAATAGTTTTATTTTGGTTACATATGTTATACTAATGCATACCTTTTTTCGTGGGCTTGAAGAAATTTTGTTGAACACTTTCCTTTAAATTCAGTACTGATTTTCCTTAATGACTGTTGAGATTATGGCTCCCCCCCTTCCCCACGCTGAGTACGCCCGTGGACTGGAATGCAACATGTACGAATGCATTAATCAAGCAGCAACAGATTCCATATCCTATTCATGCATTCGCAAAACATGATATCACATGATCACACAGTTTATTTTGGCGTTCATTCTCCCTTTCATACTCATAGGCATTAAATAAATCGTGTAAATATATCGCGTAACCTATAGACTTCATAATGAGAATTTCAGCTTCACCTAAGAGGCCGATTCTAAAACGAAGAACTTCTTCGTGTCAGGGACGACCACTGGCCAGCCGTGATGAGCGCAGACGCGAGATTTGACTCATCAAGAACTCCATTGAGATAAAGCGTAGGGATGCTGCGTCTCCTAAATGCTATCATCCCAATGGCTTCGCTCTTATCTGGTTAATGTGGACTGGGGGTGGCCATCATGGCGGAGGGGGCCGCGTAATCGGAAGCAGACCCCCATTAACATCCTTATCGCCCGATCGCGTCTCAATCCCCAAACTCAGGGAGCGATCTTCTAATTCAATGCTTTGTACTCACTTGACGGCACCAGATGCAGAATATTAGAGTGGGATATTTGTTCCTTGAATTTATATAAAAAGCGCGGACAAAAGAAGCAAAGAGTTTGCACTTCCAGTTCTCTCTAGTTAGGAAAATAGTATTCCGACTCAGTCGCACTGAAATGAGAGTGTTCCCACCCTCATCAAACTAATAATACTAACCAAAGATCATAACCAGAGTGGAGTGAATATTTTTTCATAGACTGCGCTCTTCAGTAAATGGACATGAGAATTTCAAATCTCATATTTAGGTGAAACCAGAGGAGTATTTTGCGGAGAATATGTTATTCATACGGTATTGACTATTACAATTAGCAACATTTTTATCGTAAATAAATTAAAATGTTTTCATTAAAACGACATATTCCTTTTAAGAGCTGCATAATACAGTTCACGACAACAACAATATGCGTCATTGTATCTTCATTGCTCCTGTGTCTATTGTTTAGATGTTTATGTCTCCTCTTGTTGCTGTACTTACCCGTTTAAAGAGAATGTGGGACACATATATCTTTTTATATCCCATTAATTCACTAACTTATTTGGGAAGGAAAAAATAGCGATAGATTCAATACATTTGCTATTTCAACATGCACAGGCAGATCTAGGGGTGGGAATACACGGGGGCATGTGCCCCCCCCGGACACTTAAAAATATGCAAGATTTTTAATACGGTCCCATTACCATTGCGTTCCTTTTGTATTACGAGGTATCCCTGTGCCTCCCCCCCCCGGAAAAAAATCCTGGATACGGCCTTGCTTGTCCTCCCCAGAAAAATCGTTGATCCACCCCTGACAATATGCGTAAAGTAAGGAAATCAGCGAATTGATATACCTCCGTCTCCATAGACAAAAGACGTTCAATTGGCGATCACGAAAAGAATTTGCTCCCAAACGGAGAAGGTAGTCAGCGTCTTATTTCAGTGTATTTTCTAACGGGGTTACCCATATTTTACGGACGGCAATATGCTACGGAAGATCAGATGATATAAGTGAAATAAGAGAGATAGATTGCAGAACAGACAGGTGCATAATGTCTTCTTTTCCACGATCAATAAGAGATTATAACGGCAGCGATAGAATTCATAAATACATTGTATGGATTGTAGTATAGCCTACTGACTTACATGGGCGCATCTAGAAATTAAGGCTGGGGGTGCAACTAATACCAACGTGTGTAGTCGCATGGAATACTCACCAGGATAAGCGGTAAGGTTAATGAGTTGCGGAATTTTAAAAATAAATGGTTCAAAATGGTGAAATTTACTGGTTTCTGAGGGATATTTTATTCGTTTATGTAAAACATAATGCATATTTCTTTCTTTTATTATTATTTCTAACAGCATATGGTAGTATAATTTTTCAGTACACGTTACGCTTTTTGTACCGTGTGGTGTGCATGTGGGAGTCTAATTGCATGCTGCATGCTGGTGATTGATCACCCCCTGCCAAACCCCCTAGTGGTGGCTCGCACGCTATTATGTAAGTGTAGATGTAGATGAGAGAAACTATGAAAGCATTGAAAAGGCCTTTTTCTCCTCTTCACCTCCCCTCCATTCATTCCTTCCTTTGTCCTGTCAACAACAATACAATTGAGAGAAGTTGTGGGTCGGAATATAGCGGCCATCTGCCATCATCGCAATTACATGGAATCTACGAAGGGGATTATTAAAATCTATCCATTCATATAACCTTGCATGGATTCTTATAGCATTCTTATATAACCATTGGCTGGCTTTGTCTTTGCATGAATGAGAACGACTTTATTTCTAATAAGCATAATAATTCCAAGAGCGTACAGTGTGTATGTGACGGTCCTCTTACAAGCTGCTCGGTCACCCCCTGCAAAACACTTAAGAGGTGACTTGGAGGGTATTATGGAGTTGTAGATGAGGTAAAGAAAGAAAAAAAAGGTTTATGAACATTGAACGAATATCCTCTTTTTCAGGAAAAAGATAATATTTGTGAAACTATACAAGAAAGTAGATTAGAAGAGGATTAGGGATAGAAATGTAAACCCATAAAGATTTATTACATCCACAGAAATAACAAATTGGAGGTAAATTATAGGATTTCATTATATAGATCTGAACGTCGTTAATTATTTAAACCATGGTTAACGTCACCAAAATCATTCAATAGTATTTACGATAAGCAAAATAACATCTGATTTAATTTTTATCAGGAAGTGATCGACTTCAGTTTCAAATATCATTAGAAGGCTACCACCAACGAATTAAGAATTACCAAATTACCGTATAAATATTGCACCGACCAAAAGTTTTCTTTGCGTGGCAATTCGTTCGCATCCTGAGCACCCTTCCTGCTTTCTAATCTGATCCTCATCTCGCTGTCCTCTGTGTTTGGAACGTGTCTGGCGGGAGAGTTTGTTTCTGATTAAAGTCATTACGAGTACTGCTTGCCTGTTGTAGATTCAACACGTACGTATATATGTGGTGCACGGGGGGTGCCCTTTCCCCCTCTAGCGGGCCCCCCCTACATTGCCTAACATTGCAGAAACATAATTGTGACATTTTAATATCATAAGATTGTTTTTTCAATTGTGGAATTCTCGGTAAATGCCCAAAAAAGGTGAGAGAAATAAGCTACCTGACTCTAGTGAGGCCTCACTTGGAATTAACTGCTAGCGTGTGGGACCCTTACGAGGTAGACTAAATGGCTGAAATCAATCGAGTACAGCGCAGGGCTGCCAGATTTATGATGATTTGTTACGACGCGAATTATGGAAATTTCCACGAAATTAACTTTTTAAATAAGAAAATAAGACATGGTTCCGTATACCAATGAAGCCGGAGCGCTGTAAAAACGAAATTTTTTGTTGCGTGGGTTGGTAATTTTTTCAGAGTCGATCCAAGGTAATCAGGGTGAAAAACCTCCCGTTTTCGAAAGTATGCAATGATTCCCTATGATAGTGGAACAAGTTGTTGTACATGACTTCGCTTAATGAGGAAATGAGTTATGGTTCCTTATACCAATGGAGCCGGAGCGCTGTAAAAACGAATTTTTTTGTCGCGTGGGTTGGAAATTATTTCAGAGTCGTACCGAGGTTCTCAGGGTCAAAAACCGCCCGTGCATGCAGGTATACTATAATTCTATGATCGTGGAAAATATCAAGAACCAGGCTTCCTAAATAATGAAATGAAGCATGGTTCCTTATACGTATGCAGCCGGAGCAATGGAAAAACGAAATTATTTATGCGTGGGTTGGGAATTTCTTCAGAGTCGATTTAAGGTCCACAAGGTCAAAAGCCGCCCGTTTTCGCAACCATATTATAATTCCCAATGATTTTGGAAAATTTCATGAGCCTGACTTCCTAAATAAGGAAATAAGACATTGTTCCTTATATGTATGCACCCGTTGCACTGTAGTGCGAAATATTTTGTTGCTAGGGTTGGGGATTGTTTTCAGAATCGAAGCGAGGTCTTCAGGGTCAAAAACCGCCCCTACTCGCAAGTTAATTATAAATCCTTATGATCGTAGAAATTTCCATGGAACTGACTCAATAAATAAGGAAATGAGGTTACTTACACCTATGCAGCCGAAGCGCTGTAAAAACGATTTTTTTTTCGAGTGTGTGGGAAATTTTTCAGTGTCCAACGGACGTCTTCAGTGTCAAAAACCGGCAGTTTTTGAAACTATATCATGATTACTTATGATCGTGGAAAATTTCATGGCCATGACTTTCTAAATAAGGAAATGAAACATGATTCTTTATATCTATGCAGCCGGAGCGATGTAAAAACGAAATTTTTGTCGCGTGGGTTGTGAATTTTTCAGATTCGAACCAAAGTCCTCAGGGTCAAAATGCTCCCAATTTTGCAAGTACATTATGATTTTCTATGATCGTGGAAAATTTCATGAACCTGACTTCCTAAATAAGGAAATCAGACATGGTTCCTTACACCTATGCACCCGGTGCGTTGAAGTGCGAAATATTTGGTCGCGTGGGTTGAGGATTTTTTCATAGTCGAACCAAGGTCCTTAGGGTCAAAAACCTCCTGTTTTTTCAAGTATGTAATGATTTAGGAGAGAATGGGTAGCGAGTCGGTACCCGAAACGTCGGCGCTTTTAAATATTCTAACCCGCGCGGTATCCCGAGAAGATTTTTCTAAAGTTGTTTGCTGGGAAAGTGTAAAATCATATATATAATGATTCCCAATGATCGTGGAAAAATGTCATGCACATGACTTCTCTGAATAAGGAAATAAGGTATGGTTTTCTTATACCAATGGAGCGCTATAAAAACCATTTTTTTTCGAGTTGGTTGGAAATTTTTTCAGAGTCGAACCAAGGTTATCAGGGTCAAAAAGCGCCCGTTTTCGCAAGTATATTATGATTCTTTATGATCATGGAAAACTTTCATTTACCTAAATAAGTATTTGAGGTATACCTATGCAGCCTGAATGCTGTAAAAACGAAATTTTTGTCGCGTGGGTTGGGGATTTTCTCAGTGTCGAACCGATATTTTCATGGTCAAAAACCGCAAGTGTTCGCAAGTATGTTGTGATTTCCTATGACCGAACAAAATTTAATGAACCTGACTTCCTAAATAAGGAAATGAGTCATGGTTCCTTATACTGATGAGGCCGGAGCGCTGTAAAAACGAAATTTTTTATCGCGTTCGTTGGAAATTTTTTCAAAGTTGAACCAAGGCCTCCAGGGACAAAACCCGCCCGTTTTCGCAAATGTATTATGATTCACTATGATCGGGGAAACTTTCATGAATATACTTCTTAAATAAGGAAGTGAGACATGGTTCCTTATACCTATGCAGCCGGAACGCTGTAAAAACGAAATTTTTTTCGAGTGTGTTGGAAATTATTTCAGTGTCGAACTGAGGTCTTCATGATCAAATACTGCCGGTTTTCGAAAGTACATTGTCATTAACTATACTCGTGGAGAATTTCATGAACTTGATTTCCTAAATAAGGAAATGAAACATGGTTCCTTACACATATTCAGCCGGAGCGCTGTAAAAACGAATTTTTTTGTCGCGTAGGTAGGAATTTCTTCAGAGTTCATCCGAGGCCGTCAGGGTCAAAAACCGCCCGTGCTTGCAAGAAAATTATAATTCCCTATGATCGCGGAAAATTTCATAAACTTGATTTCACAAATACGGAAATGAGACATGGTTCCCTATACCTATGCACCCGGTGCGCTGTAAAAACAAAATTTTTGTCGTGTGGGTTGGGGATTTTTGAAAAATCGAACCGAGGTCTTCAGGGTCAAAATTCACCCATGTTCGCAAGTATATTGTAATTTGCTATGACCGCATAAAATTTCATGTACCTGACTTCCTATTAAAGGAAGTGAGACATGGTTCTTTATACCTATGCACCCAGTGCGCTGTGGTACGAATTTTTTTGTCGCGTGGGTTGGGGATTTTATCAGAGTCTTAGGCCCGTATCCAGAAACCTCACTACTGCTAGATACGTCATCAGATGATGACGTAGCCGCTGTAGCGGCCGAGCACCGCTACGGGCACCGCTGCAAAAGTCTAGTGAGGTCCATGGCACACTACTCGCTACAAGTAATATGGCCGCCGGGTTTCGTCTGCTTATCGTCTCGCATTTATTATTAATAATTATTGATGTTTAAAGGGCTATAAGCTCATGATAATTATTTATTATTACTTAAAAAGATAGTAAGAATGCTTCAATAACCATATTTTATCCTAATGAGTAAATATTTTACCTAATTTAACTACCAATAAATACTGTCAACAATACCGTGATGAAACCTCTTAGGATTCACCGTTTTATTTGCAATTAACTTCTAAACGGACCCTGTCATGCCTTGAAAACCATTTATAATTAAATACAAATAAATTAGGGACAAGAATGTCTCGCCTTGATGCTTTTGAAATACCTTTTTACGAAAAATAACCATTGTCAACGCAACTATGCTGAAACCTCGTCGACTTTGCCATTCTAATAGCTATTAACTTTGGTATAGACCGTGGCTTTCCTTGAAAACCATTAATATTATATATATATATATAAGTGCCCAAATAAGGCCCGTATCCAGAAACCTCACTACTGCTAGATACGTCATCAGATGATGACGTAGCCGCTGTAGCGGCCGAGCACCGCTACGGGCACCGCTGCAAAAGTCTAGTGAGGTCCATGGCACACTACTCGCTACAAGTAATATGGCCGCCGGGTTTCGTCTGCTTATCGTCTCGCATTTATTATTAATAATTATTGATGTTTAAAGGGCTATAAGCTCATGATAATTATTTATTATTACTTAAAAAGATAGTAAGAATGCTTCAATAACCATATTTTATCCTAATGAGTAAATATTTTACCTAATTTAACTACCAATAAATACTGTCAACAATACCGTGATGAAACCTCTTAGGATTCACCGTTTTATTTGCAATTAACTTCTAAACGGGCCCTGTCATGCCTTGAAAACCATTTATAATTAAATACAAATAAATTAGGGACACAAGAATGTCTCGCCTTGATGCTTTTGAAATACTTTTTTTACGAAAAATAACCATTGTCAACGCAACTATGCTGAAACCTCGTCGACTTTGCCATTCTAATAGCTATTAACTTTGGTATAGACCGTGGCTTTCCTAGAAAAACCATTAATATTATATATATATATAAGTGCCCAAATAAAGTTGCAATCACCAGCTTTGTGTCTCTGATATCCAAAATTTGCGTAAAATACTCAAAGCGACAAAGTCGTCTTCCAGTCAGCTACGTCCATTCTCAGTTACTGCTAGTTTGAATAATTTCAGTTCCGAGCCATTGAAAACCATGTTCAATTACGTGAAAACTTTGATTTATGCCGTCACAAAAATGACGAGTTAAAGTTTAAGGGAAGGGTCGATGGAAATGGCATATTGCTTCTCAGTCCGTTTACAATAGCACATGATATTCATCTCATAATGAATGTCACGTAAATCTTCGGACGTTGCAATACAATACATGTATCTATTATATTACCTCAAAGTCTAAAATATCCAACTATACCAATGCAATCGACAGTTGTACGAGTATATTTGTCAACCACAATGACGAATTGCGCAAGTGACACCAAGGATTATTCAGCAATAAATACCACCACAAGAATTACTGAGTTCACAAACTTGTAGTTATTAACGTCGTAAAACTCACTTTCAATTCAACAAATAAAATGATCACACTTTACAAGAACACTTGTCCAAAAAAAAGTACTCACGAAGAAAATCAACATCAACACGACACGTACTGTTACTTCACAAATCTAATTAACACAAATTGCAAATAAAATTGTCCAGGAAATGTTCACACGAAGAAAATCGGGAGCGAATACACTAACTGTAACTTCACAAATCAAATTACACATACATTGCGGACACAAGAAGTCGGTAATTAGAGCGAAACATCGGCAGCGACGACCCGTACAACTTAATAACGGCACTATTTTAAAAAAATGCTCACTTTCCTTTCATTTCGCATTGTCAACAATAATTGTAACAGATGAAACATTTTATTTAAAAAATCATCAATAAAGTCAGCACCGAAACTAGGGTGTCCTGAACAAAACTTGATGAGGTTACTCTTTTCCGCCCAGATTGGTGCATTTTCGGGGTGCGGGGTCTGGGGCATCGGCCGGCTTTCCCCGGCGGCAGAGCCGCCGAGGCCAGCCGGCAATCACCGGCGATCGACACTAGTCGAGACACTTGGTACACGTCGCGAGATTTCTGAACACGAAGATTTATCAGCATGTACCAGCTGGTTCTCAATGATAACTTTGCCGATTTAAAGGGACACTTTTCACATAATGAACGGAACCAGATTCACAGAAGAAACTTGAAGAACCAAGAAAATCCCATGGAACCGAGAATAAATTCCGTGTGAGATACCGCATCTCCTAAGACATCTTATTTCCACGAACACCACTAAAAAAGAGAAATTATATCAATAATTTCCATTCAGATTTTAAGAACTAGACAAAAGATTCTCCGCTGAAATTTCACAAATCACGGCCTAATAATGTGCTTACCTTCGTTACGCCATCGTGCCGATTAAAATTCAACCTCCACCTTCTTCCATGCCATAGACTTTAAAGAAAGACTCACAGCATTGGTTTTCTTGCACTCCAATACAACTTTCCTATCAATAATTAGTTTTAAAATCAAACTCTTCTTCTACGCCGAGATTCTTCTTCCAACCCGTTTCCATTTTGCTTACAAACAAAGTCGCGTTGTGATATTCGTTATTCAATTGTCGCCCTTAGTTCCTCTCAAAGCCCGCATAGTAGGGACTCAAAATGTCGCTAAATTCGTCTACGTCATCAATCCAGCCCAAAATAAATGTGGCAACACTGCCCCCACCCATTTGGAGCGTTTTGGAGTAGTGAGGTTTCTGGATACAGCATTCAGCGGTGCGCGCCGCTACAAGCTGAAGCATGGTTTCTGGATACGGCCCTAAAGTTGCAATCACCAGCTTTGTGTCTCTGATATCCAAAATTTGCGTAAAATACTCAAAGCGACAAAGTCGTCTTCCAGTCAGCTACGTCCATTCTCAGTTACTGCTAGTTTGAATAATTTCAGTTCCGAGCCATTGAAAACCATGTTCAATTACGTGAAAACTTACCTATAATGATTTATGCCGTCACAAAAATGATGAGTTAAAGTTTAAGGGAAGGGTCGATGGAAATGGCATATTGCTTCTCAGTCCGTTTACAATAGCACATGATATTCATCTCATAATGAATGTCGCGTAAATCTTTGGACGTTGCAATACAATACATGTATCTATTATATTACCTCAAAGTCTAAAATATCCAACTATACCAATGCAATCGACAGTTGTACGAGTATATTTGTCAACCACAATGACGAATTGCGCAAGTGACACCAAGGATTATTCAGCAATAAATACCACCACAAGAATTACTGAGTTCACAAACTTGTATTTATTAACGTCGTAAAACTCACTTTCAATTCAACAAATAAAATGATCACACTTTACAAGAACACTTGTCCAAAATAAAGTACTCACGAAGAAAATCAACATCAACACGACACGTACTGTTACTTCACAAATCTAATTAACACAAATTGCAAATAAATTGTCCAGGAAATGTTCACACGAAGAAAATCGGGAGCGAATACACTAACTGCAACTTCACAAATCAAATTACACATACATTGCGGACACAAGAAGTCGGTAATTAGAGCGAAACATCGGCAGCGACGACCCGTACAACTTAATAACGGCACTATTTTAAAAAAATGCTCACTTTCCTTTCATTTCGCATTGTCAACAATAATTGTAACAGATGAAACATTTTATTTAAAAAATCATCAATAAAGTCAGCACCGAAACTAGGGTGTCCTGAACAAAACTTGATGAGGTTACTCTTTTCCGCCCAGATTGGTGCATTTTCGGGGTGCGGGGTCTGGGGCATCGGCCGGCTTTCCCCGGCGGCAGAGCCGCCGAGGCCAGCCGGCAATCACCGGCGATCGACACTAGTCGAGACACTTGGTACACGTCGCGAGATTTCTGAACACGAAGATTTATCAGCATGTACCAGCTGGTTCTCAATGATAACTTTGCCGATTTAAAGGGACACTTTTCACATAATGAACGGAACCAGATTCACAGAAGAAACTTGAAGAACCAAGAAAATCCCATGGAACCGAGAATAAATTCCGTGTGAGATACCGCATCTCCTAAGACATCTTATTTCCACGAACACCACTAAAAAAGAGAAATTATATCAATAATTTCCATTCAGATTTTAAGAACTAGACAAAAGATTCTCCGCTGAAATTTCACAAATCACGGCCTAATAATGTGCTTACCTTCGTTACGCCATCGTGCCGATTAAAATTCAACCTCCACCTTCTTCCATGCCATAGACTTTAAAGAAAGACTCACAGCATTGGTTTTCTTGCACTCCAATACAACTTTCCTATCAATAATTAGTTTTAAAATCAAACTCTTCTTCTACGCCGAGATTCTTCTTCCAACCCGTTTCCATTTTGCTTACAAACAAAGTCGCGTTGTGATATTCGTTATTCAATTGTCGCCCTTAGTTCCTCTCAAAGCCCGCATAGTAGGGACTCAAAATGTCGCTAAATTCGTCTACGTCATCAATCCAGCCCAAAATAAATGTGGCAACACTGCCCCCACCCATTTGGAGCGTTTTGGAGTAGTGAGGTTTCTGGATACAGCATTCAGCGGTGCGCGCCGCTACAAGCTGAAGCATGGTTTCTGGATACGGCCCTTACTTACGTTTCCAGGGTTAAATATCCGCCCATACTCGCAGGCATATTATGATTCCCTATGATCGTGGAAAATTTCAGGAACCTGGCTTCCAATAAGAATATGAGACATGGTTCCTATGCCTATGCAGCCGGAGTGCTGTAAAAACGAATTTATCTTCGCGTTGATTGCTTAGGTTGGTTGTTAGGAAAATAGGCTTTCGACTCAGTTGCACACACATGAGAGTGTTTCCACCTTCATCAAACTAATCATTACAGCCAAAGATCATAACCCGAGTTGAGGAAATTTTTTTTCATAGACTGCGCTCTTCAGTGAATGGATATGAGAATCTCATATTTTGGTTAAACCAGAGGAATATTTTGCGGAGAATATGTTATTCAAACGGTACTGACTCGTAGCAACATTTGAGTAACATATATATCATAAAATAAATTTTTTATATTCATCTAAGCGACACTTATATGTTAGTTTAGAAGAAGTGTTCTCCACTATCTGATAGATATGAAAATAATGGGAAAGAAAGGAATTCCCAAGTTGTAATTAAACAAATGAATGCAGTGCTGTAGTTGGGTCGTAACGGCGTACTCCTAAAATCAAAACTCTCTATAAGTGTGCCGGTTAAAATACCTTCACCGCCGGATGTATAATGCATGTTCAGCTGTTGGAATTTTTGTTGAGAACCGCCTCATTTCTTTTCCTACAGAAGCACTTGCGGTCGGACTTACTTATAGGTTAGTTTAGATGCAGTGTACTCCACTATCTGATGCATTCACTTTGATCTGACTTTTCCGCCGCGTTTCTTCATATAAGTCTCGGCTTCCGGGCGTTCCTCCGCGTGGACAACTCAACGCCGGAACGCTGTAACAACGAAATGTTTTTCGAGTGTGTTGGAAATTTTTTCAATGTCGAACGGAGGTATTCATGATCAATTACTGCCTGTGTTCGCAATTGCATTGTGATTACCTATGCTCGTGGAGAATTTCATGAACTTGACTTCCTAAATAAGGAAATAAAACATGGTTCCTTACACCTATGCAGCCTGAATGCTGTAAAAACGAAATTTTTGTCGCGTGGGTAGGGGATTTTTTCAGAGTCGAACCGAGATCTTCAGGGTCATAAACCGCGAGTGCTCGCAAGTATATTGTGATTTCCTATGACCGTACAAAATTTTATGAACCTGAATTCCTATATAAGGAAATGAGTCATGGTTCCTTGTACTGATGAGGCCGGAGCGCGGTAAAAACGAAATTTTTTATCGCGTTCGTTGGAAATTTTTTCAGAGTTGCTCCGCGTGGACAACTCAACGCGGATGCATGCGCGGAGATTCATACGATGCATTATGAAATGCATATTTCTGAATTTTCTTTGTATCTCTCGCAGCACGTTACGTGTATTCTAGGTTTATTTTCCAGATTGCCTCCACGAGCAGTCTGCAAGTTTTGCCTTTGTACGAATGTGGAAGTAAAATTTCTTTATACCTATACGTAAATTTTTATGACCTTGTGGTGTGCATGTGGAAATGCTGCATATTGGTGATTAGCCACCCCTTGCCAAACACCTAAGGGGTGGTTCGCAGGGTATTATGTCCATGTAGATGGTTCGAAAGCAGTGGCGGATATAGAAAAAAATGAAGGGGGGGCGCAAAAGATATCTTGAGCTACCTTTACTTATATCGTAATAAAAAATTAATCAAGCCACGTGCGAAATTGAATAAAGTTTTATTTAAACTCATTATACACGTATAGAAGTCAATATCTTACGATACAAAAAAGTTACAACTGTGATTCAACAATGTTCGGCAATGTGAGCGACCTCGCAAAGGGGGGCGCGCGCCCCCTGCGCTGTTCCCCCCATCTGTATTTCCCCCCCCCCATCTGTATCAGCGTCTGTTCAAAAGACGACTGTCTCTTCATATTCATGGAATTATCTGAACACACTGCAAGGCAACTAAGCTGTTAGTAAATCTTATCGCTGCCGCTATAGTCTTTCATGGAATGATAAAAAATGACAATCGAAATATATCTGTTCTAAACTCTATCACTCGAATTTTATCATGTAGATGTAGACGTTTCGAAAGACGACTTTCTATTCATTTTCAGGGGATTATCTGAATGCACTTAAAGGCAAATAAGCTGTTAGAAAGGCCTATCGCTTCCGTTATAGTCTTCCATAGAACGAAAAAAAATTAGAATCTTAATCGGTCCGTTCTAAATTCCATCACTGCAATTCTTTCAGTTTATATTATTCAGATTCAGAAGATCCCCTGAAGATAGAGAGAAAATCTGATGCCACTGCAAGGCAACTAACCTATTGTTGAGTCTTATCGCTAACCTCATACAGAACCAAATACATTCTGTATCCATCTTTTCTTCTTCAAAGACATCTTGAGCTACCTCACTTTTGTCGGGATGAAAAATAATTAAGTCACTTGCAAAGTTTAAGAAAGTTTAATTTAAACTGATAATACGCATATGCAAGGCATCTACATCTACTTACATAATACCCTAACAGCCACCTATAGGGTGTTTGGCAGGGGGTGACCAATCACCAACATGCAGCATGCAAGAGGACCGCCACATGCACACCGCACGGTCATAGAAATATTACGCATACCAGAAGAATATACATGCTGATTCATAAAAAAATTCATTCACTTGCTATTGGTGCTGGAAGGGTGCTCAGGACGCGAACGTATTGCCACGCAAAGAAAACTTTTGGTCGGTGCAATATTTATACGGAAATTTGGTAATTCTTAATTCGTTGGTGGTAGCCTTCTAATGATATTTGAGACTGAAGTCGATCACTTCCTGATAAAAATTAAATCAGATGTTATTTTGCCTAACGTAATTACCATTCGATGATTTTGTGACTTTAACCATGGATTAATTACTTTACGACGTTCAGATCTTTACAATAAAAACCTATATATGTCTGCTAATTTGAAATCTCTATGGATGTAATAAATCTATATGGGTTTACATTTCTATCTCAAATCCTCTTCTATTCTACTTTCTAGTATAATTTCACAAACATTAGCTTTCACCTGACGAAGAGGATATTCGTCCGATGTTCATCAAACTTTTTTTCTTTCATTACTTCATCTACAACTTCATAATACCTTCTTCTTGCATGCTGCATGTTGGTGATTTTTCACCCCCTGCCAAGCACCCTAGAGGTGCCTCGCAAGGTACTATGTAGGTAATACCTTGCAAGTCACGTCTAAGGTGTTTTGCAGGGGGTGATCGAGCAGCTTGGAAGAGGACCGCCACATACACACTGTACGGTCGTGGAAATATTATGCTTATTAGAAATAAAGTCGTGCTCATTCATGCAAAGACAAAACTAGCAAACGGTTATGTATTGCCATAAGAATCCATGCAAGGTTATATGAATGGATAGATAATATTATTCTCCTTCGTAGATTCCATGTAGTTGCGATTATGGCAGATGGCCCCTGTATTTTTATCCACAACTTCTCTCAATTGTGTAGTTGTTGACAGGACAAAAGAAGGAATGAATGGAGGGGAGGTGAAGAGGAGAGCAAGGCCTTTCCAATGCTTTCATAGTTTCTCTCATCTACATCTACATTTACATAATAGCGTGCGAGCCACCTCAAGGGTGTTTGATAGGGGGTGATCAATCACCAGCATGCGGCATGCATTTGGACTCCCACATGCACACCACACGATGCAAAAAGCGTCACTAACAAATCATACTACCATATGCTGTTAGAAATAATAATAAAATTAAGAAACATGCATTATGTTTTACATAGATGAATAAAATATCCCTCAGAAAGCAATAAATTACACCATTTTGAACCATTTATCTTTAAAATTCCGCAACTCATTAACCTCGCACTTACCGCTTATCCTGGTGAGTATTCCCTCCCACTACACATCTTGGTATTAGTTGTACCCCCAGTCTTAATTTATATTTGCACCCTTGTAATTCAGTAGGCTACACTACAATCCATACAATATATTTATGAATTCTATCGCTGCCGTTATAATCTCTTATTGATCGTGGGAAAAAAGACATTCTGAACCTGTCTGTTCTACAGTCTATCTCTCTTATTTTATTTATGTCATCTGATCCTCCGTAGCATGTTGCCGTCCGTAAAATATGGTTAATTTGGTTAAAAAAGACACTGAAAGAAGACGCTTACTCGATTCTCCGTTGCGGAGCAAATTCTTTCCGTGATCGCTAATTGAACGTATTTTGTCTATGGAGACGGTGGTATATCGATTCGCTGAATTTCTGACTTTACGCATGTTTTCAGGGGCAGAACGAGGATTTTTCGGGGGGGGGGGGGACAGGCAAGGCCTTATCCAGGATTTTTTGTCAGGGGGGGTCAAAGGAATACCTCGTAATACAAAAGGAACGCAATGTTAATGGGAACTTATTAAAAAACTTGCATATTTTTAAGTGTCAGGGGGGGCACATGCCCCCGTGTATTCCCACCCCTAGATCCGCCTATGCATGTTGAAATAGCAAATGTATTGAATCTATGGCTATTTTTTCCATCCCAAGGAAGAAAGTGAATTAATGGGATATTAAAATATATGTATGTCCCACATTGCCTTTAAACGGGTAAGTACAGCATCGAGAGGAGACATAAACATCTAAACAATAGACACAGGAGCAATGAAGATACAATGACGCATATTATAGTTGTCGTGAACTGTATACTGTAGCACTTACAAGGAATATGTCGTTTTAATGAAGAAATTTTAATTTATTTACGATAAAAATGTTACTCAAATGTTGCTAATTGTAATAGTCAATACCGTATGAATAACACATTCTCCGCAAAATACTCCTCTGGTTTAACCCATTTACGGCCAAAGGTGCGAAAACGCACCATTTTTTTATTAGTTCGTGAAAAAATATTTACACCGTTATTTAATAGTTTTTCCATGGTAAATTAGCCTTTAGATGGTAAACTTATTTTTAAATCCATTTTCTTTAATAATTTTGACGTGATTATTTAGTTATAATTTTTCAAGTTTACTAAATTTCTAGCTCATCGAGGGCTATCTCTACTTAATATTTATTTACGAGTGCACTAAGAATATTTATGAATCCTAATACTAGTATTATAAGTGTACTAATAATGCTTAATTACTCAGATTTTTTTAAACTAAATAATATATTTAGAGATGTTCAATTTTGACACTTGTATATAATGGTGCGTTTTCGCACCTTTGGCGTTATGGGGTATGGCGGATTAGGACTGAGGCACCGTACCGAGAGACAAATGTAGCAAACCTTGGTCACTAATATTGTACGCCGCCCTGTAAGTGTTCGGTGAATCAATTTTATCCCTGCTGGGTTGTAAATATCATAAAATGTACTTTCTTATCTTATTGGTCTCACAGCTGTCGTCTTCTAAAATTTGGCTTCTTTTAGCAGTTGTGTACTAATGAGCAGCTCGATTCCCCGCCACGAGACCTATCGGTTTTCAACTGTGTGTAATGTACTGTTTCTCAAACAGCGCTGGTCATTCAAAAACGGATCACTGCTATGTATAGTTCAATGGATTTTACCTTCAAACACTAGAAGAAAGCTTCAAGAAGTTAGTCTCATTGGTCTGTTCGCATTCGTTAGGTATGACGGGTGTAAATGGGTGATTCTACATCTTCAATATCAACGTTTCAGGCGACGTAGGAGTGAAAAAAATTATCTTTTTAATTTCATCAAATTTTCCGAGACTACTGTAGGTGGATAATAAAAGATGGTGTATGTCCACCCAATATATCCTGACCACTTTAGAGGAAACCCTGGATTCTGTGAATGACGCCACGGATGTTGTCTAAATACCGCCAGACGTTAAGAACTTGACTGATGAAGAAGACGTCGATTGTAACATTTGAACTGCGAAGCCGATTAACAATGACATCGCGGTAACATTGCAAACGCATCGAGGCGATGGCATAGTGGAGCACCGGCTGAGTGCGCAAGAAGAAGAAGGAAAGCCATCAGAGAACCAAAAAAGATATCCAGTCATCTGATAAAAGGCACTAATTTTCCAAAATGGAAAAAGGATATTGATGCTAAGTTGTTGTGTCGTCCAATATCAAAAGAGAAGGAGTATGACGAAAAAATAAGACGTGAATTTGGAGGTATGTCTCCATCTGACATTTTCCTCCGATTTCTTGATGACGAGGTTTGGGAGGGAATGGTATATTTTTCAAAAAAAGGAATATATATTACTTATAGCAGTAGGCATCAGTTACAATTAGTATTGTAGACTTGAGAAGTGTCTTGAGATTTTGATTCTCTCTAGGTATCATGTGCTCCTGCAGCAGGACTTGTCTAAAGATATTATAAAGATAAATGGGTTGAATTAGTTCATCAAACTATGAGTAGAAAGAGATAAAGGAAAATATCCACCTTTTCTCTCGACAAAACGGACAAATATGCAAAGCTGAGACCAATATTTACTATGCTGAATGCTAATTTTTTGCAGTTTAGAATTTTTTCTCATAGCCCTCCTATGGATGAGCAAACGGTTCCGTATTTAGGACGCCACTCAGCGAAAATGCTGATACAAAATAAACCGGTTTGATTAGGGTTCAAATTAGGGTGCCTTTGCTCTTTACCTCATCCAATTTGTCTTCGTATGCAGGGGCTAAATCAATCAAACTCTAATGGAGTGAAGGTAGGATTAGGAGCTATCGTTGTTTCACATCTCTTGAAAATAATTCCCGATATTACTCGGCATCGGTTATTTATTGAAAACTTCTCTTATACATGCTCCTTGTTCCAATTTGCAACTTGAACCACTCGGGTAACTGGAAAGTGCCCGCTTGAAGACTAAAGCTTTTGGAAAAAACCTCCGAAAATTGATCATGCTTTTGACGAGGAATCTGAATTGTTCGCGGTCAAACGGAATGAAACCTCTGTTGCAATTGTGGCCAGCAACAAATAGCCAATTTACCATTTGAAAGAAAAGGCATAACTATTCCCCAGCTTTTGCCATTCCAATAATCCCACTGGTGGATTATCCATCACGATAATGCAGACGCGAATTATAGAATCAAAATCAGAGGGAAAAAGTGGTGGTGGACATTGTTTACCAATTTACTGGAAAGTGTGTTAACTAATTCATTGAAATTCTATAGGAGGGCCAGTTGGCTCAAAATGTCTCCAATTGATTTCTCAAAGATCATATGACGCGCTAACGTCAATCAAAGGTGACCGATTCAGTTATGGCAATCACTAAGAAATACATGCAGAAGGACCATCAAATCCGAAAAAAAGACAAACCTTCTCTTAATTCCTTACTAGCAGACACTAAAGAAGTTAATGTAGGTCATATTATCGAGAAAAAGGTAACAAGGAAAGGTGTAGGTAATGTAATAGGCACAATGTATATTTTTGGGTAAAATGTAATGTGCCCTTATATTCAAACAATTTTCATTTATAAATGGGATTTGTTAGAGTATGAACGGTTACTTAATGATCTTAAATACTAAATTATGCGTTTATATGTGTTTATAAATTAAAAAGGTGGAAAAGAAAAAGATTTTAGTTTTTCACGGTATGTTAACCGAAGTACCCACATTCCGCCAAAGGTGCGAAAACGCACCATTATTTTTTTGGTATAAATAAATTTTTTAGAGCCCCAAATTTTTCAAAATTTCTTTTCTAGTATCTATTAAGACTAAATATGATGATAAATTCAAATATTTCTACCGAATATTACCCTTGGCCGTTAATGGGTTAACCTAAATATGAGATTTGAGATTCTCATATCCATTTAATGAAGAGCGCAGTCTATGAAAAAATATTCTCTCAACTCGGGTTATGATCTTCGGCTAGTATGATTAGTTTGATAAGGGTGGGAAGACTCCCATTTCTGTGCGACGGAGTCGGAAGCCTATTTTCCTTACTAGTGAGACCTGGAAGTGCAAGCTCTTTGCTTTATTTTTCTGCACTTTTTATATAAATTCAAGGAAAAAATATCCTACTCTAATATTATGTATCTGGTGCCCTCAAGTGATTTCGAAGAATTGCATTACAAGATCGCTCCCTGAGTTTGCGGATTGAGACGCGATCGGGCGATATGGATGTTAATGGGGGTCTGCTTCTGATTACGCGGCCCCCTCCGCCATGATGGCCACCCTCAGTCCACACTAACCAGATAAGAGCGAAGCGATTGGGATGATAGCAATTAGGAGACGCAGCATCCCTACGCTTTATCTCAATGGAGTTCTTGATGAGTCAAATCTCGCGTCTGCACTCATCACGGCTGGCCAATGGTCGTCCCTGCCACGATGAAGTTCTTCGTTCTACAATCGGCCTCGTAGGTGGCACGGAAATTCTCAATTTGAAGTCTATAGGTTACGCGATACATTAACACGATTGATCTAATGCCTGTATGTATGAAAGCAAGAATGAACGCCAAAATTAAACCATGTGATCATGTGATATCCTTTTGTGCGAATGCATGAATAGGAAATGGAATCTTTTGCTGCATGATTAATGCATTAGTACATGTTGCATTCCAGTCCATGGGCGAACTCAGCGAGGGAAGGAGGTGGGGGAGCAAAAACCTCAAAAGTCTTTCAGGAAAATCAGTACTGAATTTAAATGAAAGTGTTCAACGAGTTCTCTTTAAACCCGCGAAAAATAATATGAATGGTATAAGAAATGCAACTAAAATAAAACTATTTTTTCAAATGTCAAAACTTGACCTGCCCCCCCTGCCTCAGTTATGAACCTGGGTACGCCCTTGTTCCAGTCCACAAAAATCATTCACGCAAACAAATTCACCAAACTCGTACTTTAAATCCATCTTGTAAACAGACCTTTGTACCTTGTAAACAGGCCAAGATATTTGTTCACTTACTTTTTACTTCCGTTAGGTAGTATTTTATATTAATTTAATTTAATATTTAAAGTGAATTGATAACATAACTGCGGAGTATTTCTTAACCCATTTCTTTGTATGTGAGTAGAGAAAAAGAAGTCTATTTTGCTGAATTATGACCAAGTTACGAACACCATGATCTTTAAATAAGCTTCTTCATTTTGAATCTGGAGTCAATTCAATCACACACTCGCGACCACAAATTAAATGTTTCTTTCTCGAGTTTTTGGCCGGCCATCCGGAAGGGGAGGCGGATAAAGGTTTTTTTCCGTTATTACATTATGAAGAAGGTGAAATTAACCTCTCCGCCCATAAGCGTTTCAAGTCAGCTTCGGAGCAAGCAGTGGTGGGTTAATTACAGACATTTGGAATTGTTAGCCATCAATTCCAGCAATATGGACACTTCCGCATCAAATTACTCATTTATATATAATCTTCCCTCTTTTGTTCGTAAAGTTTTTAAAAATCAACTATTTTAAAATGCTTAATACTGATGTACTATGTGAAAAACATAGTTTAGCGGAAAAACAAAAAAATAGAATGTACAAAGTTATAAAATACGTACTTACATTACAAAATAAGGAAGAATACAGGGATGTTGATCTACAAAAAATATTGGAGGACCCAAACCGGGGATCTTGCCCCGGGAAATTTTAAAAGTAGTGAGTTTTAAGTCTTTTAAGAATTTAAGAAGAGTCACATGATCAACATAAGAACCCTGATAACTCAAATCTCGATCTCTGGACACTCTGGGGAAAATCGACAAGCCTGACACATTTTTTTCTCAACGCATAACGAATTTTTCGAGGGGGCTCCGGCCTACTATGGTCCCATGGAGTCGGCGCCTTGGAAGAATATAATATAACAATGGAAAACCAATAAAAACGACGATAAATATTAATTAAAATCTTTCGCGCCGGAACCTCGTTGAGGTAAATTCTTTCACGATATGAGTCCCTTGAAAATATTTATCCCTCCCATGTAGGAAGCTCTCTTACATGGACGAGAGGCAGAAGTTCGCAGCCGTCCCAAGGCAAGGACCCAACGCAGCGGGACGCATATACCTTTCCCCGGCCGCTGAAGGAGAAAGTTAAAGAAGGATTACAAGACTTCTTCACGGCGTGAGTCCATGATCAACTGACTGAAACAGCCATGTTTTATATGATCATAAATTTGTTGTTACCATAGATTTTAAAACGTATAAAGTGAATTCCCTCTGTTTTTCTGAGCAAGAAGCGAAGAACTGCGAAACGAAGTTGTAGCATTCATATTTACGGATTTAGCATATTTATATTCCATATCGGCTAATATAAAACTGAATGGTTATCAGTTAACACCAGAACTCCGATTAGAATTTCCATCTGATGAGCGAAAAAAGAAGAATTCATTCCCAACTTAAGATTTATAAGATAAGCAACAAATATTTAAAAAAAAAACACTGCAAATAGCATTGAATGACGTCCTGGAGGGGATGGGATAGGGTCGACCTAAGCAGCCGAGGAAGGGCATTGGCCCCATTGGCTAAACTGCGTCTATAGGGTCGAACAAGCAGACATAGGGCCAGGGGTGCCGACTTAGAAAAAATATTGTGGGGGCCCAATCCGGGGATATTGCCCCGGGAAATTTTATTAGTAGTGAGTTCTAAGTTTTTTAAGCATTTTAGATGAGTCATATGAACAATATTAGAACCCTGATAACTCAAATCACGATAACTGGACACTCCGGGGAAAATCGACAAGCCTGACACATTTTATCCTCACACCAATAACGAATTTTTGAAGGGGGCTCGGGCCCCCTCAGGTCCCATGGAGTCGGCGCCACTGCATAGGGCTGTTGGAGTGTTTGGCAGGGGGTGATCAATCAACAGCATGCGGAATGAAATAGTATTCCCTCATGCACACCACACAGTCCAAATAGCGTCACGGACACTAACAAATTTCAATGACACATTCATGCAAAGGGAACATTTGCGATGTATCTCATTACGGTTATATGCCGAAAAAGCTGTAACAAACAAAACATACTGATGGAAATAATATAAGAAAAAATTCAGAAACACTCATTAAGTTATACGTATCTTAATAAGCTACAATAAATCTACATCTACATAATACCTGCGAGCTACCTCTAGGGTGTTTGGCAGGGGATGATTAATAACCAGAATTCAATTGGATTCCCACATGCACACCACATGGTACATAAAACATGACGCATAATGCTACAAATTATGTAACCACATGCTGTTGGAAATAATAACAAAATTAAAGGTATAAATAAGTTAGTAGAGTAAACTAAATGTCATCAAATCTGTTTGTGAGTTCTTATGCTACCGTTATATTCCCTTATTTATGGTGGAAAAAAAAGACATTCTGAATCTGGCTTTTCTACAGTATATCTCTCTTATTTTATTTATATGATCTGATGTACCTACCGTAGTATGTTAGCGTTCATAAGATATGGCATATTCTCCTGAATTTATGGAAGAGTATGAGTATATTTTCAATCAACGTTCTGACAGGGGTTTCCATCCGTGTTTACCTAATAATGTTGCGTTGGAAAATTGATGTCGTAAAAAGGCGGGGCAAGATATGTGACCTCTTCTTGTAAGAATCTTTTAGTAGAAATTCTTCATGGCTTGCTGATTAAAATCCTCTCTCGCATTTTATCATTCAATAATACCAATTTTATTTCAAGTTTATTCTCATGCCCAGACTATAGTAATGCGCGCATAACTTTATGCTCTGCTCAGCAATTATAATCCTTTGATTACAGTCAGTGGCGGATCAAGGATGGGGGCAAGGGGGGGTGGAGATTACGATTCTATCAGGTGTAAATTGGATACCCAAGGGGTACAGGCCCCCTACAACCGGGGATGCCAACTTAGGAAAAATATTGGGGGGGGGGGGGCAAACCGGGGATCTTGCCCCGGGAATTTCTGTAAGTTTGGTAAGGAGCTTTAAGATTTTTAAGCATTTTAGAAGAGTCATATGATCAAAATTTGAACCCTGATAACTCAAATCACGATATCTGGACACTCCGGGAAAAATTCACAAGCCTGAAACATTTTTCCTCACACCCTTGAAGAATTTTTGAGGGGGCTCGGGCCCCCTCAGGCCCCATGAGGTCGGCGCCACTGCCTGTAACATCTCTGTATCTATCACTCGATTGTAGAATACCAACAGCGAGTGAACATTTTTCTACCAAGTAGTATGTCCTACTAAGTAATTTAGAGCTAATTTGCATTTCAATTCCTTAAAGTCGGTAAATATGAAGGAAAATATAAAAAAATACTTCTATACAAAGTAATAACTTCAAATGTGTGTTTTGACCAAATGGGGGGACCTTCCCCCTTACCCCCCGTTGATCCGGAACTGAATATAGCCTCCCAATATTTCATATTATGGATTTAATTTTTTTCACCGAAATGGGATCGATGAACATCTATTTTTATTTTATTATTAATAGCTCTCCGTCTTTCTCCGCATCTATTTACATTAATTGATATCATTCTCCCGTGATATACCCCCTATAACCTCTGCTGTGAGCTTCTTCTGAGAGAAATTAAATTTCAAGACTTCTCATTATAAATAAATGAATACATTCTACTCTCTCATAATTATATTGGCATTTACCTATATCCGCCAATAAACTTAGCAGCACAATATAACACGTAGTTTTAATATTTACTGAATAGAGCTAATTATAACAAAAGTAAAGGAAACACTTTTTGGAAAATGCGGTGTGCATTGAGAATACAAATTATTATTGAATAATATGAGCTATTCAAGAAAACTGAAGACGCATTTGTATACACGAAAAATGAAGACATGTTTACTTCGGAGATTAAAAAAATTATGGATCATGCACGAACGATTACCGTGGACCGAAGCATGTAGGAATTTATGAATCATATTAGAATAGGTTATATTTTCAGTTCATGCATTCGCACATGTTGGGCATAACATGACCCATTTTGGCGTTCATTCTGAATGTCATACGTACCGACATTTACTATTGCGTGTTAATGTGTCGGATAACCAAGACTTTAGACTTCCAGTTTATATAACCGCTCCACTTACAAGGCCGATTCCAAAACGAAGAACTTCATCGTGGCAGTGACGACCACTGGCCAGCCGTGATGAGTGCAGACGCGAGATTTGACTCATCAAGAACTCTATTGAGATAAAGCGTAGGAATGCTGCCTCTCCTAAATGCTATCATCCTAAATGCTAGGGTTATATCTGGTTAATGTGGACTGAGGGTGGCCATCATGGCGGAGGGGGGCGGGTATTCGGAGGCAGACCCTTATCGCCCGATCGCGTCTCAATCCGCAACCTTAGGGAGCGATCCTCCCACTCAAATGCTTTGTACTCACTTGAGGGCACCAGATACAGAATATAAAATTATGGCATTTACTCCTTGAAATATTACGGAAAAGCGGGGACATAGGAAGTAGAAGTAAATAGCTTGTACCTCCAATTATCTTGTGCTTGGTAAATATGAGTACTTTGAACTCAAATCGATGGATTATATACATCTTTGTTTTAATTCTAAGACAACGAGTAAAATACCAATGCAGCACATTGGTGGAAGCGTTCCCACCTTCGTGCAACTAATGATTATAACCAAACGTGATAACCTGAGATGAGGAAATTTTGTTACATTATATGTACGCTTTTCAGTAAATGGATATGAGATCCTCAAATCTCAAATTTTTATTTAAGTATTTTGAGGTGAATTTGTTACTCATACATTACTGTTTTCAACATACCTACCAGTGACATTATTTATCGTAGAATAGATTTTATTTCGGCATCGAGTCTTCGAATTGATTTTCCGCTGCTTTACTGGACAAAAGACATTCGGCTGGTGGTCAAAAAAACATTATACTCTGCAAGGGACAATGTTGATAGCGTTCACTTTATGTGCGTCGCCGTGATTGATAGGGAAGTGTGGTCAGAGAGATAAGAGTAATCTCACACTTGCACGTCATAACGGGCGAATAAACTAGAAAAAGCATAGAAAGAACTTGTTCTACTCTACACCTCGTCTCCATCCCCTCCTTCTTTTGTACCACTAACAATAATACTACGAAGAGAGCTGATGTATCTATTTATTCCCTGTATCGGCCATTTTCTTGTCATCGCCGTAACATTGAAACTACGGAGAGAATTTACACACGAAACAAAAAAAGCGGTGGATGAACATTGGACGAATACTCTTTTTGTCGAGCAAAGAAAAATGTTTGCGAGACAATACTCCGGAGAGAGAACTGATGATGAATCAAAATACGCCAGTGGGGCAACCGGGAATTTCGTTCGGGGGGTCCAAAACCAGGGTGGAAATTTTTTTTATAATGAGTGTAGCGGGTAGATGGTATTAAAAAAAATCTTTACACATTTAATTATCGAATGAAACTTCTTCAGTCATATAATTTGTTTGTAAATGAAAGATTTTTCGATGTTTTGTTTTCCTTTACGAAGGGAAGTCATTGGGTTTTAATATTTGGGGGGGTCAAGGCCCCTTCTCTTGCTACGCCGCTATCATTTGCTTATCATCGCAGTTGCTTGGAAACAGGGAAGTGAATTGGCATACGAAACCAAAATAAAATAAAGAGGTTAATGAATAATGGAGGAATATCATCTTAGTCAAGCAAAAGAATATGCTGGTCAAGAAATCAGATTAGGATAGAATTTAGGATAGAAAGATATGCTATCAAGGATTTACTAAATAGACAGAAATTTAAAATCGGAGGTAATTCATAGTTTTTGAAAGCGAACTCCTGAACGCTGTAAAGTAAATAGGCCGTGTGAAGACCACAGAAAATCATTAAAGGGTGTTTATCACAGATTGAGTAGTACCAGATTTTATGTAAATAAAGACGTGGTCGTTAACTCATTTCCAATTTCATTAGCAGGGTCCTACCAAGGAATTAATAATTCCTAACCCTTCGTTTAAACATTGCTAACTAGTAGTTTTATTGTTTGCATAATAGCATGTTCGTGTCCTGAATACTATCCCAGTTTCTGCTCAGAGCGCTCATCACTGTCCAGTGTGTTTGGCCTGTGTCTGGCGAAAGACTGCGTTTCATTTCAAAGCTAGGATGAGTGCTGCTTGCCTCGTGTGGAACCACCCCTTGCACTTATAGGGGGCGCGCAACCCCCTCTAGTGGGGCCACCCGCATTGCCTAACATTGCTGAATCACCAATGTAACTTTTTATTATCATATTATGGCATTGTCTTGTGTATGTGTATGGTCAGTTTAAATAAAACTTTCTTAGACTTCATAAGTGACTTAATTATTTGTTTTTACTATTAAAGGAGGCAATTGCTCAAGATATCTCTTACACCTCCCCCTTGAGTTTTTTTCTCTGCCAAGCAACTGCCATGGGCAGCAATGGCTGGGACGAGGATGGGCACAAAACCATGAAATTCACTTGTTAGTTAATATACAAGTCCTCAAACTCGCGTGGCAAGGCGCGATTCGGAGTCCCATTTAAAATCCCAAAACTACTGTGAAAAGGTAGGATCTAGGGGGGAGGAAGGGGGCGACTACTCCCCCCCAAGACCGTGAAAAAAATATGCAAGATTTTTAATATGGTTCCGTTATCATTGCGTTCGTTTTGTGATACGGGTTATCCTTGTGCCCCCCGTAACAAAATCCTGGATCCCGCCGTGTGAAATTAAGAAAAATCCTTAGTAATTAAATTAAACGAGTGTGGATGAGTTGCAACAACGAATTCAAAAACTATTAGAGAGAAAGAATATTGCTTTGCAATGAGACTAATCTGTGTCCCACGAATCAAGGCACGGGAATGAAGAGCCTTTATCCACTCGAATACCATGTGGCATTTGGTACGGAGGGATCAGTGGTGCCGACTCAAAAAAAATATTGCCGGGTGCCAAACCGGGGACCTTGCCCCGGTTAATTTTATAAGTAGTGAGTTTGATGTTTTTTAAGCATTTTAGAAGTCATATGATCAATATTAGAACTCTGATAACTGGAATGCCGATATCTGGACATTCCGGGGAAAATTGACAAGCCTGACACATTTTTCCTCACATCTGTAACGAATTTTTGTGGGGGCTCGGGCCCCGTCAGGCCCCATGGAGTGGGCGCCACTGGGAGGGATCACACGTGCGAAGTCATGATGCGAGAAATCTTTACATGTGAACATCTCTCGAACCCGGGCCTATGTGGAAGAGAGCCGTGACCCATTTTATACTTTACATATAAAGTTTCAGAAATTGATATCGACATGTCAATGTCATTTTGAACATTTGCTAAAGAAAACTCTAATCCTATCTTGATTTCATCCAGATATATTTTCAAACGACCGAATTGTTGACTCAATTCTTTTCCTGAAGTTTTATTGCCATGTTGTTGTAACCTTCCAAGATATCAGATCCCTAACATCACTCTCGCGATTTTTCCTGTAAGTAAATTCAGCTTGGAACAATAGAACAAATATGAACACGCAATGAGTTTTCCTCGAGATTGACGCAATTAATTGTATTATTAAAGTCACCAATTCCACACCTTTTATTACGAGAAATAATGGTATTTTAGATATCTACGTTTAGAAGTGTTTCCTTTATTTTCGTCTCATAATCCAGTATTCATTAATTTGACCGAAAGCGAAGGAATTTTCGCGTCGTCTTAGAAAAAATTGTCTTTAAATTTGCGATGTAAATTTGGCTTATGGTCCACACTACGATCGTGAAGAGATCCCCTTCCTAACTCGTTTGAGATATCGGAAACACTGCAATTTCTTTATATCAACTCATCTCGAATTTGGTCGCACTCCACTGTGATGCGTTGATTTCGTCTCGCAGTCCCACCTCGTACGAGTACCACACTTAAGTGACGTATTCCAAGTGCGATCTTTCTATAATCAGGTTATTCTCCATTGCCAAGAAGCTTTGCTTCCTTGTTAATGCTTATTCTTCCGTCATCCACCAAGGAAGTCGTTGTCGTGATTGACGAGTTATGCATTCTAACGAATAAATGAGAATCACAATAAAGATGTGATGGAATCAGTGAACCGAATCACCCAATTGATTTGATTCATTAAGCCCAAATCTTAAGGCCGTTTTACACGGTACACGCTGACGTACGTGTGAAGGCGCAATCAAAATTGCGTCGTGTAAAGCGGTGAATTGCTAGAACACATGCGAGAATGCGTGGATGCGAGAAGGCAAAATAGCCCCTGTTCTAATTTCGGTCATGCATTCGCACAATTCCACGCCATTTTAGAAATTAATGCAGCTCTAACCTGCGCAATTCCGTGTACCGTGTAAAACGGCCTTTAGAGAAGAACTAAGATTGTGAGAGGGGAGGCAAGAATGTAAGGAGAAGGAGTGGTTCGCGTTTGCTGGCCCCGCTTGCAGCAAACAGACCGCTTTTGTGAGAAACTGCGTCGTCGCCGTTCCCACGCTCCGATCCAATGGAGTGGGGATGGCGTGGAAGGGGTTGGGGTGGGGAGATGCTCGTGACCCTGACTGACATGCTTGTGAGTCATCCCAACGAAGACGGAGAGGGACTTGGTTTCGACAGAGGAGTGGGGAGGTATTCATGAAGAAGGGGTGGGGATAGACTTCGAATTTGGTGATTTAGTTCACGTATATGGCGCTGGGAACTGTATGAAAAGATTTTAACTAAAAAAAATCCTTTCGTTAATATTGCGATGACACTAATTACTGCTCTATTTTTGGAAGTGTGTGGACTTCGAACATAAATTGATTGAACTCCCATCTGAAATAATGGTGACGTCCATGGCCAGGGGTGGATCCAAGATTTCTTTCTGAGGGGGGGCAGAAGCGAAGTCGTAGGTCTGTGGGAGGGTGAGCTAAGCCGAGGTGGGGGAAATTTGAATTCGCCCGCTATCTAGTGGAATCTTCTTGAAACTTGTCCTGACTAGCGCGCTAGCGCCAAAATTAGCTCATTTCCTGCTCATCGCTCGCGTTGTCATCTTCGAAAGAGCCGTCTTCTTCTGAAGTTTTAATAGCATTCCTCTCGCTGGGCTCTTCATCTTCCATCGCAATCAGGGCTTGTGGGAGTGTGCATTCCAACCTGAGTAAGTTCAAGTAATCATATGTATGTTACTGTTTTGATGGAGTGAAGTTTTAATCAGACGTCGTATAACTAAGTTTTTGGCGCCACTACTCTTGCTCCAGGAGAGTTAGAATGATTGTGCTCTGCCCGGGTACTTGCTCCAAATGATTTTTTGTCCGCAATGGGAGAAGATCTTTTTGTTTGCTAATTTATCTCTTTTTTGATTTATGTTTGATTGTGTTATGGCTTCGTGTGCATTTACTGCGTGCTTGCTTTCACTGTTGAATTCTGTCTTGTGTTAGAATACGTAGTTTGCAAGGGCCTCAGTTTACGAAATATAGAGCGTGTGCTTCTCGTTTAAGCCAGATAGATCAGTTATGTCGGGTGATACTCAACTATAATGTCTTCGGCTTGATCACTCCTTTTGTCGTTTCACTATCACTGGAAATACGTCGCGATTATTTCATTAACGATTTGAATGGTCATGATTTATGTTATATTTAGTTATACAGAGTAATGGCGAAGGCCTGAGGTATGCGTTTATGAATTTCAAAAGTGAATTGGTTAATTTTCAATAGTGGGTAGCCGTAAGTACGTAGTAGTGGATATGGTGCTTACATAGAATTCAATGGAAATGAAAAACGCATGTCTTGTTACTTGTCGGTGCCGATTTATGTTGGTGTTAGCTATTCGCCGGCATTTTAGTAATACATTCCTGCCTCTGTTTAATTTCTATGTGGTGATGTATCACTGAAGGAAACCACATCTGTGTCTATACACGTAGTTTCATTTGTTTATCAACACGGCGTCACCTTATTTTGTCAATCGAGCTTGTTTCTAGTCTTCGTCGAGAGCTATGATTGCGATGTTTTTCCTAGAGTACAAATTAGAAATTTTCAGGAATTACGCAGAGCAATACTACATAAAACTTGACCGGAGTCTAGGAATCGTGAATAGTGTGGGCCATGTTCCAAATGTAGGCAATTGTTATTAAGATTTGGTCTCGTGTGTATGACGTTAACACTAAGGTGCATATTTTGTTCTTTTCTCATGGAATTATTGTGAACTTTATCATACTCAAGGCAACTATTTGTTTCGTACGCTAGTATAACCCTTATATTTTTATTCGTGATGATGTATTATCAGCTATTCATTCGTATTTCAATGATGAAATAATGAAAATGGTTTACGTTAGTCTCATAATATCTAAGAAGTTCGACATAATATTTTGGAGGATAAACATTGCCTGACGGTTCTATTTGTACTACTTTTCCTACGATATCAAGGGTTGTTGCATTTAAAATTTGTAGTCGTCTCATAGTTATGAATAATTCTTGAAATTAGTAGTGCGTAATTCAATGCGTTAATCAACCATAACTCCTATAGGAATTTATTCATTGTTTGTAAAATGTCTTGCTGGGAATAGTTACGAGATTTAAATCTGTTTTTTTATGTAGCTGCCGTTAAGTAGTCACCACATTACTTCGAGGCATGTGAAATAAGTAATGGGACAAAGAATTCCTTGTGGATTTCTCGTTTGTATGACCCATGTAATGAGTGTTTCTGTTATTTGCTTGTGCCTGAACTTAAAGGCTTCTAGGAGTCGTGAACAAACGTATTCTTGCCATTGATTAGATGTTTTGTTTCGGCTTATTATTCTTCTTCTAGAGTGCTTCTGTTATTGACCTTCATTGACGAATATGATCGTAATTGGTGAAGTAATTTGATGTGGTAAGGATCTGTCTGTTGTAGTTCCAACGTGTTCAGTTGATGTTTCGTAGGCAGTTGGAAGGTTTGATTTTTCTGAGCTGCGAGCAACTCTAGCTTCGTACTTATGAATGCTATACTAGTTAATATTTGACAGCTGTTCAACTTCATGGTTTCCAACAAATGAATCGCGGTTATTTTATGTTTGTATTTGGGAAGGGAGTGATTTTATGATTGTTACAATTTTCCTCGGTACAATTTTATCTCTTGGTGAACCGTGTTTCGTCCGTAATCTTTTGGTTTTCAGGACCTAGGCGTAATTAACGCTGGAGGTCTGGATTTTTATATTTTACGATTGTATTACGTTTGTTACACTGTTTCTATTTAGTCGTGTCATCATTCCAGCCTGTTTTTACGAACTATTTCAATCGATTTTCGCCCGTATTAAGACAGTATTCTAGTTTTAATATACCGTGTGCTACAATGATTTGTTGATGGGGTAAAAGTTTTCGTATCATGATGAAATTATAGGACTTCATGAGTAGGCAGTCGTGTGTATCATCAATCTGCTATTATTTTATGCTGGAAATTTTGTCTCCTCTGTGATAATATGAAAATGCTTAAAATTTTGTCTCCTCTGTTATATTAAGGAAATGGTTTAAATTTTGTCTCCGATATTGGGCCGTAATAAACTCTAGAGTCTGCTTAGATTCGAAAAATGGCATTATCTCTTTCCAGCGGTGTAAATAACCAATTTATGATCATAGCTGCACACAAGTTAAATTCGTTACATGATGATCCAAACCTTTTTTTGCCTAGATGAAATTGTACTCTATGGTTTATTTCAACGTAACAATTTGTCCCACCATTGGACGAGAGCACATTACTTAGACGTATCTGAAATTGATATGAGGAGAGATACTGCCTTTGTGAATGTTTTTTGATACACCATTTTATTAATATATGGTGACCTTCTTTCCTCTTCAGGATTCTCTCGTGGTGACTGAGCTGTGGATATCTAGCCATACCATCCTGCTTTAACTTAGCTGCCTTGAGCTGAACCTCCACAATCTCCAAGTGTGTATCCTTATCAATTTCTTATGATTTTGTTTTTTGTGTCTCAGTGCATGGAATTGGTTGATTTTTTCGTCTTAGTTCCTTTGTAGAAGTAGAACATCTTACCTACGTGGTGCCCTTAACGTTTGATGGGGGAAATGTTGCAGTATGTTGATGTTGCCTTGTGAATGTTTTGGTGTAAATTGCTTCTCTTTTCTCTCTCTTGGTGAAGTTAACTGATTTATTAATGCAAATAAATGCAGTTGAAATCCAATTTAATTATACACATTTAAACAGCATATAAATGCTGTCACTTATCAGGGTGGGAGGTTGGAAGTTAGTATATTGTTGCAATTGTGTTCTCTTGTATTATGATGCTTGTGACAGGCAGTTGAGGATCTCATTGGAAATTTCTCTCATCTGTAGATCGGCCATTAAATAGTGTGATGCATCATTCGAAGCCACATGTAAGAAGTTCGATGCAGATAGTTTGTCACTACCGAACCAGTTACAATTAAATTCATTTGTTGGATGTGAAAGTGGTAGACGTTTATTAAAATTTTGACAGTGATTGAGGTTAAATTATTTACATCATATGTTATTTATTTTGTAAGTAATTGAATAGATAGGTATTCTTTACCCCGCTTTTAAATGATGGTTGGAATTCTGGCTTGGAGTTCATATGCCAAATTGTTTGCTTACATTTTGATTTAATTTTTATATTGTAATAATGGCTATAGGGGAAAATGGTTAAAATAAATGCATGGGTGGAGGCAAGAGAGATTGCTACAGTGTTTTTTATGGTAGGAACATGAAAAATATGAAAATGATTCCATTGTTCATAAATGCAAAAGTTGAGGCAAGAACTGTATGCTTAGTTTGAACAGATGTAATTTATGTTCGTGATCATTGTAATGCAATATCGCAATATCCATCAATTGGATGTTATTGAATTGACTAAGTTTTATGTGATTGTCAATATTTAGTCTTTAATCCAATTATTTTGTTTTTAAAGTTATCAATCATTTCTTAATTCTTAGGTTAGTTATGTAGAAATAAAAAATTTCAGTATTATTGAAGCCAAAGATAGCAACTCTACAAGGGATCATATTAAAATTCCATTACTAATGGATTATTAGTGCGATAAAATTCTGTTCCTTAAATACTTAAATGTATGTGGTGTGCCGAAATTTTGACTATTGAGATATGACATTTAATATATCAGAATACTTGTTAGATTTTCGAGGGCTTGTGGTTTTATTTGTGTGTAAGGAAGCGTGTTCAGAGTCTAATTATGTCATTTAGTCTCATATGTGAGTTAAAAATCTGTTGTTATAAGTACAAAAAAATATTTTCTCAGTTTTTTTTAATACTAAGGTGAGTATTTAACTGTTTTGTAGTGGAGGTATTGTGATCGTCTGCATTCATAGACAACTGTTGGTTTCATACAATAGGATAGCCTATGAAGTTTGATCCATGGCAATTTATTATCAGCTTTCCTGTTTGTTAGCGGTTATATAAAAAGCATTTTTTTGGAAGTGATTCCTTTTATGTCTGCTTAGATCTTCGTTTTTTTACTAAGATTTATATTTTATATATACCATGGCCATCATTTTTTCCCATAATGTATTATCTTGTGGTTTGCAGAACTTCAGCATAGTTAATGTTGGAAGGTAATAATGGTATTTAATAGTCCTACTTACAGTATTTCATTGAATATAGTCCCCCCCCCTAGTTTTGAGGCTTGAGTTATAGGGAAAAAAAAGAAAAATAAAGGTTTGAAAATAGTCCCCTCATTATTTTTACCATGGGTATTTTTGGAAAAAAAAGGTGGGACTATATTCATTCAAATACAGTATATTATAATTTGCCGTTGTGCTATTTAGTCGTGTCTTCATTTCTGTTTGTTTTTTATTGAGGATTTTAATGATTTTTGCTAGTTTTATGTCAGTACTTTAGTTTTCATGTACCATGTGCTATGATGACCTCTTGATGGGGTGAAAGTTTTCGTATCATAATGAAATATTGGAAGTCAAGAGTAGGGTTCATGTGTACCATCAATCAGCTATCATATTTTGTGGGCATATTAAACTCTTCTGTGATAATATGAAAATGTTTTAAATATATTTGTCAATATTGGTCAGTCAGTGATTTGCTGTAAGTGTTCTGTGTAGATTCAAAATAAGGTATTAATTGTTGCCTGTGGTGTTACCCATTTTTCATTAGGATGGAATCGCTGAAATGAAAATTTTTTCCGTAATAATCCTAACGTTATTCCTTAGAATTATTACTGCAATGACTATTTGTCTGCCCTGATAACATTGCTATCTAGATTTCATCTTAACTTTCCAATTTGTCTCGCCATAGGATGACAACATGTTACACAGTTGAAGCTGTATGAACTGTTTTTGTATGGTGAGGAAAGGTACTGCCAACGTGTTTATTTGTGATACTCTGTTGTATGAATACACGGTTGCTTTCTTTCCTTTTCAGGATTCTGTCCTGGTGATTGAGCTGTGAAGATCTAGCCATCCCATTCTGCACAAACTTAGCTTCCCTGGACTGAACCTCCACAATCTCCAAGTGAGTATCATTATCAATTTATTATGAGTATGGTTTTTGTGTTATAAGGTATGGAACTGTTTATTAGCACTCATTATTTGTCTTGGTTTTTATTTAAATAGTAAGTCTTACCAGATCGGTGCCTATTATGTTCGTTGGGGAAAATGTTAAAGAATAATAATGTTGACTTCTTAATTTTTTAGTGTGGATGGCTTCTATTCTAACTCTCTCTTGGCCAAATTCATTGCATTAATAATGGGAGAAAAATTCATCCAAAGTCTAGATTATTTAAATGCCACCATCACATTGTGGCTTTGACTAATCGCAGTGGCAAGATGGAAGTCCAATGTAAGGTTGCGATAATGTTTATAAGAATAATGGTGCTTATGACTGCAAGTTGATTAGCTGGGTGGAAAATTTCTCCCATCTATATAATGTTCATTCAGAAGTTTGATGGACTAATGGAAGCTCTTGTGACAAATGTGATGTGGATTTTTTGTGTCCTCCAATATAGATAGTTTTGAATTCATGTGGGAGGTGAAAGTAATAGAAATGAGTTCTACATTTGAAAGTGGTTTAGTATAAATAGTTGACTGTTGATTATTTTACCTCCGCAATTACAATCTCCATGTGAGTATCATTATCAATTTATTATGAATATGGTTTTTGTGTTGCAGTGTATGGCACTGGTTAATTGCACTTATTGTTTTGCCTTGAGTTTCATTAGAAGATTAAGTCTTAGCTTCGTGTTTGCTTTAATTTTTGGCAATCGAAATGCTAGAGTGTATTGAGGTGGCCTGATGAATGTTTCGGTTTGAGAATGATTTCTGTTCTTTCTCTTTGCCAAGTTCATTGAATTAATAATGGAAAAAATCCACCATGCGTTGTTTAAATGTCATAATTAGGTATATTAAAGCATTTTTTGCCATATAGAGTGATTTAAAGACTATTGCGTAGTTGCAATTTGTTCACAATGATGATGGGGCTGGTGACAGGCAGTTAAGTAGCTTAGTAACTGACAGGGATACTCTTTGTAAGTGTCGTCAAGAAAGAAGATGAAAACTTTTTTATTTGAAAGGAATACTGTTGAAGGGTTAGTTCAAGGGTTTTGTCCATATATGCCCTGGTTTGAGAGAAAAAAGCATGAAAAATATGGTTACGTTGAATTAAAAGAAAAAATTTGCCTTTAAGGTCGATTTGGCCTAGTGGTGGCATTTCGCGTTTTTGTTTTGAAAGGCCAGGGTTTGAGATGGTAATATTTTTCTAGTCTGCCACTTTATCTTTTTTTGTATTATATTCCATCTTCAGATATGTTGATTACAGATGTTTTGCATTTTTATGAATTAAATGAACATTCATGTCACTTGTTAACCCTATCTTTGAATTACTCACCCCGTCACCAAGATTTATCCAAGCGGGAGTGATAACGTTGTGTAGCTCGCATCAAAGTATAGGGAACTCATTTCCAAACCAAATATTTAGAACATACATTCTGTGTTAGAAAATTTCTCGGGTTCCTCCTGAGGGAAGATTTTTACCCATCTACCTATATGATCAAGGTTGAGCATTCCAAGTTATAATCATTGCTATTGCTGTTTTTACATTTGTTTCTGTCCAGTGGTCTATTTAACTTGGGAATTGTTTGGAAATGCCCTTTTAACTTTATTTATGTTGCTTAATAACTTTTCCCCTTGTATTTTGTTTCCAAGAACCTATTGAAGCGGATTGGATAGACTGGAGATATTGAGTTCGATGTTAAAAGACTAAGTTTTATTGTCTTTATGCTTTGTTGGAATTTTTAGTTTCCAAATAGCCATTTTCGGCTACCCGGCCAACCATTATTCCCTATTCCGACCAATAGGTGAAGTATGCTTTCCTCCCTCAAACTTAATCTTCTCTCTTTGTGAGAGTCCTTCTTTCCTCATATTTATGTGCCTAGAGCTTTCAAACAAGCTGTAAACGCTAGGGAACGAATTGTCGATACATGTGAACTTTCAATTACCCGCACTTTGCTACTTGTCCAACTCAAAATGTTTCATAGCCCCCACTGGTTGACGTCTATGTTCATTTGATGGTCCTGTATTTAGTTTTGCTTGTCAGCTAGTCCCTTTTCTTTTTCCATGGCCTCCACAGACTCCCACTTTCTCCACTTTCTTTGCTTTTTCCTGCAGCAATATTATTTGGTTTTCTCTTCCTTTTATCAGACCTTATGCCCACGAGTAATGGTTGCTGCATGAAAGGTCATTAATTGGAGTACATACTTCCATAATATAATGCACCATAGTATAAAATTAAATACTACTGAAAAAGGCCCTGCCTTCTTCAACTTTTCATCATTCAGTTATTATTTAGCCCCTTAAATTCATTCAAGGCATTTGAATGAGAATTGTCATAAAAAACGAAAAGCACAAATTTAAAAGGAACATGGTCATTATATAAAACTGCTACCTGAGCACTAGCATTTGTGTTTCTTTAAGTCTTTAGGGAAACCTTTTTTTCCTCCAGGTTTTAATAATAATTCCATTCTGTACTAACTTTGAGGCATACCATGCATATAATTGTATGCTGGTGAGGACAATGCATAAAGCACGGTTGTATAGATTTTTATCATATCCTCACGTGAGGAAGTCTCTCTTTTCTCTTGAAGGAGAAAGATGGAGTTCTGGATTGGTGCAATAAACAGCCTTACTTGTGTGTAAAAATATGCATCGCATGGTTGGCATACAGATGTGCACTTCAGTGTTATAATTTTTTTGCTGCTTATCGGTTCTCATTCCTCATCGATTAATAGTTCACTATAAATAAAACTTTTTGTTTGTCCCCTAGGAATCAATATGCAATAAAAATGTATTGTTGTAAACGTATGGCTTGAGAACATATTTTATAAAACTTGAAATGCAACCTTCTGGTAAGTTTTCCGGATTCAGAATGTACACAAAAAACATTTAAAAAGTCACTCTCCAGTTTCTTCACACACTCATGGACTAAAATCACCTCCAGGTTCTTGCATGGACAATAAAAACTTAAGGAAACAGTTTTCCTGAGGCTGCAATAGCATACTGTACTGTATATGAGTTTGTTACTTAGGTCACTCCCTGAAGTGCCTCCCGGACAATTTTCTCCTTTCTGGACAGCGTTCCCTTTATATCCCTCCTTACGGACACCCGGTCTGATCAATTTCAATTATGAAATACCTATTATACTTGGAGACACAGCTTTTTGTTTGCTCTTGAAAGGTCTTTGCTGATTGCAATATTTCTTCAGCCAACACTTGATTGCTTGCTGACATGTATGTTGTTATTTTACATTGTATGATTAGGTGTCTCTTGAAATATGCAACCCATGAAGCGCCGGCAGGGAATTCAAATCCTGGAGATGTGTTCTGAAATAGCCTATTCTATTAAAGTCCAGGTCATCACCGGTTCACGCCTGGCTTCTGCAAAGTGATATACCCCTCTGTCATTCATTCCAAGCTTGTAGAGTTTTCTGCCTCCTCATTTTACATCTTTCTCCCATATGGAACCTGGGAAACTATTGGAAGACACTTGGTTGCTCTGACTGTGATTCTGCAGGCTGCGTTTCCCTCGAATGAATCTGTCCCTCTGCATCCAAAACACGTCGTGGTAGATGCCTTGGATCCCCAGTCACTTCAGCATGATTCGTCAGTATCTTCATCCATAATAGCCCCAGTACCTTCCTCCGCTCCAGTTATAATGCAGTAAAACTTTGATTTATGCAGTTGGAGGGACCGAAATATGGGCACTGTGTAAAATCAGTGTGTGTAAAAATCAAGAGTTGGTATTGAGGAGGAGTATAGTTCTCAGGATAACACTAGCTCATTTTTAGAAGGCTTAGTCATACCTTTTTGTTCATATAGTTCTGGTTAAAGCCAGAACCGGAACCAGAAAAAGCCTCATATGTGGGGTTTTATGGTACTGAAATCCTTTGGTATGTGGTAATATGGTAAATGAGCATGAAATCCTTTTCAATTGCATCAGATATATGTTTTCCGGAATCAATTACTCATTTGAAGGCAATAAAATGAAGCCTTATAATCATATTTACTCACAAACAACACCACTCATGACGTGTTACCTTAAGAGAAACATTGTTGCATTCCTGAACAATGCTTCCCACGGTTGAACAAAATGGTTGAATTGCCAGCATTCCTGGCACTAAGATTACTTCTTTTACCCAGGAGAAATTTTCCAATGGTGATACTAAGTGGTCGCAGAGAAGGTAATTTTCAAAAATATTCTCATTAAAAGCAGTTTTCAGGATATTCCTTTAACCACCTGCAGACAAACAAATATTGGAGATTGAAGAAATGAGATATCTGAGGATATTCATCCAAATTAACCCCATTAACAGGTAGCAAAATTTCGCTAATATATCACAAAGGCTTTAGAACCTGTGGACCTGGGTTCAAGTCCTGGCAATAGCAGAAACTTATCAGATATCCCTACTTGAGTGTAATGTGGAGGGCACTTCCAGTGCACCGCTCTGTCCAGCAGATGGGTCGTTAAGTCCTGGTCCCTTTAGAGCCTATCATTACAACCTGTTTAATGCCAACATAGGGTTCCTATCCCCCCAGCCCTTACTTTATGGTGCTAATGACCCCAGCTGTCGGTTACCTCCTTCCAAATAGCATACCATAGGTAATACGGAGCACTCAGGACCTGGGATATTCTGTAATTTAGATTTTTCCGGTGTTTGGATCACATTTTTTAAGTGAGCCATTTAAATAACTGCGCAACTACCGTCATGCTGCCAGTTACGAATAAAAAAAATGATTAAGATTCCGGAACAATTTTCCCTCTTTGTAATTTTTACCCATTAAAAAAGCATATTCCAATGAAATTTTAGCATTAGTAGATTAAATCTACCCGGTATAGCTTCTCTGTCGGCATTCTTCCACGAATTCAGCGCCGGGACCTTCGACTTACAAGCCGTGTGACTCATCTTCACGTAATCTTTTGCTTCCCCATATCCGATAACAACACCGGACATTTTTTGTATTTCGATTTAATGGTGCTAAGCCATTCCTGAGTTTAAAGGGACTGCCATATTACTCACGTCTTGAATTTGACTTTAATGATTACATGACAATTGACGACGCGAGTTATTCTCCGAGGGCATTAACTCCCATTCAGTTAAAAATAAATGCTTGCCACCTAGCGGAGTTAAGCTAATACATATAAAGTTCCGATCATGTTTCATTAAAACCCACTGACAATGAGATACAAGTTGAGTCAGTTCTGATAAGTGCGCCACGCAAGCAACTTTCCCTCGCCTCCATTCGTCCCGCAGATGTGGGGTTATCCAGCGGAATGAGTCAACGCATGTTGCTTTTACCATCTTGTTGACTCACCATTGACTTACCTGCATACTAGAAGTTCGACTATCTTTTTTGGATTGCCTTGGAAGCCAAAATTTTGGCACGGGAGGATTTTTAGTGACTCATTTCGCCATTATATTTCGCTGGGGCAACGGAAAACATAGCGTTGGCAAAATTCTACAAAACCTTCCGTTAGGGATATTCCGTAGCTCATAATTCCGGATTAACGACCATCTACTGTAATTACAATGAACATGTTAAAAACAGCATCGATCAATAAGCCGAACAATAAACGAAAGGTGATAATGTTAATATCTCTGGCGATCATCTGTTTTAATCAAAAGTAGTTACGCATAAACGTCGATTGCCGTATGCTTTAGGTTTCGATATCCCTCTACCGCAAATTTGAACTAAGAGCGATATTCGAGTTCGTAAAGGAGCTTGAAATATTACTGAGAGGGCGCACGGGGAAGCAATTCTTAGATTCCCAGTATTTTTAGTTTCACGCACACAGTGCAACGCCATTTCAACCATTCCTGTATTCATTTTTGCAACTCATTGAGACGAATAAATAACCTAACTTCATATTGCTCCAGTCGGAATTTTCAAAACAAGTCGAGGACAACTGCGTAAAATCAAGATTAGCGGCCTCTTTGGGGCTGGGTTTATGCTGCGCAAAATCGAAAAAACTGCGTAAAATCAAGGAAAGATGTAAAATCAAAGTTTCACCATTGGAATTCCCTATGCTTTCCGGCCGGACTTGAGTGTCACTGCATAACAACGAGACTTGATGTAAAATCAAAGTGCGTAAAATCGAAGTTTTACTGTAGACTTAAATTATCGTGAGAAACCACGGAATATTTTGAACGAACTTCGCAAAAGTACACTCAATAATGTAGTAATTCCATTTAAACTGATGCTCGATCGAATCAAATCCTCCCGTGCCAACATTTTGGCTTCCAAGGTGATCCAAAAAAATATAGTCGTACTTCTAGTATGGATGTAAGTCGATGGTGATTCAACACGATGGTAAAAGCATATGTTGTCTCATTCCGCAGGCTAACCCCACATCTGCGGGACAAATGGAGGCGAGGGAAAGTTGATTGCGCGGCACGCTCATTAGAGCTGATTCAACTTGTATCTCATTTTCAGTAGGTTTAAATGAAACAGGGTTGGAACTTTAATAGCTATTAGCTTAACTCCACTAGGTGGCAAGCGTTTATTTTTAATGGAACGGGAGTTAATGCCCTTGGAGAATAACTCGCGCCATCAATCGTCATGCAATCATTGAAGTCAAATCAAGACGTGAGTGATAAGGCAGTCCCTTTAAACTCAGGAATGGATTACTGCCATTATATCGAAATACAAAAAGTGTCCGGTGTTGTTATCAGACATGGGGAAGCAAAATATTACGTTAAGATGAGTCACACGGCTTGTGAGCCGAAGGTCCCGGTGGTGAATTCGCGGAAGAATGGCGACAGAGAAGCTATACCCTATATGCTAAATTTTCATGGCAGTTGCTCACTTTAAAAAAGTGATCTAAACACCGGAAAAATCTGATTTTCCGAATATCCCGGGTCCTATGTGCTCCGTATTATCTTTGGTATGCTATTTGGAAGGAGGATACTGATAGCTGGGGTCATTAGTGCCATGAAGTAAGGGCTGAGGGGATAGAAACCCTATATTGGCATTAGCCAGGTTGTAATGATAGGCCTTAAAGGGCTTAACGTCCCTGCTGGACAGAGTGGTGCACTGGAAGTGTCCTTCACATTACTCTTAAGTAGGGAAAGGGCCATTTCTGATAACAATTTCTCCATGTTTCTGGTGCAACTGCGTAGGTTTGTTGGTGATGACAACAGTTTCGCCGGCACTGCTGCCAGCGTCTTCAGGTCGAAGATGAAGGTGCCATCTCTGATAAGTTTCTGCTACTGCCAGGACTTGAACCCAGGCCCACAGGGAGTAAAGCCTTTGTGATGTATTAGCAAAATTTTGCTCCCTGTTAATGGGGTTAATTTGGATGACTATCCTCAGGTATCTCATTTCTTCAATCTCCAATCTTTGTTTGTCTGCAGGTTGTTAAACGGATTTCCTGAAAACTGCTTTTAATGAGAATATTTTCAAAAATTAGCTCCTCTGCTCTACTAGCATTTAGTATCACCATTGCGACATTTCTCCTGGGTAACAGAAGTAATCTTAGTGCCAGAAATGCTAGCAATTCTAGCATGTTATTCAACCATGGGAAACATTGTTCAAGAATGCAATGTTGTTTTTCTCAAGGTAACATGTCATCTGTGGTGTTGCTTGTGAGTAAATAAGATTATAAGGCTTCATTTTCTTGCCCCCAAATGAGTAATCGAATCCAGGAAACATATATCTGATACGACTGAAAAGGATTTCATGCTCTTTTACCGTAAAGGCACACATATGAGACTTTTTCTGGATCCGGTTCTGGCTCAAATCAGAACTATACAAAAGTGTATGACTAAGGGTTCTAAAAATAATGAGCATGAGTTATCCTGAAAACTATACTTCTCCTCATTACCAACTCTTGATTTTACACACTTTGATTTTACACAGTGCCCATATTTCGGTCCCTCCAACTGCGTAAAATCAAAGTTTTACTGTCGATCAATTCTTCCAGATGTTGTCACCCCCTCTCTCAGATTATCCTTCATCAATGCGACTTTAGTCTCCAGAGGTTTTCCCTTCTTTTCCTTTGTTGTTTTTTGCTAACTCTTTCGCATTCTCTGACAATGTCATACCTCTCTCTTGGATGAAAATTATATAGTGGGAGTGTTCCGTCATTTCCCCTCTAGGGAAGTAATGCAGTTAATTCTTTGGTTTTGGAATGCGTGAAGGAGTATATTTAATTAGGCATAGTTTTAAATTTGGAGGTGCTCGTTTTTCATTTGGTCTCCGATGTATTATTACCTGTGTTAATATTGAGTATTGAATTTCAATTTTTGGAGTGTCATTAGAGTAAGTGAAAGAAAGAAAATGTTGATGGCATCCTTCTGATAGGTCGATTATACCCCTAGAAAAATAATGGCTTCACTATCTTGAACAATGCATATTCCCTAGCATATAGGCTAGAATGAACTCCATCCCCGATTAGCAAGGTTTAAGTGTTTATCAAAAAAAGGTATGTCGCGGCTCGTAGATGTCCCGTTCTTATAATTATTCATTGGATTCGCGAGGAGGTACCTCCTCTAAAACGGCCTTCAATATCCAATTACATTTAAATTAGAACAATTTTCACATATCACTCATTTTGCTAGCTGATTCCAATAATTTCATGTGCACGGATAGCTATTCCATTGGCTGCGTGCATTGGCATATCAGCGTCGACGGCATTTTACCACGTTTGCTCCCTTCCTAAAAATAGGCTTTGTCATATCCTGGGCGTTGGGATATGTCCCAGTCGTACCCAAAGAACGTTGATGTGGCGACAATATTTAAAGCGATTCTATTCACGTGTAAACGAATATCCTGATTCTATCTTATGAAAGTGCTTTCGTATTTTGAGCATGGTGCCTTTGATTTTGTTTTGCGATATTGCCTTCATGATTATCCATTAACCCCTCAACGCCGTCATGCGTTCCCAGTACGCGCCCTTTAAATTTCGTATGCCGCCGTCATGCGTACCCAGTATGCTTCCTGACCTACTGTATATAATATTTTTTCTCCGCCAGACATTACATGTTAAATTAAAACTAATTACTTTATCATTTGAAGAAATGTTTTTCCTCTCCAATAAAATATCCATAACGGCTTTATGCCTTCAAAATGTTTTTAAAATGCTTCGATATAATTCCGTTTTAAACCAGCGTGTTGACGACTTCAGTCAAAAAACTCAATGCCTTCCTTCAACTGCTCTATCATGAAAACTTCCGCCTATTCTGCTTGAGAGACGTCAACAAGAGTCAGCTACTTTAGCTTGAGATACGGTATCTTCTGAACCGAATGCCTTCTCTCGTTAGTCCTTAGCGTCCTAGGCAAAGGGGCCATGTGCTTCGCTCTGCATTTGTTTTTTTATATTTTTTTCTGGACAGTAATCAACGAAGATAAGATTCCATCTAAACAGTCAGCATATACCAGGGCCCCTTCGAGATATTTTCTCGTCTCTTGAGGGAGCTTAATAACCACGAGCTTCAGTCCACTAGAGTCATTCATGCTGTGTGGTGTTCTTTCAGGCAGTATGTTGAAATTCTCATCGGGTGTACTTCCTGTGAGTGGTATTTTTTTACAATTGGGGATCCTACGAAATGGGAATAGTATTGAAAGGCAAAAAAGAGACTCGGAAGTCTGTTTGTGTGTTAGGTTATAGTAAATTCATTGGTTGCGTGAATTTCAAGGACCTGTTATTGCATTCGAAACTAATGGAAAGAAAACGCCATTACAAGTGGTGTATGAAGTTATTTAGGAGACTGTTGAATGCGGAAATCCTAAATTCATATGTTGATCATAGGAAAAACACGTATAAAAATTTGACTTATCATTTCGCGTGCCATTGGTCGATGTAATATTTTTGAAATATCCAACGTCATACGAACTGTTTGGACATGGCCGTCACTCATTGCACAATATAGTACCAAGACTCACAGAAATACATTTCCTAAAGGTAATTCCTGCAGCTGGGAAGAAATCAAAGTCTCAAAGGAGGTGTGCAGTTTGTGCCTACTATGGGAAATGAAGAGACTGCGTGTACTGGTGTGAAAAATGTGCAGAGGGATATGTTTGGATTGCTTCAAATCATGTCACACAAAGCAGATTTTCTAAGGTAAATCACTTGAATATTCACATATTGACGTTTGAAACATTAGCAAGTGAATACCTAAATGAAATGATACGGTAATAATGGAACAAAGTCAGAGAAGTGGGTGGAGTGGTAAATTTCAAGTAGGCGAAACGGGTAATCCTATCGAAATTATCCAATCTGTTATGACATTTTCAACCCAAAATAACTAAATTACATCATGTAATTGTATTTTTTAATGCATTGAATGTTATACATCTCGTAGCTTATTCGAAACCAAATTAAAATCTTTCGAAATTGAAAATTTCTTCATTAGTTCATATAAGGAGATACATAAAACAATAAATATTCTTTCTAATCACTCGAAAAATTATTATGTAGTAGCGTTATATATTACGCGAGTTTACTAAAATTTTCAGCGATACTGATCGTATATTATGAAGGATATAAATTATTGAATGATAGTATGCCAAAAAGGTGAAGTCATTTAAATCTCATCCGGCCGCTGAGATGGGATTTAATTAAATGCCCGCCGCGCTTGAGGGGTTAAGTAGAATGTGTAAAAATAATGCTTTTCTGTGAAAAAACAAGTTTTTATTTATATTCCTCTTAAGCTAGAGTGAATTAACGCCTTTCACTAGTAGTATTTTACTAAGTTTATTTACTTTTTACTAGCTCTAACTGGATTTTGCTACTCCTATAGGGGTCTTGCTACTGATTTTTTAATGCATTCGACAGTATCCAGCGCTTTTTGAAATTGCTCTTTCATTACATTAAACGACTTTTTAACTTTACTATGTATAGTACTAAAAATTTATTTGCCACATGCAGATGGCCTCCTATGCAAGAAAAGAAGAAAGTGACGAAACGCAAAAAATGTAGTGATAAAAACTAGGGGTGACTGGGGCATGTGTAGATTATCTGCGTATTTATGGCATTTTTAAGTTTATCAGGTTGGCACACCTACTTATTATTTGATCCTTGAAAAAAATGCCTTACCTCATTTGCAGCTATTTTGTGATTTTCGGCTGCTGTGGAATTCTAGTGTGGAGATATTTCATAGCGACGACCTGTTGTCTCGCTGACAACCTTAAAACAATTACTGTGTCATCCATGCCCCTTTTTTGCTCATCCAAATAACAGGCTATTGGTAATTTGAATACCATTTCATTGCTCGCGGAGTTTGTGAATGAAAATCATAACTGGCTTTAATTTGAAGTCCCCTTAGGAATTAGCAGCTACGTGAAATAGTCTTTAAATGGCTTGAAATCTGACCCAGTTTTCCTTCCCTGAAAATGTATGAATGAGATTGCATTCGTTTCCGGAACAATATCGTCTCGTCAGCACTAAAAACTAGTTGATGGAGAAATGAGCCACTTTCAATCACAGCTTGGAGTTCATCAGAAAATGTTCCGGCGACTCCGCAATCATCACTCGCAGATTCACCTGATATCGCCGCACTGAAAATACCTGCTTGCCGTGTAAAACACTGAAACCAACCTGAGTTTTCACTAAATGTCTAGGAGCAGGGATGCCGATTTACAGAAAATATTGCGGGAGCGCGAACCGAGGACCTTGCCCCGGTAAATTTTATTAGTAGTGAACTCTTAAGTTTTCTAAGCATTTTAGAAGAGGCATACGATAAACTTAGAGCCCTGATCACTCGAATCTTGATATCTGGACACTCCGAGGAAAATTGACTAGCCTGACACATTTTTTCCTCACATTTGTAACGAATTTTTGGGGGGGCTCGGGCCCCCTCAGGCCCCATGGAGTCACCGCCACTGTCTCGGAGCAATTACCACCCTCGCCTTTTCGTACAGATTCAGAATGAACTTTTCGTATGTGTTGACTGCTTGGTTGACGTGGGTGCGGCTGAGGTCGCTAGTGTTTCAATTTCCTTATTCAGAATAAGACATCGCGAGTTTAACCTTCCGCGCAATATCGCTTTCACGCTCTCCATTTTCAAAGCAATTTACCTCTTTCAATTTATCTTCTAGGTTTATGGTTTTCCTTGATAACTTCTTGATTTTTTACCTGCAATCCTATTTTTTTGCAATTGTTCTCTTGGTTTTTACTCCGTATGGCTCTATCAAAATCACCTTCTACTGCTGCGCTGTATTCCTGAGACGCAGAGGGCCTATGACTGCTGGAAGGGAATGAACCCATTGTGTTTGAGACTCACTAGCGGACCCCTCTATGTTTTGATGCTATTCATACGGATGAAGGGCACCGCTCCATTTCTCCCCAGTGAATACCAATGACCTTGAAGGCTTGAGCGTAGACCCTTTACCTGGAAGTCAATCGCCCGATAACCTATGACGGGAAAAATTACGTCTCAAACCGTATTACTTTCTAAAAACTCATTTCCACTAGCTGCACGCTTAATTGATGATCTGAATTAACTATTGTCATTCTGTTAAGGTGACGAGATAAATTAGTTCGGTTGGCCGGCTAGGAGTACAAAACAAGCGTTTTAAATGCCATCGAAACTTCAATCGTAGAACCTGGTCACTAAGAATTTTTAAAACTTGAACTATTAGCAGGATTAAAGTGACAATTTTATCCAATTTTCTCCCAGTTAAATCCATTGTTTAACTTATCCCTTTATCTTATTTTGTATGAATTTTTCAACAATGATTATAATTAAAATCACGACGCGTTAAAAAATACATTATTTTTAAGTTTGGTGGTAATACCTGATGGTGAATAGTGAGGTCTACTTGATATTATTTGCTTATGTTTCCTATGAATGTTGCAACTGACATTCTGCGGGAAAATGAAATAAATGAATCAAATTTACCGTACGTGCATAGTAAAATTATTCTTTCCGAATTTTTCAGGCCTATGTAGAAGTATACCTTTGGAATCTTAAACCAATTAAAAACTAATTTAAGTTCCATCTTTGAGAGTACTTTCATTATTACGAGTGAAATGTTGATAATTTGTTCTTTTTGTACACGATAAATTCATTAAATTCGACAATAAATTGAATCCGCTATAAGTGAGATTAATAGTACCTTTGGGGTACCATGCTCTAGAAAAAACCAGCTTGATTTTCCAAATTATCCATTTTCTTATAATAAAATAAGATGCATCATCAAATGCGAATGAGATCTTCAGGGAATGAGGCTCTTATTTTTAAAAATATATTTCTATTTCCAGCTGAATAAATTTCGTTCTCTGATGTATATGATGAGTTAGTCTTGGCCAAAGGGTTGCGGAGCCGTGGGAAGAAATGTTTAACTATTCCAAAGAATGAGTTTTTAAAAGGACTAAGAACCAATGCTTCACGAAGAAAGCACTTCGGTCCACAGTCACCCCGGAATTACTTTGGCTTGTAGATCTACTACCATTTTTTATAACGAGAAAAGCGAATGTTTTTAATTCTCGCCAAGTATTTTATATCGAAATACATATGCTAAGAGAGAAAATCTGACGTTTTGGCGAGATCATTCTTCCTACGGAACAAGTATCAGGAGCAAAAATAACAGTGGTACAAGTTTCTATGATTAATGGATTGTAATTTCAAGTTTCGTGGGTTTTTCTACGTAAGTTAAGGAATAAACCTGTAGAGTGGTAGAGAAAACTGTAGGTGCGCCGTATGGAATTGCTACATAATCCGACCATGTTACTGACGCTGACATATAAATAAAATGAATCACTAATGTTTTTTTAAGATCGATGTGTTAAATGTGATCTCGTATCTCATTAATTTTTAAATTGATATTCACCCAATTTGCTTTTCTTTCAAAACACGTGAGTAAATTTGCGTAGGTACTTGTACAAAATGGACATGAATTACCCAATAAACCTCAAAATCATTGCATAAAATAAAATAAATATTTTGTACCAGTCTAGGGGAACCCCGTCCACGAACCCACATTTTCTCCTACGTCCTCCCGCTCTGCCCCCTTCCAACGAGATAAAAAGGGATTTGAGATCCCGAGTCACACCTCCTTTGCCACCTTCCCTCGCTTTTTGGCTTTATTTTTTTTCAATCGTCCTGCTTTCATTTCGTCTGGGAAGCGCTCATATTTCACGTTCCCACGAATATAGCGTTGCTTTTTTGATGCATACGACATACGGGAACCTCAAAATCATGAGTCACTCCTCCCCTGTCCCCTTCCTTTGCTCTTTGACTTTCATTTATTTTTTTCAAGCTTTCTGCCTTCCCTTCGTCTGAGAATCGCTCTTATTTTGCGTTCCCACAAATATAGCATTAGTTTTTCGATTCATACGACATGCGGGGACCTTCAGATTGTGAGTCTCTCCCGCCCTGCCTCCTCCCTCTGCTATTAGGCCTTCTTTTATTTTATTGTAATCAAGAAAATATGCGAGTGGTTATATGATTAAGAACATAGGTATCCAATTGTACTTTTAGGGGAGAGTAAAATCAGTCGCATTCATTATTTCTCTTGATTTTTTGCACAAAATGATAATACTGAAAAGACGGCTTCCCTGATACACTAATCCTTATTTATATTACTCAAATCACCCCAAAGAATTATTTTAGTGCCAATTAAAATACCATGATAGCAGCATTGTTATTATTGAAGTTTCCAGAGCGCAAGTCCTTTTAACTGACTTCGGACCAAGTAAAAACTGGAGCGGTAGCGCGGGATGACGCGCACTTGGCTACCGCGCAGTCCGCAGAAGGATCAAAACTCCTCGGGGAGGCTTGGGCAAGAGAAATTCATGGCAGAACCAGGTAGAGCGGTGTTGCCAAGCAGTGGACGCCACTTGCTGCTAAGACTGTGCGGAGATATTCGGGGGCACGGTATTCACTGCGGTCAGCGCCGCTCGGCCCGGAATTATGCCGAACTAATAATATACGAAATTTGCACATATTGCTAACAAATTGGCGTCCATATTAATTTTCCGAAATAGGGTCTACATGATGTATTTAGTCGACTCCGGCGATTTTTACTTGTTTGTAATCCGGCGTCCGGTATACGGCCGCCAAATTAAACTCGGACGCCAGATTGAATGCAACTTGCTTATTAACGGGTGCCAAAATGATAGTGGGATTTATATATATATATATATATAAATAATGTAAAAGAACTTCTTGCCCTGGGGTGGGCACACAAAAAAACTTAGAAATTGACAGAAAAACGAAAAATAAAATAATAGTGAGGGACTTACGGGGAAAGGTTGTTTTTACAAATTTTCGATGGGACGCAGTATGTAAAAATGAGGGCAAAATGAGGGCTTCGGACATCGCATTACTATCACCTTCCAACCCCCGAAGCCCTCATTTTTACATACTACCTAAAATACACAAAGCTAATAATCCCGGCCGTCCGATAGTTTCTTCCATTCAATCTCCCACAGAACGAATTTCCACTTTTGTTGACCATTCCGGTTTTTGTTGACCATTACCTCCAACCCATAGTGCACTCTCTTCCCTCATACATTAAAGACACGTATCACTTCCTCCAACGCCTTCACTCGACCACCCTTCCTGGAGACAAAGACGTCATAATGGCGACCATCGACGTCACATCTCTTTACACCTCCATACCGCACACAGAAGGGCTCTCCGCTCTGGAACACTTCCTTGAGCAGTGCTCTACTCCACAGATTCCGAGCACAAAGTTTCTCGTCAACCTCTCCGAGATAATATTGAATCACAATTCATTCTCGTTCAATAACAATCACTACACACAGTCTAAGGGGTGCGCTATGGGGAGCCGGTTCAGTCCGTCCTATGCAAACCTTTGGGTCCGATACATAGATGATATCTTTTTTTTGTGGCCACATGGCATGGAATCCCTAATCACTCTCATCTCCTGCCTCAATTCATTTTCATCTGTAAATTTTACTTCATATTCCTCCTCCACTCATGTCACATTCCTTGATGTGGACATCTTTCTCACAAAAAATAAATTTCACACATCTGTACATATTAAAAACACAAACAAACAGCAATACCTACATTACAATAGCTGTCATCCGACACATACAAAACGCTCCCTCCCTTTTTCTCTTTCCATCCGTGGTCACAGAATATGTAATAATCCAGACTTCCTTAATAGATTCCTTTCAAATTTACACCATGCTCTCAGGAGAAGGGGTTACCCGGAACCCCTCCTCTGGAATAAGATCCGAAAAAAATCATGTCCCGAAAAAACTAGGCGGGGACAATTCTTCGCAGTTTCTTTCTCTCTGTGCGACCTTTTTTCCGGGCGTGGACGTACTGCGTAGGACCCTAAAAGACCTTTTCCCCATCCTCTCAGACAACACGACCACTTCCAGATTTTTCCCGTGATGCCCTTCACTCGTTTTTAAAAGACCACCAAATCTGGCCAGCATCTTAAAAACAACCAAACCACTTCCCAAACAAAGTACCTATATTAAACCACAGCCCTCGCCCTGCAACCGTGCAAGATGCAAAACTTGTCACATCCTCATCACCGAACCCCTTCCCGATCAATTCCTTGCCTTCCCTCTCCCCTCTGTGTCGGACATTTCTTGCACAACAAAAAACATTGTGTATATACTGTTGTGCCAGAAATTCCCCGCTTTTTATATCGGCTTATCCACCACTCCCCTGTGCATACGTATGAACGGGCATCGCTCTTCATGCAATAGCGTTTCTTCTGTTTCTGCTTCCCTTCCAGTCGCCGTTCATGCTTCCTCCCACAAAGCTCTGTTTGACCAATGCTATAAAGTGGGAATATTAGCCTCCCTCCCCCCGTCTACTACCCCCCTAGAGCTGAAGGACTTGGAACAGGCATGCATATGGGCTTTCCGTGCGTTTTCTGGTCAAGGAATCAACCGCGCCCATTAGAAAGAACAACCAATCCCCGTCCACAGTTTTTCCTCCCTCCATATTTGCCCTCTGCCTTGCACCCTACCTTATGCCCTTTCCTCACTTTCCCTCCTCTTCTCACTTGAGAAAGATGGGCTGCGTCCCATCGAAAATTTGTAAAAACAACCTTTCCCCGTAAGTCCCTCACTTTTATTTTATTTTTAGTTTTTCTGTTATATATATATATATATATATATATATATTGTGACGGAACAGGCCCGTTTCCCTGCCAGCCCGTCGACCCGTCTCAGCCCTCACGCCCCCGAGTGTTACCCCCTCCTTCTTTCCTTCCCCGACAGCTCGCCACTCCGAAATCTGGTTTCGGTAGAATGTGATTTTGGGAAAAATATTGCAGAAGAATACGATCTTAGATCGTTTATTAGGGCGCCACCCAAAACCGCGGCCCACGAACTAGCTTTGCCGGTAGAAGCAAGGACGTTCCAAACTCCCAGGATTAAATAATTGTTAATACGGGTGGACAATATGACAATGCGGACACTGGTTGTTTGACTCACGCACGGACAAGGGTTTGAGGATCCGACGAATGAACACTGACCTTTTACATTATGCACAAAAATCACCATTTATTGTTGAGACTTTGGCGAAAACAACGAAAAACCATCAACGCACTGATGAAAAATCACCCTTGAACAATACTAAGCCTAATCTACAAACTAATGATGGATGAATGAACACAAGCAAAAAGATGAAATACCCTTGATGACACAAAGAAATAAGAATTGAAAAGCCATTACATGTTCCTCGTCTGCCTCCTGGAAAGACGGGAAATTATGATACATTAAATTGCCCTTATTTACGGGCGTAAGACGTGCAATCAATAGTCCTTTTCTGTTCAATTAACTATTTAAAAACTCGGTGCAGTTATTGACTTTTTGCAGTCTCGCATGAACTCTTGCGAAAGTGACTTGATTGGTCTTTACATGAATCACCGGTATTTGGATGAAGTAGACGGACTTTAGAGTGGTAATCTTTACCCTCTTGGTACTGCTTGAAGCACTTGGGAATGTGATAATACGGGAATAATTACTGGAGATTGATACTTATGGGCATGGCAGTCTGTGGTTCCCGACGACTCCGTCGCCAGCGATTCGGGGAGCTTTTTGGCTGCTCCGGATGAAAACGGCCCACAAGCGCAGCGACGGCCTCACTTTCGGCACAGATGTCGCCTTCTCAAACGCCTGGGCCAGCACCTTTATCCGTGCTCCGGAATCAGAAACTGCTCCACTTCCCCCGGTCGCTCTCCGTCACACACCTCTGCAATCACAGCCGTTGCCTTTCTTGGGTCTCCTTCCCTCTCACAGCTGAGCATTGACTGCCAGCTCCCAATTATGTGCTCTCTCTCTGCTGGTACCTCGAGACAGGCTTGTCTCCCTCTCCACCAACAGACCAGTACCGTGTCCGTTCACCAACTGCCTTCATCCCCACTTCTCCTCCTACCACGTAACCTCGCTATTCCCGGTTTTTCCGTTACGGAAAGCTGACACACGTCACTCACTTTGAATTTTAGCCAATCACGTCACTGCACAAGTGGCGTGATCGCCTTACATCCTATGGGTACAATTGAATGGGAACTAAAACCATGGTATTTTACCGTCTTATACTACATAAAGGTCAGAGTCACTTCGCCCGATCCACGTAATCTTCCACGGGGAAGATCGTAGCCGCGTGAGGCGCGCTGACATGGGACGAAAAGAAAAAATATCGTGACCACCCGTCACAATATATATATATAATATATCATTTCATTTACGGTTAGAGGCTATGGAGACCTGAAAATACATCATATTAGTTTATATTTATATGGAAAATCATTAAAATGAATATGATATAAATAACATGTTAAATAAACTTACTTATTAAAAGAATGTCTCAATAGACGATCAGTCTCAGCAAAAACAGCCCTCACTGCAAATCACACGGTACCTACAAATGTTAATTACAAAAGAGTTTGTTCGTAAATGTCATAGACGTTAAAAGCATGTTATGTCTCAACATTGGGTGAAGTCATTTTAGTAATGATAAATCCCTTTTTTCTGCTTGTTGATTGCGTTGGAAGAACTTAAACTGGTATTCAATCTTTCAAGGCAAAGGAGACAAATTCTAAGGAAAGCGCAAAAATTAGTACTACTATGTGCTCATGAGCAACTTTAGGTGCATCAAAAGATTGACCATCAATGAAAAAATTATTATCCAGCCAAATCTTGATATAATATACTCGAAGGGAATTACATATTTACTTACCATTTTGCAGTATTCGAATTCAATATGCTTTCTGCTGGGCAGATGGTGTATACTCCTGAGTAGCGAAGAGTCAGAAGCACAACTGGTGGCGACGGACCTTAAAAGGGTCTGCGTAGCAAAGCACCATTATCTCTTTGCCTGGATGCTTTTTAAAAATAACCTTTTTAAAAGAAGAAACAACCCTTAAAAAGGTCATTTTCCTGCATAATTGCGAGCTTCCAGGAGGGAAGGAGAATTTTTTTTCCTTGATGCAACTTAAGTTGCTTGTGAGCTTTAATAGGTTAATAAAGGCTGTTTTTTTATGGAAGTATATACAGCAGATCTTCAAGGAGATCCTTGGTAAAGGTTTGGTAATGCTACAAGGATTAAATGATGTGGCAAACAGGCATTACTATCACTCATAGATGGTGAGTAATGATGTTTCCTTGCCAAAATAGTGCTTTCGAAAGAATAAATGAAAATATTAAAATGTGTTGAAGCATTGGAATTCCATTACATAATCTGCGAAAAATGATAGGAGTGGGACTTGCAAACTTCCAGCATGGAAAGCAGAGAAATCTCATCTCAAGCATTGACAACCCCATCATAGTGTGAGTCCACAGTCAACTTATTGCATTACAAGTGTTTTTAGAGCAAAAAATGCTTCTGATTTTCAATAATATGCTCTTCTCTAATATTGGCTAAGATGTTTTAAGCATTGTGGAATTTTAAAGGCATTCCTTGCGCTATTTATTGTAAAGTTAGTGAACACAAGAGGCAAAATCTCTGAATACATTAGTCCTCTTTTGATGACACTAAAATTTTGGTTTAAATTTGCTTACTCAAAGAAAAAAATAAGAATTACTCCAAAGTATAAAACACCTTTAAATAATCCCCACCACATCTTCCGCGGGGGTAACTGGGAGGCATGCCAATATTCAGCTCAGAATTCATTACCTTCATCTTCTCCTCTTGATCCTATATCTCAATAATCTCTCAAACGATCGCTAACAACCCTAAGAAAAGGAGTAAGAAAACGATATCTATCCTTTTTATCTATTATATCCAGTTGAGAGCATTGAAATTATTTTTGCCCAAACAATGACTTGCGGTAACAAAAGTTGGAAATCACTTTACCGTCATTTTTTATGGCACAAAAGTTAAGGTAAGCCTGCTCTCTGTGTGTATGAAGGCCTCTTCCTATTTAAACGCCTTAATTTTACGCATTTTCAATTATACTACGTGTCAGGTGCATGTCTGTCAATTGCATGATTATATCTAGTGCGATTTGTGTATTAGTTATAGAAAATTAGCAAATGTGAATAACGATGCTTTTCTAATTAGCTATTCGAAAACTCGGCTTCAATCGAAATTTCCGGTACTCTTTTCATTGAGATATAGTCATGTTATAGGCAAATTGTGGGCGATCTAGATCTTTTAGATCTGAGTCCATCATTAGTCAGTTCTTATGAGGGCATCAGTGTGTTCAGGTTAGATTTCTGCACATTAGTCTTTGTTGGGACACGGGATTGTATGTTATACCATAACAACTCAAGCCTGATGTAAGAATATATATCAGATACTCATGGATACATATTGACTCTTCAACTGTGGGGTATGCTGGCTGCCGAATGAGTGAGTGGCACGTGGCCCCGGGGCAATACAACTGTGCACTCCAATGCCACCAAGTGACAGACTGATTAACTAGCGGCCCGCCAAGCCACCCATTATGAACCTAACAGTCTTCATCACCTGAACCCATATCTCAATCTTGCAAACGATTTGAAGAAAAAGTGATATCTATCTTTCCTATCCATGAAAGTCAGTTGAGAGAATTGCGATTATATTTGCCAAAGCAATGATGCAGTATCATAAATTGATGATCCCTACAGTTCAATTTCTTTTAAAGCACTAAAGATTAGATAAGTCCGCTCTCTGTGGGTACAAAGGCCCCTTCCTGAAGCACGGGATGAGCGGATGTCATGTGAGTTGCATGTGACAAATTGTCATTCACCACAATTTTCTTCAAATCTTGTTATCTGAGAAGTATTTTTTCATCACTTTCGATTGAGAATTCTAAGTTTTAAAAGGCATTGAATAAAGAGTTTTGCATTACATGAGTATGGTAGTTTTTGCATCCAAGTAAGATAAGTATTTTATTTTAGGCTGTGGAGCTCCATTTCGAAAATCTTTTTCAAATGAAATCCGCCATTTTCAATTCCACAAGGAGTAGTCCTATCACTAACAAGAAGACATCACCGAAGTGATGTTCGAGAACTGGATGCAGATGTTATTTCCTGAAACTATATAGGTAAGGTAGAAAAAGTGTCATGGCTTTCTTCCGCATAGGCCCTTGTTCGAGAGATATTCACTTGTAAAGATTTTGTGAAGCACGACATCCCTTGAGTAATTACTACCTCTCAACTATGGCCGTTGTGGTGCAGTCTAGGGTGCTACTCCTTTAATCTGTTGTAGGTGTCCTGGGTGTGAGTCCCAATGTCTTCAATATTTTTTTCTCTCTTCTAATTTTTGAAGTCACTATAAAAAATTCGCATTTGTTTCATTAAGTTGCTTTGTGGTTTTTTTTTATTTTCATATAAATTTATTGATTTTAAATGAAACTCTTTAATTGTGCCCGACAATGCGAATTAGAGGACGTATATAATTACTTACAAGCAAATTTCCACGGAATTTGATCATGCTCGCCCTAGCCATTGCTCCCACAGTGTCTCCATGTATTTGTAATCTCAAGTCTGTCTTCTCAACAAATAAACACCTTTGCCTATCCTCACACTCACTCACTGACCCTAGCCTGGTTCCCCTCCTACCCTTCCAGTATCCTGCTTTCCAGCAGCCTAATCAAGCTTTTTACAAGGTCTTATTTGTTTAGCTATCGCAAACGTTTTCACAAAATTGGGCCTCGGCACCTAGGGTCAGCTGTGAAGGGAGTGTCGTTGGGATGGAAGTCTTTGAATGATGCTAGAAGGCAGGTCATAAGGGAGGCATGGTGAGTGGAAGGATGTTCTGTTGTTAGGATCAAGATTTGTTGGTGAAACAGTGGCTGGGCTGTGGAGGAAATCTAATGGAGGGAAAGCCTAGTGCCGAGCAGAGGAACCGAGAACCAAAAAGTTATAATACAGACTCATCCTTAATGTCTATATATCTTTCCCACGATAGGCAGTTGAGAGAAATGCAATTATTTTCACATTGACTTGCAGTATCGTTAATTGGCAATCTCTAAACCTCCATTGTTCATAAGGCATGAAAGATTAAATAAGCCCGCTCTCTGCATTGAGGCCCCTTCTTAAGTCACAGGACAAGCACACATTGTTAAGATTTCCTTCTGACGAATGGATCGGCCATATTTTTCTTCAAATCCTGTTATATTGGAAGTATATTACCGTCATTTTGTACTGAGGTTGCAGTAAGTTTATAAAGGGACATGTATTTTTTTTAAATGGTTTTTTGAGGGCTTTTTAACAATTTTTTTTGGTACAACGTATTTTCTTTTGTTTTGCATTTTGGTTTATGCATTTTATTGTGCCATTTGTCCCAAATCCCTTTTCAAATGCAACTCCCGGCAGAAGTTTTTTATGTGAAAACTAATGAAGCATATCTATCGCAAAAATTAATTTTATAATTCTTTTTACTATTTTGCTTTTATAATATGCTACAGATTAATTAATAGGTAACGATGCTAGACGGACTCAATCATTTTGGCTATTTACAGGCGGTTTTTCGTTGGTTGACGTTGTTGCTAATGTAAGAATGAGCGTGAATGTTCACATAATCTATGTACGCATAAAAAGTTAATTTAATGGTGAATATGGTCCTATGTTCTTCTGGAGATTCTGGAGACGATAACTTATTCTACCAAAGCTTTCATTTTGAGACATGAGTAAGAAAATATAGCGTTAAAGAAGATGCTTTTTGCGGCATATTTACTGCAAATATTGGCTTCGCAGGTGAATACAAAACTGTGTACGAGACGGTGCACATGTTTTATTAATAATAAGTGTATGAATAAAATTCTAGAGTGAGGAAGTGCTGCCAGAGGTGGAAAACTAAGTGGCAACATCAATTTACACACAAAAATCAAGTCAGTCTTCTGCCGCCTACGACCTAAGGCCCTGTGATGTAAACAAGCGGTTCAAGATACGCCCATAATAGCTACTCTGTTTTAGCACTTGCATGATTTGAACTTGTATCATTTCTGAGGAAGCGTCCAGTGCAAGCATGTACACATTCCAATGACTTCTATCCCAGATAATAAAATTATTTGGGTAGTTCCAATCCAAGGGAAATATAAGATTATTTGGATAAAAGAAATAAGCATTGGTCATGGTGATTTCATTCTAATTTAACCAGAGGTCCTTCACTCGATACCCAAGAAAATGTAACATTATTTGAAACTAATGCCCATTTTTTTCGGTTCATAAGACTTACTTGATAATGATGACACTACGAGCGAAATTGTAGTAAATCCAAGGGTCTAAGGATAGACGAGAGACGAATAGGACAGTGGGAAGATGAGAATCGAATAATCGCATTTTTATGCAGCAAAATATGAAAATATGCGGTGTTGCGGGGATAGCGATGTCGTGAGTGCGGAATCTTTTCCTTATTGGTGCATTCTGTTGCCTCTTTAAAAAATTATGGATCCCTGATTCAATGACATAGTGTGCGATATGATATTCTGTTTAAGATTAATATGATGAGAGACAGATTTAATCCTAAAATATTTTATCTATTTTTTAGTTTCCAAAAAATGACACTCATTCCACTGAAAAATTTGACCATTACCTTGTATGTAGGAATTACGAATTTGATTATGCTGCCATATCTTATGCATTATAACTTACTTATCTAAGTTTCCGTCTCAATTGTTCAAATAGCCAAAAAAGACGTCAGATGTAGAAAAATTCTACTTAAGGGACCGTAGAGCGTAAGTGTGGGTTGAAAGAGACTGATTTCCTTAATATTTTCCTGGCAATTGACAAATGCATGCACCGTACAATTAGCATAAGTTTTTTTATGACTCAAGCAAACATTGCCATGCATCATGCTCAGTACAAGTTGTCCATGAGTTATTGACTTTCACTTGAGAGAAAACTTCAATTGCAAAAAATTGAAAATTTCTGTAATAGAAAACAGGGGTGAAAACGCGATGTGTAATCTATGACGTGATACGAACTATCAAGAATTACATTTTGCACATAATTTTAGGCATTGAAAGTTATGAATTTCTTAAAAGTAAACATGGGATACTCATAAATCTAAAGCTAATGTTTCATTTTTAGCAGAATTAATATAATTGATCTTATTTTTCGTATAAAGTTATGGCAAGGAAGATTGCACTGATGAGAGGAAACTTTTACTCTCGAAATGAAGTGATGTATCAGGGTACAATGCAGTACTGAAGCAGATATAAACTGAACAGGGTCATTTGTAGCAATCCTCCCCGCTGTGAATAAACTGGCATTACTGATAGTAAATGTACAAAGTACATCTCCACGCAAGTTATGTGAGAAATGGATCTTGGTTGTATTGATGTCTTTTTGTAATTATATTGAAACAAAAGATTCACAGAAAAAATCATCATGGTATAGGAGTATTCTAGCAATAAGGTCGTGTACTGTTAAAGAGTATGTGGCATTCTGCGCGTCTACTGTGAATCAATTCCTGTCCCTGAGAGTGTTGTTGAACTAGAGTTAAATTCGGCTCCGAAGCACGTATCTCACATACAAAAGCGACCCTCACGCAGCAAAGAGCAATAGCATAACATTCTACTCCGCGGCTGGGGGTTGCCAGCGAACTGAAGGCAACAGACTCAGTGCAATCATTGTCCCCCTCCATTTCCCCTTCTCCCACAAGCTGAGACTCGCTCAGTGGCTGTGGGCGATGTAAACAGGAGAATGATGCTGCCATGGAGAAAGCAAAAATAGCGTGCAAAGGTTCGCATAGATTGACTTAGTGTCGACATTATGAAGAGTATATTAAAATGGTATGGATTAATATGAAGATAATTATAATCGTTTAAAAAGAACATAAAAAATTTTGGGTTCTGTCATCATGCACACCGTAGCAGGCAGCCAATTTAGCCGAATTTAGTGTTTTTACGTGGTCAATTTTGCAGTATGTAAAACGAGAAATGAAAAATTACGACAATATTTTTAAATCACGATGTTTCTTTTTCGTACACTGAAAGAAAAAATTGGTTGTGGTATCCAAGAGTTGGATCCCACACCCAATTTAAATGGATGCTGGGGCGCCATCCATTTAGTTGGATGAGGCAGCCATTTTAAATGGCTGGGTAAGAGATGGCTGTGACAACCAACTCGTTGGATACCACAGCCAGCGTCGTTGGGTCTTACGCTCATCTATACTGGATGCCGCAGCTTTGCGAAATTGTTGCCGTAGCGTATAATGAATGGGTAATATTTAGAGGATATTATTATTACTAGTGGCACTAGTTAAATATTGTATGTAGGTTAAATAATAAAAGAGAACAATGATATTTTAATATACGCCTTTATTAAAAAATGGAAGAAACTTTTTATAAAGAAATTAAAATAAACATACATATGCCAAAGGTACTCTTGAAAATTTTCCACATTTTTCCAAACAGAACATTCTACAATGCCAGATTTATCAATCCTGCCAAGACATTATCATTATCATAACTATCAATATTCCGTACACTTTCCTTCCTCTCCTGCAAATCTGTGTGTGTGACTTGCTTTTGACTTTTACATCAATGACAGAAATAATTGGCTTTAAACTGTAGTAACCTAGCCCAATATGTCATTTAACCCCAAATTATCTTCAAGAATTCCAAAGAGGGCAAAAAAATCTATGCTTGCCAACCTCTGCCTCAGCCTCAATTCCATACCTTTGCATACAATTTATGCCTTCCTCAAGGATGTTAAAGACCTCAGAGTTTTTGTATTTTTTCTATTTGTACAACGAGAAAGAAGGGCTAAAAAGATATTTCCTAAAAATGAGGTGTTTAGTGGCGAGACATAGAAGTGTATAGTGGCATAGAAGTGCACTTCACCTTCTAGCCGTACTTTTACTTATTTCATGATCATCAACTTAAAAAATCTACATTATTCTCCGGTGACGCACTCCCCCTAACGGCAAAGGGACTTTTGTCTGACACTTCCACTTGGGCATGATTTAAGTGGCTTCGAAGAGCTCATATGAGAGCAGATATTCTAACTGCTTCCATCTGTGCCTAAAAGTTTTCTACATTTACTATCCGGAATTTATTTTCTATTTCATCATGGCAACTATTACCAAGGCGTGACTACTTAAGACGTGATTACTCCAGGCGTGGTCATTTATATCTGCATGGGACCTATGAGACCCATTAGTGTCTCGTGAGTTTACCACACATTAATATTAGGCTCTCAAGGAGATGGCCCGTGACGTCTCTTGTTTACTTAAATGCATTTTTTGACCTCAATTTCGTCCCTGAGCTGAATCAGTGTTTGTGGACCATGGCAATAGTGGAGTATCTCTCTTGAATCGTCCTTCTAGTAACGGCAGGATTCTAGAGAAGAACGGAGTGAAATGAGTTCACATACGATTTTCAAGGAATTAACTGTGCGTGCTTTGGATTCCTGTGTCAAAGGTGAAGTTTTTCAGTGCTTCTTGTACATTCAAATGGTTTGACATTGTGTGTGCTCGTTTTCGTTTGTTTGAAAGTGTGGTTTAATAGGCAAAAGTTGTGCCGATTCTGTTCTCAGGTAACCTGTTATTTTTGTTTGCATTCTAAGACTACCTGTTTTATGTCACCTCTAGTTTATGTAATTCAAAAGAGTCATTTTCTTTCTTAAGTGGAATATTTACCTCCTATAACTTCAGGAAGAAGTGCATAACATAATAGATCCCAAAAACTCGGTCATTCCAACCCCTGTTTCGACATATACACAGTTCAACAGCCATATATCGGGAATAGATATCAGGAAGATGAAAATTCTGCAAAATGTAAGTACAAATTCAATAAGTGGTAGTCCAAATTCCATGGTATAAATTTTGAATAATGATTAGAATGCTAGAAACATTAGAGCTGGAGGTTTCACTAATTTTCCGATGTCTATCACATAAAATTACCCAAGATATTTTAAATACATCTAATTAATGTAATACTGGAGGCAACGTATGAGCACGTGTAACGCATATTTTGCTTAGGACACTTGTTAGAAGCTAAACAAAAATGAAGACGTATGTGTACACAAACATCGTAGTCCCTCAAAATTTCTTAGAAAACATAATTTTTACTGTAGCCATCACTGTATCGCGAGCATATTCAAATTTGACATGTGGCAAATCTTGGCAAGGGGCAGAAAAAATCAGTTGCTTTACACACTCACAATAGAAATTTGATGATACATAGTCACGTACATATATCAAATGACCTAGTTACGAAAAAGATTTTCAATAGTCGCAAAATTAATAAATACATTAAGGTCAATTCAAATAATAAATGATAGTCTATATCCTTTTAAAATGATTCTACCTTCGTGCTTCCGAACATGAAGTATTTTATCACCTTTCATTTAATTTTTCTGAAGGCCTAATGGGAGGCACTTGACATTCAACGTCCTCTCTCGTCAACATCATTAGGTTTGCGTAGTCAATGTATTCTTCTGCAAAAAAATAACTATGCCATTAAAAATACTCATGCTGGAAAAAGAGTTTATTTAAGATTCCATTTTTTATTATTTCTTAGACCAAAGAAATAATGCCGTTGAATGAATGAATGATGATCAAAGAAAGGTAATACTCTTGCAAAATAGTCTTATTGACCATACTTAAAATCTCTACACCATTAAATACGTGTTTCGTTTATTGGTTCCTCTTTTACAGTTAGTTGCCTAGGTTATACATGAAAAGACAGCAACTTCCTACTCTTAGCATAAGCCATTAATTCATCACATAAATCAGTATCTATTTTTTGCACGTGTAAACATCAAGAGTAAGTATATCAGGAGAAAAATTATAGATAAAATTCTGTGATATGTTACACAGCTTCGAATACGGGCAGAAAAGGTCTATATCGACCTGAGTTCTAAATTTCGTGATACACAGTTCTGAATTGCAGTTCATACGCATGACATTGTATGCATTTAGGGTACAGGCCTTGAATAATTAGTATACAAGTGTCTGCATTTCACCTTGCGTAGCAATACTCAGGCTATAGTTAGCATGAAATTATCATTGATAATGAAACCCATAAATGATAACTATCAAGTACTTTTCCGCAAATTTTTATCTCATTGTATCCTTTTTTGAGTCACATTATGTCACATATTTCATGAGAGTCTGGCTTCTGGTGATGATCCTCGAGTTGACACGCATTTAGTGGATATTGACTTTGTGGAAAACTGCTTGAAAATTTTCGTTAATGAATTAATTGAGAATTCCGATATATCATTTAGTAGTAGTGATATTTGGCTACACATGTACTAAATGCAAGCTAAAATGTATTCATTTATCTAGTAACAAAAAGCATAATTTATATGGCAGTCATTGAAAATTGACCGGAATTATTTTCGAGAAAACAAGGGTTAAAAACACAATACCCAACATGAGGATAACATCAAACAACAAGATAAAACCTTTAACGGCGAAATATATTAAGAGTTGCGCATAGTAACGGAAGCACAATTAGCAAGCTTACCAGTAAATTTTCCCGCGAGACTGGTCAGGTGCAAAGTATCAAGAAAATCCCTAGTTTGGCTATCCATATATCTTCTCGTCTTCAAGTGTTCTAAGAATATAAAAAAGTATTATGCCAATGGATGGCTATATTTTCACAAATGCTAGAGCTAACAGAAAAACCATTTACTTACCTCCAAGCACGTCAAGCACGCTAAACATGTGCACTTAAGAACTGTATGGGATTTTATCGCTAGATGGCTCTGGCGTAGAAGCAATATTCACCATCGAGTTGGCTGTGGGATCCAACTGTTGGATGAGCGATCTCTTCAAGATTGGTGTGGGGACCAACACGTGGACCCTACAACCAAGTTGCGAGCGTCCAATTTAGTTGGATAGTACACCCAATCGCGTTGGCTGCCGTGTCTTTTGCAGTGGATACTGCATCTAACTTTCACTTACCCAATAAAAAATTGGATGCCACATCCAATCCTTTTTTTTGAGTATAAATAAGCATTCAAATGTTATGTGCATAGAATAACAGAGGCCTCAAAGGAATCTGCCCAGACGTCTGCAGCGTAGTTTTTGGTCTAGATATCCGGGAGCCTTAACACCACAATTAAAATTATAGTTGAGTGAAAATGTAGCAGGATTCAAAGAATGATGTTAGGAGACAGTTTGGTGTCTCTTCATTTAGGTTTTTTTCACAATATTAAAGAAAGATAAAATTCGTGCTGCAGTGAATGAACTAGGAACACCTAGTAGTCAAAAATATTTGCTGCAAGGGGAACATCCACTTGTGGAATCTGCATAATTCAAGTGATTTTGCCAAGAAATGTCTGCTAGACTGCCCATAAATGGTACAATATGAAAGAGGAAAGCCTGACTATATTTCCAATTGGGAGAAATATCTTCAACCACCGAATCATGCCATATATCAGTGAACTTTTAAGCCAATTTTCTCAACTGGCAGATGTATTGATTACACATTCGAAAAGCTTACATTGTAGGCATAGTTATCGCGAAATTATCCAAAAACTTCCTCCGCATATCAAGCATAGTGAAATATTTAAAACTTTTGAGAATTATGTAAATTTAGTTTAAACTGTTTGTCACAACCTCAGACGATGCTGTATGAATGCCATGTACTAAATTATTAAATAAAAACAATTACATAGACAAGACGATGTAATCAAGATATGGCCTTTATCCTCAATAAACCTTGCATTCTGAGATGTAGCTCCGCTACGTTCAGGTGCGATTTCATCTCCATCATTATTCTCACCTTTAGCTTCACCTTGTTGCCTGTATGGAATGGTTTCAGCAATATCAACTTCACAATTTTTATTTGCTCAAACTGCAGACTTTATTATCAAACTCTTCATGACTTGTTATTTGGTACCATTTCGATTTGAATTCACTATCAGATTCTGCTAGAATGTTGTAAACTGCGTTGGAGTGTTTGAAACTGCAATAAAAATTTTTTTGAATGTTTGGCAGGTGACATATTGCCAGCTGTTAGCCAGAAACATTATCACCTGCAGAATATTTGCTTTTGCACTTACTTCGTAGATGGTGGATGGCTACGTTAGGTTATCTTCTCAAGATTCTAGAATACAATCTACTAACTTCCCACAGCAAAGTGTTGAGAAATTTTTAGTTATCCCCTTTCCATCGGTTGCGCTAAAGATATTGATTTTGGAGGCAGAATTCCAACCGAATATTTTTTAATCACTTGAGCTTTTGCACAGTAATCAAGTACGAAGGGAACCTTTCTTTGTTTTTGTGCTAATTTTTTATCCTAACTGGTCAACTATTGCAAAAAGAGGCTCGCAGTCACCCATACATTGATATTGGCTTGGTACTGTACTGGTTAACTGCTAATTCTTAACCCTTTAAAGTAACGAGGTTAAGCACTTTTCCCAACAAGGAGAAATTATGAAAGCATGAAAGTTGTTAATCAGTTCCCGAACCATTTGAAAAACACTAAACTTATGATCCTTCACTTTTTTGAAGCCTGTTAGTCTTACGTAACATCAACTAAGAGAGCCATTTGGTTTTGTTCAGTAATTCAGTTCCGTTTCATCTGTGTTTTAAATATCATCAGCACAAAAATTCTCTAGTATTGGGCAGTTACTTCAATTTCCACTCCTCTGCTCTCAAAACTTTTTCTAATGGCAATAGCTCAGTTGTAAAGTTGGGTAATCTGTTGAATTTTGTGCAAGATATTGCAGACAAAAAGCTCTTCGTATGCAACATTGTTCATCTCGACCAGTCTCCTCCACTTAACATCATCCTGTAATCCTGAGAAATTAGCCCGTACCTGCTCTTAAACCCTCACCACTGATGTTGCTACTTCTTTCTCGCCATCCTGGGCTCATTCTATCATCATCATGGTTGGGAAACAGAATCCAAATCCTCTAACGGGTATTAAAACAGCAAGAGCTTTAAGAATAAGGTAATTATAGGTTTCCTTGTGAGAATTAAGACCACATTAAAGGAGGAGAATGTGAAAAACTATTCCGGTAGAAAAATTAATTTCATCATGAATATAGTCAAAGTTTCCAACTCTTTGCCCAATAAAGCAGCATGCTGTCCCATTTAAGTGGGAAAAACTCTAGGATATTCAGCCATTGGGTTCTGTTCTTCAAGATTTGGCCCAATTTAGCTGCTGCCTCAAGGAACTGGTGGACCCATTAACCGGAATTTATTGTATTAGACCTCTACATTTGCAGGTCTGAGAGAAGCGATAAATTAAGAGAGATATTTAGCTGAACAGATAGGTATGGATATTCCTTTTTCTCCCAAATCATTAAGAACTTGATAAAATGCTAGTTGTAATTTTGTTTGAGCATATCCTTTTTATGTGCAAATGGCTGTTGTCATAACACCCCCTACCAAACATTTTTTAGATGGCTTGCAGGGTAGTACGTAGATGAATAACAAGTAAAAAATGTGGAATCCAAGATTTTTATCTGGAATTACCAAGGTTTTTTTACTTTTTATGCTGATTTTATTCCATAAAGTTACGCCTGAGGCAATGTATTATTCAATACTCTGCATTGGCATTCTGCATGTTTGTGAGTAACACATTTCTACTTTGTTTAATTAGTATTTTTTGTCTTGAAAATTAAATTAAAATGTGATGCCTACTCCAATATGTGTCTCGTCTGCATTCTCTTTTTGGAAACTCAAAAAGATTGTCTACATGAGTCAGGACACTACCTTGAAGAATTAATATCACAATTTATGTCCTGTTAACCAGATAACTGAAATTTTACAGTGATGTTATCTGTTTGAATAATTTCTGTTTGTCTGTGCGGGCAGTGGGACTCAGGTGTATGTGGTCATATACGCTAAATTCAATCACAAGAAGGGATGGAAAATTTCCAGGATGAATAAATAGGATATTAGGGGGAGATAAGAAGTTAACAGGAGTGTTCAAGGAAGATAAGATGGTCTGGTGACTCAGGAGTGGGACCCTCTTTGGAAAATTTTAGGAAATATCATTCCCAGGAATGGATTTTGATGATATTCTGTCTTGTAATTACCAAATTACAGTTTATGAAAAATGTCATCTTTTTAATCGAAAAAATTGTTAGGAGGGAGAGTTTCACAGCTTTAAACTTAAACCCTTTCCTTAAGAAGGCCGTGTTTCCACGGCTTGAATTTTTCCACGTAAAAGGGTGGAGACCATGTTCTCACGGTTTTGCGGTCAAGTGCCATTAGGGTCCCTAGGTGCGAGAGGTCCGACCCTTTCTTATTGTCCGTGTGGAGACTATCTGGGCCCATTCCCGCACTTGATGTCTCTCTCAAAGAAGGTGCTCATGGTCACTTATTTGTTTGCAAGTAAAAAAAACGTGCATGTTGCATTTAGAAGAATTACATTCTGGATGTTCTGTGGATCAATTCCAAATTTTAAACGGAACTCTAGTGTTCATATTAATCGAGTTTATCATGACCTAGAATACATTTTGGAGACCCTAATGTTAGATGTTTAATCGTTATTTTTAAAACTGACTTGCAAATTTATATGAGCAATATTGTACTGATTTACAGCTAAAGATATACGTTACTCTGTTAGCCACTTTCAAAATATACATTTGCGGTGAAATTCGATGAAATATCCGATTTAACTCCTATGAAAAAAGCCCTTGTAATGTAATAAAATATGATTCTCTCAGTTCTTTGGTGCGAGCCAAAATTAAAGCAACTTTTTATCAACCTTTGTATACAAGCTTATTACAAATGAATTTCGCTATAAATGCTAATTAATGCATATCCTAAAAATTTGTGAATTTAATGTACAAAAAAGGAATGTTTTACGTAGACACATCTTGTGGGAAGCAGTCCATACCATTGCTGGAAAGAGAACTGCTCTACCGGGGTAATTACCCTCTTATCTTGATTCTCTGGTGAGGTTACATTAAGGTGGTCTGCCCTGTGAACAACACTGGCTTCCCTCGGAACACATAAGCACATTGTTTTCTTGGAAAAACATTTATCCCTCCATCTGGCATATCCAAGAGTAGATTGGTGTAAGTAGCCTACTGAAATATGTGGAAGAAAATGACCTCACTCTTCTCAGAAAAACTCAATTTCTTTTCAAATTTTTTTTGGTGTCAATTCAAAATTAGCCGTTAACGTTTTGCTACCTATATAAGGGATGGTTTCTGAAGAAACTTGCTGTGCGATGCAGCCCATACCATGACTGGAAGGAGAACTGCTCTACCCAGGTACAGTGGCGGAAAAAATTAACGCAAAGCTCTTTGGCATCTGAGAGCGACCAGTTCAGTAACTACTTGTCTTCCAAAATTTTGCCCTCGTAATGCTCTCATACAACCGGGAGTTTTAAAAGCAATATATCCTGTATACCGAGGAAATAATCATGCCCTTCGCATCATGACAAGGTGCAAAAGATCCAGCTACAAATTCTTCACAATATTCTCCGATGCTTTGCCCTCGTCTCACCTAGAATGAATCTACTCTTGTCCGGTCATCAGTTGACACAGCCGACATATCGGGTATTGAAACTACCTTGTAACCCAATCGTTCTGGTAGTGTAGTGGGTGAAGTATCATGCTACAAATTGGAGGTTCCATGGATCAAGTCCCAGTGACGGATGACTAGAAGCTGCACACACACACTTTAAACATTTTTCTGATCTTAAAACTTTGCAATACCTAACACTAGGTTCATAGGATGTGGCATGGCTATTGAATACCTGCACACTTATTTATTTCTTGAAATTCAACTACTATATTGCATAACCATTTGGGTAGTTGACTGTGGAGTTAATTTTGACTACCATTTCCGCGTCGCCCAACCCAGCTTCAAGGCCCCAAACCTTTAGCTGCATGTGCGATGTGTCACGGACTATGCTTCTTCTCCCCTTTAAGGAAACACTCCTATAGAGTTCCTCACAGCAGAATGAAAGCACTTTTTGTGCCACTTCCAAGAAATAAGTAGTCTGTTTTCAGTTCAGTATTGCAATGCTTTCCTCAATATTCTATGCCCAGTTGGTGAAACAGTTTCAGTAGACTCTTGGGATAACAAAGTTCAGAGTACCGAAAAGCCAGAGGTTTGTAGAATGAAGTTGGTATGAATGTTTCTTTTAGGATTCATGTGCAAAAAATACTTTGTCAAAATTTCTTGTTTCTTCAATCTCCCATACGTATAATCCCAATGCAAAATTGCTTTAGAATCAAATGTTCAATATACGTGATTAAATTATGCTTAATTCCTCGATATTCAAAGAAGAGGCATTCTGAGACCTTGCTCGTAAGTTACTTGAGCAATGCATCTTGGAGAGATGTTATCCTGCAGAATGCAATTCCGCGTCACAATCGTGCATTAACTCAATTGTGACGTAAAGATATAGATGGGCATGCAGCATGGCCAGACTTGTTCGCTGGATGAAAGAACTGGAATGGTAAACAGTTCCTCACTTACACTGGATTAATTGATAATTTTTGGCGGGAAGAGAATCAAACCACCGTAGAATAGATAGGCCTCCGCATACGCGGTGATACCAAATTCAATAGAAAGGCTCTTAATCTTGAGAAGGTATTGGGTACTCCCTCTCTTTTGCATGTTCAAAATTTTGTGGAAGTCTTTTTCATAGCCCAATATGTTTTGGTCTCTAGCAGAATTCTTATTTTGCCTTGGAAACAATGATTGTGTGTGATGCCAATTTATATATTACTCTAGGTTATGTAAGGAACAGGTATTTTTGTTGTTTCTTTTGTCAAAATAATGTTAAGTTTTATTGTTCCAACACTGCTATTGACAACTGCTAAATTAATTATTTCATATTCATTCTGTTTCCTTTCAGTCTATATTTCATCCTTTCGTGCCAACACTGAGTGTGTTACTCCTGGCTGACTATTGCCACCATAACTCTTTTCTATCAGCAAATTCCTGTCTGCGAAGTCCAACAAACCCTTAAATAATTACTTCATTGTTTCAAATAATGGCGAACAACATTTCTGCTAGCAACTGGGAGGAATTAGTCGAGGAGAGGCTCATTGCAGGACTAGTGACTGGTTCATTTCTCCAGAATAAAGAGCTACTGGACATGCTGGAAGATGTGGATGTACAATACATGTGGAAAAAAACTCTCTTGCATGTCGGAGTGACACTTGGGAAGGCTGATTGGGTCGAGGAGCTGCTGGCAAGAGGGGCTGATCCAGACCTCGTGGATGACACTCAATGGAATGCACTTTCCTCTGCTGAGGAGATGGTGCGACGTTTCCCTGAAGATGTGGACCGTTCCCTGGTTTTAAAGTTGGTAACATTGGTTCACAGGAGGGACCAAGTGACAATGCGTCGCCTGAAAGCATCTTCGAGTAGGAGCACTGACAATGTCACACCCATGGCAAGCCCTGAGTTTGATATTGAATCTCTGATGTCCTCTGTGGACACATTGAGACAGGAGATGAAATCCCTTGTGTGTCAGCTGAGCTCATCCTTGGAGGAACTAAAGGCGCAAGTTTGTGGATGTGACACACAACTGCGTTGCCTGGGGGAGGCCATGACGTCAACTGCAGGGGATGTGACATCAATTAAATTTGGACTAGGAGGGGAGTCTGTCGTGGAAACCCCTCAACCTGATCCAGCCAAAGCTAGGCAGGAGTGTGTGGACGGAATGTTGCGTAGGACTACGATATTTTATGGAGATGGAGTTGAAGAGATGCGTAGATTGTATGAGAGACTGTATGATGGTGATGAATGTACTGCTTGCATTATTAAGTTTTTGAGTGGGGATGATCGGGTGAAGGTGATGGTGGATGTGCAATCTGAGTACATTGGACGGATGAAGGAGGAACTTGTAGATTTAGATGGAAGCAACTGGAGTCAATGGTATTCCTTTTGTGATTTTGAGAGTGAGATTGTATATTTGGGTGCAAAGGATTGTTCCGGTGATGGTGAGAAATACGTAAGTGCTAGGTTAGCCGGGGCCCTCTCACAATTATCTCTGAAATTAGTGTTTGATAACGAGTGGAGGCCTTATAGCAAGGGAGATGCCAAACGGGAGCATGAGTGGATAAGGGCTCTGGAGGAGGTAGAGGAGGAGGGGAGGAATAGGGGTGAGGAATTAGATTGGCTAATCAGGGATGCATTGAGACGGAGGACACAGTTAGCGAGAGTTAATTACCTCGCAGCTGCTGTCCCTCGTATTATCACTTTTTATGGATCCACAGAAGGAAGAGCTATTCTGCAGCTGCAAGCCCCTATCCTCCTCCCTTTGTATTCTAACAATGTGATGCCAACATTGCTAGCCGAGGTGAAGGTGAGTCCTACTTCAATTTCTCATACATATACTTCCCCTTTCAGTATATTCCATCAACACCAATTATTTCCTCAATTATCAGTTTGCCTTCCTTTATTCCCTGTTTTAACATAAACAATGTTAAGAAATGGAGTAAATACATGCCGTTACATTACTCTGGAGTCTTTTTATTCATTGCTATGGGTAAAAGAGATTAAAAACTAATATCCAAATGTAGCATATTTGCGCTTAAATTTAAATGTCACCACTGTATTGAATGATGGAAAGAATGCCTCATATTTTATTGGAGGTGTTTGGGATGTGGTGGTGACCTTGAACCTGTGGCACATAATTCAATTTCGTCCTGTGTTTTATGTGTACTTTAAAGTTTGTTTAAAAGGTATAAAAGTATTGCAGTTTTATCATGTTAAATAGCAATTAAGTAAAACATTCTACCACTCCATATTCCGAGTTGCAGATTTCTTGTCATAAGATGATATGTAGCAATTGTATGTTCTTAGATATCATAAGTGTTAAATGGTGACTTCAAACCAAAAACTCCAATGTAATGGATATATATTGAAGTTGAAGTTAATATAATTTAAGGAAGTGGAAGATTTTTGAGCATTGAATCCGTGCAACATCAATCTAGTGATACACATGTTAATTCCAAATAGTTGTGAAAGTCTTCCCATATATTTGACTCGTAAAATAAAAGATTATTTTAGTACGGAGGTTAGTTTGAAGATATTGTGCGACTCCCCAACTAGCACAGATTTTGCCTTATCCCTAAATACGAGGATATTATACATATATGCCGTGACGAAACCTATCTGAAAGCAGAGATAAAGTATGAATAATCCACGCGGTTTTTTGGGATAAATCGGAGATGCACTTCCGCATTTTTGGAGATATGCCTATCCTTACGCCGTATAATTGCCGATAGGTGGCAGCTGTTTCGCGTACGATCGCTGCGCTGCCACGCGAGATTCATGAGAACTACGTGAAAATAATGTAATAACCATATTAACATAAATTGGCTTTCGATGAGGGAAGATTCAATGCATTATTTTTCATCATTGTATTTTATTATATTATGGTATCCCATATAGCATCAAATATGCCAGAGACATCTCACAAGGCATATATGACCACTCTGTCTATGAGGTCTGTATGCCTATGAGATCATATCTCGTGAGATTCCTCTGAGATATTTGATGCTACATGGGATACTGCAATACAATACTGTATAATAACATACACGATGAAATATAATGCACTGAATCATTCACCATCGAAAGCCAATACCGCATTAGTCTCCACAATGAGGTTTTTTTCACTATGTTACACATTCACGCAAGTTTAGGAACATACCAAAAAATCCATTAGAAGAAGGTGGAATATAAACAAAATTATTGCTCTAAAAACGATATATTTAATGAATGATTCATCTTGAAACGATGTACAATACACTAGAACACGGAGCAGTGTTTACACCTTCAGCGGTAAACCATAAATCTTACTGTTCAATTCCTTACATCACATTATAGAGGAGACTGGTGAATTACCTTACGTATGGTTTCTAAAAGCACAAATTCGAAATCCATTACCGTTATACCCTAGAATTTGGCAATTACAATCACTAATACCTCGCATTTGTTAACAAATCACAGCACTGTCGATGATTCCTTCATTAATATCCACGACAATCCGGGATGTTTTGATGTGTCGCCACAACTGTACGTACCGGCGTAGCCCACATCGAACTCAGGCACACAAAAACGATGCTTAGGTCGCATTATCACTTTAACTATTATTGTATTCACAAAATAATCAACGATTTTTACTCACAAACACCACTATACACAACACCAAAAATGTAAACACGAAGCCACTATAATGGCTTTAACCGCTTTAACGGTAATGGAGGACTACAGCGCTGCTATGCGGCCAATTTTGGCAATATGGTACCATGACATCCCCTCCCCAAACGCTTGAAATCGTGGAAAAAAGGGATATTACACATGGAGGATAAGCTTATCCCCACAATATCTGATTTCTCTAAGGATAAGTTCAAATCTGTGCTGACTGGGTCTTGGTTTTATTATTGCCATTTCAGTTTTGTGTAAGGGGGTAATATCTTATCTCACTACGAATTTGGACCTATTATTAACATTGTATTTTGATTGTGATTGTGTAAGTTTTTCATTTTTGCATCACTTAATTTCTACTCTTTTCTTTCAGAGATGAATTTGGCCTGATATATTTGGACATGACTTGGTCATGGTGAGGACATGATGAAGCCAGTCCTGAAAAGAGAATTTTGTGTATATCAATAACATTTTCATCTAACCTCTCAGTCTTTGAGCAGTTAGCAGTAGTTAATTAGTATTGTGTTTCCAGCAAAAGATACAGCAATCTTATGTTAAAAGTCACTTGTTTTTATTGTCTTCATATTTGTTATAATCTTGTATGTAGACATATCTTTTAATCAGTCTAGTCTTAGTTTTGGGACATTTATATTTTGATAAAATTTCACTTTACATCTCATGTACGCAAGGTGTTTTTGGAAGGTATGCACCATTTGGCTTAGCAATGTAATCTTACTCATTATGTCGCTGAAAGCCATCATACACACAAATCAATTTGCAACAAATGCTGCTCTTTTCTAATTGTCAAGATTATATTTTGCCTGATGTACTCATGTTTGTATAACCCTTCAGTGAATATTTATTTGTGTTGGTTGATTTCTGTGACATTGCTTGGCCCATGCATTTGCAAGACATTTCCGTGTAGTTTGCAACTCTGATGCTGTGAGCATAATATTATGTAGGGCAATGTATTCGTCAAATATTAACTTCAAAGGCCTTGTTTATAATGCAATCCTTGACACAGAATTTAATACTGCATTCCTCATACATACTTTCACCAAGGTTTTGATGTAGATGTTCTTTAAATGTAGATGTTTTTTATGTTGGAAGACACTTAAGAAATGTCTTCGTTAAGTAATTTAAAAATTTATCTTATTTAATTCCTTTACATTAGTATACATTGTCCATTTTTATCTAATTTCCTGTCTGCTTTTTAAATATTCAATGATGTTACAGAGGAGCATTACCTTCATTCATGCACTTATAAATTTTCGACATAATAATAATCAGTTTACTGGAAGAGATGCTCTGCTATTTAAGGAGCAATAGTAAATGTATCCTAAACCTCACAAGTGCTACTGTGGTTTTTAAGGAGTAGAGCAAATCTGATGGTTTAACTTGGTTCCTATTCTTTATACATTAAATTTTGCTGTTTCTTTTTTTTGCCTTTGTGATACCATCATCCTTTGGGAGTCATTGCAATTGCAGGGTCTATTGTTTATAATGGCTATTTATTTGTCAAATCTTTCATTGAATGAATGCATTTGGTTTCTTTATTTTTTCATATTCTGCACAATTTTACTTTATTTTTTTTTTTTCATTTTCAGCCTTATTATGTTGCTCAATCAGTTCCTTCTGTAATATTAACTTTTGTTAAGCTATATATATCTTCCTTCTGCTACCTGGAAGTATCAGAAATGTGGTACAAATGACATTTTGTTTGTTTTGCGAAGAAAAGTTAGTTTTGTTGTTCATATCATGTGTTTGATATTTTTATGTTGTCCTCTTAATAATTGGATTTAAAAAAAAGATATTCACAGATTGATCTTTATAGTAATACCTGTGTTACAAAATAGCAGTTGGCATAGCCAGACTAACCATTAACATTTTGTAAAATTGTTCGAAGTGATGTGAGTGTAATATATTTTATTCATTAAATAATCTCAAGTGATGTTATAATTTCTGGATTTCTATAGTGACTTCATAGTCATGTCCAAAGTTACACATTTTGCATTTTAATAGCAATTTATGATTTGCAATTGCTAATGCAGGATAGTGATTAGGTATCTATGAAAATAACTATGCATCGATGAATTATTCCTTCTGATATTTATGGCCCTATCTCTGTAGATGGATGCAATATCTAGCGTAGCACATTCAATAAATTGCATTATATTGAATGTGATATCGTTTAACTTGGAATTTATTAATGTGTGCAGCTAATTGTTGTTAAGTTTTATCCAATTTAGCAAATCATTCATCAGATAGAATAATATTTTGCAAGCTCAGTGTCAGTAATTTTTTAGCCTAGAAATTAGTATCATTTTTAGTACGTCAGATTCTGTAGAAAAATTATTCTATCGCTGATGAAAGCTGAGACAATATTTTTCAATTTTGTAAACCTGAGGTATGAATTGAGATTGGAAATAATAATAATTTGATTTAACACATAAATAGGTTTAGTTAAAAAGGATGTCCTCCTAATCCAAGGATTGAACTCATTTTTAATGGTTGAGGGTTCGCATCTTATAGTGGATTGGTGGTACACATAGGTTGTGTAGGCGCCTGTAAATTTAATATGGGGAGAAAATTGGCCTTATTTATTTTTAAATGTTGTTACATTATCTGGTGCAATACAAAGATTGAAATTTACGAATTTTTCAGGTATTTATCACATGGAGGTACATCTCCCCCTTAAGCTATCATTTCTCGTAGTGTGTGATATAGTGGTGTTAATATTATTTCATTGACAATGAAGGAAAAATATTGGTGTCTGCTCATGATAAGTTAATAAAACCATTCACAAAAAAGTTGAAAATTTCCAAAGCCTTAATTACTTTTAGAAAGATGAATATATCACTTCATACTAATGCAAAATGGCAGTAAGTGAATAAATCGGTGGTGAAGCTATTGGTAACGTCCAAAGAGCGCTACGAGATGCTACAGACCTAAGTTCTCGGGAGCACTGGTCAATAGACTGAGGGATGGCTACGAGAATTTCTCCTTGGAGTCAAAATTATATAAATGAACGAGGGTGGTGTAACTGGGATTTCAAGATTGAATAGATTGTTTTAATGGCAAATTGAGGCAATTATGGTCATCGGATATTAATGATTGTGTTGGAATATCAAAAAATGTATTTTATTTTGCAATATCGAGGTTGCATGAAGTAAAGCAAGACGCTTTGAAATGTATCTTTTACACCTACTCCTGCATATCCCTTCCAAATAAAACTCATTACCCTGGTAAAGCAAAAAATAGGGCCGTAGCACTCCGTAGTGAATAACGGATTGCTTGGGAGCTTGTTGTTGGCGCTCCAAAGCATTAGTAGCGTTTTTGGACTGCACCCTGTTAATGGAAAAAAAATTACAAATAAATTCATCCAGTACAGTAAATTTATAAGGTAGGATATGCTTAAAATTTCACGAATCCATATTTCTAAATAAGTTATATATGTAAATAGACATGACAATTGAAATATTTCTTGAAGCAGCGTCATAAGATCATTAGTTATAGGTATTTCCAATTCCTACATCGCCTCTAACAATTTTGCTATGATTATCGGGACAAATTTGCCACAGCCGCATCTTTTATTAGTCCTAACAATCTTGAATGGTCAACTGAAAGTAAAATCTTTGTCATGATTAAAAGAACCACAAATTTAACGTTTTAAACATGCTGAACATTTAAAGAAAACCATTTTTAATAGCGGCATATTCAATTGAAATTGTCCATTGAATCGACAGATTTTTTCCCATCTGTAAGGCAATTACAGTAGCAATGGGTATTGCGTAGCAATGGTTATTGCGTAGCAATGGGTATTGCGTAGCAATTGCCTTGTCATCTTCCTATTGGATGCTTTTGATTTGTCTTGCCTTAAAACAATCTTAAAAAGACGCGTGCAGGGTGAATAAACTTTTGGTCATGCAGTCAATTCGCACCAGAGCTACTTCAGGCTTTCACTACCTCATTGGTAACCAGTGGATACGTTTCTTCAGCTCCGCTAGAGTTACCTTGGAGCTAATCATCACACCTGACCATCGCGGAAATAGTAACAGATACAGACAAGAGTCAAGGGGGGGGGGCGCAAGTGACATTTTTAGTTACGTACACTTTATCGTAATAAAAAACAAGTTAAACGCAAAATTTAAGAGAGTATTTACCCTCATTATACGAATATGCTATCTTATTATACAACTTACAACAATCTTAAAAAAACTTACATTGTGGTTGTGCAATGTTCGGCAATGCCGGCGGCCCCGCTAGAGGGGGCAAGCGTCCCTTTTCCCTCAAAATGTATTTGCCACCGTGCGAACTAAATCCGGTGTCCCACGGTCAAATTAGCATAAACATTTTGATACTACGGGACTGGGGTGTCCCACGATGCATCTCATTTCGATAAAGAAAACTAAAGACGATATTTATGTAAACAAATTTGGAAGCTTGTGGAAGTGAATGATTCTTGCCCTTTTTAGGGGGGAAATTGTCTGAACAGGTCTCTTGAACATAAAAGAGGCGAAAAAAGGAAAACAGAAGGAATGCTGAACTAAGCCTTTGCTGGAAAGGGGGTATGAAAGCGTTGGGGTAAGCATGCTAAACATGTTGGAGAAGGAGTTGGTCGCCGATGTTATCGATAGAATTGACAATAATTGAGGATATTTTCATGTCCCTTATCAGCAAAGGATGAGGGCAGTATAAAACGGCAGGATACAAACGTGAGGCAGTTTATTCTTGCGACGAAAATGTTATTAATAAATGATGGTCATTTTGGTTGAGAAGATGTTATGGATAGTACAATAAACGTGCATTTAGATCACATTTTTCTCTCCTTATCTAGCAGTTGCTAAAATAAGATTCTCATCATATAACAATAGTGATAGAAATGGGCAGCTGCTGTGTTTCACAGGTTAATCGTCGGTCTATATTAGTCATTTCTCCAGCTGCTCGCTCGCAATATATGCCTTCAACAAAGATAACCTGTAAAATTTGGCCTCGATACCTTACGTAAATCTTTTATTATTTCCAAAAATCCCTCCTTCTATTGCGATTCTAAAGATCGCTTCCTTTCTATTACAGATCAACTAATTATTACGAATTTCCTAGTTGAGAGCTTCCATCGCCTAGCACAAAGACCAATTTTTGCTCATATTTACTTTTAGGGCCACACCAGGCGATGGAATAGACGATCACGAACATATATATATATATTTGAAACAATGTTTAGTGAATTCACTTCGTGGTATGGTGATATTATAAATTTAAAACAACCTTTTAGTATTCCATGCAGTACTAATGAAAAAACTCGGCTTGTTTCGATCTTTTCAGGTCTTTATCTAGAGGTTTACGATAATGATAATGACCTGAAAAGGTGGAAACCGGTTGGGTGTTCAATGCATACTGTGTGGAATACAACAAAGTTAATTTTTTGTCCATAATTCATATATTTATTAATTAAAATGCTCGTGCAGATGATAAATAGGTTTAACCTATGAGGCCTGTGTGTCAGCGCTTGGCGATGCTTTTTTGTCAAAGGCCCTTTAGAACCTGTCCTATCCATTTGTACAAACGATAGGACCAAAAGCCAATTGGATGAAATTTTGACCGTGGGACAGGGTGCGCGTCAGTTGTATCAAATTTTGATGCAAATATTTTGATGTAAATTTTAATTAATTAATTAATTGAAACAATTAATTAAAATTAATATTGCCTATGGTCGGAAAGTTTCCTTCGATTGATAGAGTATTTATAATCCTTCTTTTAGCCAAGCGCTACCTGCTAACAGCGGTGCTTATTGCCTCACACCAAGATGGCCTCACACCGCGGCGTCAGGAATCAGAATGACGTCTCAAGGGCTTTTCACAGCATTCATACTTGGCCGTCGCGTTCTCGCGGGTTTGAAAATTTTCACATTTCATTTGATCGCTAAAAATAGATATCGTCATTTAAAAAGCTAAAAGCGTTAAATACGTTCTCAAGGAGTACTATTTCGATTTAGGCAATAAAAAATAAAATAGGAAATCACCCCTTTTTAATTTCAGATCAGGAAATTATCTGAAAAATTATAATTTTTATATCTTCTCTTAGATTTACCATTTCCGAGAAAAAGCCATTCGAAATTTAGCTGCGAGTGTATTTTCTCCGCTCCCCGAACATTATTGGACGGTTCCAATTGCTAATAAAAATGCTATGAAAGGTTACATCACATTATAAATGTAATTTCTCATCTTATACAATATAATTTTGCATTGTGTTTCTATTGTCTATAGTTTGGTGAATTTTTTCCTTGAAATTGCACAGGAATCTAAAAGCCTAAAAAAATAACCTTGTCGAATAATCCTTTCATAAAGTCATTCGGTTCTCGCCTTATCGAAAGATAAAGTTACACACTTATTTTTATTTATTTTTTATGCAGCAACTCCCGATTATCCGGGCTAATGATGAGGATGAGTGACACGAATAATCGGAAAACACGGATAATACAAACTTTCACTAAAATTTCTTGTATTTTCATAATTTACATAAATCAAACAATCACAACAAAAAATCAATCATAAATGGTAAATGTTAAAGAAAAAATTACACAAACAATTTCGTATATACCGGGTCTACAATTTTGATCTGAGCAGTTTTTATTGAAAAACTAACTGTTTGGCCAAAAAATGCAAACAACTCATTTTCGTGACCTTTGACCTTGAATAAAATTCTTTGCACACACGGGATCGATGGGTTCTTTTCAGGATTTTATTAGAATACTATTCCTAGCGTTTCTGTGAATTTTTAGCTTGTTGGGAATTTATGCAAGGGTCGATGTTTATTTTGACCGGGCTAATAATTTTTAGGAGCATATGTATTGTAGTTTCATCTCAGGCGTAACTGCATGAGGTCAAGGTTGAACAATTTTCGCAAAAAAGACAACCAATGTTTATGGAAGTACCCACTACCTACTATGAAATGTTCACAGACGTATCCTAATGTTTGTGTAACCTCAATGGCTCAATGTTGTTTTCATTGCATAAACACAAGGATTACAATTTGAAAGTAAAGCTCCTAGCGGATATAAAACTTCTACATCTACATAATACCCTGCGAGTCACCTCTAGGGTGTTTGGCAGGGGGTGTACAATCGCCAACATGCAGCATGCAAGAGGACCGCCGCATGTACACCACACGGTCGTAGAGATATTACGCATGCTAGCAAAGTATACATGCATGTTCATGCAAACAAAACTTACCATTGAGGAGTAAGTCTCGGGTTTCCAGCCGGGTCATAGGTTTTTTTGGAACCCTAGGGCCCAGCTAGAAACCCCAGACCTCTTCCTCCAGTCTATTCGCCGGGAAAACCTTAGATCCTTCAAAACTTAACAAGGGTTAGTATTTTCTATTGCAAATCCATGCCAGGTTAGAACCAAGGGAAAAAAACATGTAATGAGTCATCTTAGCGAGTGACGCCATTAATCCTATCAAAACGTTGATATACTGGTAAATAGACGCTTCAGTCGTAGTGGGTCTATTTCAGAGCGTTCATTGATTCGTTCATTCAGCTTTCTTTCTTCATCATTTTTTCAAACTTTCACTCTCCTCTGTATCAATTGCTAATAATTCTTCAATAGTTCGATGTGAGTTGGAAATTGTAAAATTTTAAGGCCTCTGAAGCCATTGTGTCCTCTGTTAAGCTCAGTCAAAGTCAGTCAAAGCCAGTTAAGGCCTCTGTGTCCATATTTTAAAAATAACCACGCAGAGGAAGTAAACCCGACGAGAATTACAACACAGCCTGAAAGAGAACCACACATCAGGAATGGTTTGGAGGACCGAAAAGCGTGGTTTCGAACTCCATCGAGAGAAGTGTAAGAGACCGGATGCTGGCTCGTCATGTTCGAAAGCACCTGCCTAAGCATCGCACGCTCTCTCCGTTCTTTCCCTCTGCTTGCACCTTACCTGCACATCCCTCTGGTTTCCGGTCGCTCCTCTCCCACCAATAGGTACTGCAACATCAGCGACCTCCGAGCCTCACACGCCACGGCGATGGCAACGAATCGGAGAGGTGAATGCCGATCACGTGGGGACGCCTAAGGTGGACTTGAGAGAGTAAGCAGCTTGGCAGCGGAGAGTCGATCGCGGGATGTAGAGAGAGCAACATCTACTTGGGGATCAATAAAAGAATGGTCTTAATCCCTCAAAATCTTTCAATTCTTTTTCCTGGACTTCCTCTGACGGACCAGTAGCGGTCGTAAATCTTACAGAAGAGAAAATATCTCGAAGAACCCGTAGTACATGCTGACTGTTAAGAAATTCTCGTTGATTACTGTTGGTGAAAGAAGAAATGCAGATCGAACCACGTGGCCCCTTCGCTTAAGGAATAACGAAGCGAACCCAACACACAAGGGCCTTGAGGTGATGACACACAAGAGAGGGACAAAGCGAGGACAGTGAGCTAATGAGGAAGATATAGTGTCTCATGCTAGAGGAGCTGACCCTTCTTGACGTCTCACAAGCAGTGTAGGCGGCAGTTTTCAAGGTAGTAAAGTTGAAGAAAGGCCCTTAATTTTGGGACGAAATTAGTCAAATCGCCGGCATGAAACAGAATTTCATCGAAACATTACAAAAAAATTGAAGAAATAAAATCACGATGAAACCGTATAGAAAAAAACATTCTTTCAAAAAACACTGTATTTGTTATAATTTAAAATAAAATATTTGAGGAAGAAAACTTTTTTCATGAAGAGGATCAGTAAGCGTTGTCGGTGCGCATCACAGCGTTGAGGGGTCAAATATTCGATGTGAAACATTTTATTGGAAAATAATGCATGAACAAACAGGCCAGCATTTTCCAGCCATGAGTGGTCATCCTTATAAAACGCAACACCTCTAATTTCGTAGGAAAGGCTGTAGTGCATAACATTCAGGATATGGTAGGCATTTTTATCACGGGTTTTTGTAATCTGGAGTAGTATTTCATCACTTCTCTAATAGTTGGTAACATCGATTTAACGTCGACGAGTTCCAAATAAGGGACAAGACGTCTCACTACGCATTCTTTTTTTACCTTCTACCATCTTCCGATTTGTATAATCAAAGATGAACGCCCTCCTAGCAGCACAGGCGGGATGAATTTTGCTGCATTCGCGGCGTGTGAGGGTGAGAAGTGACGGGGAGGGAACGGGATCGGCCTGCCGTTCTTGTATCCGCGACGATGCGTGGGCGTTGGAATATTTTCTTCACGGACTCCAATTAGGCATTTTGTGGCTAAACGGTGGCAGATACGTCAAAATGCACGAGATTTTTTCTCAGATTTATGACCCACCCCCTAAATTACATTAGAGCGAGGGTTAGGGGTTCACCTGGAGGTCTCAAAAATTTCAGGCCTTATTTTAGATAGGTCCCACAACTTTTTTTTACTGGGCAATGGATTTGAAGAAAATCCATTTTTCCGATCCGCCCTAATGCGCAGCTCATCTGCGGTTTATTTTTTTACAAACATAACGAGAAAAATGTATGTAGTGGCGAACACATTGATAGTGAGAGGTCAAGGACTGGCATTATATTCTAACTCATAGAGTTTTCTTAATTACACAGATTCTCACTTAACCCTTTCACTGCTGTGAGCGTACCTGGTAAGTTCGCACGGCAGGCTGCTGTAAACGTACTTTTTCTTCCTCCCTGACATGCAAAGCACTTCGAAGGGTCCCTAATCCAGGACCCTTTCCTCGACGAGCTCACCCTCGCTGGTCCCTCTCTTCGACCCTCTGAGCGGGGGGCCTCCCTCCCCAAACGTGACCGCTCTGACTGCATTTTGAAAAACTATCAATCCATCCGATCATCAAAAAATTATTGTTTGCATCGGACTCCTGCCAATCAGGCAATCAAGTCAGTCTTTGAACCGTGTTTCCGCAATAAAAAATAAAGATCTTGTAAACTTTGCTAAAATGACGATTTTCCGGTGCTCCGCAGCAGCTTTTTTAGTAAACCTAATTTACCGTAAATTTTTAGTACTTTGGTCGATTGCTAATTTTTGTAAATTATCATTCCAAATTTGCAAACGTGACTAGATAATATTATATGATTAAGCGAAAGTGTATGCAGTTTATAATTTTATAATATAACTAATTGAAACCACGAATTCGCATTTGCGACTTATCAAAATAATATTATTGGGATTACTCTTCCTGCGTACTTTCATTCTTATTACAATGCTATTCAATACTGGGAAATTGATCAAATAACTATTAAATATTAGTACCGTTGTCGTAAACTCATAGCAAGTAAGTATCGCTCCATAAAATGTTATTTTTCGGTGTAATTCAAAGTCAACAAAGTCGTACTGAAACTTTTCCGACCCAGCTGTTATGCTAATTTTTCCGATACTTGAACAAGCTGCCATAATAATTTTTCCTGTGCACGTATCCTTGATATATAAGATTGATCCCGCGCTTAGTTTTCTCTACTAATGAATAATGGCTTTCTTATGCTCGTACCTCAAGGACTCAGACTGACACGCAGTTGACATGAATTTCAGTTCGAAACTATAAGTACTCTTCGTTTATATTCGAACCGTTTGTTCCCCCCGTTCGACATATTCACCGACAGTTTTAGTAAATTGGGAGAACTTAATATTTTGTATATATCTCAAATATTCCAACGCGACTGGGCGGGGTCAAATATTATGTTATCAGGCAGTAGTTAACTGAGTTTATAACTTTCTAATGTTAGCACGGAGATTTCCCGGCATTCATACAGTACTTACCCGTCGCGTTTTCGCGTGATTGAAAATCTTCACTTTTCACTTAATCGCGAAAAATTAATATCGTAATTTAAAAATCTAAAAGCATGAAATACGTACCTACTTCAGGAGTAATAATCATTCGATTTCAGCAAAAAAAATAATAGGAGACCACCCTATTGTCCATCATTTCTGCACCATGTGTATGTTAGGAGATTTTTCTTCTCAAGTTACAAAAGACAGATGAGGTCAGAGTCTATGTGGTGGGGATGTAAGGTATCGCAAACGGAGATATACCCGAATTCACCACCTCAAAGCCTCTCCATTCATCTTTGGACGCTGGAAATGAGTTTTTCCACGGAAGTTGGAATACTTGCAGAGCGATGAGAAATTGGAAGATGGGCTAGAATAACATCCTGAATGACTTCATACCAATTAAAAACTAAATCGAAACTTCAACTGCTTGCTTAAGGGATACGTCCTATCAGCGTCTCAAATGTAATCAACATCTGCTTGAGTATAAGTCTCTATTTATTACGACTCAGTTCAAGAATTCTTCAATCATTCTCGGTTTAAAAAAACGGATGTTTATCTCAAGGAGTAAATAATTGCGACCCTAAGTGCTCGATATTTTAGGTGTATTTCAAAATTGACCACATCATATGATAATTTTTCCTTTACTACCAGCTTTCATGCCAATATTCCCTATGAACGTTGGTCAATGGTTAATCCCGCGCTAAGTTTTGTATACGACTACTTAATGCTTTTCATTTACGCCTATACCTCAAAGATTCAGAAAGATATCGCTGGATATTGAGATAGGAGTGACGACATAGTCACTTCCAGACTATTAAGCACTAGACGCCAACCCTAATTAGTGTTGTCCAAAAAATAGTTAAATTGTAAGATCCAAATGAAAGATAATGTCTTTTTTGTAATTTCATTAGAAAGAAAACTAGGAAATATACCTAATCATTGAATAAATTAAAACAATTATAGCAAAAATATGGGTTTAGCTAATATCACTGTCCATGGTTTCAATTAAGTGACATTTTTTCGGAGTTAGGCTTTAACAAAATTGAAACTTCCCTCTAATTTACTGGAAAACAGTAATTTTTATAGTAACCACCGTGATAAATACTATTAATATTCGTTTATCAATGAAAAAATAATTGTTAAACAAAGCAGAATTATTTAGGGAAAATATTAATAATATTTGTCTATACATCTGGTTAAAAATTCAGCTTCAATAATGGTACTGTGAATAAAAAACTCTTCCACATACATTATGTAATACCATCGTGGCAGAAAATAAAACTAAGTGTCAAAGACATGGAAATAGTAGTAAATTCCTAAACCATAGAAACTACGTTTGCACATAGATAATAACCAAAGAAGCACAAAATCTTTTTAGAGGCAACAATCGGTGTTGAAGGGCTATTCAATAGTTTTGGCAAAATATCAAAGGAAAATATTTTATTTTAAGAAATCTTCTGAATTCAAACAAATGAATCATTTACGCGTTTAGCTAAATGTAAAGTAATAGCCGGAAATGAACTTTATGTTATTATCTTTTTTGGGATCCTACCTCAAGCATTAGCTGCACAAAAAATACATTCTTCCTATTTTCCATGAATGCTCTGAATGGTCACATTATATGCTGCAATAGTTACAATACAACGGGAGATGCAAATTTATCTCTTTAGCACATGCCTCACCCAGTGCACGTTATGACTGAACATCATACTCTGCTCCTTTTATGCTAGTTTTACAATCACTAAACTTGAAAACGGAATATCGGTAAAAAATTAACTATTTTTATCATGAAAACGAAAGTTTTTTTTAATAGTGTTTAACCATCTGCATTAATATCGTACCTGTTTCTGCGTTCACTAAGTCCTGTCTCCGGCAAGCGTCGATCCAAATTCTCCTTCTCTCCAAATATTTGGGAAAACGAAAAAACTTCACACTCCCTTTGCATTTGCGATAGCTATTGCTGCAGCCAGAAACCGAGCAAAAAGACATCGCAGTTCCTTGGGTGCAATTTCCTATAGTAAAAAATTGTTCGCCACAAGATCCAGTAGTCTTCCCAAGATGCACATTCGAAATGAAATCCGGTTTACGTCACGCGACCGTCTGCATGCGCAATGGCTTAACTATTTTAGTACTACCATGCAGAATACGTGCTCATACGGAAGTAGGGGGAAAGTTGATTTGGTGGTCAAGAAAGTTCACATCGAGAGCCTAACTCCGGTCTTGCTTGGTTGGCGTGGATCATTCAGTGTTCATTTCTGAGTGAAATGCCTCCATTTTTGGATATTTGTTCCTGAAAACCGTCATTTTAAATACCCGAAAATCCGATGCAAAATGCGAAAAAATTCCTGTCCAGGTATCTGAACTTGTCTCAACTCCGCGACATTGGAACAGATTTTCGAAGGAGGGATTCATTTTTTGCGAAAATTGAGTCCTGAAATACGGAACAAAAGATGGGCATAAACCATTGTCCGGGGATGGGGAATACAATATTCTCGACCGGTCTACTACTGACGGTCAAAATACTACTTTTTCGAAAATATTAAAGACCATTGACAAAAATTTGCAAAAAGTGCCGTAATATTCAACATTTAGGTGCGAAATATTCTTCAAAAGCCTTAATGTTTTTACAATAAAAAATTCAACTTGGAAACGCCAAAAAGCACCATTATTAACGACATTTGCAATGAATTGGCTGTTGAATACCTAAATCTACGCAACCAAGATTCTGAGTATGTAGTGAAGATAATCTTGTCGCACTTCAAAACTACCCCAAAAATACGATTTAACCTTGTCCCTACTGTACACGTATATAACCGTGTGGACGTTTACTGACCCGGGAGATGACGGGCGTATATATACGTGTGAGATTTTCCCGGCCAGGCGATCGAAAGCCGTATGTATACGTTTTCTACCTCCCCCCCCTTTTAGGATGGTCGTGGGTTTACGACGTCTTTGTCTCGGGACCCAACGCTTCGGGGTTTAGGATTAACCCTCGGGATCCGGGAGCAGGTACCCGGAACCTTTGTCTTTTAGAACTCCTCTCAGCGGTACGGGACAGCGGTCATTCAATTGTTTATGCAGTCAATTTTCGAAATAAATATTTGTTCATTTCTCAAGAAATATACACTAAGAATTGAATTATTTGTATTTTTAGCAGCGTTTACAATTTTTAAACGAAATTCTATGAAAAATATTAACCTATATATCGAGTTATGTATAAACATCAACATGGAAATTGATGCTGCGTTAAAATGCGTTAAAATGGCCTAAGAACTTCGTTTAAAATTTGACAATGCTCAGATAAAAATGAGGAATTTAATTAAAAGGCTGTAATTTACGTGCAAGCAACAATAATCCATTCGCTAAATACATATAAGCAATACATAAGTTTACCGCGAGCCAATGCCGCAGGTATGGTTGTAAACCCGGAAAGGAGGGAGCACAACTACTCTCGGAGTCCGAGATAATGCGAAGTCCCCGCGTGGAGGGGTCGAAAACGGTTCAGCGAGATCCTTCTTAACGAATGTCTTCCAAAAATGCTCCGTACCACGAGAAAGAAGTCTCTTGGGGCTCAGTACAGCAGTCACGCTAAGACGAAAACTCCGCCGTCTCGAAAGGGTTAAGCTACAAGGAAAATAGAATAAATATTATATAACCTCATTCTTGAGTATATTTGAGAGTTCTGTTTCTATTAACTGACTTATTATTTATTTAACCGCTTATGCATTTCTATTGCATATATTAAAGAATTTTCGCTTTCTTGAACAAACGAACCAGACAGAAACTGCCCATGTTGTGTTGGCGCGTAGAAGGCAGTTGAAAAACAAATAAAGACGTCTATAAATCACATGGATTCATCAAACAAGAGTTGCAAACATATGGAAATCAGTTACACATGAATCTTCTCAGTACACAGCAGTTACAATACGAATGATGACGTCTGGAAATCCTGCCAAATCGTTCAAAAGGAGTTCCAAACGTGTAGAAAGTTGTATTTGAAATTGGTGCTTGAAAATAAATGAGACTCGATTGCCTCGACCGGCATGCTGCCTACCCCGGCTTCTCAAGGAAGTTGTGAGCTCAGGGCAGCTGCCACCTTACCTGCTGCCGAGTCAGTCGGCTCGCTGAACTGCTAACCACGTTTTCTGAAGTCATTGAGCCCGATACACCACAAATGGTGACGAGGATAAACTGTGTGGAAACTAGCGTTATGTAACAGATCGATAATGGCTAGGATAAAGGAAGTAATTCTGTGTGATCCAGTAATTCTGAAATGGCTGGAGTTATAGGCTCGGTTAGCGAGTTTGATAGTACGATATACACGTGGTCGTCGTATGTCGAACGATTGGAATTGTTCGTGGAATGTAACGAGATAAATGCGAGTAAGAAACTGAGTACTCTCTTCACCGTTGTGGGAGTTGAAACATTTAATTTGATCCGTGTCAAACGTGTAGAAAGCAGTGCCTTACGAATATTCTCTGCAAAAACGAGTTTAAAAGGTGATTAAAAATGAGTTAAAAACGTCTTCATATTGTAAATTTTTGGTATAAATAAGTCAAAATTGAGTTCTACAGCATTTCCATGAGAGATTTTGGTGCTTCAACAGGGTTCCAAAGCAGTTGGAAAGCGAAAATGTTTCCCTGAGAAACCATGGCTGGCAATATATTGTTTTCAAGAAGACGCATTTTATTGTCACTTGTAGAAATAATTGCATGGTGATTGTGGTGCACGCATTTTAACTAAAACCCAAATTGAATCTTTGGTCCTTCCTTAAAACAACGAATAAAAGTTTATGAAACAGTATTTGCTACTACAAATGTTAAAGAAAATGATACGCAAACAGATAAGTTATTTTATACGTGAAATTTCAAACCCCTTTCCCGGATTTGATGACTTCAAACCTTAAGAGGACGTGGGACATAAATTTTTCTCCTCCCTCGAGGCCGTCTGAGTTTGGAGATAGTTCTCTTGTCGGCCGGTAGAGTCATCTCAGACAATCCATCCTTGCCTCGGCGTTTTTGACTAGGGTTTATTATCTTTAGTGTGTTCCTCCTTGAGGGAATGAGGCGGGCGTGGCTTCTGCTAGCTCTCGCACCTCCTCCTCTCTCTCACTTCTTCCGTGGCCGTCGCCTACGGGAATTCACTCGCGCCCTTGGGTGTATGTGCACCCTGACAGTATCGATACTCGAGGGTCAGTTACCCTTTCTCATCAGAGCCCTTTTACTTTCAGCATGGGTTTCACTTTGAGGTTTTTTATCCGTATTCATGGAAAGCTTAGAGCGTATGGACGCAGAATTTTGCAGTGCGCTTCCGCGGAAGTCATGGAGGAAATAAATCCGCATTCGCTGGAAGGTGTCCTCGCCTTATCGTAACCGGTGGTCCTCAGCCCCACGTGCAAATTTTATGGTCTCTCGGGCCAGATCGCACTCATGCTGTGAATCTGACATACTTAGATACCTAAATAAAACCACAGAAAAGAAACTTGGGAACGAAAAATGTCATTTTTGTAGCATAAAAATAATATTCTATTTTCCTATTGAATTTTTATTTATATAGTACTTACTTATTCAGACGTTAGGAATCCGAAAATCTTTCGTAGTGGAGTTGCATCAGCTGTAGTTATTGAAAAACCTTGGCGACAAGGTAAATATTGCAGTATAATCAATAATACCAATGTGGATTACAAAATAATGTTGGCTTGAATATAAGATACAACTTCAATTTCTGCTTATATCGGATATGTCACACGAATGACAACGAAAATGCTGCCCTTATGGGCTTTGAAAAGTCCTGATGAAATCCTGTTTCACTCACAGGTCTTTTCGTTCGAGGTAATTTACAGTTTCTGGTTGCTTTTCCGTATGGAGAGTTATCCGATGGGGACAGGTTAGTAGTTTCCTGGTAGTTGTTGGGATACTGCACCAGAGTTAAAGAAAAGAGTATGTAATATCTGTTTTTAAATTATTTATTTTTAGCTTTTTTACTAGGCAACTGTCCTTCCCCGTCCTTCTCCCCCCTCTTTCGTTTCCCCGCTGAATTTCTCCTCTCTTGAGCTGCCAACATTACAGGAGGATTCCGAATCGGCATTGATCGGGAGAATCTCGGATCAACAATTTCGGGAAGCATACACTCAATGTAGAATTTTTTCAATTTTTCCACCATAAATTTTCTCCAAAAATCGTCATCCCTTTCCATTCTCTCCACTTTTAAATCACATTTGGTCCATACGGCAAAGATACAAAAGTCTCGCTGAGTGATGTGAAGCTGGCCCTGAATTTGGAAGAAGTAACTATGCTTCTGGTTAATCTTCATTTTGTCATTCTTCATCCAGAAGTTTACTTTTCCTTTGTTGACTGCCTCTTCTACAGTCATCTCTGCTGCCGATGACGGACACTTTATTTCGACTATTCCACGATCACCTACAATTCCATCGGGAGTAGCTCCAAGGAAAGGAAATTATTTGTCGACATACAGCCCGCATGGTTGAATGGAAATACCTTCCTTTAACTCCAATGCTGTGCGAGCTTTTTCCTCATTTATCCTTCCATATTCCAAGTGAGGAGAGTCAAAATTGCTGTACATACCTGATTTTATAAAGTTTTCACAGCCAGTGCGGAAGCATTTTACATACGCGGCCAAAATTGGAAGCAGTGAGCATCTTTCGCCGCATTGTGACCCAATGATTATTTTTTCCTTGCCCCACTGTTTGCCTTTCGATTTCCTCTATTTCTTTTTCGGTCCTTTGGAGGGATTTGAGGAAAAGCCGACACTCATCTTCAAATTGGGGGTCTGGCATGTCCGGTCTTTCAGAAAATGGTCCGTAATCAGGGTCACGATTTTTTCCCAGACGACTGAATATACTTCTCTTCGATCTTGGCACACCTCTCCTTCTGAATGAAGTTGAAAGCGCCTTATCACTTTTCCTCTGAAGGGACTTTTTGCAGTGGTACCCTGGACTTACGTCGCATACATTTTTATAAAGCGAGCGCAATGGGTTGCCAGAGTTAAAACTCACAACTGCTCCGTCACATCTTCCCTTATATGAACGGGAGAGGGCATAATTGACTCTCTTTCCACCTATGTATTTTGCTATAACAGCGTTGTAGTGTTCAACTATTATTATCCACGTCGTAAATAGGCTTCGACTATGACGACTTATGTTTTTAACAATACACATCAATTTTTCATACACCCCACATCTTTTTAACTCTGGAATGTAGTTTTTTTGATCACTTTTGTCTTTGCCATCGCAAAAATACCCTATTTCTTTGCATTACTCATGCTCTCCAAAAATGTGGCTCGGACTATTCAGGATATCCCTCTAAAGCATTCTTTGATGACATTAGTTTTTATTTATTCTTCGGAATTTGTTGCACTAGGTGTTAACATAAGCACCACTAACCCCCCTTTGTATAGAAATTTATCTTGATTCTGTATAATAATTCCTGTAATTGTAATCTTATTTTACATAAAAATCGTCGGTAACCGGTGTAGGTAGAGTTTGTTATAAGCGCATGAGCAAAGTAAAATTTAAAAAGGAATTTGCGGAAATACATGCGTAAGATTGAGGATTATTATTTATACAGAAAACATAATGATAAGTTTAATTTTCTCACCAAAATGTTTATTGCTTTTTCTGCTAAAAAGTTGTGAGGTTCATGCGCGTGGAGGCAGGGAACATTTTCGAATAAAGTTCATTCTATCGCCCAGTGCGTACATGTAAAAATAATTTTTCTACATTTCAGGGCGCCATCGTCGGATACCACACCAAAAAGGTTCTCTTCATAGCCGTGAAGAACAAATAGTGCACAACTTGCGCCCGGGCTGATTCTAAGGGTAAAGAAGCCCCAGAACATAACTGCTTCAAGAACTGGAGCTCACGTCAGAGCTCTTCCAGTATGGAGGCTGCAGCCATTGTTGAGGGGTTTTGTAAGAGTGAAGAAATGTATGGTGTAAGATATGCGCGACTCATTGCAGATGGCGACTCCAGCGTTTACAAAAAGGTCCTCGATGCGAGAGCCTACAAACTATTGTCAGTGGAGAAAATTGAATGCCGTAATCACTTGCTCAGAAACTACTGTAACAAGATAAGGGAACTTGTGACAACATGTAGCAAAGGAATCTGTGACAGAGTTGAGAGGAAATTGATAGCAGAAAATGTTTTGCGCTTTAGAACTGCAGTGACAAAAGCTGTTGAGTTCCGAAATTCTCAGGATATACTGATGCGCCTTTTTCCGATGTCTCGGATACATATATCCTTGAAATGCAGAATGAAAACGCACCAAAGGCCCACCAAAATAGACAATTTCGTTTATCCGCCATCGCGAAGCCCGAACAAGGTTAACTTCGAAAACGCTAAATGCTAAGAATTATTGGGAGACAAGTGTTTCCTGAACTGGCCGCATTCAGACGCTGATGAACTGTGCGTCAATTTTTTCCGCCACTATACCTATCTTCAAAACTTCATTGCAGGTGGCCATTAAAATCTCTCGGGCAGTCTCCTCCCGGACATCAGAATGCGGGACTACTTTTACCTCCGGAATGTTTTACCTTATGGAATTGCATTGTGAGTGATAATTTAACGTTGGAGAGACAGTGACTCCTCGGGATATTAATGTGGTTGTTTCCCCTTGCCTTCCTCATCGCAGTACTACAGCCGTTCACGTAAATGTTCTCAAAGCTGCAGTGAAATGACAGTCGCTGTACTGACCACCATGGCCCCTACCTACTCATATGAAGATGACCTGCTGCCTTCTCCTCCAGATGATGCGAGGCATATTTAGAAGCCTCCCATCGCCAAATCGCGGCATTTCCAAATGCTTTGTGTATTATTTAGTTGGCATATCTTGCCCAGGGATAGGCTCATATCTGCTCGAATCACTGCCGCCTTTTCTCCATGACTGTTTATTCGACATATAAACTTGCTTATGTCGCCGCTATATTTTATAACTAAATGTTAACACAACATCTGCATCCCCGGCGGACGCAGTCGGTGGCTGCAAACCTTTAATTGGGGGAGCGTAAAAAATTTTCTGCCACTGTGTGCGGGACATGAGCGGGGAAGATATTTTTCCATCGACCAAAGCGTGTGTCTAGCAGGTAGTGCACACTCATAATCCGGGACTGCTCACCCTACCCCCACACGACAGACCACGAATGTAATACGTCCTTGGTAATTACTCAGAGACTGAAGACCCACCACCAAAAGTATAAAAAATAGATACGAATGCGTTCACATAAGTTTCCCCGGCTAATGTACAACAGCAAGATAAATAATTCCTTGGAAACGCAAGGATTCCTTGGAATTGTTTTCATCGTGAATGCGCCGCGGAGAGCAGGGAGCTCTTTCTCTCCCGGAGAAGGGATAATCCGGGTAGCGCTCCCCGTGGTGAGGGTGCTAAGTCCTCGAAAGGTGCCTTTGTGCTCTCTGCTACTAGGTTTGGCCGAGTTCAAGCCACCGCCGAAAGGACGGCAATGAAATCTCAAGGAAAGGCTGCCAATTGTAGAAAATGTGGTCAAACCTTGAAAATCGTTTTCCCAGCACTCACTATGCAGACGGTTTAAAAACGTTCCCGCTCCCTAAGGTATAACCCATTAGTGCATAGCGTCCGACTCATCGGACGTGCGTCTATAATTTTATTATGGGCTCCAATTGACATGCTCTACATTGTAATACTAAATTAAGTTGACATGGATATCTGTCTATACCGCTCTTCTAATATTTTAGTTGTTTACTTGAATGTATCCACTTGAGAAGCATTTATTTAAGATATGGCATTCGAAGAATCTCAGTCACCCGCTCAGGGTAATTCAATTATTTTTATTGAAGTTTTTTTTAATACATTGATAACTTACATCTTTTGTCCTTAAGTTTGATGTTATTCTTTCATATTTCCTCAAGTTGCTCTTTACGTTTTTTTATCTATATTATCAACATTGACAGCCGTTCGATATATCGGGCGCCATGCACGGGGGTCAATTCTCGTTGCTAATCTAACAATGGCTGCTCTTATATTTAACCAAAAATTTTTATTTTAGCATAGTAAATTTAATTTTAAAATTTATTTAACCATTGAACGCAAGCATATTGTTTGCAACTATCCATAAAAAAGATTTTTACCTTGGCAATAAATAAATATAAACACCCAATGGCACCTCTGGAGGCGGCAATGATGTAAGATTACCCTCAAATGTAACATCATATTATCTTTATGAGTGGAGAAAGGGGAATCCTCTAGTTAACCTAAAATGCATTCCTCCATTCCATTCAAGGTATTGAAATGTGACAGTCGACTAGACTTTTTCTTTATTTTTCACAGATAAATTTTTGAATCACATATTAATGCAAAGTATCATAAATTCTAAATATAAAAATGTGAACCTAGCTTTGTAGGAGGAAATTATGACATTCCTCGGCGATAAGATAATGTCAGGATACGCTTAATCTTTTTTATATGTAATCTTTAATACATGTTTATCTGTCCGCTATTTTTTTCCTTACAGCTGAACGGAATGCGGCCAAAGTTTGTGCACAAATGAATCCCTTGCTCACAAACTCCATAGTACCACTTTTGGCTGCCTCCGACGTGTAATCTGAATCATTTTCTCATTACCAAACCCTGCAAGTGCGCTCAGCGCCACCTAGCATCCACTCCCTACCCTCTGCCTACTCTCCCACCCTCCGATATCATCCCCATGCACTCTGCCAATGTTTGTACATCTTCCACCTCCATTGCTGCCTTTTCTCGCAACTTCACCATTCTAAGGTAAATGGCCCACGATTATCCTTGCTGTCCTATTGACGGTGCATTCCGACAAATCGTGACGAATGGCTCAGCCGCGAGTGAAAACAGAGAAATAGGAATAAAATTGCATATATTTTAACAATGAAAATAAATGACACGGTGAATTCATTAAATTAACAAACTCGGCCATAAGCCTTTTATTGTACACTAATATCACATTATTTACAAAATGTGGACAATAATAATTATTTTAACAAAGAATATTCAAAGAACACATGATTAATTCTAAGAAAATTCGGAACCAATTAGAAGATGACTATTGATACTCGACTTAAAGTCAGAAACATTGGCGTGAATACTGTGGACGTGTTTAATCAAAAATGTATAGTGTAGGTTACTTTATCCTAATCTGATAGCCTTGGCGTGCCCTTTTCTGCAACTACTCTCTTTCAATATTCATTACGAAAACCCAAAAACACATTACTTGGCACGCATTTCATAGAAACATGTAGATGGCCTATCATCCCTATTGACACATTATCATCATTCATTTCTCGTTGTGCAGGCGAAAATTTACTATCAGACTCCTCAGTGCAGCTTTGCATGAGGTTTAAGTAGAACATTTGTAAGAATTATATGAATTATCCTGTCCACGAGAACATGTTGCATGCGCATAGGTGACTTTTCTGAGTGAAAGCACACAACATGAATAGAGTATCTCACTTTTGAGCGCATGTGGAAGTTGGGATTAGAAATAACAGTGAAAGACTCGGTGCAAAATACGCAATAATAATAATACAACACAATTGTACGTTTACACATGTGATGGACGTGATGCAGTGATGGACGTGATGCGGACTATGCATAAACAAGGCTGCTCACATGTGTGAGCATGTATGAATATCTGTCAAGGTAACCACTCACTGCAAAACACTTCCAACAAATATTGCATTGATAACGTTTATCTTCAGTGTGTATACGAATGGGTTACTAGGTCGCATAATGGCGTAACAGACTTGCTGCGGATGTTGCAGAAATAAAGCAACTCTAGGGTTTTTTTGTAAACATGTCTATACTAAGAGGCGTCGAGATGGACATATAAATTCACCGCAAGAGTAAGGTTTCTCCTTCGTGTTGTTTTGCATGTGAGTTAAGTGAACGTCTCCGAGTGAGATTATATTTGTGGATTCTGCGTGAAAAATGTCTCTTCTGCGTGCGTTTGTATGTTTCCCACGACATAGCTTCTTCTGTAAAAATAATTTTCGCAGATTCTGCACGACTAAGGCTTCTCTTTCGAGTGTATACGAAAATGTGTCACTAAATGGTTCTCATTCGAGAAAGACTTTTCACATTCGTGTCATGATTTATGGCCTCTCTCTGTCGTATGCAAACGCATGTGAGAGTCGAGAGAACATCTCTTTGTGAAATGCTTGCAGCAAATGCTACAAGAATAAGGTTTCTCTCCCGCGTGTCTTTGAGTGTGTAAGGTGAGCTGACTTTTTCTAGTGAAGACCTTGCTGCACAGGTTGCAGATATACGGCTTGTCTCCCGTGTGTAATCGTATGTGACTGTCGAGATGACACCTCTGAGTGAAACACTTGCCGCAAATGCTACAAGAATACGGTTTATCCCCCGTATGCGTACGAATATGTCTAACTAAGTTACTCTTATCCGAGAAAGACTTTTCACACTCGTTGCAAGAAAACAGTTTCTCTCCCGTGTGCGTGCGTACATGTCTAACTAAGTGGCTCTTATCTGAGAAAGACTTTTCACACACGTTGCATGAATAAGGCCTTTCTCCTGTGTGTTTACGTACGTGCGCGTACAGAATGTCTTTCCTAGAGAAGGACTTGCTGCAGACCTTACATAAAAAGGGCTTCTCTCCTGTGTGAATTCGTATGTGCCGTCGGAGAACACTCTTCCGAGTAAAAGATTTCTCGCAGATTCTGCAAGGAAAAGTTTTCCCTCCCGTGTGTGTATGTACATGTCTAACTAAGTCGTTCTTCAACAAGAAAGACATTTCACACTCGTAGCAAGAAAACGGTTTCTCTCCCGCGTGCCTGCGTACATGTGCATTTAAGTTGCTTTTATCCGAGAAAGACTTTTCACACACGTTGCATGAATAGGGCTTCTCTCCTGTGTGAGTACGTACGTGTGCGTAGAGATTTTCTTTCCTAGAGAAGGACTTGCTGCAGACCTTACATATTAAAGGCTTCTCTCCCGTGTGTGTTCGCGAGTGAATGTCGAGATGACCTCTACGAGTGAAAGACTTGCTGCAATTGCTACACGAATACGTTTTCCCTCCTGTGTGTGTAAGTTTGCGTACGGTGAGGTCCCTTTTCTGAGTGAAGGACTCAGTGCACTCGCTCCATGAATACAGTCTCTTTTCCTTTCCCGAACCCACATGATTGCGTAGATTTCTAATGCTAGATGACTTTGAAGATAAACTTTGTGAAGTTGATTTCTCTTCCAGAGTAAAACTTCTCGTCAATCGTCTTGTATTTTTCTCATCCACTTTTCCTCCACTGGTTTCCTTGATGAGCACATTTCCTTTTGGCATAGGCTCTAGTCTTTTCCTATGCAGCCTACTTGGAAGTAAGTAAGTCTTGGAAGTGGTAGGCTCGAAAGAACTGCTATGTCCGGTTGATGGATGTGCTTCCAGAGACATATGTACGATTGATGATTCTGCTGCAGCATCAAAATTATGAGCAAGAAAATGAATTTTCATGTGTTTCATTAGCTCCTTTTTGTTGTTGAACACATCTCTGCAGTTGAAGCAATTATATGAATCTGCGTTTGCACTGTAACTGTTCCCTGGATTTTTGATGAAGCGATTAAGTATCTCCTCATTGCCTCCCATGATGGTCTCACAGCCGCTTCTGTCATTTCCACTTGTTCTGATACACCTAAGGTTATGCGTGGAATTTGGTGCATCACAACCAATTTTCTCCCCAACAACAGCCATAGCGGCCCCAACTCTGCTGCTTGTAAGTGATTCAATGTCTTTGGTATCACATTGTCTGTCATCAGGAATTGAGCAACTTGATCTCTCATCAGTTTCAGAAGCACCACATTTTTTCAAGTCTTCATCTATCAGATTTTTCCCTATCTCTTCATGGGATGTTCCAGCCTTGGAAACAACTTGTGTCGCCATGGGTTTGGGACCAATGCATTCATCAATTGAATGATTCCTTATATTTCCTTTTGCAAGCACATATGAAGTTGTTGTTTGCTCGGGCATTGCTTCGGCAGTCGGGACCCCTAAGGAAAAGTTCAAATAGCAATTAACACAGTCAGCCATGAAATTTAAGACTACAACATCTATTTAAAATCCATTGAATGGATGGAAAAATGCACAAGTCAGGTGGTACAATTGCTGTCCAGCTTGGACTTGAACCTAGAGACTGGATATAAATGAATGGAGGGGAAAAGAACATATCGCATAAAAATGACGAGGACAAAAAGGGTGTAGAAGAACGAAAAAGACGAAAACATGGGTTAAAATGATGCGTTTACAAATAATCAAGCACTCACATACGCATCACAAATAGAACTTCAAATTGCAGAAAAATAATTAAATTAGACCCCTTTCAGAATTGGTCCTTTAAGAAGGAAAAAATATTTTTCTTTCAAATCGAATATTTAATGATTGGTGAATGTTTTCTAAATTAAAAAGGTTCCTAACAATGACATTCACAATAAATTTTGTGGAACTACAGATGAGTATATAGAAAAACTATTTTGAATTTTTCCTGGATTAGTTTTTATAGAGGTAGTTTAAAATTCAAAGATAAATGCAATGGACAAACAGCCAAAAGAAACTCCCTTGAGTGAAATATACCCAACTGTCATCAGATAAGCAATGGTTTGGAGCGGCACCAGGGGCAGATATTCCAAGTATTGCACGCACGCCTGAGCTCTTATTTGCGTTGGGATAGTAGCATTTCCACTCTTTTTCAGTATATGCAGTTTAATCGTTTCCCAAGCTTTCTTCTGCAGAAAACCACTCCTAATATCTTGAGAAGATATTTAATGAACTTTAAATTCCCAAATGCAATGAAAGCAGAAATTTTCAATAATTAATAAAAAAATGACCTAAGGCTGCCATCTTGTATTACGTCCTGCAGTGTAGTTTTTGCACAGAATTGGACATCCACTAGATCAACGTCAATTTTAGTTGTTGTAGGATGTAAGCATATCAGATTTATTTGGCTATCCCTTTCAGCATCAATGGCAGAATCATTAAGTATTTTAGATAGAATAAGGACTAATTTATTAGTTTGGGTCAGTATGACATTACCGTCAATTCTTCTGGGAACTTAAGAGAGATCAATTCCCTGCTTTGCTTTTGCAAGGGAAAATTTCTCTCCGAATTCACCTCTTATTTCTTTTTTTTTTTGCACCAGCGTATAAAGACCTTTCTCTTTCAGCAATTATTTTGGCTAAGGGAACAATAGATTTTTCTTCCCTGTTGCTCATTATATACATTGATGAGCTCTGCTCCAGTATTAGCAGTAAAATACGTTTATTTGCTGGAGACCCTGTCATCTATCGCAAAATTAGTGATCACTCCACGAAATTCTATCATTGGACTGAAACAACGTTCATTTCTGGAGCCAAGAGAGGGGACTTGAACTTAATCTGAGCAAATGCATAACGGTACATTTCTTGCATAATTCGTACAACTATAACCATGTTTATGCAGTGGATGGTGTTAACATAGTGGCAACATACGAAGTGCCCTACCTGGGAGTTACGATAACTTTGAACCTATTGTGGGGAACACACATAAGAAATATTTGTGGCATAGCCCTGAAGGAATTAGGATTAGTCAAGCGTATTGTGGGAAGATTTTCAGATGAGAAAGTAAAATATAGGTGCTATTTTGCACTCGTCCGACCGCACCTCGATAATGCAACGAGCGTATGGGATTCAGCAAAGAAATACCTTATCAGCGAACTGAAAAAAAATCCAAGGAAGGCTGTGTGGTTCGTCAAAACTGCTACCTTTGTACAGAAAGCATTACCCAGATGTTATGTGAATTGGACTGGCAGCCACTGGAGACTCGAAGGCCACACGCTAGGCTTAGATTTCTTGAAAAGTTGAGAATGGATTTCTTTAAAAGTGACATGGATGACAAAATACTAGAGCCCCACTATATTTCCAGGTCCGATAGAAGCGATAAACTAAAAGAGTTGTTTTGCAGAACGGGTAGATACGGGAATTCTTTTTTCCCCCGACCCGTTAAGGATTTTAATAAATGCTAGTCCTAATTCCCAAAGCACATATCCTTTTTATGTAAGAACAGCGGAAGTCCTAACACCCCCTACTACACGCCTTGCAGAGTATTATGCAGATTGAATGCAGAATTATTTGATTGATATCAAGAATTCGGCTGTTTCTTAGCCATACTGATTTCATTTCTGGAGCAAACCTCTCAATTTACTATTATGTCAACCATATTTTCTCCTCCAAGAATCTTTAGGCTTAATTATTAGTAAAACCTAACAAAGCACTATTGCTAATCCCAAGGACAAAAGGGTGAATAGGAATGCACTCTTTAACACTAGAACTACCGATGGAGTCATTTTGACTCCTCGCGAATTTTATTTCTCTCCCCTGACTATAATTTTCCGAATTCTGGCCTGCAATTCCGTGACTTTTATTCATTTTTGACACAAAATAAGGCTTTGCGATCAAAATAGTTCTAGAAAGTAAAATAGTACACATTTTTCAAAATTTACCTTTGACTACCAAAGGGAGTCATTTTGACTCCCTAATGTATTTTGCTTGTCTTTTCGCCAAATAGTAATATTTGTTCAAGAGTTTATTTCTTCTTATGTAAATAATTAATTCAAATCTATCGATGGCTTAAATATATAATTATTTCGCTTTTAGGCCAATATTTGCGAGACTTTGAAGGCATTTCTAATTTTACAGGTCCGTCTTTGGAACTACAAACCATATGAATGTCCTCATATCATTTTATCTTGCGATAAAGTGGTGAATATGCCATTCATATTGAGTATTTTCAAATTCATGGGTTTAGAAGCCGTCGTGTCTGCCCATCCTCCCTTACCTCTCCCTTCTCCCCACCTGTAAGACTCGCACAGCACAATACTGTATGCACCGTATTGCGCTGCAGTGCTTTTATTTCAGCCTTGACTACGTGGAAGTTGATTTTCAAACTGAAGAAGTACCTTTGTATCCTTCCATTGATATAATGATGAACCAGGAAAATAAATCAGTAGAATGAAACAAAGTTACTGTCGGCTCTGACAGCGCTGGCTGTCGCGCGTCGTACAGGAAAACCGTGCGCTGTTCTTTCATTAGTGAATCCAGTGAACTCTCGAGTGGACTGCATAACTCTTGTGAAGTAAGGCTTCCATTTTTCTGACTGGCAGTATGACCAGAAGAAGTAGGCTAAAGCGTGAAGAAGTCCTTTCTATGTTGCATTATATACTGGAAGGTGAATCGGAATGCGAAAAGGAAGATCATTTCGTCTCTGACGAAGTCGAAGATTTTATCCCTCAGAACGTTTCTAGCTAGTCTGAAGATTCAGACAAAACACGTGCGAAGGATATGCAGTAGTTTACATTTACTTTCCGTTTCAAAAGGAGTTACAAAACAAAGATATTATCTACGATTATTTATTGATTCGTTTATACTGACTCACATAAAGCGATGTAAAATTGTGGAAGCACGCAGGCAAAATTATGAAGATTTTACTCTTTCCGATGGGGAGCTAGATGTATGTATAGCCATATTTTATGCCCGCGGAATATCAGGTACAAATGATCTCTCTTTTGCAAGTATTTGGTCAAATGACTGGGGAATACCATTTTCTAAAACGAAAGACTGGGAACCGGTTTGTAAAAATTTTGCACTATCTAAGATTTGATGAGAAATCAAATCGATTCCAGCAGCTCATTGCTGTCAAGTTTGCCGTCTTTTCAATAGTGTAGGATAGATTCACAGATAATTACATTGATTGTTACAAACCTGATCCGTACATCACGGTTGTTGAACAAATTTTCCCCAGTAAAATCAGGTGTATTTCACTCAGTACATTCCTTCTAAGCCGGACAAATACGGCCATGAATATTGGCTAGCTGTTGACAAGGATAGCAAATTTCTTGGAAATGCCTTCCCTTATTATGGAAAAGATAATTCACTTCATGCAGATTGTCGTTTAGTAATACTGAAAATAATGCAACCGTTTCTGAAAAAGGGCGAAATATTACTGTATATTATTACATTACCTTAGTCAAACTCGCTGAACAGCAAAAAAGCTAGGGTACTAGTATTGTGGGAAAGGTGAATAAATAGAAGAGAAGTACCAAAAGAAATGAAATCACAAATATACCACAAGGGCATATACTCAGCGATGGCCTATCCACTTGTTGGAAAATACTTCCGACTTAGTAGGTATTCATGGATAGTGTACAAGGAGACTAGGTACCAAAAACATTTCGCGCAAGACGCTTTTGAAAAAGCTCGATACAGAGTTGATACTCATATTAGATCTCGACAAAAGCATGGCGTGTCCAATGCTGCATATTCTTCTGACGGGACTCTGCAAAAAAAAATATTTCCAGGCAAAACCAAGGAACAAAAAGAATCGATCTGATGGGAATTGTATGACCTGTCAAACATCTTTGTGTGAGCAATTAAAATGAACGACAATTCTTGAACTGTAAAGCATCTTAGCCAAATGCGTGGCTTATCAAATGCAATTTTTGCTGTATTTAATTATCTTCCCAACTTACATGTAGCCTAGGTAATATTTTTAATCATTCAAACATGATTATAATGTGTTGAAATGTCTATGTTTGCTGTTTAATCCAATTCCTCAGTGAAAATCCTATTAAAACAACATAGCATGTAGGAAAAAAGAATTTCAAAGCAATACTGCTGAATCTCGAATTTAAAAAAAATATAATTTTTTGTTAAAACCACGTCTGAAATATTGCAATAATAAACAAAAACGATAAACTAAAGCAATGTATGAATAAAAACAGAGATACACTCGATAAATAAACAATTATAAGGTAGGAGTCAAAATGACTCCATTTGGTAGTTCTAGGAGGGGTGTCAAGTCCGGTATTCCTAGTGTTAAAAGATTTTCGCTAATTTTCCCACGAATTTAAAATGGTCCAAATGCAAAGCTAATTTTTGCCTTCATTTGACCAAATTCCATGTTAACATTTACAATCAACCCTGAAATTTACTTTTCATACTCAATTCTCAAACAAAATGCTCCATTCTGGCTTTTTGGGTGTATAATTTTGAGGATTTGCACATCCCCCTTTTTCACCGGCATTTCTCGAAAAAAAGGTGCGTGGCTACAACGAGTAAATTTTTTTCTTTCAAAAAACTAGTCTCCAAGCTTGGTTTAAGCAAGGCAGAATTCTTTTTATTCATTTGATATGACTCTTTAACTGTCAAAAATGCCGAATAGAGAAAATGAAGAAAAAATTCTTAGCCATTGGTCAGTTACATACCCAACAATTTCAGTGAAACAAAAATATTTTGTTAGGGAAGACCATTAAAAACGATACAGACGACTACAAAAAAGTAAGAAAATATAACACTCCCCCCTATACAATTACCACTTAAAATAAAGACAACAGGAAATATGGATGGATGACTAATTCAGGTTCTTCATCCTTCAGAATCAGTCACAATAAGGCCGATTTCAGAAGAGACCACTTTCCACATTCCTACATTCTCCGCATGGCACAAGGAAATCCAGAGTTTTCTCATCTGAAAGCGGTCTGAGTTTCACGACCAGTTGATGCTGTTGATGCTGCAGTGCCTGGCCGGTTAGAAATGGGCGCAGTGGAGAACACCGCATGATTTGACTGGTATGAAGGCATCGGTAGGGACATTAGATTATATTAAAGCACAGCACCGTGCCATCTGAAAGTGACCTAAGCCTTACTTGTATGCAACTATTTGAGGCCCTTAAAAGCACTCATCCATGGCTTCCATTGCAGACTTATGGGACACTGTCAAATTTTCAATAATTGCTCTAGTCACAGTAAAAGTTGGCTAAATAAAAGCATTTACTTGTATATCCTCCACATTAACATCAATCCCTCGAAGTATAGAGTTATTTGCAACCCGTAAGAGTACTCACCAAATGCAGACTCATGGGCAATAGCTGAACTCTCAAATGGGTCCCCATCCTCATTTAAAGTAGGCTGGAAGTAATCATCAAGATATTAATCATGCACGAAAAGAGATTCAGGACTTTTTTTTGAAAGGATTGATTTAAACTTTGTTATACACCACATTAAATCAAAATTTGGAATTCCACAGAAATTTTTTCCTTACAAAGTAAAAATATTTTCGACACTTCAGGGAATAAAATATTACATTTTTTTTAAACATGTAAACGGTTTTTGATTTATGTTCTGCCTGCATTGTAATATTATCCTCATTAGATAACTCTGCAATGGATGTAATTTAGTCCATGTGATACCATATAATAATTAAGGTTTCTTTCGCAATGAAGGAACCAAAATAATGCAATGGAAACTAGGCATCTGTGTGAAAAATGGGATACAATCTGACGCTGCTATATTGCAGAAAAAGATTTCCACACAGAAAACTTAATTTTTCAGTGAAAATCATGGAACTAATGATGAACAGCAGGCTTTTGTACAACTTTGTAAAGTGAAAAGTAGAAACAAATTATTAAAAAAGTGCTGCATGCTAATGTGGAACCTAGGACCTCCAGATAGTAGCCAAACACCATAACCACCACACTACCACTGCTATTTGAAAGGAGACCATTTCTAGGGGAATATATTAGGCATATAAATGTTGAACTGCATTCCACTTTTAAAACCATTGGTTATATAACCCAATATGGGAGGAGATTTGCGGACAGGTCCCTATTAACTACAACACTACAGAGTTTGATTGAAATGTGAGACCTGATTTTCTTAATGAGCTATGAATTATCAGTCCTGGGATTTCATATTGTAAAATAAACGTCTTCATGAGGCATGATTTATTGGTCGCAGGATATTTTATAGTAAAATAAATATCATATTGATATTTTATTTATTGGTACCAAGATTTAACATAGAAAAATCTAAGGCAAGAAAACTACAACAATTAAATTAAAAATAAAGAGGAAAAAATGACTTATTTTGAGATACGAATATGTACTTGTTTCAGTTACAAGTAACTTTAAATGGAATAGGTAAGACTGCCTGTAAATACTCGTGTGTCAGCCTAACTAACAAGGGGAGACCACGAACCTTGCTCTGCCTTTTTCAATGCCGTATTTTTTATGGCCTTCGGAATGGTAAACACATCTCGGACCTAGTAGTGGTTCTGTTGTATGGGCCATAGTTTGGCTGCAATTAATTAATTTTCATGCGGTACTTTTCACAAGCCACCTATAGATCCATAATATCTCACCTTTTAGCAGACGGGTCAGGTGGGTTAGTGGTACCATTTCAGGCTACCACACAAGGGACCAGGGCTTCATCATGGCTATATATTTTTTTGTCTTCATCGTGATCATACGGCACCAACTTTTTCAATTTTAATAGGGGTGTTAACCTCAAACGAAATTACCCATTCAAGTAGATGCTAACGGTGAGTTTTGGCTAATATTTGATATTGGTGAAAAAATTTCTGCAATAGGTGCATTACATTTTCTATTGTGTACAGCTACTTTTCTGACTGCACACTTTCAGTGAACCCCATTATCCAAGCCGTGCTTGAATTTGTGGATGCCGTAGTGAGAAGTGCCTTCGGATTGTGGTTTTGTGAGGGCTAATTCTAATACTGTGCCTAATATGAGCTAAGTGTCTAATGCTCATTTTTCATTTTCAATTTTTTTTCAATAAATAGTGGTCAAGGCAAGAAAAAATCTAAATACACAGAAAATAAATCTAATAATGACATTTTTAGCTCTCTGGAAATTCAAAGAGTCAAGCGTGCAAGGTAAGAGTTAATACATATTTACTATGATAACACTATAAAATATGTTAATTTTACTTATGAGTATATTTTGTATCAAATACTTAATTTTGTTACCATTTACTTGGCCTTTGCTGGCTTCCATTTTTATTTTAATTATACTCTAGTAAATGCTGAAATGGTTCTCGAGGGATGCATTTCATATTATATATATTAACAATCCCTGTCACACAATGCTCGTTTTTTAAGTTTGAAAGGCTTTTGATAATTTCTCGCCTATAAAAACTATGGTGACTAAAGGAAACTAATATCGTAAAATAATCAATTATGTTTCTCTCAGATTCGTCTGCATCATAGAGTTGCGTGTTGTTGTCAATATTTATTCTTGTGAAGATTACTGAAAGGCCTCTTGGCCATGCACCGATTTTGGATAGCCAGTAATATACCAGCTGTCACTATGCCTTCGGCAACCATCGTATGCTTTCGGAGCGTTTAAGCCGACCCTCGTATTCCACACTTTTCGCTTAACTTTTAAGGATTAAATTTTTAATAGAAAAGCGCTGAAACTGCCGCCAGTATCCCCTCCATGTGTACTTTTACTTAAGACCGTAAAAAAAATTGGGGAACAACCCTATTGCAACAAGCATAGACATGATACTATTTTTTATCATCATAATGACGTTCAGGTATTCAAGCAGTTTCATTTTAAACAAGGAGATGCAAGGAGGACACTAGCAAGGGTTGGTGCGTGCAAAAATTTTAATTTTTTTCATTGCTTATACTGATCAATTTCCACATTAAAAATTAAAACCACTCTTGCGAGAGCACATGCCATTCAAGGCTCCCGGCGATCAACAACTTGCGTACGGACATAATTAATAAGAACACAAAAGGATTATAAAATGCCATATTTCTCAAATACCAAGGATCCTCGAAAACCAAGGATTTCAACATTGTACGTATATTCTGGGCTAGAATGGTCTCGCCTATTCCTACAATATACTTTGACTGTCTATATTGTGAGTTTTCAAAGTTTGAGGTATAGAAGCTAATTTTTTAAGATCAGGAAGAGGAACCCATCACACATGGCGTATAAATTACGCCGCCCGACCAGCCGTGTACCACCTGTGTACCTTTATATCTGTGTCACCTATAAATGTACAAGATTTAACTACTTCATAGATATAAAGATTAATTTAAACAAAAATTGAGTGTTATCATATATGCACATAACATAGGCAAAGTACGCCATTTGCCCGGTTGAGTAGAAATAACAGTCGCGCCCGCTAGAGGGTTAAAAGCAACAATTACACCAAATGTGTCTTGTGCTCGCCGCTTCCCAAAATTTTCCGTAGCCCTTCCATTATAATAACAAGAGGCACACCAACAAATGTCATTTCTTCAAAAAAAAAGCCACTGTTACAGGTCCCTATTAATCTTTCGGCATGTTTTTGAGGAGAGTAACAAGTGGAACCTTCACTTCTCCACATTGAAAATGACACTGCTTAAATACCTAAATGCCTTTATGAATGATAAAAAAGTCTCATGTCTGTGTTCGTCGCAATTTGTAATTAATGAAAAAGTTGAAGCTGTATGAGAACAATGAAGACAACAAAATATATAGCCATGACAAAGCCCCAAACCCTGGTCCCCTGGCAGGTAGCCATTATCGCTACCACTACCCCACCTGACCCGTATGCTGAGCAGTGGGATATTATGGAACTATACGTGGCTTGTGAAAAGTACTCCTTGAAAATTAATTAAGTACAGCCAATCAAACGCCCATTCAAAAGAACCACTACTAGTTCAGGGATGTGTTCACCATTCCACAGGCCATAAAAAATACGGCATTGAAAAGGCAGAGCAAGTTTCATTATCTCCCCTTGTAAGATGAATGGAATTTGAAGAAGGGTCACTATACTTCCAATAAACAGTACCACTGCGAATCCAGGCTCTTGGTGCCCAGGCATTGCAGGAATATGGCTCTCTGTTATTCACCACAGGGAAAAAAGTGGAGCTTGGTCACTTGTAAAGCTACAGCATTAGGTCATTTGCATCTCACCCCCCTCCCTTGTGATGAAGGCAAACAAGTAGGCCACTTGCTGAGGTACCAATAAAAGTAGCATATACGTGCCAAACACTTCTAACTTGTGGCCCACTTTCCCACTTTCTTTAGCTATTGAATGCCAACCAGTTACTAACAAGTATCCATGAAAGGCATTTCACACCAAAATAATGGGTAGCTTCTGAAAACACAGGTATTTTTCGTCATCACAAGAATAACAGCACACGTATGAAACACTTTGGACCACCGAGGTGCCACACTTCCCCACTGGAGGGCTAATAGTGTTTATCGGTCCCAGGATTTAATATAGTTATGTATGAGGCAAGAAAACTACTACACAAATGAACAACTTAAAAAGGAAAAAACAGTTTTTATGATAAGAAAACTTATTCGAGCAATTAGTAACTTTGAATCAAATGGGTAACCTTTACAGCTGTGTAAAAATCAATATGTCCTAGCATTTTCCATGATTAACATTTTCACCCACTATCTCCTTCAACAATTAATTAAATTCCATAACAATAATTCCATACATACCTGGGCATTCTCCTCGGGAGATGGTTCCTCCTTTGCCCCCACCAGCGTCCAGTCCAGGTCTGCCCCCATGGCTCCTGTGCCCTGAGCTTCCACCTTTTCGCCTTGGGAAGCATTTAAGGCATTGGGCTGCAACATAATCCCCAATCATCGTCATTAAAGATTGAGATACAGGAAGATAAAAAAACGTTTGAGAATTCCTCATACGAATAAAATTAAAGTTAGTTTCAAATGGATATATTCTTCATACTACCCTGCAAGCTGCCTCACGGTACTTAATGTTAGGACTTTATAACATTTATAATTATTTTGTTAAAATTCCCACATTACTATATTCCTAGTACTTCTTATTTTCATCACAAAATCCCTGTAAAAGCCACCTGATGATCCTCATGGCAATCATTTCTGGAGATGCAGAACTCCAGATAAAGTCTTATTCGTAACAGTTTCTTATTTTACGAAAGAACTTTGCATGAGAATCTAGAGCTCATAGGTAATAACATACATTCATGGAAAATAAAAAGGGTCTATAATGGAGGATAAATTTAGTGTATATTCTGGTTTGTAATGCAGTTTAGACACATCAAACATTTTCACTAATAAATTAAACTTACTCAGACAAGATATAGAAGGAGGCCATTCTGACTTAACAAAAAAGAGAAATCTGTAGATAAACTCCTTATAGGACAAAGCTTGCATAGCTTCAATGGGAAAATATGAAGGTTCATTTACTCTGCATGGACAACTGATAAGTAGGGATGGGAAAATTTTGCTGTCTAGAATTTTGCGGATTTAGACACAAAGTGTTCTGGTAGAGGTAAGACGTTACAAAATACCCCAAAGTGACTGGGAAAATGACTTATGAACTCACGAAATGTCGCAAATTGTGTCCCAAAATATGAATTTTTATTTTTTTGGGAAAAATTTTGGAACTATAATTTCAAACACAGGAAAAAGCATTACATTACACAGAATTATTTCAATTCGATTAAAATTAACACAAGTGCGAGTATTCCTTAGGTATCTGGACGAGTGCAGTTCCTAAGAGCATCACTAATGTTACGATACAATCCCGGGAGGATGGCATCGCGTGTTTTCGATTTTCTGCAATAAGAGGCAATTGCAAAATATATGGCAATCTCCCATCCTTACTCTGAGGGAATAACCGTATATTTGCTCTCTGAGTTGAAAAATAGAAGAGCAATTTATGCAATTTATTCTTATCAACATCACGAATGGAATATTACATTAGCAGAGGAATCTGAAGAATGCCCCTAGAACTGTTGTCACTCCGTGAGCATTAAAATCAGATTTCAGTAGTAAATCCAAAGTAGAACTGTCCACTAGCCCGGCACCTAGCTTGATGAATGCACCAATGGACTGCACGTGCCTGAATACCTGCTGTTTGGATCTCTAACTTTTAGCTATATCTGTCAAATAACTGTTTTTCCAGTGTCCATTGTTAAGTATTGCTGCTGGTGTCTCAGACATTCTAGTTATTTTGACGAGTTATTGTAATGCAAAATGAAAAATTAAGAAAAGGGACAGGGCTTTTCAGTATCAAAAGGATGGATTATATTGTATCGATAAAAGTATGGTAATGTTCAAATTCTGCAATTGTCAGGTAGCTTGGGAAAGGAAAGACTCGATTGAAAAACATTGGAAATCTTGGAAGCATCTAACTGCTGCAACATTTGGTAAGTATGGAAATTCTTTGAAGCTAAAAACATCAATCTCTATCTGCATCAACTGCTGCCATGAAAAAAACCAAACTGATCATCATTTTGGAAAGTGGGTAGTATGAAACTTTCTCAAAGCTGACATTCTTCTCTACAAATTGGAAAATGAGCACATGAAGTCATTTTTGAACGACAGAAATAGAAGGATCAACAACTTTCCTATTTCCACATGGTGATTTATTGAGACCGACCATGGTTTCGTTGCAGCGTAAAATTATCAAGGTTGCTGTAACGAAACCATGGTTGGTCTCAAAGAATTACCATGTGGAAATAGCAAAATTGTTGATCCTTATATTCCTGCGATTATGGATTTCCACAAAGTTACACCCGCTGCTGTTAATTATTTTTGAATGAATTCGTAGAGTGCAAGTATACGAGTACAGCAGCTTCTTGTAAATCAAGTCAAAGCATTCTAATCCTAAATCCTAGTCATAGGAAAACTAACACTTTATTTACCGCTGTGAATAATTTTACCTCGCCACTGGTGCTGGAGAAATTCCCTGCATTTGCCAACTAAGGAACAAATATATATTCCTGATCTAAAATACAACACGAAGACTCAACTGAAGGACAAGTAGGTTATAGTTTTTTGTGATAAAACAATGGAAAAGAGAGAAGAAAATGTTTTTGTGATCCACCTAAAAATTGTTGAACTTCTTGATAGTGCCTTGGACATTGTAGTTGGTGACGTGTGTACTTTGGAAACAGATAATTCAAAAACATGTTCAAGAGCAATTTTAGACACACTGAAGAAATATGAAATACCACTCGATAATGTAACAGCATTAGTGTCAGACTCTGCTCGCTAAATGACAAAATGTTTTCATGCAATGGAGGATTTGTTGTTAGACATTGTTCTGATTATTCAGTGCTGGGGCCATCAACTTAATTTAGTACTGTATACTCTTGTAAAAGATCTGCATATTTTGCATCAAGCAGTATCCAAAGTGAGGATGCCATTCCTTAACACATGAAAAAGGAAGCACCTTTATAGAAAACATATCTGAATACAGCCTACCCCGAATCAGCAAGTGCCACTATTTCCTCAGCCATTTTTAACCAGGTGGAGCTCCTGGTGTGAATCTGTGGCATATCTTGCAACACATGCAAAAGGTCATTGTAGGGTTTATGCACAGTGGGAACATGACACGTGACGGTTGATTTTTCTAATAGTATTTCAGAAGAAGACTAGGAATCAATCCAAATACAGGCTATGTTCATCACAGAACATGGCAAACACATTGTTGAAATGATCATATTTCTGGAGGGACACTCACAGCCAGCTGTACCTATTCTAGATGGGCAGCTAAGGGAAATTCAGCAAGCACTTGAACTCATTGTATGAGGGAGTTACGGGAGCAATATTATTAAACTACTAGAGGATTGTGGAAGGGGAGTCGGTAGGGGCTAAATGAGTGCAGTTCTGTCCAGTGCAGCTTCCCATGCTGTAACCAAGCTACTGGAGTTCCGGGCTTTATTTGACTCTACAGCATTACCTATGTTATTCTCGATCCCGTGGGATTTGTAAAAGAAGTAACTTAGATTGAAATTTACTTATTAGAAAGAATTAAAGCCTACTAGCCACACTAAACAGCATGCAATTTTTATACATATCACATTCCCCATTTCACTACCGACAGGTATTATAGCTTAATTTTTGACTTAAATCGATTTTCCCGGTTCCACCACTGAGGTGATTGTCTGCAATCATAACACAGCCACAAGGGAAGTGTCACTTAACCAAGATATATTCAGTTAAACAATGGTACTGTCCCTTTTCTAGGTTTTGAAATAAAAACTAATGTAAGTATATATTCAAACTTGCAGCTTTTGAGAAAACACCGAAATGTCTATTTGAAAGAACCGAATTTCCAATTTCAAAGTACTGCTTTTCTCCCTCTCAAACCATCAAAAAATTCACATCCCTAATCATAAGTGGTGTTTTCGTGATAAAATATAAAAAACAAATGATAACATCACCACTTTTAAGTATAAATACACTACTTACCATGGCTTCAATAATATGCGATTTTCATGTTTCATAACCTTACAAACAGACTTATATGCTAAGCTACACAAAGCAGAGTAACCAGTTCATTTATAAGCCACAGAAAGTCTAGCTACCATTGATGGAAGAAGCATGAAAGAAATAGACAATGGAATAGTAAAGGCACAAGGAGCATTCTCCAAAAAAGAATGTTCTACTCACAACTGAGAATACAAATACAGAGGTAAGGAAACAATGCATCAGATTCTAAGTATGGAACATACTTATAATTGGTGGCTTCAAAATTTACAGCTGCAGAACAGTTAAGAGATAATTGTGAGTTTAAACTTCCATGCAATATTCCTTCGATGATCTCTATTTTCAAAGCAATTCACCTCTTTCAATTTCTATTCTAGGTAAATGGTTTTTCATGATAACTTCTTGATTTTTCTACCCGCATTCCTATATTTGGCCATTGTTCTCTTGGTTTTCCCTCTGTATGGCTCTATCAAAATCACCTACTGCAGCACAGTATTCCTGTGTCACAAAGGTCCTACGACTGCTGGGAGGGAATGATGCGATTGTGTTTGAAACTAATGCAGACCCTTTATGTGTTGATACTATTCATACACAACTCGGCCACCACTCCATTTCTCCTGCGTAAATACCAATGACCTCGAAGTCTTTAGCATAGATCCTCTCCCTGGAAGTCAATCGCCCGATAACCTATGATGGCAAAAATTACATCTCATACCGTATTGCTTAAAGAAACTCATTTCCACTAGCTCCACGCATAATTAATGATCTAAATTAACTATTGTTATTCTGTTAAAGAGTGGAGATAAATTACTTTGGTAGGCCAACTATCTAAATCCAATGATGAGTAATGCTTTTGTCCATTGCACAGCAATGGATTTCGATTAATATAGGGACAAAGAAGATTTGACGCAAGCAATATTAGTAAAATGCATAAAATGATATCACTTTCATGAGCACTGAGCGCAAGTTCACGTGTTATCATGAGAGCGATAAAGTTTTTTGATTAGGCTATACTGGATTACGATGTTTCCCCATGGAATGTATTTGCGCTACATCGAAATTGCGCTATACGAGGCATGGGTGTACATCCATCTGAGCCACAAATTATCCATGGCAGTGGCAACATACCACTGGCAATACCATTAGAACATTACCAATTCATTTTCCTTGTATTTTTTGGACACAACGTGCAGAAAAATATGAAAGAAAACAGTGGCGCGGGGAAGAAGCCGACATTATGCAACCAGCATCACATTTCTATCCCGCTGTGCAGTCGACAGGAGAGGGAAAAACGGAAGCCGCACAGGGGGTTGATTTTGAGTTTTACATGGTCAGCTTTGAAAGAGTTAACATCACTAACAATTGATACCTTTTGGCAATCGACTAGCATTGCCGATGCCCAACACTCAATTCAAATATGGTAAACAAGGTCTAAAATATCCATCATCCCCACAATAAATTCCTCTTCACTTTCATCACAAAATCCAATTCTGCAACATTTTGATTCCTATGAACATCAATCTCTCATAAGGAATACGAGTTATGTAGTTGAATCTAGCTAGCAGCTACATTATGATGTCATGGTCAATCTGTTTCACTGAATGTAAGTCAATAGTATTCAGTTTAACTCTCGATTCCTAACATCCCCCCTTCCACTCCATGGCAAACGGAAATGAAACTGTTTGTGCGATCACATAACAAATGACTGCTCAGTGCTGAGATGATAGAAAGCTTACTTGCTCAGCGAGCAAAGTTGAGCAGCCAGTTTGGCAAAATACACCAAATCTGGTCATTACATTTAATTTAAACGATTCAAACATGAAAGCTCTTCTGTAGTTGTTCATGATTGAACAGGCAAGGCAAAATGCAGTATGTTTCTGCAGAAAGGTCTTAGGAATAATGCAAAATAGAATGACATTGTGCCAGAGAAAAATTAAATTACACTTGGCAAAAGTACACTCACCAGGTCATCAGTGGCCAATGGGTCAAAGGCATCACTTAAAATTCCAGCTGGATGTGACGTGTCGAGAACAGGAGAGTTCCCTTCACTCAGAGGGTCTTCTTTCTCGTCCTTCACGTGAAACTAGGAGAGAACAATGGGCGTCACTCAATAAAAGCAAAACAATAATTCCCTCACTCGATAATGAAAACTCCTCTTTTAATTGAGACCACTCCAGCTGGCCAAAATACTCATGAGAATCTTGCAACTCACAGATCAAACTCAAGAATATTAATGCTCAACTAGGGAGCAGGGAGCTACGCTGCCAAGAGCACATGATTTTAATGAGAGTATTGGCCACTTACATTAAGGGCACCACAGTGGGAACGATACATCGAGGTTCCACTGAAAATTGATTTGTCTTCATCATTTCTTCACCTAGGCTTATAAAAAGGATCCACAATAGTTTATGCTGGTTCCTCAGTTGAAACAATGGAGGATGATGGCTTGAACAAATAGAGGGCAATCATGAGAGACAGCCTTGCAATAGCCACCACTAATGGCTTGAACAGAGATTTGACAAGGGATTCCGAAATTATACTCCATGGGATAAGAGACATTTCTGTCAACAGATTATCAATGCTGTACCACTGCTGTTGACTTGCACGAAAAAAAATTGTGTGTTTCCACTTCCTGCCTCATGTGTCACTACTAGAAAGAACAACATCTGAAGGTTGCATTATGCCAGTGACTTCCCACCAAAATTCTTAAATTTATAACAGACACACCCCCATTCCTCATACAACCGAGAAATTTGTATAACTGAAGGTGATTAGACTCAGTGTTCACTGTAAATGAGATTATAACTTACCAACTTATCCTCCCTGGGCAATAAGCAGTCTGGCACAGGAATGTACACTTCAGTCATTTGGGCTGAGCATGCGAACTCTGAAGTGTTTTCAATGACATCTTGAATGCAGTCCTTAGTCTCCACAAAAGGCTCCGACTCCTCATCTTCTGTCCCTCCTCCTTCAAAACTCTGCAGAAAAAGTAACAGGGATAAACCTTTATCTCTTTAAAACACATACATGGGGTACTCAAAGCATCACGGAGAAAAATGTTACACGTATTGCCTCTGCTATCATATAAAAATAGCTTGGTCTCTGCATGCCTGTTAATCAAATACTGAAAAGCTACAGAACAAACTAAAAAAAATTAACAGGAAGATCGCTGATATTCCAGGTTCACACAGTGTCTTTTCTAAATATCTTAGGGACCATGGAAGCTGCCCCTTCACAGCATAATACACGACAGAGAATGGAGATTATTCAGATGTATCATTTTTCCATTTTTTTTCAAATCATGAGAAATCAAAAGAGAGACTGAAGATTCAATTTTTTGCAGTTAAGAAAATGAATTGATCAAGTTTCTTATTCTTGCAATCAATTTGCTTCTGCAATTATCATTTTTGTAGTAGTAGCTGTTACCTGGCCAATATCACTATTTATTCTTTTCTTAACAGTAGAGCCATAGAAAAAAAACAAGTGGAGATTGTTTTCAATGTTCCTATTATGCTCTTATACCTCCTGTTAATACTCAAATATAAACTCTAGAAGAGAATACAGGGTGTAATATTTATGCAGAAAGAAAACAGACCTCAAAATCATCTTCTCTTCCATAACTATTTCATGAAATGGATTTTTAAATTACCCTGTTATTATTATCCTTTAAACATGCGAAACCAATCACAGCGCAATTATGTATTATTCTCGAAACAAAGTTCCTACTGCCTGTCAATAGATGGCTATAGCACTGATTGTTGGTCAATTTTGAACTACCAGAATAATCATGACTCAAGCTTAGACATTAGGCAAACAAACTGCTCAACAACCATGATGAATATGTCACAGCATTAGATCCTTAGTGTTGAGAGAAGAGCACCATAAAGTTAACCGAGATGCTGCTATAACAGAAACACTGTTACACGATTGGTATCATTGCTTCAAGGACAATCATTTCAATGATGACAACTGTCTATGTAAAGAAGGGCCAAAAACCTCCAGAGAAAATCAATTGGAGGCATTGCTCAAAGATGATCAATGCCATACTTACTCAAGAAGAGACTGCTTTGTATTTGTAGTTGCCCACTAAGCCATTTCCAAGGGATTGCATGCATTAGGAATTTAGTGTCAAGCGAGGAAATTGTGTTTTCAATTATTCAACAGTAATTCCACAGCACGAAACCTCACATCACAATGCCTAGAACATTAAATATTAAAACCTAACTGGAAACACTCAAATGCAAAGGCTGAATGCACTCACCAAATTTCCCAGACATTGAACAATCTTATTATTATTTGTTGAATTCAATATTACATGGTCTGGCCGATCAGCAGTTGCACTCATGTGAATACATTGAAAAATGGCTTCATTCATGCATAACCTCAAAAGATGAACACTTAAACCATTCCAGTATTCAAGCTTTGCCACAATGATGGGAAAAAACTGCAGCTAGAAATGGACAACATCCTTCCTTTTACACCTCACCCACAAGATATTCTAATACCTACATTTCTATCATGTGGTGGACAGAGCCTCATTAATCAACCACAATTATAAATTATTAATCACATCAACCATTAAAGTACAAAATAAATACACATCACGAACTAAATCCTTAACTCTACAGTTAGGTGAAAACGTTTCTCACCACAGTAATCTGCATAAATACAAAGGTATTAAAAACATCAGCAAAAAGCATTAATTATACCTTATGCACAAAGAAAATATTTCTGTCAACACACTCCAAACTCATTGAGCAAAATTGATCCACAAACTAAAACAGCATCCCATTCCAAATATCATGCAATCAGTACACAAAACATTATCAAAACAAATAAAAAAAAAGGCTTCAAGAGAATAGACCTCAAAATATATTGTAAGAATTAAGCTACTCAGAGTATGAATTTATAGCCCTTATTTACACCGATAGCCCCCAAAAAAATTAAGAATGCAAAAACATTGCCAGGTATGAATATCATAAAAAGAATTATCACAGGTTTTCCCTGTACATATATAAAATCGTTAAAGTTAACATGGGAATTCCACTGGGTCCGATGTACGAGCTGTCCATCGTCATGAGTGCACCAGGACAACTCATTGAAATAGAAACGCCGGCCATGATGGAGTAGGAGAATCTGGCCTGGCGTAACACCTGACTAAGCTTCTGCATGCCATATCCTTTGCAAAGATTATGAAGACTGTTATGAAGGATAAACATCTCAGTACCTAAAAAATATATATCCTAACACAGGTAACCTTTGAAATTATTTATGCTAAGGTCATATTTAAACTTGCTAACCACAGAATTTATAGAAAACTTTCAAATTTTATAATGTACTTTAAGAAACAAAATAGAGTTAATTTAAAAGATTTTGTAAAAAACTGATTTTATAAGTAAAACGCAAATAATTTTAAAAAGGGCACTAACAGAAATGGTTCTAGACAAATATGCTGTGATTGAAAGAATCAAAGTCGATGCAAATATAAAAATTGTATTCCAATATTGGAAAATAGTAAACTAAATAAAAATAAACTTAACAAATACAGAAAAGATATACCAAATCAAAATTCCTAATTTTCTTTCTAATTTTACATTTTTGATGAAAATGTTTTCTGGGTTAATTTTTCCGCACTTAAATTAATTTCTAATACTTTGCCAATCTTGCCTTCATTGTAACCACCATCTATTCATACAAGATGACTTGAAAATAAACAATCAATTTCCAAAACTTCGCAAAGATATTTTTAGTTATACATAACCATAGCCTCATGAGATCATAGTTAAAGGTAAGAAATGGGCCCCGAGCTAAAGAAAGGTAATATATTTACGTGCAACTGTGACTTTATTTGACAACGCATAGACAAACCAATTTCTGGGTCTCTGACACTTCAATCTTTAGCAGCAAATCGTCAGGGATTTTTTTGTTCTCTTTAACATGCTCCGATTACCTAATCAAATACTTAAAAAGGTAGCGTGGTATAACGCAGTGGGTAGATTGCCTTTTTGAGTTGATAAATAGTGAGTTTGAATGCCATTCTCTCCTGGAATTCGTAGTTTAGCACACACTTAATTTCACTAGATGACAAAATGTCTTCAATCGTCGCCATTGTAACACAAACAGCAACATTAATAGGACCTTGCCAACGATTGACGGATAGGGAAAAACCAAATTTACGGGAAATTGGACTTGTTACACTTTTCCGTAAAACGTTTCGCAAAATATATCATTCTTGATTCCTACTTTTGTCTACATAAACCAAAGAGTTTCACCTTTAACTCTGCAATACTTATACTACACCAGTCTTCAAATAAGAAATTACGATAAGTACTCACCCTGAAGCAACTTTTTCTAAGAACTGCGTCTGATTCTAAACAAATCTTTTTGAAAACACTGAATTCCCTAAGTTTCTTCAAACACAGTGGACACATGGTAGTGGGCAGGCCATCTCCCACAGTAATCTGAGAATTTAATAAACAAGTTGCACATCAATAGAGTTTGGAATGAAAACATGAAATGAAGTAAGCACCATTTTAAATAAAATCGATAAAATTTAATGTGCCACTTACTTGTAAGCCAACTACATCATGTAGGGCATCCTTCACAGTTATATTGTACGCTACATTCGAAGTGAATATGCTGTAAAAACAATCATGCTTCTCCCTACAAAGTCTGCAAAGGTCTATTTCTGGATTCCTATCTGAAGATTCCGTGAAAGTCCCGATGGTACGACTCATGTTTTCGATTCAAAATCTTATTCACTTTTTAAATCAGGTTTATCGTCAAAGAAATCATCTACTCAGCATTGACAAAGATCACAAATTCCAACAAGGAAACTACATTGACTAAGATGATGAGTGAAAATATAATACTTTAGAATGCTAAACGAAAGCAACACGAAATCCAACAATTGATGAATCGACGGAAAGATATATCACGACTCAATAGCTTGGATTGAGAAATTTTTCAACAATTTATGACACAATTGTAAATTCTTTGGACAAGCATCCACGACAAGTTTAATCCACAACGATCACTTGTTATTAAGTGACTATACAATCAACCTCTGTATAGAACCGATGTTTTCTAGTTGCCATTTTATCCGCCAGTAGCACACCTATAGAGTAGGCCAAACATCCGTGTTTGAAGGGTATTTTCTTTCCATTTAAAAAAATAAAGGACCATTTCATTTAAAATTCGTCAAATTTTCGATTAATTGTAGTGTTAAAATGTTTGTTTAAAGGTTATTCAATCACCTGGCCGGAAATAAAATTTAAGCCCAACCTCGGCGTCCGCCAGGTCAGATTACATCTACAGTCCTTAAATATGAGAAAGAGTTCAATATTCTTAAATGTAGAGTTAAAAAAGTTTTAAAATATTTTTTTTAATTCAAATAATGTAATAAACTAGCATAATATATCACTTATTGTTGGAAATATTTCATTTTTCGATTTTAGGCCTGCTGTATACGCAATTCTCTAGCGGTGCAATACGCAAATGAAATCCGGTATGTAAGCTAATCCTTGCTATCATGGTCAGTTAATAGAAAGGCGTCAATGAGCATGGAGTTCGTGGAAAATATTTGATGTTTTTCTGTTGAAATGCGATATATTTTTGAGGTCCTTGTCAATGTGAGCTTTATAAGCCATTCTCCTGGATTATTCTCAAGTTTTTTGCGTTATCGTAAGTCATGGAAATGAACGTAATGTATTAGAAATTTGTAAATCACTGAGTGCTTTGTGGATGATTTTTGAGGAGTGAACTGGTTTTACAGATAGATTGAGTTATTGCTGTAAAAATATAAGTATTACCGCTGGGAATTTATCTGAGTCTTCAGAAAGGAATTCTGAGGGATCTCCGTGCAGACTTTGCATGAAGAAAAATTATTATTGTTGCAAAATATTCTTTTCAATTGCAGGAAGCGAGGAAACTGGAAAGGATGCCTTTGGCGATTTTGTTGACTTACAAGTAAGTGAGGGTTTACATTTTATTGATTTCCTTAGTCGTTGTTTTATTCCGTTGTATGAGCATGTTTTCCACAGCAAGTCTGAAATCTCTTGCGCATATGTTTTCATTCATTTCGTAGGTTGCTGTTGGAGATGACCTGCCTGCCAGCCCACTGTGCTTGAAAAAGCTCATCGAATTCAATGATTTCATAAATATTTGTCATAAATCGGACGGAGAACTGAGAAAATTTTCGTGTAGAAATTACCTCAGGGTGAGTGCATCTTATTTTATTTCATTGGAAGCCTCGTGTAACTTTTTAAATAATGTGAAATCATTCACGTAACCAGATATTAACTTGTTCGTGTTACCTTACCGTGTAGCCCGGCCTTAATAGTTCAAAGTTCATGTGGGATAGAATAAAAGTTTTGCCAAATGTTTGTATTTGTGGTTTCATCAGATTATAGCAATAACTTGAAAATGTAATTAATCGTGTATTCGATGACTCACTTGCCATGGCGGGCATAGTATTTGTTTATACGGTACATTAACACGTACGGGTTAATGTCTAAATGTATGAACGCCAAAATACACCGTGTAACCACACAACTTGTGTGAATGCATGAATAAAAAATATAACCTGTTCTGATATATGTCAACGCATATGTACACATTCCATTTTCGTCCGCTAAAGTCGTTCATGCATTCACTAAATAACTTGTGTATGTGAGTGCAAGTTTTTTGTAATCAGACTCATGGATTAGAGAATGGGATGTGTTTTATTTTATTGATCAATTTTGTTTAATTAATTTTGAGAACATGGAAAATTGTTTGTTTTTAAATGGGTTACACTCAAAGTTTAGGTTATTTCTAGAATCATATTTGCGCCCATTTTTGAAGTTTATTTACTTATGAGATGTGTTTTTTTTTACATATCAATTTTGTTCATTTAATTTGGAATACATGAAAAAAATAATTGTTGGTGTACAGATTGCAATGCACTACTTGAACGGGAAAGTCTTCTTTTCTAGTATATTTTGCAATTTTATTTTAATGGCTGTCTGAGTGTGCAGTTTTTAGTATAAGTGGTGAACGATTTTGCTGAAGGAACAATTTGTGATAGTTTATGTAGCAATCACTAAGTCCAAGAGGTACTACATGGCTTGCACTTGGCCACATTTCATATATGGTCTTTTAGTATGAAAAACAGTAAAAAATCTCATTAATGTCGAATGAAAAAAGTTTTAAAATATCCATGTTTAAAATAATGCAATGCACCTCAATAATATTTCACTCATCGTTAGATATACCTCATTTTACGATTGTAAGCCTGTTGCATACGTAAACCTCTAGTGGTGCAATACGCAAATGAAGTCTGGTATCTAAACTAATTCTTGCTAGCCTGGTCAGTTATAAGCTAGGGCGTCAATGAGCATGGAGTTCGTGCAAAATATTTCCTGTCTTTTGTGTTGAAATTCGATTTATTTTTGAGGTGATATGTTAATGTGAACTTTTTATGTCTGTTTTCTTAATTATTCTCAAGTTTTTCGCATTGGTGTACGTCATAGAAGTGAATGTAATGTTTTAGAAATTTGTAAATCACTGACTGCTTTGAGATTTGTTTGTGGAGTGAACTGGTTTACAGGTTTAATGAGTTATTGCAGTGAAAAACATAAGTATTACCATTGGGAATTTCTCCTAGTCTTTACAAAGGAATGGGGTGCTCTCCTAAAATTAAAAGCTAATTTTTTTTTCAAGTTTAGATGAGTAAGTTAAAGTTATTAACGTGTGCAAAATAATATTTTTGCATATTAAATGTATATGAAAGATAAATAATTCATGATTCTCATTATTCTTGTTGCTAGAGAGCTTCTAAGTTCCCAACAATTACCAAATTCTTTCATGCTACAAAAATGCCCTGTGACATCAGCGAGTAAGTAGACTCGCTCCATGGCAGTAACAAAACAGTAGCGACGATAACAAACATCTACAACAATACTGATTCATAATGTGAAGGGTGTGTGAAAACATATGTGAATTGTTCAAAAGTTTTTACGGTGCTTGTATTGCACAATGTTTGACTCCGACTTCATTAAGACGCATCCTGGGAACATTCTGAAGGTAGATTAATTCATGGCCACTTATTTCTTCTCCAGTAATGAAGATTTCTATGAGTTGAGAAGCCGCAAAATTGAAATGTAACATAAATTAAATCAATAATCTCATTTGCTAGTAATCTAAAGCTTTGCTTGTGTCTCATTTAACTACTGTTATTTACTCATTGTTTAATGTGTACTTGGTGCAATATTGGAATATGTGATGTTAACGTTTTGGAGAAATACAACGGATCATATTTTACTTTGATTTACTTAGCATCCCTAAGGTCTGGAAGAGAGACATACTGTGTTTCAGCAGGTTGTTAGGTTCAAGTGTTAATAAATTTGAACGTTTGCACTGTTGAGGGTGTTCTATTGCAGGAAAACACAAGAGTCCATTAGGAAATAAACTTTTAATTCTGGGCTATGCACGATACAACGCATGGCGTAGTCCCGCCAACAACTGCCGGGCGTGCCCCGTCCTCACATGTCTTATCCTTGGGACAGGGCTACCACCCTGGATACAACAACTCCCCTCCACTAAAATAACCCTTTACAAACATGAAAATTAAATACATGAAAACATAAGATACATTACATAAGAAAATCATTCAAATATTTTGGTGGCTGCCTTTTTCGTGATGGGCGACTCAAGGGAGTAGAACAAGGCTTAGCCAATACAGGGCTTCTAGGCAAGGGTTCATGAGTATTCTCATGGGTAGCAGATCCTGGACTGTCTGACTCGGAAATATCATTTTGGGGAAGTGGGATTTTAGCAACCTCCTCGGTATTGACATTAGCAGGTGGGGTAAACTCATTTCTCTTATCTTCACAGGACACAATTCTTGGACGAAGGAATTGAAGGGAGACATTTTTTTTTAGTTTCCCATCACACAAGACATCAAAGGACTTGGCACTCACTTGCTTTACTATTGTCGCAGGTTTCCATTGTTTTACATTGTGTTTAACACCCTGTGTCCACACCGTATCACCCTCTTTCAATTCCGGTAATTTAGTGTTATGTTTGGAGGCCACCTTCTCATTACAGGAAGTCACCCGGTCTTCCACAATGCTCATTGGATTTAATAGGGACAACTTTGTTCTAAGCTTCCTCCCCAGGAATAACTCTGCAGGTTCTATCTTAGTTACAGTGTGTGGCGTCGTACGATAAGCCATTAGGAATTTGTTAATCCTACGCTGCAAGGACAATACTTCACATGATTTATCAAGCACCGATTTCTTTAGAGCCTGTTTTACATGCTGCACAGTTTTCTCTGCCTGACCATTTGCTCTTGGTAAGTATGGGGGAGAAAACAGATGTTTGGCACCCATACTAGTAAGAAACTCACTAATTTCTTGGGACTGAAAAGGTGGGCCATTATCGGAGACAAACACTTTAAACAACCCATATGCAGCTGTCATGGACTCAAGTTTTTCAATTACTGCAGAAGAACTTGTTTCCTTCATAATTGCAACAATCGGCCACTTAGAATAAGCATCTACCACAATAAGCAATGTCTTATTTTCTACATAACAAAAGTCGGCATGAACTCTCTCCCACTTAGATTTTGGCCATGCCCAAGGAGAAAATGGTATTTGAGGAAGTGAGTTTTGGACCTGTTGACATGGCTCACAAGAAGCTACCATAATTTCAATGTCCTGGTCAAGAGTGGGCCAATAGACATAACCACGAGCAAGTGCTTTCATTTTACTCATTCCTGGGTGTTGATCATGCAACAAATTTAAGACATCACGTTGTAGAGCTTTTGGGATACAAACTTTCGAACCATAGGTGACACACTGGTTATTAATAGAGAGTTCTAACTGTCTCTTAAAGTAAGGTTGTAACCGCAGATCATCACATTTAGAGGGCCAGCCATGCTGGATGTACATCCGTACTTTTAATAAATCAGGATCTTTTTCTGTGGCTAGCACAATCAACTGGGCATTCAAAGGTACACCTAATGTCTTAACTAAACATATTACATTTTCAGGAGACTCCACTGGTGTATCATCTGCCAATGGAAGTCTGCTTAAAACATCAGCATGAGGGATATTTATCCCTTTTTTATACACAATCTTAAATCTGTAGCCATGCAGTAATACTGCCCAACGCTGAAGACGTGCAGCAGCGAGGGGCTTGACACCAGTCTTTGACCCAAAAATTATTGTGAGAGAACTGTGGTCAGTAACCAGTTCAAATTCTCTCCCCCAAAGAAATTTGTTAAAATGGGTGACACCAAAAATTACTGCTGCAGCCTCTCTCTCCACTTGAGCATAATTGCGTTCGGTGGAGGTAAAAGTTTTTGAGGCAAAGCCCACTGGGCGCTCTTCCCCTGAAGGGAGAATGTGAGATAGAACTGCCCCAGCCCCAACTTGAGAGGCATCACAAGTTAGTCTAATAGGTAACTTAAGGGAATAAGGAATAAGTACCTGGCTACTACTAAGGGCTGTCTTACATTTTGCAAAGGCTTCCTTTTGTTCTTTACCCCAAGACCAAGGGAAATCTTTCTTCAATAGTTTATTTAAGGGTTCCATAAAAGTAGATGCATCTGGGAGGAATTTATAATAGAATTTGACAGCTCCTAGGAAACTACTCAACTCAGACACATTTGAAGGCGCACCCATATTCACAATAGCCTTAACCTTAGATTCTTCAACATGTAACCCATGAGAATCTAGCACATGACCTAAAAATATGACTCTGTTAACAAAAAATTCACACTTAGGTACGTTAATGACAATGTTATGTTGGGCCAATCGCCCTAATACCTGTTTTAAAACAGAGGAACAGTCACACCAATTTTCAGCATAAATAAGAATATCATCAAGATACACAAATAAGTTAGGAATACCCTGTAAGATTTTTTCAACGGTTTGCTGGAAAATAGCGGGCGCAGAAGCTATCCCATACAGCATTCTCTTTACTTTAAAACAACCTACATGGGTGCTCAAAGTTAATATAGATTGTGATTCTTTACCAACGGCTAACTGTAGATATGCCTGAGAAAGATCAATTTTACAGAAACACTCACCTTTTAGTAAAGACAAATCGTCTATCAGTGGTAGTGGGTAATGATCCATACTCAGACAACGGTTTACTGAACAACTGTAATCCCCACAGATTCTCACCTCGCCATTGGATTTCGGGACCACTACAATTGGAGTACCCCACTGTGTGTTGGTCGTGGGCTCCAAAATCCCTTGTTCAACCATTTTTTCCAACTCTTTTCTTACCTTGTCTCGCAATGGAATAGGCACTTGTCTATGAGATACAAAAACTGGTACAGAATCTGGTTTCAATACAATCTGGGCGACATAACCCTTGATTAGCCCAGGCTTTCCAGAGAATACAGAAGGGAACTCTTTCTTAAGATCCTCTAACACAGTTTTACCATTGGCAACCACATTTACAGCTTTCTTTGGAAAAAGACTGTACCAATTTATAGGAAGCACTTCTAGCCACGGAAGACCCATCAAGCAATGAAACTTCCCTTTGTGCACAACCAGAGGTAACACATATTCAATTCCTTCAAACATAACATTAACCTGACATTCGCCGAGTAATGATAAGGGGGCACTGGAACAATTGTATAACCTAGAGGTGGGCGTCAACTTCAAGTGGCTTAAATGTTTCTTATAAATATCTTCTCCTACACAGGATGCATCTGCGGCCGAATCTATTTGCATAGTTACAGGTGCACCATTAATCTGAACAGTCAACGTGCGCCGATTTCGTTGGGTTCCCTGCACTTGATGCAACTGCAACAACCCCACATACCTGTGGCAGTCTTCGTCACTAGATTCCTCTGGTGTCTGTTCTAGCACGGATTTTACCATCTTTTTCATTTTGAACTTATCTTTACTCTTTTGACGGCAGAATTTCACTGAATGCCCGTCCTTGCCACAATGGGTACACTTCAAAGGCTTGTCACATGAGTTAGCATAGTGAGGCCCTCCACAATTAAAACATTTCACAATGTTCTTTGGTGATAATGGCTTACAGTGAGGTTGAGATCTCTTATTAATTACCGAAACTGAGGCAGGACTATCCCCAGTGCTTTTGGCGTATTCCGCAGATCCTTCCATATAGCACGCTTTGGCCACGAATCTCTTAAAAGGAACATTTTCGCCAGCCAATTTAGTGGTTATTTCTTCACTATTAAGACCATACAGAAATTGGTCAATTAATCTATCTTCCATACTGTTCCCAAAATCACAGGTGGCAGCCAACTTCTTTAACGCCAGGGCATACTCCGAAAAACTTTCATTGGGTTCTCGAACACGACGTTGAAAGATCAGCCTCTCAGCACGAAAGAAGCGCACCGGTGTAAATATGGTCTTAAGCTCCTCCACTAATTGTTCGTAAGTCAGCTGGTCCGATGTGAGAGGGTGAAGATACACAGCTAGCTTCTCCAATGCTGCCCCTCCTATGTGACCAATTAAGAAATCCTTCTTGCCGAGATCCTCAACAGGAGGACGTAATGTCCTCATATAGCTGTTTAGGCGCAGAAGGTAGGTCGAGATGCTCTCGACACTTTGATCAAAAACTCCTATACTCATATTTAGGCAATAGGTCCGTGAAGATACAGAATGGCACGTACCACAGGCGCGGTCGACCGATCAGTTTTTTTTTCCCCGAAACTCACGTAAAGCCTCAACCACACGACACATAACCCACGACAGTATCGGACTCCAAATATCCCGTCCTCGTCGCCAAATTGTTCTATTGCAGGAAAACACAAGAGTCCATTAGGAAATAAACTTTTAATTCTGGGCTATGCACGATACAACGCATGGCGTAGTCCCGCCAACAACTGCCGGGCGTGCCCCGTCCTCACATGTCTTATCCTTGGGACAGGGCTACCACCCTGGATACAACAGAGGGTAAGGTGACACTAGAACATTAAGTGACAACAATAAGCTTATACTATGGAAATCGCATGGATGGGGAGGATGAGAAAGTAATAAGTGCTATTTGTTAAGATGGTGCTGCATCTTCCGGTTTGCATACACTCTTTAAACTTGTCAATTATTCAGGATAAATATTTCACATGACTGATGATGGAATTAAGATATAAAAAAATTAACTACGTAGATAGATGCATAGGTTTTACTAAAACTGGGACAAATAGTCTACTGGCACCACGTAAACCTATTGTTTACTGGCCTCAGATGTCACGCTCAGCCAACATGGCACTGGGTCATTTTGAGGGCAAGATTAATGTAAAATTTTCAAAGTGAAATTTTACGAATAATATTCAACTTAGAGAAGAACTGCTTTAACTTTAATTTGCTGCACGAAGAATATTTTTTTATCGCATAATCATTCAGTTTCAGTAGAATTCCCCATTCCAAGGGTACCCCTGTGCCGACTTTGTGTGAAGAAAAATGATTATTGTTACAACATTTTCTTTTCAATTGCAGCAAGCCAGGTAACTGTAGAGGATGACTTATAAGATTTTGTCAACTTAAAAGCAAGTGTGGGGTAACATTTTATTGATTTCCTTAGATATTGTTTTATTCCATTCTATGGGCATGCTTTCCACGACAAGTCTGAAATCTCATGCATATGTTTTAATTCCTTTCGTAGGTTGCCTTTGGAAGTGGCCAACCTGCCAATATATGCCCACTGTGCTTGAAAAAGCTCATCAAATTCAATGATTTCAGATATATTTGTCATATTTTGGACACAGAATGTTGCCTAAAAAATTTTGCAAAATTTTGTGTGGAAATTTCTTCAGTGTGATTGATTCTTTTTTCATGGTAAGCCCTGTGAAATCATTCAGGCAAGCAGATATTAACTTGTTCATGTCAATGTACCATGTAGCCCGGCCTTAATAGTTTCAAGTTCATATCATCGAGAATGAAAAATTTAGAAAAATGTTTGTATTTGTGGGCTCAACAGATTATAGCATTAGAAAAAGTAACTAAATCTTGTATTTGATGAATCACTTGCCACGAAGGGCAAAGTATAATGCTTAGTGACAGTATCAAAGTATTACGTGCAAAATTTACGAAAAAGCAATTCAATTAGAGATCAAAACTTCATGGAACATTAAAGTTCTTAATGAATAATATTAAATGTCATGAAGGAACCTTTACAATTCTCGATAGAGCAGTGAAAAATGTTCAGCATTCAACAAAATACATGAATTGATTAATATTTGCAAATATAACCCGCAAATTTGATGTTTGAATTGAATGAAACAATTATCTTGAATTCTATATTCTTTGAGTTATCACAGGCAGTTCCGTCTGGTTTTAGTTTTAGCTCATTATAACGTTAATAACCTGGCGTTACTCACGCGAGATTCCCGATCGAGATTACTCAAGTGGGGTGCTCCTGACACCACATAGAACATTTAAAAAAATGTGTTAGACAGCATTTTATTTGAAAAAATTGCTAAGATTGTATGTATGTATTTTTAAGTATAGCATCATTGAATCTACAATAAGTCATGGCAAAAAAGAGTAAACAATTTAATTATGGTTATTAGCAGTGCCCAAATGCAATGCAATAAAGATGTACAAATGGAATTAGATTTTATATTGAAGGAATGTGATGGAAGGGAAAAATTTAACTTTTAGTTTATCATTTAATCATCTGAAAGTAAATATTATGATTTAAATCAATTTTTACTTGCTGTTTTAATGTGAAGGGAGAGTGTCATCCTCACGGCAGAGGTGACTCACAGTTGCCCAGAAAAATGATGCTCGATTATAGTGTTGACATGTCTGAAACAATGACCATTGTGACTCGGTGTTCCATCTGAGAAATTTTTGTTCACACTTCTAATGCGTACCTGATAATACTTGGATTATCCTGAGACTATACTTGGGGGTGGTGGTCCCCCAAAAATTTATAGCATAATCCTCATCCGTCTCCTACAAAAATTACATCCTCAGAATCTTCAATATGCACTGTGAATAATGTTATCGTGGCATTAGCACGGTAGTCCTTTTCTACTGCATGCTGACTCATATTTCCGTAACTTATCAAAGTTTTGTAGTCTAGGTTCCAAATGAAGATAAACACATATTGATATTTTTACACTTTATTTTCCTCGTCACGGATCCTTAGAATTTTTCTTACAGTCCTTGGAAATACAAATCATATTGCTCATGCACATCCAATTATTGCACGAGCAACAAAACAATTTTGTTTTACTTATTTATTTATTTATTTTACACACCACCAAAAACAGCTCTGTCGGCCTTTACATCAGGGTTGATAACATTTAACAATCACAAACATCCATGTTCTGTATGGTGCCCGAGACCTTCGGTTTGGCAGGCGAGGACTTTATCCCGCCGGCACCGAGGCTGGCAATGTCTTTATTCTTATTTTAATGTCTTTATTTGGCGGACATACGATGCATCTACTGCTTCTTTCTTTTCTTTGCTTCATACCACTTTCACATGTTCATAAATCAGTGAAATAAGCTGTCTTTCTTTTCTGCTCATTTGAGATCATTTTATTTCTGATCTTCTCCTTATAAATGGCTTCCAACGACCTCAAAATTTTTCGCAGGAATTTTGATGTATACATCTTGCTTCCAAGATTTATGTTATTGTACGGACTGTCCCAATGATCGTGTGTCATTTTTTACCTCCTTCCATTTTTTAGTAACTTCCACTGCAGTAATATTCGTGAAAATTGGCTTACTCATGGGGAAAGGTCCTAAGTTTTGTTGAATGCAATCAAAATTTTAGAATTTTGATCTTTGACCTCACAATGTGGGCCCAAACCAAAATTTTCAATGTTAAAAAAATCTAGATAGAAAAAAGTCTGAATTTCATTGATCAGGATGTTAATTCTTAGGTTTTCGGACATGAGGAAACCGAAAATAACACTTTTGTTCATGAAAATTCAACTGTTGACCCAGTAAGGTCTCAGTCAAGGACATAAGGGTGAAAATAGCATACCATCAAAGGTGTCGATCCATGAGTTTTAAAGGGTTCCTATGTCATTCATATTGTCCAAATGCTTGTCTTATCCAGTATTTGACCTCCAAGGCTAATACTGAGGTCAAAGGTCATAGAGGTAAGTGTCAGGCCATCGTGACAACCAACCTGACAAACCACAGGTTTTAAAAGGTGCTTAAGTCATTTTTGCAGTTCATTTATCAGTATTGTTGATTTTTTGACCTTAGGAGGTCACAGTGGGGGTCAAGGGTCTTCGAGGTAACCGTCGAGCCATCGAGACAACCAGCGCGTCGAACCATGGGTTTTTAAGGGTTCTTACAACAGTTTTGCAGTTCATTTATCAGTATTGTTGATTTTTTGACCTCCGTAGGTCATATTAGGAGTCAAAGGTCATAAAGGCATGATTTGATATATCAAGGAAACTAATGTCGCCAACCAAAGGGTGACCAAGTGAGTTGCGTGGTACACTTAGTACCCAATTTGTTAAGTCGTTAACCTCCTGAGGCCATAAGGTGGTCAACATTCACAGAGGTTTGCACAAAAATATTCAGGAAATTAACCCACTAACCAGAAGGTGTTTTCGGTGACAACTCTTGTCGCGTAAACTGAAGCACGAAACTTACGCAGCGAAATGTTCAAAATGGCTTTGTGAACAGCAACAATGTGATTTTTGCGATCCCGTCACGGAATCTTTTGTCTTCGCAACTGCATAAACAGTTACTGAATAGCCCTGCTGATCATTTTTTACTTTTATTTCAGAGGATGTTTTGATTTATACAGGCGTTCGCAATTTTGGCATGCGGTCTAAGGGACTGCTGCATTTTTTTAATTGTGAATACTCGTAAAAAATGTAAATAATTATCGCTTTCTTCCTATTTTGGAGTAATAAGGACATAAAAGTCTTAAAAATTAACTTTTTTTATTACATATTAACTAGAGGACCTGGTAAACCTCACATCACCTTCATTTATCAAGCTGTGTATTGAAAAATCTATTCTTCGTTTGTCTTGCAAAAATCTGCCGGCTAAAGTGACATTCTTCTCCCAACCGTGGTATGGATTATATAATCATGATATTATAAATAATTATATCAACAAATATGTACTTACCTTTAATTTTTTTGGTTAGTGCTGTTTATGGGTTATCTCTGTTGAATGTGATTATTTAATATTATTTGCTTACGTTTGGATTTAAAATTGTTCTGATGAAGAAGCATTTGCAGTTCTTGAACAGTAGTTTGGTTAACTGTTGGCTTGTGTGCACAATGCCTACAAGCTTTCGTATCTGGATTGCCCGTGGGGGTAGAGGCTAGCCAGTGTGTTCAGTTTAGAATCCATTACCTTCACCTCGTTATCAAATTACAAGCTTTCGTATTCTTATTTCAAGATTTTGGATTGCCCGTGGGGGTACAGGCAAGTCAGTGTGTTCAGCTTGGAATCCATTGCCTTCATCTTCATTTGGTTATCCCATGTCTCCATAATCACACCAAAAATCACAACCAATCCGAAGAAAAATAGTAAAATGTTATATCTGTCCTTATCCATTATGTGCAATTGAGAGTATCACAATTATTTTTGCCAGAGCGATGACTGGAATTATCGTAAATTGGCAATCCCTATACTTCCATTTTTTATAAGGCCCTAATGATTAGATAAGCCCGTTCTCTATGCGTGTAAAGCCCTCTTTTTAAGCCACAGGACGAGCCATTATCGTGCGAATTGCATCTGATGAATTGATCCACCATTATTTTCTTAAACTCCTGCTATTTGAGAAGTGTTATTGCTTCATCTTGGATTGAGATTTCTGTGAGTTAAAAAAGGCATTAGAGAAAGGTTTGCTTCATGGGTGTATAAAAATTTTCCCATGTCAGTAACAAACTTAATTTATTTTACATTTCAGGATTGTCTTCTCTGTGTTGAGAATAGGATAGCCAAGGAGCGAATACTGATTCCAATCAGATTGCCTAATCTATTGGGTAAGTAGTTTCGAATACATTTATTCCATGCTTTTCTTTGAATTATCCATTACTGCATGATTGCCTTACTTTAAATGAGCATGCCTTTCAAGTGAAACATTTCGTCTTATACAATCGGCCAACAGAGTTTAAACGTCATGTACGTTAAGAATGGAGAGCAAGTATTTCTTTTGTCGTATCCATAAAAAAAGTTTTTCACCACAGTGTGCCTCACTTACTCCGCAGTTGCAGAACATTGTTCCAGAATTTATTTCAAATGTAATCCATCAATTTCTATTCCACGAGTCGTAGTGCTATCGCAAAATGATATGAACAAAATAACTTTTTAACGGCCTCAATCAGAGGTTAGCATTAGTCAGTTCTTATGATCTGATTATTTTTGGCTTTTGTATGGTATGCTGTTAAAATCTATAATATACTCTCATCTTACTATCGAGAATATCTAGCATATCATTTTTAAAACAGTGGGTGTTACTTTAAATGTTTTATTAAGGCCATATGTTACCGTAAAGATGGAGAAAATGTTGAAGATGCTGTCTCACTGATAATTTGTGCATAAAATGTATTTAATTATTCTGCAAATATTGCCAGAGAAAGTAAGTTTGAAAAATAAAATAAAGATAAAGTACGTCCTGAAAAGGCATAATTCCCAATTTTACTGTTTCATTTCTTCAGAGAAGCAGAAAAACAAAATTTTCCCATCAACCAAAACGAAACAGTACCAACTGAAATAATTAAATCTGAAAAATGGATTAGCATCAATTTCAAAGTGTGGCTGAACATGGAAAAGTCTTGCAAGCATGACATCTGAAGGCTTATTTCATTGTATGCAGTTATCATAATCCTAAATACCCTGAGAAAATTATGCTCAGTTTGAAAGTTAAAGATAGGATCTTCAGTGAGCTACTCTTCATGGTGAGGTGATAGGAGTATAATTCTGAAAGGGGATAAGACTATTTATACATCTCCATTACCATTGGGAGTGGTTCAATGAATGCTACACTGGGCTCTCAACGGGAGTACTCCAGAGCACTTGTCCACATATGATACTTTCGTTACTAGAATTTCTTTTTGGAGCGGTCAAGAGCGAAGTCAAAATGGTGGAATGGACAAGGGCGGGATAGCTGTATGATGAGATTGAGGAGATGGTGCGTTGAATATTAATGGTTTTGGTCGAATATAATTTGAATAAACTTCATTTCGAATGTCGTGGTTCCACAAAGTAAAACAAGAAACTTGGGACTACATTTCTCACACCTACTCCTGCATGCCTCTTCTTAAATAAACTCAATATCTTAGTAAAGTAAAAAGTGGGTACTCTACGTACTTGTAATATATTTACTAATTATGGCTAACGACTGTTATAAAACATTCATCCATTCCAATGTTTTTTTTATATCCTTCTCTTCTTCAGATTATAATTTTTGGCATGATTTGATGGTTGTAATAAGCACTTTAAATTTTTCCTTATAGTACATGTCCTTTTTAATAATTTTTTGTGGCCTTTTGTGCATAAAGGATGCTTCCACAGACATTTGAGTTTAATTTGTAGGAGATAGGAGAATGTCTATGGGGAGATAGTGCTTGCTATGTATTCATTAAATTCATAGTTAAATTAATATCCTACCTGTGAACGCCAGTGTCTTCTCGTATTTGGGATTATGAGCAACAAACAGAATTAAAGTACAAAATATTCTCTTTATTTCAATAGGAATGTTTTAAATATGATATTTTATGATTCATAATCAAACCAAAACAAACGCAATGATAACCATATTATAATTCTTGTCTATTTTTAAAGAATCTGGTGAGAACGTGCACCTGTACCCCTCCCCAAAATCTGGACTTTACTCACGTTGTCTGAGCATTATGAAACTAAAGAAATTTTACTCTTTAACTGGAGACAGAATTGTTCTTTTCTATCTAATTTTCTAGTAAAAATATTCAACGTGTAATGAGTGAAAGATGGTAAAGTTTTGCTCCAATATAATATATACAGTATGAAGTCACCTCTAACATCTGTATAGACTTCCTTTTTACTGAAGGAACTGGACGAAATCATGTATGTTAGCAGGGCCACGAGCGTGAACAATTTGAATTATAATTTATGCCATGATAACCAGGTAACTGAAATTTCCAACGATGTTAGTGGTATGATCCATTTTTGTTTTAATTCATGTACACCAAGGCACTGGCAATGAGAAATTTCCATATCAGATTAATAGGATATCAGAGGGAGATAAGAAGTGGATGGGAGGAGTATGTAAGGAAGATAAGCAGGGGTGGTGTGGGGTGATTGGGGCCCTCGGCTGGGGCTCAAGATCTTACCTCTTATCTTTTTAGCCGGGGGGCCTGCCTTCTAATATTTTCAAAATCCCAAATATGCACAGAAATGGATTTTGAAGCCATTCTGCCTTTAAAAATCTAGGTTAAAATAAAATCTTGTAACAAAAGTACTGTAAACAGTGAGAATTGCACAGCTTGTAAAATTCCATTATGTACATGGGCGGTTTTTCTCAACCTCCGATGCGTCATGATCAAAAGACGAAGTGATTGAATAAAAATAATTCCATTGCCAAACATTGAGCACACATGTGGTGTCCTTTCGACGTAATCGGCTCCGTGATTGAGTAATTGGTCGTGCCTCTAGACACGATGTACCATACCTTCTTCATAGGATGTTGCCACCAATGATTCCCAACGAATTTTACCTTCGTCCCGAAGCTCATTGCCCGTTTTAAAACACTACCGTCCTAGCCACGCAATTCTATATGTCAAATGGAATCTTTCAAAAGGAACTATTGTCCATTTTACAACATATTTAAAGGATATGCAGTCGATTCGGTAGTCCCATGGTTAAGTAAAGTAACATAATATAAGTGATGGTGTATACGGGGAAGACAGTTGAGATCTAAGATAATTTGCATTTCTTATAGGAGATAAGGTGATGAGGAGGAAAACCTGGTGCAAGCATGCTTTCAATGAATGGCACCATGGGGAATAAGACTGCGTTTCATTTGACAAAAGTAATATTATACTTGAATTGCCGTCCAGAAAGTAACCAAGCAATTATTGATAATTTTATGATGTATTTCCACCTATGCTGGCATTCGCCATTAAGAAGTTAATCAGGAACACTTTTTTCAATTTTAATACAAGAGGAAAGGCACACTTACGATTACTTACGATCTTACTTTAGGAAGGAATACACTTTTCCACAACATTTCACTGTGTATGATGCGTTTTGGCTCACAGTGTCATCATCTGGTACAAGAATTGTACATTAAATATTGAGGAAAAGTGTTACCGTCATCAATTAAATATTTCAATCTTCTACCATGTAGCACCTGCATCTATTAAATTTCTTCTATTGTTCTAATTCCTTTCTTTCTGTTTTCCTCTTTTTTCAGCTGCCTATTTTCCCATCTTATCATGTCACATCTTAGATTTTCGTGCATATCATCTCTAATTTCATTCTAACCTCACTTCCCTCATTATTACAGATTCCGTAATAAATGATCGTACTCCTGCTTGGTAGAAAACTGTCCCAACATTTTTAGCATAGATATATCTATTTTGGTCTCCAGCGGAATAGTTATATTCTCATAAAAATGATGGTTGTGAGTGATTGAATTTCAAAAATGCCATTCCAGATCATTTTCCTTTTCAATTTGCATTGCATAGTAACCGAGATATGTTTTCTTGAGTCGCGCTTAATCTTGTTGTTATGTTCCCACACTACTATAGACAAATTTTAAGATGATAATTTGATGTTTCTTCTTTTATGTTGCAGCCAATATTTAATCTTTTCAAACCAATGCTGAGATCGTGTGTTGCTCCTTCGTGACCATTGTCACCACGTCTGCTTCATACAGAAGTTGGCTGCTGAATCCAACACCCGCTCAAATAAATTATTTCTTTTTTCCCCAATCATGTCGAGCAACATTCCTACCAGCAATGCTGAGCAATTTGTTGAGGAGAGTCTCATTGCTGGATTGATGACTGGCTCATTGCTTCAGCATAAAGACTTGCTGAACATGTTGGAAGATGTAGATGTTCGTTATCCACGGCAAAGAACACTCTTGCACGTTGGGGTGGGAATTGGTAAGGCTGATTGGGTGCAGGAGTTGTTGGCAAGAGGGGCTGACATAGACATTACGGATGACAGTCAACAGAATGCTTTGTCTTCGGCTGAGGAGATGGTGCGGCAGTTCCCTGATGATGTAGAACGTTCAAAAGTTCTGGATTTGGTGACGTTGGTTCACAGGAGAGACCAAGTTATTTTGCGTCGTCTGGAGGCATCTTTGAGTAGGAGCACTGATCATGCGACACCCGTGGCGAGCCCAGAATGTGATATTGCGTCTCTCAAGTCCTCTGTGAACTCATTGAGGCGAGAGGCGATCTCTTGTGCGACAGCTGAGCTCATCTTTGGAAGAACTCAAGGCACAGGTGTGTGGCCGTGACACACTGTTGCGTTGCCTGGAAGAGGCCGTGACGTCAACAGCAGCGGATGTGATGTCAGTCAAGTTTGGATTTAGTGGGGAGGCATCTTTAAGTCAACCTACATCCGATCCGGCCGTAGCTAGGCAGGAGTGTGTGGACGCCATGATGCGAAAGACATTGATAGTGTATGGAAGTGGAGTTGATGGAATGCGTAGATTGTTTGAGAGACTGTATGATGAAGATGAATACACTGCTTGCATAATTAAATATTTGAGTGGGGATGATCAGGTGAAGGTGATTGTGGACTTTGAATCTAGGAACATTGGAAGGATGAAGGAGAAGGTTGTGCGATTGGATGGGACACAGGGGAATGGGAGTAAAATTTATACAATTTGTGATTTTGAGAGTGGGACTGTATATTTGGGTGCAAAGTATTGTTCTGGTAATAGGGAGAAAGACGTATGTGCTAGGTTAGCTTGGGCCTTATCACAATTATCTCTGAAATTAGTTTTTGATAATGAGGGGAAGCCATATAGCAAGGGAGATGTTGAACAAGAGCGTGAGTGGATGAGGGCTATAGAGGAGGTGGAGGAGAGGAGGAAGAGGGGAGAGGGATTAGATGGGTGTATCAAATATGCATTAAATGGGAAGACACTGAAGGCAAAGGTATGTTGGCTTGCTGCAGCTGTCCCTGGTATCATCACTTATGATGGATCCACAAGAGGAGGAGCTATTTTGCAGTGGCAAGCACCTCTCCGCTCCTCTCTCTATTCTAACAATGTGATGGGAACACTGCTAGCCAAGGCAAAGGTGGGTCTTATACCTATTTCTCATGCATTTATCATTTCATTATGGTCTTAATTAAAGCATTCAAATCATTATTCGAAGCTTTATTAGCAAATAAATCGTTAATTCATAAATTTAAATATCAAAACAGTTTTGAATAATAAAAGATTTGTTGGTAATTTAATTTTCCAAAGTTTCCCAAAAGTGGGCTACACATTGGAGATAAGTTTTGCATGTAGAGGTAAAATTAAGCTTCTTGTACATTGGATCCTCAATCATTCATTGGAAGTCAAACATTCTATTCTGAGACGTAGATTTCTTTTCAAAAGATAACGTGTGTTATAGCTCTGATATATTCTTATGTGTCATAACTTGAAGGTGACTATTCAAAACTATCATACTCTGGATAAATATGGAAGTTAAAGAAGTAAAATGAAAGGAAATTGAAGAGTGCCTATATTCAAATCGATATATATCAATTCAGTGGTTCATATGTGAATTCCAAACAACAGTGCAAGTCTTGCAACATTTTTCACTCATAAATAATTCTTCTGGAACATATGTTTGTTCGAAGATATTTAATAATTATTGCTTATAATTACTGCCATTGCATTTTTGTAAGTGGAGGTAACATTTTATCTCAATGTGAATATTTACCTAATATTGACATCATATTTTGTTTGTGATCGCATTATTTTTCATTCTATTAATTTATATTTTTCGTTTCAGAGATGAATTTGGCCTGGTAAACTTTGGAGATTGCGATGGAGCCAGACCTGAAGAGGAACATTCTGTTTAAATTCTTATATTTTATATAGCCTCTGTTTTTGTTGGGCTAACTTAATCACTCTTGTATTTTGTGCCATCATTTTGCATATCTTATGATTGTACTCAGTCAATTTATTTATTTCATGTTTTTTACATGGCACTTTTTCATTAGATTGGTGATCACATTTTTAGATGCATATTGTTATAATTTTGTGGACAAATAATTTAATCAGTCTTTTATTAGTTATGCTGTGGAGACGTTTGTATTTTTGATAAAAAATTTATTTACATCTCATGTATGCTATACGTATATGGACGGAACGTACCATTTTGGCTCTGCAATGTAATACCACATTTTATTTAGCTGAAAGCCACTGTGCCCAGAAATATATTTGTAACACGTGTACATGCTGCTCTTTTCTTATTATTAGAATTATATTTTGCCGGATGTGCTCATGTTTGTGTATCCCAATAGTGAACACTGTTTTGTTTTGGTTCATTGCTTTGGCCTTGTTTGACCCATGCACTTGAGAGATATTTTCATGTATTTTGCAACTATAATGATGTGGGCATAATATTGTGTAGTGCACTATATTCGTCAAAGATTATTTATTTGTCTAAAATCCGTCGTGCACATAGATCTATTTGCAATTTATGCTGCTCTTCCCTATTTGTTACAATAATATTTTTCTGTATATACTCTTGTTTGTTTAGCCCTTGGGTGAAGGTTTGTTTGTTTTGGTTCATTTCTCTTACCTTGTTTGACCCATGCACTTAAGAGGCATTTCCCTGTAGTTTGCAACTATATTGATGTGGGCGTAATATTGTGTACTGCACCTTATCCGTCAAAGATTATTTATTTCAATGATATGGTGGATAATTTAAATGTGATGTAAAATTTAATTTAGCATTTTTCAGTCATACTTTAAGAAAGGTTTAGATGAGATTTCTTTTGTTTCAATTTTTTACGTATTTGAAGACATTTGAGAAATGTCGTACTTGTGTAATTTAAAAAAGTTCTTAAATTCATTCTCTTATGTTTGTGACCTTATTCCATTTTCATGCGATTTGGTCGTTCTCAAATTTTCAATGGTGTTAGAGACGATCCTTGCCTTTATTCATTCATGCGCGCATACTTTTTCAACATTCACATATTCCTTGTATAATATTCTGTTGACTCGAAATAGTATGCATTTCCTTATTTCTTAGCAACACCAAATGTCTTCTAACTCTCACGATTGCAGAATTGGTTTTCAAGGAGTAAAGCAAATATAATGGTAAAACATTTTACTTCTTCACTTCTTATGAAATGTAGCTATTTTTGTTTCATGCCTTTGTGATGCCATTATCCTTTGGGATTCCTTGTAATTGCAGGGCCTATTGTTTTTGATGGCTGTTTATTCATCAAGTCTTTCATTGGACTGAACCCTAATCCAAGGAGGATTTGGGATTTCTGTATTATTTATTGTTTCACCATTTTACAGCATTTTCTATTTTTGGCATTATTGATAGTCACTTATTCATTTCCATAATTTTATTGTTTGATTAGCAATATCTGTTGTCTCTTTGCTACCTGGGGGGAACAGAAATTTGGTTTTAATAATGTATAGTTTTTTTTTCTAAAAGAATATGTGTCGGTAATATCATACTAAGAAATATTTACTTGGTGCTCTCAGGAATTTATTTTTTAGCATATTTCCTGAGGGATAATAATTATGCCTTTGCTACAATATGTCAGTTGGTACAGCCAGATTAGCCATCCAGATTTTGTAACTTGTTCCATTACGTGTGAATAGAATATAATTATTTCATTATCTCATCTGAAATAGTCTTATTATTTATGGATTTAAAAAAGATTTTATGATCATGTCTGGAGGTACAAATATAACATGTTAATTGCTTACTGATTATTACATGTAAATTTCAATGTAGGATAATGAACTCATATTTATGAGAAAAACTCTCTGAATTAAATATAATAATTCTCTGAATAAATCTCTGACTTATTCCCGTTCTTGTCTGTTGGTTTATCTCTGTAGTTGAATGGCAATACATATAGCCTCACTTGTGGTATTTCCTGTTTTCATATCTTTAGCGTTAAATTGTCTTTGCAATTATTTGTATTTTTTTAACATGCCCATATGTATTTTTTTAATATGATACAATAAATAACCAATATATTTATTTTTTCAATAATCATGCAGTTGTAGATGAATACCTGTTTTTGTACAATTGGCTAGTTTTATTGAGTGGTTCATATACTCATACTGAGTGGTTCATAATTTATTCTGTTGCAAAGCAATAGGGTGGTTTCCTTTTATTTTTTATTGCCTAATCGAAAGATTATTACTTCTAGAGTGCGCAATTCACGCTCTTAGATTTTCGAGTGACGTTATCTATTTTTTGCGATTAAATGAAAAGTGAAAAATTTCAGGCGCGCGAAAACGCGACGGCTAAGTAGGAATGATGGGAAAAGTCTGTGTGGCACATTTCTGGTTCCAGCTGTCGGTGTGTGAGGTGACCTTGGGGCGAGGCTCGAGTGCTGATACGATGCAGGCTGCTAGTAGGTAGTGAGTACCCTGCTAGCTGGTAGCGCTTGGCTTAAATAAGGATTATTACTACCTTATCAAACGAAGGAAACTTTCCAACCTTCGATAGTTTGTATAAATGAATTTTCTGAGATGTTTCCCTGAGCTCTGTGACTCATGTATGCATTGGTAATCTCAGAAGATAAAAAACCTCTGTCTTCTCGTGTATAAACTATGTCCCTGTGACGTCACATGGAGTAGAATCGCATGGGTGCCAATCTGGCCTTTTTCTAATGAAGTTTAAAATGACCATGGCCATTCGTCTAAACTGGGATTTCTAAAACCAAGTAATTTGTATATTATGGATACACTGATGGTGGGCAAGGAATCGCAATCAATGCATTTCGTTTTCTTTGAGGAATGAAACTAACCTATTCAAGGCACATTTGGTGAAATAGCATTTCATTGAATGTGATATGATAAAACGGAATTTTTTTATCTGTGCATCAAAATATTGTGAAGCTTTGTTCAATATTGCATATCATGCTTCATTCAGATAAAATAGAATCAGTCTGGCTTAAAGTTTCAGTTATTTCTTTTGGTTTGAAATCAGTACATATACCATATGGAAAATCAGATTCAATTATGATAATTTTCACTCTCGAAGTGCAGGGGGACTTCCTGATGTTCCCTTGCTATTTGTCGTAATGCTTTTTAGTGTTGTGCTTCATAGCCCATTCCATCCTTAACATTTGTTATCTAATCACTAATCAAAACTAATGCTAGTAATCAAATTTTTATCAATTCTGTATGTATAAGATTTAAATCCATTTTCAGAGTAAAAATCAAAACTATCGAGCATAACATATGATTATTGTAATGAGAAGATTATTTGGAATTCGTCACGTTCTCCCTTTATGCTTTTTATGCTGTTGATTACAGGCCTTCATATATTGCTAAGATGAAAGCCGGTGTCCCGATTGAAATTTTATTGGATTGAGGCGGATCTCTATTGCTTCCTTGATTGTGTGGCCCCAGTAACGTTGTGCGTGGCAAAGGGTTTTTGTATCTCTCCATCTAATGGCATGGTCTTCATTAATGCTGTGCTCCGCTACGGCCGACTTTTCTGGTTGCGCTAATCTGAAAAATCTTTGGTTTTCTTTAAGCCTCGTCTCAATCGTTCAGCCTTTCTCACCCTCATATATTTTACCACATTCACGAGGAATTCCATAAACCCCTGGTGTCTTCAGGCTGATCGGATCTTTCGCCCTCACCAAGTGGTGCCTGAACACTAGTCTGGGTGTATTTGAGCCAAAAGAGAATATTAATGTTGATTATTTTGGAGGAAGAAAAATTTTAGACCCATATTTCATGACTTTTAATTATTTAGTTTGTATTACCACTGTGCAAAAGTTAGGCCTGATGTTATAATTTTTTTCTATTTTTTGTCATCACTTATAACTGCCATGCCCGGATGTCTCGTATTCACCCAGACTATCAAATCCATTTGAAGCTTTTCTAATTTTCCATTGTATTCAATGTAAAAGTGTGTTTTATACTGATTTTTTGTCAAAATTTTACTGTATTTTTCTTTAACCTGTTTCCATTGAAATTCTTTGTAGGTACCTCCCAAACACATCAGAGGAAAAGTAATAGGTATTCACAAATTTGTGGAAGCTAGTTTCCATTGCACCATAGAGATTGTTGAACAACCAAAATTTAAATATTTTTCGTCAAATTAAATTTTCAACTACCCTCCCAAATGTTTTATAAACAATGTTAACCCTTAGGTGCACGCTAAGCGGGGATTTTGCCGCATTTTTAAATAATTCGAAATAGCGAGTTTACTGTGCATGGATCACATGTGGCACACTTTGATATTCTATAACTGTAATTTTCCCTCCACCAAGAACATATGTTTGCGTCAATGTGACGGCCAACTATTGCGTTAGAATCTTACAAAGTGAGAACGACGTAACTTCGGGTGAATTGCCGCTAGATGGCTTTCACACGATACTAAGATACTTCTGATAATCTGTCGTTACCGTGGAAACTCGGAAGCATAATCCTTTTTGCAACACTATGTTAATATGTTGTCTCGTTTTTTATATTTTTTGTAAGCATTTGCATTATAATTTCTTCCCTATTATTATTTGTAAAATTTATCTCAACCTCAAACCACAAGTCATAATTTAAAAATTTCTTCTTCATACTCAAATATGAATAACATTGGTGTAAAAATGCGTTATTTACACTTTACTAGTGACCGAGAAAATAAGTTATGCACGTTCTTCATAATGCATTATGCATTGGAGTTTAAAGGCGAAGAGTCGGCACTTGGCATACCTACCTGCGAGAGAAGAACATAATGCTCGAAAGGCATTATAACAAGATTTAGGAATCGTAACCTCCTTATGGACGTAAATTGTACTATGATTTTTATCGAATTGTGAACAAATTGAGCCGGTGGTGACTAATGTAGAGTATATGATATTCCAAGGACAGAACGTATTTATCACCCTGATGAGTTCTAACGAGTGCTTCAAGAGCTTGATAATGAAGATGAGAGGGAAGGGCAGGCCAAACGATATGGAGAATATTCTTTTGATTTCTCACATGAAAAAGAAGAAGAGGAAGAATGTATTTTAAGACGCATTACATTCCAGCTAGAGTAAGCAGTCTGATGATAATAATATTGTTAGCCGCCCACATAATTTCAACGTTTGTCTAGATCAACGGAAAACGGTGAAACGTTTTGGCTGAACTCTTAGATACAATTTGCAAACACCCAAACAAAAGCTAAATACATTATTGCTCGTGTTTCACCAGGGCCAGCATCATTTCCTAAGAATGCCGCAACCGAACTCGAATTGTTGCCGAAAACTTTACTGAACGTGATATAAAAAAATATCGAGAATACCAACTTTTACATTGAAGGAAAACTGTCATCTCATGTGTACTCGAGATTCAGAGGTTGCATCACTACTTCTCGTATATAAATAATATCTTTATTTGGAATTAAATACACTTTCTCTGTAAATAAAAGTTGGAAGGCAGATGCTAGAAAAGCTTGTTAAACAAATGGAAGAGGCCTGATGATTTGCAGAACAGCGCACAGTGGGCTAGAATCGAAAAAAGCTGGCCAAAACCTCAAAATCGATTTTTTTGAGCTAGGAAGTTGAAACTTCGCATACGTATTTTCGAATAAATTTTGCATACGTTTCCAGATTATTTATTCCCTGTGTTCTCGCGTTAACAATATATATTAGGTCAAATTTGAGCAAATTTAGCGAAAAACGACGACCACTCGATTTTTTCTGAAAATTGCTGATTTTATCCTCGTGCGGTGGTTTCATGAATAGTTTTATCGACAAAACTGTTATATCATATTAATTGGCACTTCTTTTGCTTTGATTTGAAGGGTTTTTTAAGATTTTTTTTCATCAATAACCATAGATATATTACAAAATGGCGGAGCCTGTTTTCAGCCCTTTTTTTATATAAACGTAGGAAAAAAGTAGACATTATCATCGAATTTCACTAAGTAACTTATATCATGTCGTTTTATCAAGCTTCTACATTGTGGATCTATAGTGAAACCTTGCACCAACTTGCAACCCCGAATTTGAAATCGTTTTTTCGAGCGTGCGGTCGACTCCGGTTCTGGCCCGCGGCGGCGTAGAGTACAGCGACGCGGCAAGCGCGTGGATCCAATATGGTCTCATTTACTTTTATATGTGGATAACAGATATAATAGTGATACAAAAGAATCACCAGAAAGAAAAATTAATTAATATTAATACGAATGACTCTTATTATGTAATCGCTGGGCAATGCAAGAGGTGAATTGCAAGGTTTCGTTTTTTCAGTGCATTCCATATAATACTACGGAGAATGGGCTTAAATCGGGTGCTTTAAGTAGGGAAACAGACTCTTTATTAACAAACTGTATAACAATAAAAAATAATATATTCCTTTAACGTGATGGAAAATGACTCAAGACAGTACTTGCTTTTACCGAAATATCAAGTACTGTCTTGGTGCTTGAATAGTACATTATTCTTATCCAGTAAGTTTATTTAGTTTATATCTTTGATTTAAAGCAATTAATAACTATTCCTTATGCAGCATAATGTACAAGTTGCTTTAGTTTAGCCACTGCAGGTGGATGTTAAGTCGTATGTTTTCAGGGTTGTAGCAACAGAAGGAAAAGGGGGAAACGATTGCAAAATTAAGATATAGTGACCATCCTCGGAGGCAAGGACCCTTGCCAAGTGGATAAAATGCAACCCCGAGTATTATGTGATGTCAGATTAAGAGGTCCTCTCACTAAGTAATTGTGTCCACGCAGTTCACTAAATTTCAGTACAAGGGTCTTCGAAAACCTAAAATTCCCTGGATATAATCTTAACACCAATTATGAGAGAGTGAAGTGAGCATACGATTCCATTTACGCGAGTGAAATTATTGTAGTAGAGGCTGTATGTGAAGTTTCCAAAAATGGTTTTCGACCATACCGCGTCTCTAATCACAACGTGCATTTCAACAGATTCAAGTCTCGCGTCGCATATAAAGTGCACTTTAATTTGCAAAAACGGCTTTGAAAGCAGTCAGGATATGCTCAATATGTGGAACGAGAGGATAACTCATGGTAATCACATGTTGGAACGAGAGCCTGTGTCTCATGAATACATTCTCGTGAGCACCCTTGTGCCTGCTTGTTTTGGCTAAAGATGCTCTTCGTTCGGTATAGCATGAAAAAGGTACGAGTATTCAAAAGTCATCACAATTATTCTAGATTTCCTCTCTAAATAGCCATCACTGACGCTTTAAATCCAATTATTATATGCCACCGACCGTACATAAGGTCTTCATTCACGGAGGTTACTTTGCAAAAGAGTCCATTCTTAATTGTGACAACTGTCAGGGGAAGCATTAGAGGCGCGCAATAAGGACGTGAGAAAGATCCGTGAACGGTTGGCTAGAAAAATAGCAGGAGTGGCCACAAATCAGGATTTATTCCATAGACAACTCCTAATGTCATGACTAATAACAAATATTACACCAATTAAACCGGAGGAAACGTACAGCTTGCCGAAAAATATAATGGATCTGTTTTCGAAAAAGGAAAACAATATTTGAGCTCAGATAGTGAAAGTGATGAGGACTCGTCCGATAGTGAATGAAAAACCGTAACTTTTTTATTGCTGAAAGTGCTAATTGCAATATGTTAGTTGGGAAAAGTGTGAGTTGTGTTTTTTATGTATTGTTTGCAAATTATTTCTAAGAAAAAACGATTTTTGTCAACAGCGCAGTTTATTAAGAATAAAGACGTTGATATATACGTGAGAGATTTAAATCCATACTTTAAATGGAGCATAAGGCAAAAGTTAAAATTAACGGTATTTCTTTGAAAGCATACATTATCCGATGTGAGTAATATGCCTTTCGAAACGTTTACAGCTAGCTGCAGTCCGTACCAAAAACAAGGTCGATGGTCTCCGCACTACAACAATACTATAAAACGACCGTTGTCAAGAGGCCTTTAAATATGTATGTGCGGTTAAGAAGTGGAGACCATTGATCATCGAGGGCTCTTGCCTCGAAATAGAGTTTGTTTTTAATAAGAGAGTCCGTTTCCCTACTTAAAGCACACGATTTAAGTCCATTCTCCGTAGTAGTACATGGAATGCACTAAAAAAGAAACCTTGCAGTGAACCTCTTGCAGTGCCCAGCGATTGCATAATAAGAGTCATTCGTATTAATATTAATTAATTTTTCTTTCTGGTGATTCTTTTGTATCACTATTATATCTGATATCCACATATAAAATTGAATGAGACCATATCGGATCCACGCGCTTGCCGCGTCGCCGTACTCTACGCCGCCGCGGGCCAGAACCGGAGTCGACCGCACGCTCGAAAAAACGATTTTAAATTCGGGGTTGCAAGTTGGTGCAAGGCTTCACTATGGATCCACAATGTAGAAGCTTGATAGAACGGCATGATATAAGTTACTTAGTGAAAGTCGATGATAATGTCTACTTTTTTCCTACGTTTATGTAAAAAAAGGGCTGAAAACAGGCTCCGCCATTTTGTTATATATCTATGGTTATGAAACAAAATCTTTAAAAACCCTTCCAATGAAAGCAAAAGAAGTGCCAATTAATATGATATAACAGTTTTGTCGATAAAACTATTCATGAAACCACCGCACGAGGATAAAATCGGCATTTTTCAGAAAAAATCGAGGGTCGTCGTTTTTCGCTAAATTTGCTCAAATTTGACCTAACATATATTGTTAACGCGAGAACACGGAATAAATAGTCTGGAAAGGTATGCACAATTTATTCGAGAATACTTATGCGAAGTTTCTACTTCCTAGCTCAAAAAAATCGATTTTGAGGTTTTGGCCAGCTTTTTTCGATTCTAGCCCACTGTGCAGCGTATATATTGGTTGCTGTCAATATTTGGTTGAAAAAAACAACGGTAAGGAAATAATTTGACCGTGGATTCGTGCTATGGTAGGGTAGGAGGGTCTTGACCAGTGGCTGGGAAAGGGACGGGTGCCCCGTTGAGCCTGAGTATCTAGGAGTTCATGGTTGAGCTGGGTCTCAAATCTGATGCCTTTTCTACGCTACATACTTACCTTAAGTGTCTTCACTTAAGTCTAATCTTAAGTCAGGTGCAGTAGCTACACTTCAGCTTTAAGTCAACTTCAGTGCCGTGATCTATATCGGGAAACAATTATGTTCACAGATGAAGATGTAGGAGATCAATAAGTGCTTCTGTGATCCTAAACCACGGATATCTGAGATAAACTTCCAAACCCCGTGAATTAACCATTTTGGATTCAGATGGGCAAAAGGAAAGACCAATTTCAGTCCCTGAGCAAACGCTTTTTGGCGAGAGGTGATGGAGCCAGAGGAATTTAGAATTGCGAAGCTTGACTTCTTGGAATGACATTTGCATAACGTAAACGAAAACACTTCGTCAAATTCCACTCATTTATTAAAACCATTGATGTTAAATCTAACCTTTAATTTCTCCAGGGATGCCGACTTAGAAAAAATATTTGGGGGGCCCAAATCGGGAATTTGTCCCAGGAAAATTTTATAAGTTTTCAAAGCATCGAAGTTTAAAGTTTTTAAAGCATTTTAGAAGTCATTTGATCAACATTTTAGAACCCTGATAACTCGAATTTCGATATCTGGACACTCGGGGGAAAACCGAGAAGCCTGACACATTTTTTCCTCACACCCAGAACTAATTTTTGAGGGGGCTCGTGCCCCCTCAGGCCCCATGGAGTCGGCGCCAATGAACTTCTACCACGTCCAGTTAACCCTTTTTAACCCAGAGCTACTTCTGGATGAAATCAAATTTCACGATTTTTCATTTTGAAAACTTGAAGCTTTTGCACTCAATCATAATTATCTTGGCAGCTAAACATTTCGTAATTAAAATTTACACCACAAAATAATTCGTAGTTTAGATATTTCCTTAATAGAGCTGAAAATGTGTATAATTTTGATGTTGCTTAGAAGCAACATTGGGTGTTAAATGGCCATATCTTATCCCCCTCGGTATCCCCAGGACTAAAATTGAAGCCCTATGCAATGGTTGCAATAGAAGTGTGTGGGATTTTACTAAGTGCATTAGTTTACGTTATTTTCGATTATGGAATCATGGAAACTTACCTGTTTCACCGGATCCTCTGCCGTCGTCTCAGTCTTAAAATTCCTTAAAGCGTTTCTAAGTTTTATAAAAACTAGTTTCACAGCGGGAAACAGGCATAGCATAAGTAGTTTTCACGGAAATAAAGCCAACAATAAGATGACAAATTCCGTAAAATAAATTCGTCTATTTAATAACCCCAACACTAGAAGTAAACTAACGAAATAGAACGCTCAATAACCACATCATGGAATACAGCACAACTTAGGACAGTACTAACTGGATGAGTCAGGGATAGGATGGGTATTATCATAGATCTTTTATACAGTAGATGGCGCTTTCCCCTAGCCCCTTACGGCCGGAGCGCGTAGCCAACATACCGCCCCCCTTTCGCTCTCGGAGTCACGTGGTTCGGGTAAAATTAATGGCGGCGTTTGAATTCTGTTGTGAATATCGTTCCCGCTCCGGTAAAAGACATGTTACTTTTACTTACAGCGCTAGGGAAGTACGTGTATATTTTGCTTTTTATTTTTATTTACGTTTTGCTGTATTATATATGAACCCGATAACAAAATTATTTGAATAGGAGTAATGTTTTTCGAAAAAATTCGCATAAATGTTGAGTTACAAAAAAAGTGACGCCGATTTGCGCAAATTTGGCTATTTGTGACAATAAATTAAAGTATTATAAAGATATTCGTGAAGAAATCAGCTGCAAATGTTTGCAAGTAAGCGAATAAAAGCGATTTATGTTCCTAGCCGTGGTAGACGTGAGCATCGACACGCTAGTATCAGCGCAGTGTAGGCACATGGTATATTGTGTCTCCCAATGTTTCATGGGCCAGAATCACGAAAATAAGAAGTTTAGCATTTTAAATACTTTTTAATAGTTTGCTATCATCCAAACTTTACCTGTGTGTGGACCAAGAAAAGAATTTCGGTCTTCGAGGTTAAGCGCAGTTGTGACGCTGGGAGAGGAGAAAAAATATTTTCTTCGATCGCTTCTCTGAACGACTTCAATCGCGTTTTGGTAATCTATTGAAGTAAATACGACAGGCTACATGCGCTGCTACTAGGGAAACCTACAACCGGCTTCCCTTTCTTTCCATCCGAAGTGGCAAGAGACCCGTTACCCGAACACGCGCCGGACCTTAGGTACGTGGGAAGGGGTCCTTAGTCGGGACATTCTACTATCTTATAACTTGGCGCACCACCCAACTTGAGTTTATTGCCTTCCTAGGGACGGTCTCACCCGCAAGTGAAGCTGCACGTTAACAGATGAGGTCTTTATCCTCCACCCGCCTCCTTTTGGACGGGTTGTATTGCAGGTCCGCCGCTAGTATGCTTTTTCGCACAAAATCTAAACATTTCACATTTCTCTTTACGGGGTCTAACCTTACCCCTACAAGTTATCCAGGGGAATACCCTGGCTAAAGATTTCTCCTCTTTTTAACCCCGTCCAAATATCGGTCGAAACATTTTCGTAACCTTCAGTTTCTCCTTTTCTGTCGATGTGAGCACATACCCATCACTAATTGAGAAGTCCTATTTTGGCTACAGTTTTAGTGATTTACAGTGATCTCCCAAAGATGTTAGTGATAACTAAGAAATTGCGACTTATTAGTTCCTGACAACCACAGAAATAAGGATTAATGAGCAGGTATACTGTTTCATTTATTACCGTTTCTAATTTCCGTTTTTTTAAATTGGTCGGAGACGAGGCACCACACTAATTTTTCATATTTTCCCTTCTATTTGATGTTTACACTTTGTAGAAAGAAGACTGTTGTGTAGATTTTTACAAATCTCTGTTTTTATTATTGACTGTCAAAAATGTCATGGACATTTGCGCGGCAAGAACTGCACGGAAAAATGCTGGAGAAAAAAGAGAAAACCATAGTTGCTCGAAAAAGGAATTTGAATGCATATCTAGAGGGCTGTTTCAGATTACACGGGGATGAGGATGCAAACCTTCAGCTTATTAATTTTTTGAACATGAAATTTTTTTATTCCGACAAGAGAAGATGGCGAGCTAGTTCGCGAGTAACTCGACAAAATCTATATGGAATGACCATTAAGTATTATATTTTTCGAATTTTGACCCTCCCTTTTAAATTGCATTTGAGCGAGGGTCAGGGGTTCACGTAGAGATCTCAAAATTTTCAGGTCTTATTTTCGATCGGTCCCACAACTTTTTTTCATTGGGCCAGATGGATTTGAAATAAAATCGATTTTTGCGATCCGCCCTACTGTATATGGATATTATTTCATTGCCTTACTTAATGGCGCCCATTAAGTTTCACAATGTAGCCTAGTCTCAAGTCTTCTGGCGAAATACCATTGGCGATATTAAATCTCAAGTTTGCCTATGTTCCAGTACCGCTCTGCGAAAGCCTGCAATTCTTCGTCATAGGAATCATTCTGTCTCGCATATTATTACCATGCTGAATATAAAAACCACTCCAACCTCCGTTTGATATGCGAGCATATCTCCTATCACAATTTCGTCATAATCCGTGGTGGTCAAGTAAATACTTTCGTGACGCTATTAACTTGATAGCCTATTCGTTTAGTTTATGAATATAAATTTATAGCGCCCAAGGCCCCGTGAAAATTCCTTCCCTCCTCCGCCTGGCTTTTAGACTTCAATCTTTGAAGTACATTAGACCGTTTCAACACTTGTTCACAGCTTCATGTTGTAAAACAGTATTAGTGGTAATGATGAAAGCCAAGCAGATATGAAGATCGAAGGATTCGTGGAGGACGCAGCTCGCCTACGGTGAAAGAACCCCTCTTATAGGACCCTGCCGCAAGATCCCGATTCCGCATGCTTGTATAAGAGAGACAATTAGACTATTCTCTCGGTCCGAGGCGAAGATCGTCTTCCCTCAGCCGGAGGCGATGAAGACGGACGGAGAGTTTGGAAATGGGAAGGGAGTGAAGGAAGGGAAAGAAGAGAAAGAACTAGAACGATCTTGAACGATGGAACTCTCGCCTCTTGCTCGCAACTCCGGGGCCGTCCGTCGGCTTCTTGAAAATTAAAACAGTCAATAGGATTCCCTCATATGTCGTAAGCCCTCTAGAATATACTTACTCTTTAGTTTACAACTCTCTCAATCAATCGTACATTATCATCAACTTGATATTTTCATAAATATTACATAGAAGCACTACATGAACTAACATCGATCAGAAAAACCAACATTAATAACCATACAATTAGAATTGATAGCACATAGAAAATTTTTCTTGAGACTAAATGCCTTAAACTGTTATCAAAAGTGTTGAGAAGCATGGTTTCCATTTAAATACGAACACTTTCCTACTATTCACTCCATCTACCAGTAAAAATAGCAGTTAAAGACATAAGAATGATTTATTCGATCCTTGAGGATAAAGTAGAGTCAAGTTACTAGAACATTGAGAAATTAGGTCACAGAAATAAATGAATATTATTGTATTATTTTAACATAATGAGGCAACTCTTTCATTTCAAACATGAGGTAATCGTAGTGATACCTAATGAACACTAATTAATTAGAATCCTAAGACTATGTTTTTAAATGACAGAAAACGTGAATCTACGGAGAGAAAGTGTTTTCACAATCAATGCAAGAATAAGGCTTCTTTCCTATGTACACGCATGTGTAAGACAAGGTTTCGTTTGGTAGTATAAGACTTTTCACATTCACCGCAGGAATAAGGTTTCTCCTTCGTATGAGTCCGAATGTGATAGACAAGCTGACTCCTTACAGAAAAAGACTTTTCACATTCACCGCAGGAATAAGGTTTCTCCTTTGTATGAATCCTCATGTGACGGAGAAGGTTGCTCCAGACAGAGAAAGATTATTCACATTCGTTACATGAAAAAGGTTTCTCCTTCGTATGAGTCCTAATGTGATAGACAAGGCTACTCTTTTGACAGAATGACTTTTCACATTCACCGCAGGAATAAGGTTTCTCCTTTGTATGAATCCACATGTGACGGAGAAGGTTGCTCCTATCAGAGAAAGACTGTTCACATTCGTTACATGAAAAAGGTTTCTCCTTCGTATGAATCCGAACGTGACGGACAAGGTTACTCTTTTGAGAAAAAGACTTTCTACATTCACCGCAGGAATAAGGTTTCTCCTTTGTGTGAATCCTCATGTGACAGACGAGGTTGCTCCTTAAAGAGAAAGACTTTCCACATTCATTGCAGGAGTACGGTCTCCTTGCTGTGTGTGGACTATCTCTCAATGATTTCCCATCTACAATGAAGCTTTTCCTAACGTCCCTCACATTTTTCTTCTTCTTTGTTACTCCAAAGTTTGCCTTAAGAAGCCTATTTCCTTTTTGTCTCACCCCTTGTCTTGAGATATCTTTTCCGATTGTTAAAGAAGCATCAATACCCAAATTGCCAGAACCAAAATAAATCTTGAGGTGCTCGATGAGATCATGTTTGGCACTGAATGCATCCCCACAGTTGAAGCAATGATAAGAATTGTCCTTTGATCTGGCACGCTTCCCAGGATTTTTAATCATGCTAGCACTTATCTCTTTCTTTTCTACCATGACTGCCTCGGGGCCACTCTTTCTACTGTCAGCGACCTTGAAAACCTTTTTGACCTTTTTGGTGTCTGGATTATCACTATCACTTGTTTCCTCAGCAACAGTCATTTTTGCTCTATCTACTCCGATTTTAGACACAACCCTGAATTTTGAATGAAACTTTCCATCACCAGGAATTGAGCACGAAGTTGTTTTATCAGCAAGCGGGGTACCACATTTTACAATGTCTTTATCCATCACTTTCCTTGAATTTGATGCTCTAATTTTTGGCTCATGGAGAACATGCAAAGCTGAGGCTCTTCCATGAGCTGGGAGATCTAGAAAAGAATTTCACTTTTAAAATAAGTAAAGTCAGAAATGTAATCTATGATTCGTTGACCTAATTTATAATACTCATTACACAGATATGAAAGTTGCAACTTCAACCAATCTTTTGGTTAATTGCCATACACATAACAAGTGTGGCAATTAATTTTTTATGGTAGTTTTCATACATTTCTTCACAAATTGAGCGGCCCTGCTGCTCAAAGAAATTCAGTTAGGTATTACGCACTAACCTCAAAATATCTACTCTAGAAAACAAGCCAGTGCACAATTCCAAGCAAAATGGTACTGGAGCATCCTAATGCAAAAATTTACCTAATAGTTAAATGTAAAATTACATACAAATTATTCAACTTCTCATATCCACCATCAATGAGGGTGATGCCCTGTACTTCATTGTACCACAATTAAAAATTTGGATGAAACAATATCCTTGAAATCTAAGCTAACAAGAATAAGTAAGCATGGCCTGGTCGCTTACTGTCTCTTCAGAACCAAAACTTCTGCACACAAGGAATTGAAATTGAGTTTTGCCTATTTTTAGCCAAATTATTTTTTTCTCCATACTTCACTTCCTCCATGAATGTGTTTGACCTAGTAAAGCACAGTTTCCATGAGCGCAACAAAGTGAATTGGATGGGGTATGTATCAAAGCAAAATTTTCCCATTATTTCGAAATTGAACCAAACCTTTTGTCCTCATTGCAACAAGCTCCATGTTAACTTTGTCTATTGATGCCACAGATGACGTGGGAGTTGTAATCTCATGCTTTGCATTCTTCACAAGTGATTTTTGGTAATTATTATCTATTAGCCAATCTTAAAGGCAAAATTGTTTTGTAAAGTACAGGGGAGTTTCCCTATGAATGCTCATGACTTCAAATATTGCTTTATTTCACTGAAACATGAAGAAAATTTTACTAGCAATTAGCCAAACTGATTAAATTAACCAGCAAAACTTTTAAAATAAACCAAAGACAGTATAGAAGGATGACAAATTCAGATTCTACATCCTTCACAAGTGGAGTGTCCAAAAACCTGGACTAAGAATTCAATTAAATTATGTTGTTATACAGGGTGGTATCCAGAAGTAGCAGGACTGATTTTTTTCCGCGCGGGCAGAAAGATTGAGGGGGTCTGCAAGATTGGATATTGTGGTGGGGAGTCTTGGGAACAATTTTAGACATGCGGCAGTCGCCTCCGTGCATTAGTTGAGAGTGGACAACTGTTTTAGTGACCTACTGTTTAGACGCGTCGTCGTTAGTTGCGATGGATAAAAATTTAGAGCAGCGGTACGCCATCAAGTTTTGCTGCAAAATTCGAAAATCCGCAACCGAAACCAAGAAAATGCTTACGCAGGCCTACAAGGATGATACCATGAGCCATTCCTCGATATTTGAGTGGCACAAGTTGTTTCGGGATGGCAGGGAGCTCGTCGAGGACGACCAACGCGCCGGGCGTCCGTCAACCTCGAAATCGAAAGTGAAATCGATGTTAATTGCATTTTTCGACCGTCATGGAATTGTCCATAAGGAGTTTCTACCTCCTGGAAATTCTGTTAACGCAAGATTTTATGCGGAAGTGCTGCGAAATCGGATCACACGCGTGCGACCAGACCTGTGGGGCATTGGAAGCTCCACCACGACAATGCACCGTGCCACGACGCGTGGATTGTGAGGGATATCCTGGCCAAATTCGGCGTTTCCACGTTGCCTCACCCCCCTTTACAGCCCTGATGTGGCACCACCGAACTTCTTCCTGTACCCCAGGATCAAGAGGCAGCTCAGGGGGTATCGTTTCGACTCGGTGGAAGCGGTCCAAGCGGCGACGACGAGGGCGCTGAACAGCATTCCGGAGGACGACTTCCAGAAGGCCTCCACGACGTGAAAGACTCGCTACCAGAAGTGTGTGGATGCCCAAAGGGCCGGTTTTGAAGAGTGTTGAGTCGGTATATCAAAATTTTAAATAAATTAATTATAAAAAAATCAGTCCTACTACTTCTGGATACCTGTAGTCCATTGCGAGTAGTCCTCTAATCACCCCCCATAAAGGGTTACATGTATAACCAATATTTTAAACTACAAATCCAGTTAAACATTTACAGGCCAAATGTAATAATGTATAAGAGCCACCCTGCAAAGGGTGAGCGTTAGTCAAGCGGTTAAGATGCCCAGTCATCACCTCGAGGACAGGGGATCAAGCTAAATATAAAAATAAAAATTTCAGTGAAATTTATAGAAATATTGACGAATAACAGGCTTCTGTTAAATAGAAATTAGAATGAAAGAATGAAAAAAGTTTCATGCGAGGATACCAAAATTTGATTGAATTCAGAGATCCAGTTTTGGGACATTTGCCTAGTCAGAATTAGTTACAAGTCTTTTCTGTGAAGAGTCATTTTCACGCACTTTAGAGCACTTACCCCGTGTCTCCAACATAGACTCCATGTCCATTGCCTGATTCTGAATGAGCTCTCCATTCTCCGTAGAAGTAGGCTGAAAGTAATCACCAAAATATTAATGGACAGGGAATTGGAACTATCTTTGCAGGTGATTAAATATAACTAATTCTTAAACCATATAAACTCAGATATTCTTATATTTTCCAAGTGAACAAGAAGTAAATTGGTAATTATTGTGATGAAAAATGTATTCTCAATGATCATCAGATAAGGACAGCAAATGTAAGGTAATATAAGATTTGCCATCCTTAAAAACGATAAAAATCATATCCAGCAGCAGAAACGTTATCCAATTGAGTCTGTTGTCTACACCCATAACATTCCCTAGCATGCTTTTTTTCTCAACCTCCATACTAGATTGAATGTGTTTATCCTGTGAATTGAGCACTCTCAGAAATGGCATTAGCTGTCATGGCATTCCTTATCACTCACAAAACACTGTCTACATATCGATACCATTTTATGCTTTTCTTAGTAATGACGTATAATAGAGAACTGAAGTTTTTCAAAATTATCAATATAAATTTCGGCTAGAATGGGGGACAAAGGTGACCCCATAGCTAATCTATTTTTTTGCAAGGCTTGCCCATGAAGAAAAAACTTATGATTTCTGCACCCTTTCAGGAGTTCACAAAGTACACTTATCACTGGATATAGTGTATCTGGCTAGGTGAGGGTGATTTCCACTAAATGCGCTACTTCTTTTCTTGGGATACTCTGTAGATTCGCTACATCTAATGAAACTAATACACAACTATGTTGTAACACTTAATGTAAGAGCAGGTTTGCAAGTTAATGTGAATTTTTCACATCATATTTAGGTTTACTCCTCACCTTGATGATGTTCCTCTGTAATGAAACCATGTTTCATCACAATAAATCACTATAAAGAAATAGCCAAGTTTTTATTTCTTCAACTCCGACAATAAAGGATTTCCACCAAGTTTCAGCGCTATTATCAATTATATTAATATTACACTTTATTTAATTCAATTCCATTCTCAGATATCATTTATAGGTCCCACTATTTTACTTAGTAAAACATTAGCCAAATACAATGCATGTATACAACAATAAAAAGAAACTATCAACTTGTCTTGTGATAGGAACGCACCTTGAAAAACTCATTTAGACTGAAGTAACTTAAACCACATAAAGAAGTTTCATTTTATACTTGAACTCATGTCTCGGAGGAGTATACATGAAGCTCAGGGGCAAAAGGTTCTTTACTTTTGTGGCCATATGAAAGGGTCTCTTGTGGTACACTGCTGTGTAATTAGATCACATAAGTACATCCTCACCATGTTGAGTTAGTTGCCCATGCACTTGGGCAATGGTAATGAGCTGTTACAAGAGGTATTCTTTGAGTATAGGCAGAATAAGAAGATTTATGAAAATAGATACAAAGCATAAGAACTTCAGTAGAAGGTATGGGACAAAGTTGGCAAGTTTGAATCGATTGGGCTACTTAGAAACCTGTGTTGAAAGTATATAACAGGTTCAGTCATTTACACATGGGCTACTTAAGCCCTGTTGGCTAACTTGACCCCAAAAACTGAAAAATGATGTTTGGTTTTCTGCGAGCTCTCAACTTCAGCAAAGCGATGTAGTTCAGTGCTTTGCTGGTAGGTATAGGCAGTAGGTTGACAACAGATCAAGTCTAGGAGGTTTGGAAAGTCACCATCGACAGAAGTTCTGGTTAATTAACTCACACATAAGTTTGATTTTTATATCACTCAGCAAACTTTAATCTGTAAAGACATTAGGAATAGCCTAAAACTGGATATGATTGCATATATATCATACGACGTCTGTTATCGAAGGAAATGGAGGCATTTTTGTGCTCTACTAACTCATCAACTGTACAGTATGATGTTAAGTACAACTTGTACACATTATCGAAAAAGTTAGGTGACTTGAGCCCATTGGACACAGAGTAGGGATATATCTTCTCTGTGCCGTGGGCTCAAGTAATTTACTACCTCTTTTATTATTCTTCAGAGCATGACGAGTTTGCACTTAAGTTCTCCACAGAATTTTTTTTATTTAAAATTTATAAGGACTGAGTCAAAATTACTCACTTATAATTCATAAGCAACAAGATGGGAAAAAGGTGGTGTTTGTAGGCAATCTTACATCACACCTCATAATCAATGTAATTCAATTCTATTATGTACACTTCGTTTTTCTTTCCCCAAATTCATCCAACCTCACTCAACCACTGGATGTGGTGTACTTTGGCACTCAATTGAAGCGGAAGGGCATTACTCATAGTTGGAGATATTTAATTCTGGTAAAATGATCGGTTCTTCCATATAATCAGTCCTCAATACTGTTACGAGCTGTTTTAGAAGGAATTGGAAACCAACCTAGAGGCAGGCTGAAATAAAGTTGGAATAGTTTTTATAGAAGACAATCAGATTACAAGCCATTTGCCAAATCAAGAAAAATCCAAAGCCAATGCAGACTTTTCTATGATTATGAAGGCATTTCTTCAAGGACTGCAAGATAAGAAAAATATTTGTGACACAACCTACCACGTGGAAGAAATACTCATATGTCACTTAGATAGAGTATAAGGGATAAGGTTAACTGTATGGAGCCCATGATCTATGTTTGCAGGTGGACCAAAATCAATGTTATCTTGCCATACAAAGGGTCCAGCAGGTTAGGATAGTGAAAAGTGCCCCCAGATATTTTGAAAAATTGCAGGTTCAGATTCTCGCACTTTCAACAAATGTTTTTAATACTAACCAGCTCAATGATTTTCCCTTATACATATTCGAAATGATAATATACCAATTATCACCGCTTCTGTCATATTCACGCATTACTTAGGAAATTAAAGCTTAACAGTATGGTTATTTACAATAATTAAGATTAATCTAAACGTGATAGGCATTGTTTATGTTAATTTTTATTCTTCATAAATAATATAAGAAACTGATCAACAATAGTTGCTCTCAACAATCAAATCAAATATCATCCTGGATTACATAGATACAAATGGTGCAAAGCAGTTAATTGTGTTTTTGACCATGTTGCACCAATTTTAATACCTAAAAAAAATTTGGAATATATTTTACAGTTGGGGTAACAGCCTACATTTTTTCGGCATGTCTATTGTTTCCTAAAATATTTAATTTAATTTTGAAAATATCGAACTTATACAAAAGTTTAGTTTTTAGCCAAAAACTTATGAAAAAACAGGATGGTAGAATGCAATTGTATTTACATTTTAAAATCAAGGAAATGATTTCACAAAAATTAAAACTGGAGATATGGTTAAGAAATTAAAAATAGTGTTTTAATTATTTGGGGGTTATTATCCAAAGTAAAGGCCTGAGACCTTAGGGAAACAAATAATTTTGGATGCACTGTAAGTGTATATTTTTTTATTTTTCAAAACATCAGGGGGCACTTTTCATCATCTTAATTGGCTAGACCCTTTGAGGAAATATTAATAGAGCCCCAGAACCAATAAAGTGTATATTTTCTTTTGCTGGACTCTAAACATTGCCATATACAAATCTACTTTTGTTTGTACAATATCTTTACAGTGTTGCTGGAAATAATGTTTCAAGTGCTTCTTCGAAATAGAAATTTTTAAAATTACGTTTTTTATAATAATTTATGGGTGAAATTTGTTTTGAAGCCTGCAGGATGATCGGAAATTATTCACTGCAATAACTGTCGCCCTACTTGAACCCAAACTGCGCTCAAATGGTAGTTATTATGGGTAGTACAGTTTGGGGTCGAGTAATCCAATGTTAAAGTTAACTCAAGCCCAAATAAAATAAAACTTTTAAGTATTTACTCTGCAAAAAAATTTATATGTTTAAGTATAGATTAATTTTGAACCATAATTTAAATATATAAAATTAGTATTTCAAAAACAGCAATACCGTAACACCATGAATCACATGAGGACCTGATGTGGTGGGAAGAAGGGGGAGTGGGAGGATTCCTTTGGAGGGACGTGGTCATGGGTACCGTCGGTTGGGGTAAGGGGGAGGGGAAGAAAGGGGGGAAGGGTCAAAGCATGCGATATTTATTCACTTAATTTCTGGTGGTTATTTTTTCAAGCTCAAGCTTAATTACGTTCCCTATGCTTCATGCATTTGAATAACTTATATTCCATCTCACGCTCTCCCACGTGGTGTTTTTAATGATTATGGTTGTTTCACTGGCTGGTGTGAATTTTAGCCACCGTACATTAGCCTTCCTCAGTTATTTAGAGAACTTTTAAATGTTATCTTCGTGGGAATTCAATGCTTCATGTTTTTCACATTAAACCGAAATAATATCAAGCCACATTGCTGTGGAGGCATGTCTCCATCAGTTTTTACTAATTGTGCTATTGTACTTAATTACTATTTTATAACCGCAGTGATTTCATAGCTTGCTTTCCAATTAATGGATGGCTTCAGATATTTAGTGAAGAATTTTTTTTAGTACAGAAAAGTGGAGGAAATATATCACACCACCACAAATAGTTACTTATAATGATAGGGAACTTGTATTATTTCATTTCTATTACATACAGTTTTGCAGTGAATTAGTGTTTTTATGATCATGGTGAAAGTGTTAATGTGTATCCTACTCTAGTTTTAGGACTTGACAGTGAAATTATAATGGTAGCTTCTGTTATCTGGTGGGATAAGGTTTATGGCACCCTGGCGTTAGTTATGCTTGCATCCATGCTCATTTTATGCAAGAATTGACGTTGTGTAGCATACAATAATCTACGTGGACTAACGGTGATCCGCCTATGCTAATATCGACATTTTTACAGGGGACATGGCATTATTCCATATTCTTTTTTACTTTTGTGGATTTGCTGCCACTGCAGTTTAGGAATTGTTTTAGTTGTAACCAAAGTGTAACAACAGTAATGTGGTCAGGATACTTTTGGCTGAAAGGGGGCAGGGGTTATTACTTGCAATCAAAAAGGAAGTCATGAGAATAGAGTAAATGGTGATAATATTGAAAATTGAAAGGATGAATTGAGCTCTTGATATTTGTGATTGAAAATTTGGCCCCACCCTCTCATGATGATAATTTTCTTGCGCATGAAAGCCTCACATTTTTGGTGTGACATAACCTCATGTAAAGCCATTATTAGCAAACTGTGGGGATCTTTCATGGTAGAAGTACTGTCATTCCATATTTATAACTGATACGACCTGGGATTGCAACTGCTTTTTTTATGTCATTTTTTAACTTTGACTAATTTTTAAAAATTTATGTTTCTAGGCGGTCATTCATCTCCAGATCCTTTGGTGGAAGTGATACTGCCACAACCATGGAAAATCCTCAACTCTTCCTGAACTTTGACATTTGTTTACATTTTTCACACTTCCAACCTATGTCCTTATCCTTTCAGGTCGTCTGTACAGTGTTAATGATAGTGCTTGTGCTTTCATGAATAATGCTTTTAAAATTTAACAACAATCACTTATATCAACTACCGTTCCTAGCCGTCGCCTTTTCCTTTACATTGGTTGCTGTTTCGGTTGATGATGTGATGTGTATTTCTGTGACTTTCTTGGGTTAAGAAATTAGCTAGTTGTTTTGTTGTTCCCAAAGTCTTAATTAGGGTCCCCTAACGTACATTATCCATTTCAGAATAACCATTAAGTTTTAATATAATCCTAATATGTGTCATTATGTGAAGCTTTCAGTAATTATTTTGGGCCAGTGTTTTTCATTGTGGATCTAGTAATTTCTGAATCGGAGATTACCGTATCCCCGTAGCTACCTGTTAAGGATTGTCTGTTTTACCTGGCCTAATGAGAGTTTAAAGGAGATTTCTGCAGCTAAAACTTATTCCCCCATTTAGAATAATTGTGCTGGAGTTTCTATAGGAGGAGGAAACACCGACTCGATTGTCTCTATCACCAATTTTTTTGGGACCGGCACCTTGATAATAATATGTCAGGCAGTATGCGGTTTAGCCATAAATTTATGACGATCAGGATGCAAGTCACTTCTTTTTAATGTATTAGAGCAAATAAAATACGACCACTTGCAGACGATAGCAACGCATTTTCTATTCCTTCTAATGGCAAAGTTTTGTGTACATGGGATTGCTAACTGGCTGTCAATAAAATTTGAAGGCAATAAATTCGCTTTTTAGTGCTCAATTTAGTTTACATGCCTTTTAATTCGTTGTTCCAGCGATCAAGAATTGTACTTGCTTCAATTTAATTTAACAATGCTGGACGCGCAGACCCTCACTAGCACCATCTCTCCACCTTTTCACCGCACGGAAGCTTAAGAGCCAACTTACAGCTGCGAGTTGGAGGGCACTCCCAAAATCAATCAAATTTTTCCCAAAACAAATGACATTTATAAACAAATGAAACATCAATCTTCACTTCTACTGCATCTCTGGTGTGAATGAAAAAAAACAAATGAAATGACAACACCAAAATTAATTCTAAACACTATCCAATAATACACTCTGTCCTAAATACTAAATTATAACTAAATTTAAGTGGAAAATGCAAGGGCCAAAAGAATAAAAAAAAGTAAGGGCATTGCTGGGCAACCAGACTTCTTCAAAATTAGTTCTTCTATTCTTGATTTGGGAATATACAGGAATTCTTCGTAAATCTTCATAACTTGGGGGGCGGGGGGCGTGATATGGGATAACAGTTATACTTATCGCCTCTATCTCATGGATGGGTATGACCTTCTTGCATGGCTCCTGTCAGGGTCACTGCATCTTAATTCAGCATGGGCAGAGAGAATATTTAATTATTGGCATCGTGGGTAGACATTATTCCTCTTGGCGCCGGAAATCTACCGTTTTCTTTTCCATATTCCAAAAACTAATTGAAAACTATGGGATTTTGGAAATTATTCAACTCAGGTACAACACAACGTAGTCGCCTATCCCACTAGTTTTCCGGCTTGCAATTGCTGGTTCATTCGTATCTGTGATCACGGAGCGCGGTTTCATGCTACGAGGCTACAAAAACTGGAACACGGTACTCACGTGAATGCAGCCAGCTAGCCATTGCTTCAATTTCCAGGGTGTTTCGAACAGAAATAATAAGCTTGGTGTATTCCATCATTAATGAAGTTATTGTGATGATTTTGCACTCAATTTTTTTTAAAGGTTGCCGAAAATATTAAGGGAGAGTGAAAATCACGCATGGATAATGCACAACATGGATTAACCGCAGCCGGATAATCGGGAGTCTGCTGTATTTACAACCTCCTTTTATGCATTCCTTTTTCTGTCACTCGGCTTTTCAGTTGCTGTAATCATCTACGGTATTGTCTCTCTGCCAAAAAAAGTATGGACGCTAATAGCAATTGTAGCGCCATGCTTTTAATTAGCAGGGTTCCCACTTTAACTAAATATTAAAATTCACTGTTTTTTCCAGTTTTCATGGTCTGAATTTCGTCAAATTCACGGCCTATTGATACACCATTCTGGGTGTAAATATTGCTCACGTAACAATCATCGGCCGCACATTGACTACAAATTTAATAAACGCAACAGACGCCATAAGTTCTAACGCAGCAATAAATATGCTATCTCTCCTTATGTAACCTATCATTAGTAAAGTGCATGGCCTGGTTGTGAGCGGAAAAATGGAAGTAGTAGGGTGGCGGGAAGTAAAGATGTGTCTGATTTTTCGCCAGGGTTAATGATCACTTTACCAGTTCTTCCAATCACAGGTTAATGTGTAGTCATGGCACACGGACCAATAACTGCCCTGCAAATACACCTGTGTAGATGAATGGATGGACAGTGTCTGCACATGACTCGCCCTTGAAACATGATCGAAATATCGATTTTTCTTTTCACCTGTCAATCGTAGTTATACCACAAATTTGGAGATTTTTTTAACGTTTTATGATGATCTTCAAGGCTACTTCCAGTTTTTTTCATGGTAGACTAAATTCACAGCTTACTCACAGTTTTAAGGTTTTCACAGTTGAGTGGGAACCCTGATTAGGGATGCTTTTCATTAGGGTTGGACGGATCCAGCATTTTTTTGGACCCGAATTCGGATCGGATCCTTGATTTTCGGAGATGGATCTTTTGGACCGGATATTTTTGGATCCAAATGCATTTTATTTCATTAAATATTGAGCGAGAGTGAAAATCATGCACGGATAATCCACAACCGGATAATAGTGAGACTGCTGTACTTGGTCTGCTATAAAAATGTGTCGATCAGCGAGTATCCCAAACTCACCACCTTGGTTCCGGCATCACTGTTTCTGCAATCATCCCCTTCATCCGAATCGCTCTCCAGCCTCAGACAGAAGCTTTCCTCCTCATCGTATTCCTCAGACTGCTGATCCTCGGGAAGATCGCCTTCGGATACATCCGCCTCCGCACCACCTTCGGGGGCCTGTCAATGCACAAGGTATTCAGTATTTATTTAAGTTCAACGAGTTCAAAAACCACACCAAATGTTTTTGGGATCGCCTCACGGGTGAACCAGAGTTGGAACCCTTTATTCGCCCATTGGCGGATTGGCGGCGGTTTCAAGAACCATTTTCTGGATATGATACTTCTCTGTGATTGGCTAATTATAAGCTTCATATCCTGCGTGTTATGATTACCACTTTTTTTAAATAAATCCCGGAGTCATTATCGAAGTTACCCATTTATAAAACGTTTGAGCATGATTTCGAAAGAATCTGTGGATTATAAGTAGAATTTGGATGAATGTTTTTTGAGAGAGGTGAAGTTTTCTAGCGGATATTTTGCTTCGTTGCCTGTATACGGTCAAAAGTATGTGTTAGATTAATGTAAGAAAGAGGGAAAGAAGATTACATCGTCCTATATTGAAGTCAAAATTTCTGTTTTTTTTTTCTCTAAAATCGCGAATTTCTTATTAATTACTTCTTTTTGGTGGAAGTACAAAAAAATTATGTATCTAATTTTTTTTTGCAGTAATTTTACATATTTTTCAAAAAGTTTATAGTGCACCGACCTTGAGGTCCAACTTAAGTTATGCACGCCTCACAGAAGAAGCTATAGAAATAAAGCTGGAGGGAAATAATTTCAATCTCAAATCCATCTGCAACATTTCAAATTATCATCTCACCTGCCTCACATTAAAAATACACTCTTCTGCTAACCTGCCATATCAGTACAAAAGATTTATTTGGAAAATAAATATACATTCAACCTTCAACTCTTTCCAGATGGTGGAGTTAGTATTAGTATTACAGCTACACTGAGCCCAAAGAGGCTCTTCAGTCTCCCTCGTACAGAGCTTTTTTGCAGAACATTCGCTAAGATGGGTCATTTGAGTGGAGTCACGGAGCAGTGAAACTGGATTAGTGGAACTTAAATCATTATTGGGTCATTCCATGTCAGTTCATCGAGGCATGACAGCCACGAACTCTGATTTTGATGAAACTTGGCAATTTTCATCCTTCCATGTAGGAATAAAACTGTAAAATATCTCTTGGCTATCTGTTATAATTTTTTTGCAACTATTTGAAGTTTGGGTGAATGAAGAATGAAGATACCTACATGTAAAGTGAGATTCTGCATGGAATAGGATAAGAACTGCATACTGTGAGTGACAAAGTATACTCTAGAGCCAATGAATCAACCACGCAGTCATAACAAAGGCACAAGAGAACTTGGTTGAAGAAAAAGTCAACACAATGATGTCTGGATGATTAAGTAGAAGATATAGACAATGATGACCTCAAAGCATATGCCCTAACAACTGTAGACTAATAGTACCATTGTTAAGTATTGAAAAGCAAATTAACTACATTCGATAGTCTGCTTAGACACTATCGATATATCGATGGTTGGTTGTAGCATGCTGTGCGATTCACACCATGTGCTCAGTTGAAGTCAATTCTGTTTCGTGTGAAGAAGAAGTTCTCATTGTATTTGTGTTTGATATTAAAATAACGTTACCACTATCTAGACGTCAATAATTTCAACAGGTTATGGACCCAGACTGCTTAATCACCGGAAATGTGCGGTCAGTTTTAGTGAGAACGTTATTTTTTGTGAACTCCAATCGCAACTTTGTTCTTCGGTTCTATGTTCCAAACGGACTATAAAATGGATTTCCGAGCCAATATTGAAAAACTGAAGGGTGCGGAAAGTTGGAGTAGATGGAAACGGCAAATAGAATTATTCTTGAAGCATCACGAAGTGGCCGATGTAGTTCACGGAGGAAGACATCCCGGTATGCTTGCCACGGCTGCTTCTGAAGGTGAAATTACTGCGCATAGACTTGCTGTGCGAGAGTATGAAAAAGCCGACTCTCTGGCACAAATTATACTCGTGAGTAGCATGGGTGATGCTGATGTTGAATTGACTGCGACATGTGCCACTGCTGAAGAAATTTGGAAGAAGCTGCTGTCAGTATATGAGCAAAGTTCGGGCCAAAGAGTGGATCGGTTGATAGAGAAATTTTTCTCGTCGGAGAAAAAGGAATCCGAAGACATCGCAGCGTACGTTGCTCGTCTCCAGAAGGACTTCACGGACCTAAATGACGAGCTGAAGCGATTGACCGATGCTGTGCTCCCTGAATTGCTCTTGATGAGCAGAATTATGTCGACTTTACCCAGGGAATACTTTGAATTCAAAAGTGTGTGGGAGAGTATACCCATTCCTGATCGTTCTATCAATCTTCTGATTGAGAGACTTCGATTAATTGAGATGAGGCTTCCGGAAAAGGAAATAGACTCATCTGCTTTTGCTGTGAAAGCCGAATCGAAGAAAGGTAAAGAAGAGACTAGAAAATGTTTTAAATGCCATCAGCGTGGTCATCTAGCGAACAAGTGCCCTGAACAAGGTAAAAAGAGGAACAAACATTTTTCAGGCAAGGGTGCAAGTTTTTTATCTTTCTTAGTTGAGGGTAATAATGTGCCTAGAGAAGCATGGCTTGCAGACACTGGTGCCTCTCAGCATATGTCTAATAATAAGAGTTACTTCATGGACTACACTCCTTTTACTAAGCCTGTGAATATCACTGTAGGAAATGGTGAAGTAATTAAGGCGCATGGCTGTGGGACTGTGAGTGTGAAGGCGTCAATAGACAAAAACCTTGTTTCATGTGATATTAGAGATGTTTGGTATGTTCCAGAATTGGGAAGGAATTTACTCTCTGTAGGAAGGACTGTAGAAAAGGGATTTAAATTTAGTGCGGATGCGAGAAAGTGCATCTTCAAAAGAAATGGGCTAGTGAAACTTGTGGGAGTGAAGACGGAGACTGGGTTGTACGAATTAAAAATGACTGTCCAACGTCCAAAGGACTCTAATGAAGTCAACGTTACAGCAGTCGATGCTAGTCTTCAATTATGGCATGAAAGGCTCTGTCATCAAAGTAAACAGCACGTGAAGAAGGTACTGAAAAAAAGGGGTATTGAAGTTCAAGCAAAAGAAGAATTCTGCGTTGGATGTGTGATGGGAAAGCAGCACCGTGATAGTTACAAAACTCGAGACTGCAGACCTGATACCGTTGGTGAGATCATCCACGCTGATCTCTGTGGGCCGATGGAGACCTCATCGTTTGGAGGAAGTAGGTACTTCTTACTGCTAAAGGATGATTTTTCCAGTTACCGCCGAGTATTCTTTTTGAAGACAAAAGATATGGTTCCTCATTACCTTGAAATATTTTTGAATGAGGCAGACAATGAAGGTAACAAGATAAAAACTTTTATGAGTGATGGTGGACTTGAATTTAACAATGCACGTGTTAGAAGAATCCTTCAAAAGAAAGGTATTAAGATACGGATGTCCATGCCCTACACTCCAGAACAGAATGGAGTGGCAGAACGTGAAAATAGAACTTTAGTGGAGAGTGCAAGATCTATGTTGCATGCACAAAATCTTCCTAAAGGACTATGGGCGGAAGCTGTGAATACAGCATGCTTTGTCTTGAATCGTACAGGTCCGTCAAAGGTATATGGAAAATCCCCTCTGGAAGTATGGCTGAAAAAAGGTCCTGTTAATGTAGAGCACTTGAAAGTGTTTGGTGCAGAATGCTATGTACATGTTCCTAAGCAACGCCGGAGGAAGTGGGACAAGAAATCAACATATGCCAGATTTGTAGGATACTGCGATGAAAGGGATGGATATAGGTGCTGGCTGCCAAACTCAAAAAGAGTAATAATGAGCCGAGATGTTTTGTTTAAACCAATAGAAGTTTTGCCCAATAAGTCAGAGTTTAGAATCAGTAATCATCCTGAGAAGAGAAATGTGGATGAGAATAATACTGAACCACACAATAATCAGGAGGTAGGAGATCTTGAATCCGTGGACGACTCAGAAGTAGAGGAAGAACCATCTGAAGATGAAGAGATGCCCCAGCTGCGTCCCAAAAGGCAAGTAAAGCAGCCTGCATATCTGAAGGACTATGTCATGGCAGCAGAGTCAACATCTCCATCATCTTTTAGTGAAGCGATAAATTCAGAAGATGGAGACTTGTGGAAGAGTGCCATGGAAGATGAGATGAACTCCTTGAAAGAGAATGAAGTGTGGACTCTAGTTGATTTACCAAATGGAAAAAAGGTCATAAATAATCGGTGGGTTTTTCGTGTGAAAACACATTCAGCCAATGGGGCAGTCCAGTGCTACAAAGCACGTTTGGTAGCGAAAGGTTGTACTCAACGCCTAGGTATTGACTACGAAGAAACTTTTAGTCCAGTGGCAAGATTCGAGACTGTACGATCGGTTCTTAGTGTGGCTGCTGAGGAAAGATTGAAGCTTCAACAATTTGATGTGAAAACAGCTTTTCTTTATGGAAAACTTAAAGAAGAAGTGTACATGCAGCAACCTCAGGGGTATGAGGATGGTACAAACCGAGTTTGTCGCTTAAATCGAAGCATATATGGACTGAAACAGGCGCCTCGCTGCTGGAATAACAGACTGGTTGCATTTTTAGCAAAACAGGGGATGAAGAGGAGCTCTGCTGACCATTGCCTATTTGTGAGGAATAGGATGGACAAAAAACTGTTAATTGTAATCTATGTGGATGATGGGCTGATTGCTGGAACAGATGAAGGGGAAATGAGTGAGTTTTTAGAGCATCTAAAGATGGAGTTTAAAATCACTATGGGCCCTCTTAGTTCTTTCCTTGGGATGGGAATTCAGCAGCTAAGCAATGGTTCAATTTTTGTGAGCCAAGGTTCATACACGAAGAAGGTTCTGGAGCGGTTCCAGTTTGCTGATGCAAATGCTGTCTCGACACCCGCCGAACCTGGTGCCTCTGGTGGTGACGATGGCACTGAGGATCAACCCTTGGATGCCAGTATACCGTATCGTGAGGCTGTAGGGAGCCTTATGTTCCTAATGGTGGCTACACGCCCTGATATAGCCTATGCCGTGAGTATTGTCTCCCAATCCCTTGAGAGCCCCTCAAACAAAGACTGGAAAAATGTGAAAAGATTATTCAGGTATTTACGTGGCACAGCTGACTATGGATTGTTGTATAAAGTTGATTCCCCAGAGCAAGTGTTGCATGGATTCAGTGATGCAGACTATGCTGGTGATATAAAAACTAGACATTCACGGACTGGGGTGGTTTGTATGTACTCAGGGGGTGCCATTTCTTGGTTTAGTCAAAAGCAAAGAAGTGTTGTATTATCCACCACTGAGGCTGAGTATGTGGCAGCAAGTGAAGCAGCTAAAGAACTGGTATGGTTGAAAAGATTATTTTCTGAAGTGACATGTTTAAAAGACTCACCAAAGTTACTAGTTGATAATATGAGCGCTGTAAAACTTGCAAATAACCCAGAGTTTCATAAGAGATCGAAACATATAGATGTTAAATACCATTTTGTACGGGAAAAGTGCAGTGATGGAACATTGAACATTGGACATGTCGAGGGTTTGAAACAAGTGGCTGACATTCTCACTAAGCCATTGGCAGGGCCACGATTTAAGACTTTGTGTGAAATGCTGGGTCTAGTTGATGCAATAAATTTAACTTGTGTGTAGTTAGTTTGAGAGGAAGTATTGAAAAGCAAATTAACTACATTCGATAGTCTGCTTAGACACTATCGATATATCGATGGTTGGTTGTAGCATGCTGTGCGATTCACACCATGTGCTCAGTTGAAGTCAATTCTGTTTCGTGTGAAGAAGAAGTTCTCATTGTATTTGTGTTTGATATTAAAATAACGTTACCACTATCTAGACGTCAATAATTTCAACATTAAGGAAGTCCAAAGCCATAGTTTTGTTCTGCCAAAGTGTGAAAATGTTTGCTTGTCTACACTAAGGAAGCTAATGTGAATAAAATTCTACTTTTTAATAAGCTCCATTTGTTACATGACTTTTGCAAATGATAGTACCCCCAGAGGGAAATAATATGTCTCGGCTATATTTTTCATCTGATGCACTGTGAAAATTTACAGGTTTACAACAGAAGTCATGAGGATTCCAAAAAGTAATTGAAAATATACCAAGGGATAAAGGAAATCTCTAAACTCATGTTTCATAAGATTTTAGAAAATTTTGTCTCAAAAGTATGGTTCTATAATACATCAAATTTTGACCTGAGAGAATAATCGAATAAAGCTATACTATTTTTTCTAATATTTCTTAAGGTATGAGCACCACCTATAAAAATAAAATTCATGGCTATTTCTTTGCTTTGTTGTTAAAAAAAATTTTTTTTAGTACATCCATTTTCACAACTCTGGCGGTCACTGTTGGTCCTCCTTCAAGTGTGATGAAATGCTTGTGTTAACTGTTTTCTTTATCTCAGTATATATTTATGACATGAAACTCGTACATAATAAGTCCCAAAATTAAAAAAAAATTTATGTGCAGGTTGTCTTTTTCCCAATAAGAAAAATGTACTTTTGAAATAGAATATTTTAAGGAATTCACAGAACTTACCCATCCTTGCTGGGGATAACTTGATCATTGCTTTATAGAACACATAAAAGTACTGGATACATGTCGATACAACTTAACTTTCTCGATTTTTTGTTGAAAAAAATTTCATGAATGCATTTTACTTAATTAATGTTGTGCAACTTATAAAAATAATGTGAGAAGGTACATTGTCTAACCTTGACAAGCCTTTACTCTAATGAGGATTAGACATTCATTTGTTGCTGTATCTTCTTTGAAGAAATGATACTCTTAAACTTCATAGTGGAGCGGAGAAAAAGATCAGATTACATTGGAATATGGCAACAATGTAAGCATATATTTTAGACCTGAACAGGGGTCATTGAACAGAAAGTGAAAATGAGCTGAGTAAGCCCTGCCACTTTCACAACAACTTGTACTATCATTTGCAAAAGTTGCTCCACAAAGATTTTTCTCGGAAACTGCACGGTTTTCGGGTATTTTCAGCAAACCAACACTAGTCTTCATGGTTCAATGTATGGAAAACGGGTCATTAGGTGGGTGAGATATATTTTCATCCTTTTAATTTTCGGGATTTGATCGTTTCCATTTAAGTGAAATTAATGTTCATTATGTTCCCCCAAACACATTGTAGCACTTAAAGCAGGAGTAAAGATCGAGGGTAATTCCTTGGAGAGATTTTAAAACGTTTGTAGCTTGGCTCTTTTTCAGTGATCTTAGCTCTTTTCAGACAGCAGGAAATCACGAGTCGTTCACTGTCAACATGACAGTTTTTGTTTACATCTATCGACTCGGGTTGGTGTTTTTAGTACAATATTTACGACATAAGATACGAGGAAGCTTTCATATTCCATGTGTTTCATCATATAAATATCTGAGCAAACACCTAAAATATGAAATTAGTTAAGCTGATCGGCATTAATCGTTGCATAAGTAACAAAAGTGTTGTCTGACGTCCGTCAATTGGTAAAGATGTAGTCCTTTCCACGTATTCAAAGTATGACCAGGAAAACTTAATTCCAGGTAAAAGTCCCATTTTTAATGATTTTCGGACTTCAACAGGTATTGTTTGATAATATGTTCTACTGCTGAATTAGTGTGAATGCGAATTATAACTCTAAGCTGCTATGTCATTGATGATTATCTTATTTAGATGCAATCGTTCACATATACTCTGATCAATTCGGGATAATGTAGGATACTTACTTAGCATCATTAATTAACTTCTCTACTTACATCAAGTAGGTTACATGGTATTAGGAATTGTGTTTGTTGGCAATACGTTTTATGTTTAAGGTCAGATTGAAATCAGTGGAACTGCAGCTCATTTCATAAAACCATTCAAGTCGAGTAAGAAGGACGTAAGCAAATTCTTACAGAATTTCTGCTTGAAATGAATGTATACGCTTGCTTCATTACAAATACAAATACCAAGTTAGAAACGTAATAACAAATAATGATAACTTATAATGATACCATACCGAAGTCGCAGGCGACAACATCATAATATTCCTATTGTAAACACTAACCAGCCGAAACATAAAGTATGCAAAAGCCTCCGTGCTCAAGTTATAATATTTAAAACAAATAAAATACTAAGATACCAAGAAAATGATTATTTTGATCAAAATTCGGTCAATTGAGAAGCACATGAAAGCAGCTTAGTGTTACAATGACAACAAATACTTATCATTTTCACTCCAGTCCAACTAAATAGGAGTAGCTCAGTGGATCAATACTGGACAGGCGATAGGAAGGTCCCGCGATCAAGTCTCTTTCATGTCCAAAATTTTTTATCCTCCTCACAGCTGTATTTTATTTTAAGTTTTTTTTATTTTTTAATGTATGTTAAGAGGGTACCAAATGTTGAATTTTAGCATTATTTACAACAATTTCTAATTTAAATGATCGTGCGACGGGAATCCTGCATTGTTAGCGCGATAGGACGAATCATTGCGTTTCCCTTGAAGGAACTCAATCAGAATCACGGGTGAATGTGATTCCCGGTGCTATAAAGTTTCCTTTACAGGTCCGTAACTGCTCATCATTATTACCCACTCTTAGATGACACCCACTGGGTACTCACTCTTTCAACGTGTAAACATTTTTAATTATCTACTCCAGTTAACTACGAGTGTAAAAATAATCTCAAACGCAGCGACGACGCAACAATATCTACGCTCGTTTACTCAACTGAACATCGTAATGATTTCCTACGTCTCACTCCCGTGTCACGATGACCCGTTCGTGAGTCGTTCCCAAGCTACCATGAAGATTAATCCCCAGATAGTGATCATTCAAATTTAATGGTGGCCAGAAATCAACAATGGAGCGAAAGTGGCGCCACTCGATTTGTTGCAAGACTTTTGCAAATGATAGTACATAGTACTTTTTCTCTCAGGAGGTAGCTATTGTTTGCCCTTTGTTTTCCATAGTTGCCCTCCAACATTGGCAGTTGTACATCAAGTTCTTTTCCAATACGTTCTGTAGTTAATATTTGTGTCCATTTCAAGAAACCAGGTATGTAAGCCTTAAGGACAATATTTTGACTAAATTTGTTATTTCTATCTCAGGTAACAATCATTTCTCACTCTCATATTTTGATTTATCATTCAGGTTGATCACTTTTTAATGGCCCAGTATCAAGAGCTTGGAAACTGTAATCGAGAAGGACTTACAGTTAGTGGTACAGAGTGCCATAAACTAGCTACACTAAACCTCCTCCTACAAACTACTAAACTACTCCTAAAATTTGAAGAATTAAGTGCATTGGAAAGCAAATGATTGAACTTAGGAGCAGCATAAGTTCTGGAAAATCTGGCGACAGCAGGCAGTCAGCGAGAGATAATTCAGATACTAACTCTATCTCCAACATTGTGGCGCAGGAAAAAAGTAGCCACCGAATTTAATGTTAGCGAATATGCAATGCTAAACCAGATCCAAGGAGGGGCAAAAAATAGAACTATTGTGGACTCAGTTCAGTCATTTTACCGAAATGATGAGTATTCCTACCTTATGCCAGGAATGAAAGATAAGGTGAGTGTGTCCAAAAATGTCCACAAGAAAAGAGGTTACCACTAAGTAACCTAAGTGGCCTGTGTGCAGCTTTTAAATTTTAATTCCCACGTTTAAAAAAAGGGTTTTCCAAATTCTGTCCATGGCGACCTAAATGGTATGTTGGCAGACACCTTTGGGGGGGTAGATATTGTCCTAAAAAGTGCCATGGTAAGTGAGGGATGTTTTTCAGGCAGTATAATTTAAATTCTGTGCACCATAGGATGGCTTTACTGGGGCTATTTCACAGCCATGCACATAAATTAACCTTTACCATCCTTGCAGTCCTAAAGAGGGCCACCTAATGTTTTCGTTTATGACCCTCCGGTCCCTTTCAGGACCAATGAGACACACTACATTTAAAGTCGGCTTATAATGAGTTTTGTCACTCAAGGGTTAACTGGAGAGCTGCTTATATGTTAAAGCAAGGCCATTAAAATGCCCTGCCATGCTGTGATACATCTGGGATTTAAAGCTGTCCCTTAAAGGTTAAGCTGATATTGCAAAGTGGTTGAAAATCCTAGCTGTAATAAACTTGGAGATAATTACTTGCATGAGATGTATGTATATATATGTATATATTTGTATGTATCGGTAACTGTATTCTTCTTTGCTCTTCCATGCTTACAATTAGGCAAGTTCCCTTACTGACGTTATGAAGGGATATTGCTTAAACAAATAGAAAACAATCTTTAGACCAAGGCGTGCTACAGCTAAGACTACTGGCTTATAAGTTGAATTGAGAGAATTCACTATAGACTTACAACATGGGATGTGCAACATTTAATTCATCCCATTGGCCATGTTGCACAACTAAGATTGAATTATGACAAAATGGATAAGCATTTTACCTTCTATCATACAACTTGTGGCCGGAATGTTAAAGAAGCCTCCCCATAAAAATGCATATACTTATGCGAGACAACCTATTTTCTTCACACAAATGATACATTAAAGTAACAAAAGAAAATATAATGAATCTTCCAACACAGGTTTTACCGTAGATGAGAATAAAACTTACCAACATATTGGCTGTGGGCAGTTGGATGTCTGGCACAGGAATGAATATTTCAGCTGGCTGGACTGAGCATGCTACCTGTGCAGTGCCTACAACCGCATCTCGAATGCAGTCCTTTGTTTCAGGAGAAGACCTCAAATTCTCATTAACTGCCCCCTCTCCTTCAACTCTCTGCAAAGAGAGTAACACTGATATAGCAACTCAACTACTTCAAAATCAACAACTAAAGAATGCTGCTAATATTTATGAAACAGGATTTTAGAAATATTATCCATGTCATTAAATAAAAAGTGCTGTATATCAAACACTAAAAAAACTAAATTGCCGCTAGAAACAAAATTGGGCAAGAGGATTCTTGGTGAAACTCAGTTCAGGCTATTATGCCTTTATTACAGCATCATTGGGGCCATGAGAATGCCTTCAAATCATGCCATTCACAGTAAATTCATATAACCCTGGAAATATCAAGGTCATGTGAAGTATCTCAACTCCCTTCTTTTCAGCTTACAAGCTTGTACTTAAACTGAGACTTAGTGTAACAATTTTCACTCCTCATTGAAGAAAAAAAACTAAAATCAAGCAATCAGAAAACCCTTAAGTACATAGGTCCTGAAGTAGTGAGAAAACCTGTAGACAAATGCCAACAAATACAACTGATAGAAAATGAGGGAGCACAGACGATGACAGAAGTGATGTAGAAAAGATCTCCACAGGCTGGAACAATTTTTACAGGAGAAATCACTATATGTGGTCATCAAATGAGCCAAAACCCGTATACCCTTCCATAACACCGTTACTCTGAAACCTGGTTTGAAGGATTACATTACATAACTAGGCAGGGATATTGAGCCTCTTTATTATTAGTCTCAGATTTTGAAGAGCAAATTCTACAATTAAATACGTTGGTATGATCAAAAAAATAAAAAGACCTAATGATTTTGCATCATCCAAAGGACTCACAATGGGCTCTTCATTTTGCAGATTCTCATTGAGCAAGACTGTAATATCCAATGTCCCCAAAATATACAAGGCTGTTTGCTTAGTTTCATTTGTGCACTGCAGGGTGAGTGATGATATAGAGTCTGGGAGACCAGTGGAAATTGCATTTTACAACGCAACTAAAGGTGGTGCAGATACTTTAGACAAAATGTACTGTAGATATACAACTGGGAGGTTGTCAATGGCAGGATTTTTCAGAATATTAAATATTTCCTTTGTCAACTCTCTTGTGCTTCAGCAGTCTGAGAAAAATAAGAGAGATATTAAACAATTTAAATGTATTAAATGAATGGTGGAGCTACATTAGACTCCATATGGGAAGGAGAATGTTTAATGTAAGACTCCCGTGACAGGTAGGATAAATTATTGAGCAAATTCTCCATCTACCATAAGAAGAAGTTGAAAGGTTAGAGTAGCGGACAATATGTAGACTTTTTCCGCCATACAAAAACACAGAAAACTATCTTATTTTTCCAATGAAAAAAGCCTGTGTGCTTTTGTGAAAAATTGTAATTTTGATCGCCTGCAGAATGCATTGAGAAAAGGAGTAAGCAGGATAAACTTCATGGCTACTTACTACTTAGCCTTCCAACTTTAACATTAAAGGCCTTATTTTTAGATCTGGTGAAATATTGACACAAAATAATAGTACTTATAACTCAAGTGTTTTTGGCATCAGTTTTCTGATCCTGTTTCAAATAACAATTTTTACTTTGGTTTGTATTGGGAATGTAAAAATTTTAATGTAAGTGATACAATAGTTAAGCATTTAAAGAAAAATCAAGCAAAACAATAAAAATGGCTTTGCAGCATTTAATGAATTTTTGATGTATTGCGGTCTCCCAGACTGTACGTCACTGGTAGTGTAACAAGAATTGCACGTCACTGCTTAAGGGTTAAAAAATAAATGTTTTCCTACTTCTTTTACCATGGGAGCCGTCTTTGATACGTGTTATTCCTTCCTTGTAATATTATCTTCATTTGTTAACTATGCAATTAATGTCATTTTATTCAAGCGATACTATAAACAAATTAAGGTTTCTTTGGTGAGGAAAAAAAAGTAATGTAATTGAAACTAGGCATCCATGTGAAAAAATGGGATAAAATCTGATGCTGATGCATTTCAGATATATATTTCCACACTTGAAACTAATTTTTTTCAGCGAAATTAATGGAGACAAAGATGAACAGCAGATTTGTAAAATTTTGCACAATGATAAGTAGAAAAAACTACATGCGAATGTCAAACCTAGGACCTCCACATTGTAGCCAAACACCATTAACACTCGGATACCGCTCCTACCTCTATGGGAATAAAATAGACCTGTGAATGTTTAACTGCATTTCTTTTTAAAACCATTGGTTATGTAATTCCGTATGGGGGTGATTTGTGGACAGCTCCAGATGGACTATAGCACTAAAGAGTTTGATTGAAATCTGAGATGTGGTTTTCTTAATGAGCTATCATTTATCAGTACTAGGATGTCATATTGTAAATAAACATCCTAATGAGATATGATACCAGGATTTAACATACTAACATATAAGGCAAGTAAACTACAACACTTACGTACAACATAAAAAGGAATAAACAGCTGCTTTTGAGATAAGAATACTTGTTTCAGTTCTTTGTAACTTTCAATTGAATGGGTTACACTGCCTGTAAATACTCGTGCATCAGAGTAGCAAAGAGAACAGGAATACTGGAGAAGGGTTAGTATGCCTTCAATAAACTGCACCACTGGGAGTCCACATTCCTACATTGCAGGAATACAGCTCTTTCTTATTCACCGGAGGAAAAAAGTTAAGGTTGGTCACTTGTAAAGCTAGAGCTTTAACGCTAAGCATGAGCCAGTAACTAACAAGCAACTATGTGAGACTTTTGACACCTAAATCATGGGTAGCTTCTGAAAATCACAGGCACAATGTGCCATCACATGAATAACAGCACACGCATGAAATACTTTGGACCACCAAGGTGCACCACTTCCCCACTGGAGGGCTAATAAGGTCAAGTTTATCGATCCCAGGATAGAAGGAAAACAACTGCTTACATTAAGATAAGATAACTTGTTTGAATTATTAATTACTTTGAATCGAATGGGTTACCTTGAATCTATGTAAAAAGCAGAATTTCCTATGATTTACAATGACAAACGTTTAGATTTTTACGTCCTTCAACAAATAATTACATTCCATTACAAGGATTCTGTACATACCTGGGCATTCTCCTCCGGAGATACTTCCTTCTTTGCCCCAATCAGCGTCAAGTCCAGGTCTGCCACAATATTTCCCCTACTCTGAGCTTCCACCTTTTCACCTTGGGAAGCAGTTAAGGTATTGGGCTGCAACAAAATCCCCAATCATCATCATTAGCAAACGAGGTACAGAAACATAGATGTGCTTTTAGAATTATTCACACGAATAAAATAAAAGTTAGTTTCAAATGGATATCTTCATACTATCCGGCAAGGTAATTAATGTCAGGAATTGATTATGTTTATAGTTGTTATTAAATTTACCACTTAACTATACTCCTAATGCTTCTTATTTTCATTGCAAAATTCCTGAAAAATCCACGTCATTATCCTCTGGGCAACAGTTCTTGGAGGTGTAATTCTCCGGATATCATCTTATATTCTAACAGAAACTTATATTACGGGCACACTTTGAATGAGAATCCAGAGGCCATAGGTAATAGCATTCATTCACGGAAAATAAAAAGGGGCAAAAACAGAAAATAATTTCAGTTTATTTTGGTTTATAATTTGGTTTAGAGACATCAAGGATTTTGACAAAAAACACTTACTCAGATGAGATACAACTGACGCCCATTTTCAGTTAACGAAAAAGAGAAATCTTTAGATTAATTTCTAATAGGAAAAAAGTTGCGTAACTTCAATGGGTAAATATGAAGATTTTTTCTTTACATGTAAAATTGATAATTGGCGTTTTCTTGAGGTATTTTTACATCCAGTGACTTAATTAAGTTTTTATGATGTATATTTCCACACAAAAACATTAGTTTTCCCGGAAAACACTGAATCCTTCACAACTTATTCGCACAAAACATTTAGACTGCGATTTCAAGCATATAAAATTGTTTCAGGAGTAAATGCACTTAATTAATGAAAAATTATAGACTACAAATGATAATTTCTACAATTTAACATAAAACTCCACCACTGATGAAGGTTACAATACCCTTTGTCATTTTTAAGGACATCTGTATTCTTACAAACAGACAGATATATTATGCTTTAGGAAGCTTAGTTACCAGTGATGATGAAGCAAGAAATAAATAGTCAGTGTAATAGCACAGGCACAGAGAACACTAGAAAAAAGAAGACTCTCCTACAATTGAGAGTATTAACACCAAAATAGGGTAACAGTATATCTGATACTACATTTCGAGCATAGTAAAAAATGGTAGCCATGTTTCAAAATGGACAGCTGCAGAAAAGTCAAGATTGGAAGCTTTCAAAATGTGTCGCTCCAGAAGATTACCAAAGATAAAAAAATGAAAACAAAAGAAGGAAGTAAAAAGAAGAGTGGGAGGAAAGGGAAGTCTTCTAAAACCCTTATCTTAATTGGCCACCTCATTAGATGTGATGGCCTTATAAATACAATAGTCGGACAAAAAGGAGAGGTGGACAGAGAGTAGGGAAAAGAATAGCTCCGTATGTTTCTCCTTGGCCAGGTTATTAAGGATATAAAAAAGGCCATATACATGAAAAGATAAGCAGACGTTAGATATTAATTGGGGGTTGCATGAAACCAATTTTAGTTCTGTTAAATTATGATGGTGATACAGTACAAAATAAAGTTCATTAATAGTATTACCTGATCAGAAGAGTCTTGATGCATCAGTTTATTTGAGACACCATCAGAGCAATCATTGAGTACATGAAGTCCTTCTTCATCATCGCTAATCTGTTCTTCTTTAACAGAAGTGCACTTGTACGTTACCCGATCACTCTATTGGAAAGAGGGACAACGATGGATATCCATTTTAATCAATTGGTACAAGAAGAAATAGTTTTCATGAACAAAGCTTGAATTACAAAGTGTACGTAGAAAATAAATTATTCCTGATGAACGATTCTGGTTTCTTTGTAGAAAATAGATTAACTTGATAAACCAAAATGATTCAGCCAGTAAAATCCTTATTATTCTCAAATAACCTAATAATAGCCATAGTTTGATAAGAAACAACTTTATTGGGAAAATCTTGGGAATAAAGAACTTTTTAAGTTGTGAACTTCCCCGATCATTAAAATTAATTTCGAAAGGGGTACAAGGCCATGAGCACTGACTTCTAAAAAATAGATAAAAATTTAAGAATAAGCAAAATCTTAATATTTCATTAATAGTGGAAGGATTTCAAGACTAGAACAACAGTAGCAGAAAATTCAGTCAGAGAAAAGAAAAATCAATTCAAGTCACTAAAAATTGATATCTTTTGGCAATCAACTTGCATTGCAAACGTCAAACACCCCATTCAAAAATGGCACAGAAGGTTGAATCCCTAGCCTACACTATAAATTCCTGTTCGATTTCATCACAAAATCCAAATCCGCAACAGGGCCATTCCACCGTTACGTACGGGACATTTGTACTAATTTTTACAGCTTTAAAATATTATTTCTGCTCCTAATATTTTTTGTGTTTCATTGAAACAGCTATAAATTATTAGGTGTAGACCTAAGCTATTTTTCAAGCTACAGTTTTGGCTTTAGCGCTTTGTTGTAACTGTTGCAAGAAAAAATAAGTGCCTGTTACGTACGGGACAAGCTGAGTCAACCACTTGTTTGGCTCATGTTATGAAAAATGATATTTCAGCTCAATTAGAATTTTCATAATGCTGTGGTATTTTTTTTCATATAGCTTAAAAAGTATGCTTCAAGTACATATACTTAACATTATTAACAAATTTTTTTCAACTAAGTTACAATTTTTTCACCTTTTGTTACGTACGGGACAAGGGTGTTACGTACGGGACATTGTACACTTCAGGCTAAAAGTTATTGAAAGCAGGCAGAGTTAACATGGTCAAAAACACATTTATCAGAAAAGGTTGTTAAGCCAATTACAATATAAGAAGATCATATGTTTATAAGCATTATTTTCTTGATCAATTAACTTGTATTTGCTTAGCTTAATTATAATACAATTAAGGTATAAAAAAATTATACAGCTACTTTAATCTTGTTACCATGGTATTATTAAAAAAAAACAAGGAGAAAGATACCAGAGTTCATAATTTAAGATCTTTACGGTTAAATTTTCCATCGTCTTTTTTTGTTCAACACTGTAGGAGGAGAATTAGCTTTAATCACCTCTGTCTCTCTATTGTATACAATACAATCGGGCAGCGTTGGCCATTTATAATGTTCTGGGGACTGGTGGGTACCATCAGGGGTACAGCTAGGAATTAAGGCTAGAGGAGGTTTTAGGGGCGACTAATAGTGGGGATCTGGGGGGTATGGAATACCTGCCAGGGCAAGCAGGAGGTACGGGGACCCTCCCCCAGAAATTTTTTAAGATAAATGGTTCAAAATGGGGAGTTTTACAGCTTTCTGAGGGATATTTTATTAATCCTTACACTTTTCTATAAGTAATATTAATCCAATTAACTAATTTAGATTTGGGGGGTGATTATGCCCCAAAAACCTCCCCCCCCCCCCCCTCGCTGCACCATTAGGTACCATGACTGTAACTTACAGTTGCTTCTGTGAGACAATTTCTGTGATTTTGCCTCAAAATAAATTGCCATTATATTGCACTAGAACCCACTGACCTCTGAATTCTGTCTTCACTTCAACAAACAGGTCTAAATTCAAGTTGATATCTTTAAAATGTTTCTCTCCTGAAAAACTTTCATTTGTATTGCATATCACGTGAAAGCTAAGGATATCTGGTGCTGCTTGAACATTGTCTCAATGCTTTACTTTGATGATGGTATCATTTATATAATCTTCTCCAGCATAATATGCCTTGAACAACAATACAATAAAACTTGCCTTTGAACAAACTACTGAAGATTCTGATGCAAAATCCTTGGCAGATTGAATAGAGCATCATTTTCATCCTCACTACTCTTAACATTCAGTCAGTTCTCTAAAATTGCATTCAGGAGAACTGATGTGAGCTTGATTTTTTAGCTTAAGTTTGCCTGCTATTCACTGTCATTTTTTCCCTTTCATACTTTTTCTTTGTCGGTAATATTTTCTCTCCGCTTTTTTCTTAATTAATTTATCCTCTTACTTCTTTTTAAGAACCCATCATGATCACTTGCATTTAGTTTACTTCGCATTTTCTTTACTCTAGCAACAGCAGTTGCCTAAGGTTTTTCCACCACCATTTAAATTCTGAAAAAGCATTAAATTTCTTATCTTCAAAGTTTCAGGCATTACTCAGTGGTGCTTATGTAAACTTACTTAAATAAAAATACTTCATGTAGTCCACATTGTTTATTTTCTGACCTTGATTCCCTCCTAGTAATCAGTCACAAAAATAACATATGCTATAATCACTCACGCACTGAAACATGTATTACGTGTTGGCTAAAGGCGACTGTAAATTCTAGTATCACCAAACATCTAATCGAGAACAACTATCCCAGTGATTTCACATCTGAGATCTACCACACACTGAGACAAAAGAAATTAAGTCCCCACTTTTTGTCATGAAGAACTGGAGATTATTGAGGTGACAAAATCAAATGAAACGCAGGAATTAAACAGTCATGATTTACCATTTCATTCACCTTACTTTTTCTAACCTTTTCTACCCGCCCTCTATGCACCTAAAATTTTACTTGTTCTTCTGTTTACTACAATGCATACTTTCAACCACAGCACCTACTCCTCTGCCACTTTGTCATTTCATGACATAAACTTAATACCTGGCCCTTCTATTAACCGATGCCAAACTCCCCAACCCTGAATGCCCAGAGCACAATTTTAAATTTAAATTACTGTAGGTCTAGACTTTTCTGTACTAAATGTAAATAACGCTTCATTTTATGTTTTAGAATTAAATATTATCAAAATTCAGTAATGATATGACATAGTGAATTCATTTTTATGTATATTGCATATTATGTTGTGAAGTGTCCCGTACGTAACGTTACGTACGGGACAGAAAGAAATTGAACATTAGGGTATGTTTAAATTTTATTATTTTTTCACAACATCATAATTATTTAGTTTGACACAAAACCAGTTTAGAAAATTGTATTTTGAGTAGCTGTTTGTCAAGAAACTTTGTGAAAAAATAAATTTATATATTTTATGTTACGTACGGGACAAAGAAACAATCTACTTTTAAACACTGTATTTTACCATTATACTATCGCAAAATTAATATAATTTTGTGATAGAAACTCTTATACTGTACTATATTTTGATATTATAATTACCAAGACACATAAAAATAGCATTTAGTCAAGCATTGATATGGCAACACAACCTATGAAAATGGCAATTTTTGAACAGCTGATGAAGAGACGACTTTGAACCTAGGTTACCTACATATTTAAACATATTTGACTAAAATTCCTAGTAAATACTCATAATATAACCTTATGAGAAGACAATCATGACACAATAAGTTAAATATAAAAAAATATTTTTATTTCCAAAAGTTACCTATTTTCATGGAATGTCCCAACAATATGATTCCTATGAACATCAATCTCTCATAAGGAATGAGATTTATGTAGTAGAATCTGGCTAGCAGCTGCATCATGATGTCATGGTCATTCTGTCAGAGTACCAAATTAAAGAAAACTCAGTAATACTCTCAATTCTTTATCCCCTTCTGTTTGGTGGCAAACGGAAGTGAAAACCGTGTTTGTATGATCACAAAAAATAAAACTGCTCAGTGCGGTGATGACGGCGAGCTCAATTGCTCAGTGAGTGAAGTTGGAATGTCAGTTTGGCAAAATACACCAAATGTGTCCGTAGAATTTAATCATTCATTTTTAACAACTTATTCATGAAGGCTCTTTTGTATTTCTAAATGACTGATCAGGTGATGGAAAATGCTGTAGGTTTCTACTCAGAGGTGTTGCCAATATTCCACAACAGAAAGACATTGTGCCCTAGAAAAAAGGAACTATACAAGGCAAGAGTTAACTCACCAATTCATCAGTCATCAATGGGTCCGAGTCGTAATTTGAAATTCCAGCTGAATCTGTGTAGAGCACAGGATTATTCTCCTCACTGAGGTGATCTTGGTTCTCCTCTTTCACATGACACTAGAAGAGAAAAATGGGTGTCACTCGAAGGCAAAACAATAAAAACCTCATTTCCACACAAAAAAGCTAAACAAAATAAGATCATTTGATAATAAAATCTTCTCTTTCACTTGCACACTTGCAGCCACCCAATCTGGCCAAAATCATTATAATTATTTTCAGAATGATTTGACATTTAACTCTATAAGAGCACTGATTTAAAAAAAAACTTGAAATCTTCTAGAAAAAATTCCTTATAAATCTAACAATAATATTAACTTAAAATAAAAAATTGTGGAAAATGTTTCAAAACTTTGAGTACCTACATAACAGCAGCAGAAAATTGAGTAAAAAATAATCAGGAACAGTTCACATCAACAACAATTGATATTTTTTGGCAGTGCAAAATACTCATAAATTCTTGCTACTCACAGATCAAACTTCAGCATATAAATGCTCAACTAGGGAGGGGAGAGCTACGCCACCAACATCACATAGTTAGAATGAGAGTATTGGCCACTTACAGTAAGGGCACAACAGTGGGGACGATACATGGAGGTTCCACTGTACATTGAATTGCCTTCATCCTTTCTTCACCTAGGCTTATAAAAAGGATTCACAATAGTTAATGCTGGTTCCTCAGTTGAAATAATGGAGGATGATGGCTTGAACAAATAGAGGGCAATCATGAGACACAGCCTTGTTATAGCCACCACTAATGGCTTGAACAGAGATTCGACAAGTGTATCCAAAATTATACTCCACGGGATAAGAGACATTTCTGTCAACAGATTATCAATGCTGTACAACTGCTATTGACTGGCATGAAAATATTTGTGTGGTTCCACTTCCTGCCTCATGTGTCACTACTATAAAGAACAGCATCTGAAGGTTGCATTATGCCAGTGACTTCCCACAAAAACACTTAAATTTATAACAGACACACCCCTATTCCTCATACAACCGAGAAATTTGTAAAACTGGAGGTGATTAGACTCAGTTTTCACAGTGAATGAGAATATAACTTACCAAATTATCGTCCCTGGGCAATAAGCAGTCTGGCACAGGAAAGTATACTTCAGTCATTTTGTCTGAGCATGCGAACTCTGAAGTGTTTTCAATGACATCTTGAATGAAGTCCTTAGTCTCCACACAAGGCTCCGACTCCTCATCATCTGCCCCTCCTCCTTCAAAACTCTGCAGAAAAAGTAACATGGATAAACCTTTATCTCTTTAAAAACACATACATGGGATACTCAAATCATTTAGAAGAACAATGTTAAACATATTGCCTCTGTTATCATATCAAAATAGTCTGGTCTCTGCATGCCTGTTAATCAAATACTGAAAAGCTACAGCGCAAACTGAAAAAAAATGACAGGAACATTTTGATATTCCAAGTTAACTCAGGGTCTTTTCTAATTATCTTAGGGGCCATGGAAGCTGCCCCTTCACAGCATAATACACGACAGAGAATGGAGATTATTTAGATGCATCATTTTTCTGTTTTTTTTTTTCAAATCATGAGAAATCAAAAGAGGGACTAAAGATTCAATTTTTTGCAGTTAAGAAAATTAATTCATCAAGTTTCTTATTCTTGCACTCAATTTGCTTCTGCATTTATCACTTTCGTAGTAGTAGCTGTTAAAAGGCCAAAATCACTATTTTTCCTTTTCTCGACAGTAGAATCATGGGAAAAAACATGTGGAGTATGTTTTCAATGTATTTGTTATGTTCTCTTACCTCTTGTTAATATTCAAATATAAATTCTGGAAGAGAATACAGGGTGTAATATTTATGCAGAAAGAAAACAGGCCTCAATATAATCTTTTCTTCCAAAACTATTTCATGAAACATTTTTTTTTATTACCCTGTTATTATTATCCTTAAAACATGCAAAACCAATTACACAGCAATTATGTATTACGCTTGAAACAAAGTTCCAACTGCCTGTCAATAGATGGCTAAAGCACTGATTGCTGGTCACTTTTGAACCACCAGAATAATCATATCTCAAGCTTCGACATTAGGTAAACAAACTGCTCAAGAACCATGATGAATATGTCACGGCATTAGATACGTAGTGTTGAGAGAAGAGCACCATATAGTTAACCAAGATATGCTAAAAGAGAAACAATGTTACAAAATTGGTATCATTTCTTCAAAGACAATCATTTCAATGATGACAACTGTCTAGGCGTAGAAAGGCCAAAACCTCAGATAAAATCAATTGGAGACATTGCTCAATGATCAATGCCATACTCAAGAAGAGACTGCTTTGTGTTTGGAGTTGCCCACCAAGCCATTTCCAAGGGATTGCATGCATTGGGAATTTAGTGTCAAGCAAGGAAGTTGTGTTCCCAATGATTCAACAGTAATTCTACAGCATGAAATGCTGAACCTCACATTACAAAGCCAAGAAATTTAAACATTAATACCTCACTGGAAACACTCAAATGAATGTGCCAAACGCACAGACCAAATTCCCCAGACATTGAATCATCTGATTATTATTTGTTGCATTCAATATTACATGGTCTGGCAGATCAGCAGTTGCACTCAAATGAATACATTGAAAAATGGCTTCATTCATGCCTAACCTCAAAAGATGAACACTTAAACTATTCCAGTATTCAATCTCTGCCACAATGATGGGGAAAAACTGCAGCTAGCAATGGACAACATCCTTCCTTTTACACCACACCCATAAGATATTCTAATAGCTACATTTCTATCATAGGGTGGGCAGATCCTTACTAATAAACCACAATTATAAGTTATTGATCACATCAACCATTAAAATACAAAATAAATACACATCATGAACTAAATCTTTAACTCTACAGTTACGTGAAACAGTTTATCACCACAGTTACTTGCGTAAGCTCAAATGTATTCCAAAAAGATCAGCAAAAAACATTAATTATTTCTTATGCACTAAGAAAATATCTCTGTCAACACACTCCAAACTTATTGCACATAGTTGATCCACAGATTAAAACAGCAACCCATTCCAAATATCACGCAATTAGTGCAAAAAAATGTTATCAAAACAAATAAAAAGAGGTTTCAAGAGAATTGACATCAAAATAGATTGTAAGAATGAAGCTACTCTGAGCATGAATTCATAACCCTTCTTTATGTCGATAGCCCCAAAAAAATTAAGAATGCAATAACCTTCCCCGGCATGCATATCATAAAAAGAATTATCACAGGTTTTCCCTGGGTATAGATTCATTAAAGGTTACATGGGAATTCCACTGGGTCAGGTTCTCCAACTCTATCTTACAACCAGCCAAAGTTTTGATGTACAAGTTGTCCATCTTCATCAGGGCACCTGGACAATTCGTCAAAATAGAAATGTCGGCCATGATGGAGTAGGAGAATCTGAGAATTCTTGAGCATGCCATATTCTTTGCAAAGATTTCGAAGACTGTTATGAAGGATAAGCATCTGAGTACCTCAAAATGTATTTCCTAACACAGGAAACCTATGAACATATTTATGCTAAGGTCATATTTAAACTTGCTAACCATAAAATTTGTAGAAAACTTACAAGTTTTATAATGTATTTTTTAGAAACAAAATAGTTTATCCAAAAGATTGTGTAAAAAAACGGTTTTTAGAGGCACAAATGCGAATAATTTTAACAAAGCCACTAACAGAAATGGTTTTAGCCAAATATGCTGTGATTAAAAAAATCAAAGTTGATGCAAATATGAAAATTATATTCCAATATTGGAAAATAGTTCATAAAAACTAACTTAACAAATACAGAAAAGATATACCACATCAAATTTCCTAATTTTATTTCAAATTTTACATTTTTGATGAAAATGTTTTCTGTGTTAATTTTTCCGGACTTTCACTATTTTAAATTATACATAACCATAGCCTCATGAGATCGTAGTTAAAGGTGAGGAAGATGCTCCGACCAAAAGAAAGATATTATGTTTACGTGTACATGTGACTTTATATGACAACGCATTGACAAACTATTTTCTGGGTAATTCACAGGTTTAATTATTTTATTTTATTATCATAATTTCTGGTTCTCTGACACTTCAATCTTTAGCAGCAAATCGTCAGGGATTTTATTTGTTCACTTTAACATGCTCCGATTACCTAATCAAATACTTAAAAATGTAGCGTGGTATAGCGCAGTGGGTAGATTGCCTTTTTGAGTTGATAAATAGTGAGTTTGAATGCCATTCTTTCCTGGATATCGTAGTTTAGCACACACTTAATTTCACTAGAAGACAAAATGTCTTCAATCGTCGCCATTGTAACACCAACAGCAACATTAATAGGACCTTGCCAACGATTGACGGATAGGGAAAAACCATTAACGGGAAGTTGGACTTGTTACACTTTACCGTAAACCGATTCGCAAAATGTATCTTTCTTGATTCCTACTGTTGTCGACATAAACCAAAGAGTTTCACCTTTCACTCTGCAATACTTGTACTACACCAGTCTTCAAATAAGAAATTCCGATAAGTACTCACCCTGATGCAACTTTTTCTAAGAACTGCGTCTGATTTGAAACAAATCTTCTTGAAAACACTGAATTCCGTAAGTTTCTTCAAACACGGTGGACACATGGTAGTGGGCAGGCCATCTCCCACAGCAATCTGAGGTATTAATAAACAACTTGAACATCAACAGTTTGGAATTAAATCATAAAATGAAGTAAGCACCATTGTCATAAAATCGAACACACTTACACGTAAACCGACAAAATCATGTAAGGCATTATTCACAGTTATTTTGTTACATTTGAAGTGAATTTGATGTGCTACTTACTTGTAAACCAACTAAATCATATAGGGCATCCTTTACAGTTATTTTGCATGCTACATTCGAAGTGAATATGCTGTAATAACAATCATGATTTTTCCTACAAAGTCTGCAAAGGTCTATTTCTGGATTCCTATCTGAAGATTCCGTGAAAATCCCGATGGTACGACTCATGTTTTCGATTCAAACTCTTATTCACTTTTTAAATCAGGTTTATCGTCAAAGAAATCATCTACTCAGTATTGACAAAGATCACAAATTCCAACAAGGAAACTACATTGACTAAGATGCTGAGTGAAAATAAAATACTTAAGAATGCTCAACGAAAGGAACACAGAATCCAACAAATGATGAATCGACGGAAAGATATATCACGACTCAATAGTATGGATCGAGAAAATTTTCAACAATTTATGACACATGTTATGTAGTCTTTGGACAGGCATTCACGACAAAATTAATCCACAACGCCACAACGTTCACTTGTCACATGTATTCAACCTCAGTATAGAACCGATGATTTCTAGTTACTATTTTATCCGCCAATAGCACAGCTATAGTGCAGGCCAAACACCCGTGTTTGAAGAGTATTTTCTTTCCATTTCAAAAAATAAAGGACCATTTCATTTAAAATTCATCAAATTTTCGATAAATTGTAGTGTAAAAATGTTTGGTTAAAAGTTATTCACTCAACTGGCCGAAAACGAAATTAAAGCCCAACTTCGGCGTCCACAAGGTCAGATTAAATCTCCAGTCTTTAAATATGAGAAAGAGTTCAAAATTCTTTAATGTAGAACTTAAAAAAATAAAAAATATTTTTTTTTAAATGATGCAATAAACAAGCACAATATATCACTAACTGTTGGAAATATTTCATTTTTCGATTTTTGGCCTTTTGTATACGTAATCCTCTAGCGGTGCAATACGCAAACGAAGTCCAGGTTTGTAAGGTAATCGTTGCTTACCTGGTCAGTTAAGTTTTAGGGCGTCAATGAGCATGAAGTTCGTGTGTGGTATTTGCTGTCTATCTGTTGAAATGCGATTTATTTTTGACGTCCTATGTAAATGTGAGTTTTTCATGCACTTTTCCTTTATTATTATCAAGTTTTTGCGTTGGCATAAGTCATAGAAATGAACGTAATGTATTAGAAATTTGTAAATAACTGAGTGCTGTGTGGATGGTTTGTTTGGGGAGTGAACTGGTTTTACAGATAGAATGAGTTATTGCGTTGAAAATATGTGTATTACCACTGGGAATTTATCTGAGTCTTCAGAAAGGAATTCTGAGGGTACTCCGTGCAGACGTTGCATGAAGAAAAATGATTATTGTTACAACATATTCTTTTCAATTGATGGAAGCCATATAACTGGAAAGGATGCCTTAGGCGATTTTGTTGACTTACAAGTAAGTGAGGGTTTTATTGATGTCCTTAGTTATTGTTTCATTCCGTGGTATGGGCATGTTTCCATAGCAAGTCTGAAATCTCTTGCGCACATGTTTTCATTCCTTTCGTAGGTTGCTGTTGGAGATGGCCTGCCTGCCACTATATGCCCACTGTGCTTGAAAAAGCTCATCGAAGTCAATGATTTCAGAAATATTTGTCATGAATCGGACGCAGAACTGACCAAATTTTCGTGTAGAAATAACCTCAGGGTGAGTGCATCTTATTTAATTTCATTGGAAGCCTCGTGTAACTTTCAAATAATGTGAAATCATTTACGTAACCAGATATTAACTTGTTCGTGTTAACTTACCGTGTAGCCCGGACTTAATCGTTTAAAGTTCATATAGACTGGAATGAAATTTCTGATAAATGTTTGTACTTGTGGTTTCAACAGATTATAGTAATAACTTGAAAATGTAATTAATTGTGTAAACGATTACGAAGTATACGACGGGCAATGTATTTGTTTGCACGGTACTTCAACACGTACGCGTTAATGTCTAAAAGTATGAACGCGAGAATGAACGCCAAAATACACCGTGTAACCACACAACTTGTGCGAATGCATGCACAGAAAATAGAACTTGTTCTTATTTGGTTTATCCATTCGTGCATGTACCATTCTGGTTCACAAAAATTATTCACGAAAACGTACATTATCTCATACCTGTTAATGCATCGTGTAAACAGGCCTTAATGCTTAGTGTCTGCATCAATGTATTACATGAAAAATTAACTGAAAAGCACTTCTTATTAGAGACCAAAACTTAATGTAGCACTAAATTTGTTAGTTAACAATATTGAATGTTATGAAAGGACCTCGCCAATGATCGACGGAGCAGTGAAAAAAGTCCAATTTCCCGCATAGTGTTTCCGAATCCTGACGAGGCATCAATTAACTCGCAGTTGGTGCCTCAATGGCGACGACCGAAGTCGCTATTTTGGTAGAACCAAGTGTTTACAATTCAATCAGTCATGAAAGTGAGTAATTTGAATTTACCAATGACCAACTCATAACACATATCAATGAACGTGAAGAATTTTGATGAACATGTTCTTAAATGTATTTCCTTTGCTTCTTACCTCCTCTTTGCTTTTACAACAGAATAATTCAGCTACAAAAAATATCACATTAGGCATTTCAACATATCGATTTAAATATTTAAAACAAGTTGAGAAAAGTAATTTGACACACCTGGCTATTTACTGCACCTGTTTGTTCCTATGTTACAATTTTATATACGAATGCATTTTTTATATTTGCTTTGTAACCTTTTTCGTTTGATTTGATAACTCTTTTATTTTCTAACATTATATATGTCAGATGGTTACCAAAAAAATTATGTGCTCGCGTATAAAAATGTTTATTCAAATAATTTTTTGTTTAATAACGTTTTATGTACATAATATTGGTGCTGTCAAAAATGAAAGTGTGGTTTACATTTATTACTGGGGGAAAATGGGCTCATTCCTATAGGTATGTTATTTCTAAGAGATATTTTTGCTGTGAAATACTATTTTTTATGTATTTAGATGTTTTTCCTATGCAAGAGTCCTCATAATTCTCGCAGGGCATATTAAATTCTGTAGTGCTTTTAAAATCAGTATATGTCGTTGCTTTACCGTTCTTGCTTAAAGGTCTGTTTACTCCATGCATTTACCTGTACTAGTTATTATCTAAATATATATACCCATGAATGTAAACAAAAATGCGCTGTGTAACGACACAACTTGTGTGGATGCATGAATAGAAAATAGATCCTGTTCTGATATGGTCAACGCATATGTACACATTCCATTCTGGTCTGCTAAAGTCGTTCATACATTCACTCAATAACTTGTATATGTTTATGTGTGGTTTAAACAGGTGTTAAAAATATGAGGTGATGAATTTGATTCTCGTGATATATTTTTTTGTCTTCTTTTATGGAAACGATTATTATTTGTACACATAAGTTTTTTTTTGGAATTGGACTCATGGATTAGAGAATGGGATGTGTTTTATTTTATTGATCCATTTTGTTTAATTAATTTTGAGTACATGGAAAATTGTTTGTTTTTAAATGTGTTACACTCAAAGCTTAGGTTATTTCCAGAATCATATTTGCGCCCATTTTTTGAGGTTTATTTACTGATGAAATGTGGTTTTTTTATAGATCAGTTTTGTTTATTTTATTTGGAGTACATGAAAAAATAATTGTCGTACAGATTGCAATGAACTACTTGAACGGGAAAGTCTTTTTTCAAGGATATTTTGCGGTATTTAGCAATTTTATTTTAATGACCATGTTCGTGGGCTGTTCTAAGTATTAGTGGAGAATGACTTCGTTGAAGGAACAATTAGTTATAGTTCATGTAGCAATCAGTGAGTCCAAGAGATACTTCATGGCTTCCACTTGGTCACATTTCATCTATGGTCTTTAAATATGAAAAGGAGTAAAAAATTTCATTAATGTGGAATGACTTAAGTTCATGTTAAATATCCTTGTTTAACATAATGCAATGCACCTCCATAGAATATCACTCATCGTTGGAAATACCTCATTTTTCAATGATAATTCTGTTGTGTACGTAAACTTCTAGTGGTGCAATATGCCAATGAAGTCTGGTATCTAAACTAAACTTTGCTAGCCTGGTGAGTTATGAGCTAGGGCGTCAATAAGCACGGAGTTCGTGTAAATAATTTTCTGTCTTTTCTGTTGAAATTAGTTTTATTTTTGAGGTCATATGTTAATGTGAACTTTATATGTAGGTTTCCTTAATTATTCTCAAGTTTTTGCATTGGCGTACGTCATAGAAATGAACGTAATGTATTAGAAATTTGTTAATCGCTGAGTGCTTTGAAATTTGTTACTAGAGTGAACTGGTTTATAGGTTGAATGAGTTATTGCAGTTAAAAACACAAGTATTACCATTGGGAATTTCTCCTGGTCTTTACAAAGAAATCATGTGCTCTCCTAAAATTAAAAAGCTAATTTTATTTCAAGTTTAGATAATGAAGTTTAAGATATTAGCGTATGCAAAATCATTTTTTTGCATATAAAACGTATATGTGATATAAATAATTCATGATTCTTAATATTCCTGTTGCTAAAGAGCTTCTAAATTCCCAAAAATTACCAAATTCTTTCATGCTACAAAAATGCCCTGTGACATCAGCGAGTGAGCAGACTCACTCCATTACAATAACAAAACAGTAACGACGATAACGAACATCTACAATGATACTGATTCACAACTTAAAGGGTGTGTCAAAAACAGTTGTTAATAGTTTCAAAGTTTTTATGGTGCTTGTATTGCGCAATCATTGACTCTGTCTTTGTGAAGACGCATCCTGGGAACATTCTGATGGTAGATTAATTCATGGCCACTTATTTCTTCTCCAGTAATGAAGATTTCTATGAGTTGAGAAGCCACGAAATTGAAATGTAACATAAATTAAATCAATAATCTCATTCGCTAGTAATCTAAAGCTTTGTTTGTGTCTCATTTAACTACTGTCATTTACTCATTGCTTTTAATGTGTACTTTAATGGTGACAGTACTTGTTGATGATGTTTGATGGTACATTACTTTTAATGGTGCAATATTGGAATATGTGATGTTAACGTTTAGGAGAAATCAATACAACGGATCATATTTTACGCTGATTTACTTAGCAATCCTAAGGTCTGAAAGAGAGACATACCATGTTTCAACCGTTTGTTAGGTTCAAGTGTTATTAAATTTGAACGTTTGCACTTTTGAGGCTAAGGTCACCAGAAAATTAAGTGAGAACAATAAGCTTATACTGTGTAAATCGCCATGGATGAGGAGGATGATAAAGTAATAAGTGCTATTTGTCAAGATGGTGCTGCATCTTCCAGTTTGCATACATTCTTTAAATCAGTCAATTATTCAGGATAAATATTTCACAATACTGATGTTGGAATTAAGATAGTAAAAAATAAATTGTATTAAGAGATGCATATGTTTTAATAAAACTGAGACAAATAGTCTACTGGCACCACATAAACCTATTGTTTACTGGCCTCTGATGTCACGCTCAGCCAACCCCGCGTTACTTGCGCGAGATTCTGAATCGAGGTGACCAAGGTGACCAATCGAGGTGGTGAGACATGCAGCTGAAGTTTCCCAAATGGGTTACATTGTTGCTGAGGTAAGGGTGCCTTCATGAAAATACTTGAAAAATACATCAAACAGCTTTTGAGACACCCAATAAGGTCAATGTGTAACTTTGTTAGTTTATGTAGGGTAATGATATGTGGACAGCGCTGTACCTTAGAACAACTTTTAAAGCCTTTTGTCTATCATTGTAATTGTCATGATATTTCCGTGAAAGATTCTGTGACATTTGACCCCTACGTATTCAATGGAGGTGAAAAACTAACAAGAGGGATATGTTTATTGCTCCACTGTCTTGGCCATCCTTGAAAAACTTCTTGAGTGATATGTGACTTATTTCAAATTGAAGTAAGTTGTTTTCTTGTTTATTTCTATAATGCATTTAGAAATATGGTAATTGTCGAGGTGTAATTGTTAGACAAAACTAGAGATATTGTCGCTGTGGGGCCCTAAACTGAAAGGAATTTTTTCACGTACTTCAGCCCTAATCAAGCCATACTTTGACTATCGATTGACTTTCATGAATCGGCATCGTTTTTCAATGATCGAAATTCCGACTGAAGAGAATTTGAAGAAATGATTTCATTGGACCTATTATTAGTATGAAAGATTTCCCTCCTCTTGATTTGTAGGTTGTGCAGTCAGATGGCTTCCCGAGATGCGTCTGTTCTGTCTCTCTGGACAAGCTGAGGTAAAACAGTATCTATGATCTATGAGGACTACTGTGTTTTCAGAATCCCGATTGTCTCGAGTAACGCTCCACCTTCCAGCTATAGTTATGATTGGAGGGTAAAGGTCACAGAAAAACAGCTGCTTGATGCTGGAGTTGAGCAAGATCCTCTGGTCAGTGAGTTATTGATTAAGGCAAACTCCAAGGTGAAGGTGGCATACTTAACTCTTTCTGCCAAAGAAAAATGTTTTCCATTCTACACATAGCATTAGAATATTTTTAATCTCTCTCTATTGAGGTGTAATTTTGAGAGGAGTACACTTCTCTTGTGTTTGCTTCCCTCTGATTTGGGACTCAACTCAATGGGGTGCCGGGCTATTACCCCAGGCACTGTACTAGACCCTCTAGCCCATGAGTCCACCATCAAATTATTGCACTGTTTTAAATAGAAATATTATGTACGATTCACAATAATTTATACTTATGTTAAAATAAGTTACATGTTCAATTCCCTATTGAATTTGAAATGGTTAAGGGAAATTTGGTTACTGTGTGGTGATAACAATGTGCGCAAAAAACAATCTCTTGGCAAGGAATTAAAAAAGGACTTCCAGTGTCCAGATGGAAGAAGGTCCTAAGGGCATAAGCATATTAACCCTTAACCGGTGACGTGCGGTCTGAGAGACTGCTGCATTTCTAAAATTATGAATATTTTCAAAATTAAGATTTCAAAATATGTATCTATAATTCTCGTTATCTTCATATTTTTGCAAAACAAGGACATCCCACTCTTAAAATTTAACGTTCCTTTTATTAATTTCTGTAAATTTGCAATTCAACTCGATTAGCAGTCTGTGAGAATCACTTCTAAGAATGCAACAAAAAGGAATACGCCGGATAAATTTCATGACTACTTGCTACTTAGCCTTCCAACTTGAGCATTTGAGGCCTTTTTTGAATCTGGCAAAATATTGATACAAAAATATAATAATTATTACTCAAGTGTTTTTGGTTTCAGTTTTTTGATCCTGCTTCAAATCACAATTTTTATGACAAATTGGTTCGTATTGGGAGTGAAAGAATTTTAATATAATTTTTAAAATAGTTAAGCATTCAAAGAAAAATTAAACAAAACAATAAAAATGGCATAGCAATATTTTATGTACTTTTGATTCATTGCGGTCTCCACACGTCACTGGTAGTGTAACAAGAATTGCACGTCACTGCTTAAGGGTTAGAAGAGGCTATGGTATTCAGTGTCTGGGCAAGACCGCAGTTGGGTTGGGCCTTCCTGAATTTTACAAACAATAGGTGATGTCATAACAGATATCACTTTTCATTGCTGCGTTTACATTCATGGCATCTGTCGCGCATGTTAATTTTTAGTTGATATACGGCTGGTGATTGTTTTATTGTTGGCTTATTAACAGACTGAATTTGATGACAATGAGACTGTGAAAACCTGCAAAAACCATGAAAACCTGGAAAAAACTGAATTTCAGTATGTAGGCAGAGTTGCAACCCTAAAATCTCCTTTAAATCACAGGTAGAAAGTCATTGTTTTTGCATTTAATTTGTCTAAAGGATGCATTTGTCTAAAGAATGCAAGGTGAAGCCACTGGTTTCAGAAAAACTCAATATTTTCTTAACATGCAGCCTTATGGCAAATTGACGAAGCTGGGCAGGACATGATGGCTAAATGCTCAAAGAGTACCGTGAGGCATGGCTTCACATCTGAGGGCTTATGCCCTCTCCAGGAACCCCTATGTAAAAGGGGGTGAGCTAGGAAACGTAATTGTTTGGCGTTCATTTATTTGCATAAGAAATCCTCCAAAGAAAATATTCGGCTTTCGTCTCCTGGGTCAAGAAATGTTCACACATATATTGTCGTCTTTAGTTGAGAAAAGGTTAAATGCACTGAAAGCGATATCTTTTTATTATATTGAATTAGTCACACGATATCTTTACTATCAACTATGTAAAGGTGCTTTGCGGCAAGCAATGTTACTTAACCTAGTTTATATACTTACTATAAAAGTTGTTTTGCATGGATTTTATTGTTATTTTACAAATTAGCAATGTGTTCCATGAATTGCCATTTTGCTATTCCATGTTTCCTTCCTGTGATTTAAATATTTCCTCAATTTGTCACTCAATATGAAGTATGGGCATATAATTGGATTCCTTGATTTTTAAAAACATTTTACGCACATTCACAGTGTTCATTTTACATTCAGCGTCACCATACGTGTTTTCACATTTAGCATTTTGCCACCGATGTGCTTGTGACATTGGAAATAATGCAGAGGTTGCTAACATTTTTATTTCTCTCCGGTTGCCTGTTTCAACTTAAGAGTAGCTAGTTATGCCAATCGGGAGATGAGAGACAGAGGTTGTCCTGATTTTCAACCGAGTACATTGTTGGTGTGTTTTTATGAGGCATGGAAGGGGGAGTTGTTTGGCTGACCTTCACCCTGCCTATCGTGGCCACACTTGCCTTTTCATAGTCGTTCGCTAGTGTTCCACGTGTGAGTGATTTGGATTCTCCATGGATAGACCCGAGATATATGGGCACATAATGGTGGGAGACAGCCATTTTGTGTGGTTGGTGTCTCTTCTGGGGAACCGCCTTGAGAGAGGCAGGAGAATTTTTTCTCTTTGTAATGAATCCTTAATGCAACTTGTTTTCTTTACTAAATGCTTCATTTGCTCATAGGTTGTCCTGCTGCCGTTGGACTTTGCGTATCGGGCCAGAGAATGACGGAATTGCGGAGAGTTTTGCTGGATGTTGGATGCTTTTATTCTCCAATGATATTATCAATAGGATCCAATGACTTGAGGAGGGAGGTAAGATTTCAACAGCTGATGAGTAATATCCATCGGATACTTCTCAGGATTCATTGCTTGACATTGAGGGTGGTTCTGTTAAGCACGATCACTGACTCCAGCTCAATGGGGAAACATTATTCATCAGCATCATTTAGTAGCCATCAACTGATGGACACTAAAAAGGGAGAGTAAGACAATGTTTTCACTCACTTTATTCATATTATGTCAATAACTCATTCTTCTTACAGTTGCCATTGCGTTCATGCATTAACATGATATTCATTCTGGTGATTTAATTTCCCTTTCTGCTGATTTCCCATTCTTGCGATTTCAAATCTCTTTTGTGGATTTCAGGTGATTGACGTCATCACACCTTTTCTTTGGGATTGTAGGGTGAGGGAGGGGTATTTTGAATTTTAAGCTCACAAATGTCGTACTAATATATTTATATATATGCTATATCTTCACCTATTGGGCATATGTTCTTACATACATAACCTCCGTAATTTATAGCTGGATGGGATGCAGAGACTGCAGGGGGCCGGACATTATCCACCTTAACCAGGAAGGCATGAGCTTTCTCATAAATATTTTACGGAGGAGTAAAAACACATTGTTTTTAACAGTTTCATAATAAGCCTGTAAAAGGGGGTTTCTTTTCCGTTGCGGTATTTCCCTGGATAAGATCAAGAAACATTTGCCTGGTAACCTCGATAGGTAATGTGGAATAACCAGGGAATAGGTGGTAACATGTGTTGTTGGTAGTTGAGGGAAGTGAAACAACATTTTTTTAAACTATATATGTTTATTACATAGGGTTTTGCAACATGAAGTACCATAAACACATGCAATGGCAGTGCTCACAATATTTTCGAAACTTATTAACCATTGAATAACTGCTGATTTACTTCGAAGCTAGAGGAAATATTTTGGCTTCATTGTGTTCATTGTATTTGGAATCATAAACATTTAGAATTACTTCATTTTAATACATTGATTCAGGAATAAAATATATTCGTTTATTAAGCAATGAAAGTGTGCTTCAAAAAATTAGGTCACTAAGCGACCTGTACCCCATACCATTATTTTCATACCAATTTTTAAAAGCTTACATTAAAATGATTTTATTTTCCTTCCATAACTCATCGTTATACCAATTAAGCATTTGCATTTCATTATGTTGTTATTTTAACTAAGGATGTGATGGAAATTACTGTACATTATGATTCTTAAAAACATTTTCCATCTCCACGGTGTTTCGTTTTTGGTCAATGTCACCATAGCTGTTTCTTTATCAAAGACAGTGAAAACATATGGGATTTAATGAGTAAATGGCATTGAAAGCATTGTAGAAGTCTCTAAATTATAATTTAATTTGCATGCAGCAGCAGTTCAATTAAACCCATTGTATCATATGAAGCCGCTCTCAATTTCAATAGCTGGTGTATGAGAGAAAGAAGTTTTTAATTCTTGAATAAATGCATTGTAATACTGTTCCACCACTTCTAGCCATTGCCTAGAGATGTTACAGTATTTTGCAGCCTCTTATTAATGGGAGCCTAATGCATGTAATAAAAAAAATTAAAAATCATAACAGCGACAAATATATTTATTTTTTATTTTAGCATAGCAAATGTATCATTACATGACATACTGCCAGTGAGTGCTGTAGTGAAAAGCATATGGCATCATGTATCAATGCATGGGCTTTCGAAGGAGGATTGTTGGAGTACACTAGTATAGCCTATCTACCTAGCCTATCATTTAAGAAATTTTTAACACAGGATTGTGGGGCTCTGTTGTCACATGGATGGGTGGAAGATTCTTCTTCAATCTTTGATTTCCGGTTTCTGTGTTATGGTGATTCTTAACAAGAAAAGTATTTTTTAGGGGAATGGAGCCTTTTTAGGAGGGGTCTTGAGCTATGGTGACATTAGGGCATCCATGGTTGGGGTACCTGCCAGTTGGTGAAACTGAAGGGATCTGCAGGCATGTACCCAGTTCAATTGAATTTTTAGATATAATGCACTCATGTTCAAAAGCCTCAAGTGGTAAATTCATCTCCTTATTTTCAACTCTAATATGTTTACCTGTTGTATGTGTGACCCACCAAAATGTTTTACCAAATGAATTAAATTTTTGTTGAATTTTATGCATTTGTTTGTTCATGACTGGTTGATAATTCATAGTATTGTCTCTCACTTACGTGGGGATAGTCTCTTTTAATATTTCTCTGTTTTAATTCATCAATAATGTATGCATGGTACTAAGGTACTATGTACAGTCGGATACAAAAGTATTGCACAAATGGAGCGGCGCCACTTTCGCCGCAGTTTGGAAATCGAGTTTCGGCATTTTCTATTACATCAGTGGGAGGAAAATTTGAACAACTTTACCACCTCCCGTACTATTTTTATAACAACATCGTTAAAGGGAAATGTATGCCGGATATGTGCAATGTTTAAGACCAAATAATTTATGCAGCTTCTGATAGATAATACATCTACGTCCAGAACGTCAATTTACCTTCTCTCGTAAGTTGGCCGATCCGTCGAAGTATATTGTCTTACATTTAACGCTGAAGCTTTTCGATCAGCGATAGCGAACATAACATACATATAAAATATCCGCCGCAATATCACAGTAAATAATGCCAGTGAGTGTTTAAAATCAGCTTGGTTTAGTGACACTAGAAGACTGGTTCATTCCTTCTCTGACAAAGCTCGTAATAAATTTGCTTCGCAGTCAACGAGTGGGATGGACTAGTGGCTAAGGAGAAGACTTACCACGGCAGCAATCCCAAGTCATCAGTTCGAATCTCTACGGTTCAATTTTTTTTCAGTGGCATAGTATAGTAGTAACATTTTTTTCCACTCTAACTCATATTAACTTAATTAAACACTGCTGTCGTTTTAAAATTTTGAATAGAGAAAATTCTCTTTTTGCTTTCCGCGGATATCATTATACGTTTTTACCGAAATATCAGTGCACCAATAATATGGAAAATATTTCAGTCAGGTAAACCGCTCCATCAAGTCCTTTTTCGTATCACCCGAATATTTTATCGTTTTCAATAATATGTAGATACTCACGAGACCCGCTTAATTGATGGGGCCGGGTCGGAGTAAACTTGGAAGGTTGGCACATGAACCAACCTGCATCCGTTACCTTCGCGGCGAGCCGACGAGGACGGACACGGACGCGACTGAGCAACTGAACCTGGAGTCAAACTCCAGGAGCAAGTGCCCAATCAAAATTAAGATTAGCGGATGGAATGTATTGAGGCCCCACAGACGTTGGGCTGTCTGTGTGTTTTCTTTCGGACTCCGTGGCGAGGTTTTTCCTATGATTGGATTCATATTTGGACTCACCATTTACCTCTCATCACTACGTGGTTCCCTGGCCGAGTGGGTCTATACTGTGCGCTGTAATTTCGAGAGAATCCTTCGAAGGATCGAGTCCGACGAAATCAAACTTTTTTCATTTTTTAAAAGATGTATTCTTAATATGAACATGATCTATGCAGGTGACTCAAGAAAAATTGTGCAGTGAATTTTTAAGTAAAGTAATCTAACTGAATGTTGTCTCCTAAGTAGTTCACATTGCGAAATCCATGAAGTAAATTTACGAGAAGTAATTCCCGGTAAATAACGATAATTCCAAAGCGCCTACTCCACAAAAAGCGATTTTATCTAAATAAATTAGCCCATTTTAGAGTTATACACTCATTTATACACATTAGAGAACAAAAGAACCAACCGAAAGGCAAAAAAAAGTGACATTAATTTTGTCGCAATTTATTGTCATAGCGTTATAAATAAGAGTGCTAAAATGGAGTAAATATTTCAGGACGCAGACATAGTCATAGGAACAGAGAGTTAACTTACGAAGGATATAAGCGACAGCAAAGTTTTCCCTCCAGTATATAAGATCAACAATTGCGATCGACGCGATGGGATAGGTGGCGGAGTTTTCCATCAGTTAAAATACACAGCGCCTTAACTTGTATTGAAATAGATAGTATTTGGTGCACAATTAATCAACGAAATAATATTATTTTCCAAGTAGGAAATCAAGTATCTGCATTTAGTTTTTCAATGCCACGTCTATATTTTGGATTCTTACACTCTAAACCCTAAATCAAGGAATATATAAATCTCCGAAATCTTAGTAAAAGCACTAATAAATTACTTACTTGCACAAGTAGTTGACAAGCTCACTAGAGGAAATAAAAATTAGATCATTAATCAGCGAGTCATCCTAAGTTGATGAAAAAATAATCGACTCGTGACTCAAGAAAAATTGTGCAGTGAATTTTTAGACGAAGAAAGGTATTCAATTAATGACTCTAATTTGATTATAGTGACAGGTATAAAAAAAAATTTTTATTTTAACTCTTTTACTTAAACGACCACTATAAGTACTTTTCATATAATACCGAATGAATATAATCCATTTTTCCAACTTTAAAATAACTTTTAAGTAATCATACGAAAATATAGATATCTATTGGGAAATCTATTGCCCTTGTCTTCGGATTTCATTCATGGCAACTTGAGAGAAACACCACGGCTGGCAAATTTATCCCACCTAAATGCATCACATCTAATCACTGGTGAGCATTATTAATTAATTTGAAGATATGGATGTATCAATTTTAGCTATTAGCTTATTATATTAACAGTATATCTTCATCTTTTAATACACCTTCTAATATTGCTATTAATACCCATTAAGCCGCCTTAATAGGCGAACGGCGGGAAGTATTAGAACACCAGCCGCTTTCATATAAAAATGCCTTTCCCGCTCAGATGAAAAACGAATTCCCACACCTATCTGTTCGGCAAAATACCTCTCTGAATTTGTTTTTTCTGTCGGGCGCGGAAATGTAGTGGCGTTCTAATATCATGTTCTCCGTGTCACTGTTAAAGATATTCATTCTCATTTGCTCAAGCAATATAAGCTTCGCTCTTAGTCTCCGGGTCTCTAGCGGCTCCTAACCTAATGCTCTAAACATATTGTGACGAAAAGCCTCGTCACGGCGCGTTCTGCGTCCGCGTCTTTTTTCCCGATTCATGTTGGCGCGCGGCAACAGCAAGTGATGAGCGACCTTCTTTTTTTATATACTGTCGTCTGCTAGCATTTAGCATGTCTTTTGTTGTGTAATGGGTATATAAGGCCCAGTATTGTGGGAACTCGGGTCGATTCCGGTGAGAGCGGTGGTCGATTCCTGAGAAAGCGGTGGTTGATCCGCTAGAGAGGACGGAGGTCAGCTGTGACAGTGCCGAGGTGGGGCAATAAGACGGGGCCGCGGCAGTCGAGGGCCACGGCATTCTGGAGGTCGGACAATGCGACCAGGGGAAAGGCGTGCCGGAGAGGAGAGCGTGGAGTACAGCGAGGCACAAGAAAAGTGTCCTCGTTTTTTTGTCAGGACATCACGACATCGTCCAAGGATTCGCGGGACGTGGTTCCCCGCGATCGACGCATCGTGACCCGACGACCAGGATTCGGAATCGCCGTCTTTGACACTTAAGTACTCTAAACCCTCTCCCGGGACGGGGAAATAATCCCGATCCTCCCCCCGCTCCAGCCAGCCCACGCGCCCTAATAACGAAGAAAGTCCCCAGTGTGCACGTGTGTCATCCTAATAACCATGTGGTTTCTGACATAAACTCACGTCGCTCTTTCTCGGTCTAAAGATCATTTTAAATTGTATCACTATTCTCCCGTTCACGTCATCCCATCTGGTTGACGTCAGACTCATTTTTGATTGAACGGAACGTGGAGCGTGTAACATTTGAAAGTAGAACAACGAACATTACCCATAATTGCCTTTGAAGTGTAGTGGTTTTTGTCGCAACTCGAGCAAGATAACGAGTGCCCGTGTCATAGCAATCATTGAGATATTCAGTGTTATTTTTGTCCATTTTTGTTCATTTACCACAATAGTCATCTCATCCCTCATTTATTAGATTTAAGATTTCTTTCTTTTTGTGTCTGGTATATTTGCTTCGTTTTTCTTTTTTGCAAGTGTATCATTGATGTCTCACCCAAGTCAGCATCACCTTTCATCCCTCATTAGTGTTTAAGGACAAAAGTGTTCGTTTTATTTTCTCTGAATAAATTTTTGTATGACAGTCATTCACTGTGTACGAGGTCATTCATCCTCTTGCTGTCCCATTGCATTCAATGCCATGAGTTTCCATCTTGACCGCGAGCCCCAGAACCTACGAAAAATTAAGAACTCGGATCGTGATCCCAGTTCGACGGTGCACGGCAACCGGGAGTGTACCATCACAATATATGTAAGGCTTTCTGATCACCCGTGGTAGTTTTTGACTAATCTCACAGCTTTCCTTTGTGTTTTATTAAGTTAAACAATTAAGTCTTTCTGCACCACATCCCATATCCTCGTTGCATATTTAAGATATGGTCAGACGATTGCGTTAGAGAACCTGTCTTTTAATTTATCGTCCGAAAATCTTCTCTCAATACGCTTGACGACTGCTACCTTCTTCAGGGCTCTTAAAAAATATTTTTTTGTGTGTTCCCAGCAATAGGTTCGAATACATCGTAACTCCTAGATACTTCACTACACTTGTAGCCTTTACTTCTACCCCAAAAAATGCCCGAAATTAAATATTCCGTTTTGGTTTTACAGATGAATCTATTCCAATTTTTCAGGCTAAATCATTTACTATGTGATCACGTATACCGTCTATGAAATCGATTTTTTTTCATCAACTTAGGATGACTCGCTGATTAATGATCTAATTTTTATTTCCTCTAGTGAGCTTGTCAACTACTTGTGCAAGTAAGTAATTTATTAGTGCTTTTACTAAGATTTCGGAGATTTATATATTCCTTGATTTAGGGTTTAGAGTGTAAGAATCCAAAATATAGACGTGGCATTGAAAAACTAAATGCAGATACTTGATTTCCTACTTGGAAAATAATATTATTTCGTTGATTAATTGTGCACCAAAAACTATCTATTTCAATACAAGTTAAGGCGCTGTGTATTTTAACTGATGGAAAACTCCGCCACCTATCCCATCGCGTCGATCGCAATTGTTGATCTTATATACTGGAGGGAAAACTTTGCTGTCGCTTATATCCTTCGTAAGTTAACTCTCTGTTCCTATGACTATGTCTGCGTCCTGAAATATTTACTCCATTTTAGCACTCTTATTTATAACGCTATGACAATAAATTGCGGCAAAATTAATGTCACTTTTTTTTGCCTTTCGGTTGGTTCTTTTGTTCTCTAATGTGTATAAATGAGTGTATAACTCTAAAATGGGCTAATTTATTTAGATAAAATCGCTTTTTGTGGAGTAGGCGCTTTGGAATTATCGTTATTTACCGGGAATTACTTCTCGTAAATTTACTTCATGGATTTCGCAATGTGAACTACTTAGGAGACAACATTCAGTTAGATTACTTTACTTAAAAATTCACTGCACAATTTTTCTTGAGTCACCTGCATAGATCATGTTCATATTAAGAATACATCTTTTAAAAAATGAAAAAAGTTTGATTTCGTCGGACTCGATCCTTCGAAGGATTCTCTCGAAATTACAGCGCACAGTATAGACCCACTCGGCCAGGGAACCACGTAGTGATGAGAGGTAAATGGTGAGTCCAAATATGAATCCAATCATAGGAAAAACCTCGCCACGGAGTCCGAAAGAAAACACACAGACAGCCCAACGTCTGTGGGGCCTCAATACATTCCATCCGCTAATCTTAATTTTGATTGGGCACTTGCTCCTGGAGTTTGACTCCAGGTTCAGTTGCTCAGTCGCGTCCGTGTCCGTCCTCGTCGGCTCGCCGCGAAGGTAACGGATGCAGGTTGGTTCATGTGCCAACCTTCCAAGTTTACTCCGACCCGGCCCCATCAATTAAGCGGGTCTCGTGAGTATCTACATATTATTGAAAACGATAAAATATTCGGGTGATACGAAAAAGGACTTGATGGAGCGGTTTACCTGACTGAAATATTTTCCATATTATTGGTGCACTGATATTTCGGTAAAAACGTATAATGATATCCGCGGAAAGCAAAAAGAGAATTTTCTCTATTCAAAATTTTAAAACGACAGCAGTGTTTAATTAAGTTAATATGAGTTAGAGTGGAAAAAAATGTTACTACTATACTATGCCACTGAAAAAAAATTGAACCGTAGAGATTCGAACTGATGACTTGGGATTGCTGCCGTGGTAAGTCTTCTCCTTAGCCACTAGTCCATCCCACTCGTTGACTGCGAAGCAAATTTATTACGAGCTTTGTCAGAGAAGGAATGAACCAGTCTTCTAGTGTCACTAAACCAAGCTGATTTTAAACACTCACTGGCATTATTTACTGTGATATTGCGGCGGATATTTTATATGTATGTTATGTTCGCTATCGCTGATCGAAAAGCTTCAGCGTTAAATGTAAGACAATATACTTCGACGGATCGGCCAACTTACGAGAGAAGGTAAATTGACGTTCTGGACGTAGATGTATTATCTATCAGAAGCTGCATAAATTATTTGGTCTTAAACATTGCACATATCCGGCATACATTTCCCTTTAACGATGTTGTTATAAAAATAGTACGGGAGGTGGTAAAGTTGTTCAAATTTTCCTCCCACTGATGTAATAGAAAATGCCGAAACTCGATTTCCAAACTGCGGCGAAAGTGGCGCCGCTCCATTTGTGCAATACTTTTGTATCCGACTGTACATAGTACCTTAGTACCATGCATACATTATTGATGAATTAAAACAGAGAAATATTAAAAGAGACTATCCCCACGTAAGTGAGAGACAATACTATGAATTATCAACCAGTCATGAACAAACAAATGCATAAAATTCAACAAAAATTTAATTCATTTGGTAAAACATTTTGGTGGGTGACACATACAACAGGTAAACATATTAGAGTTGAAAATAAGGAGATGAATTTACCACTTGAGGCTTTTGAACATGAGTGCATTATATCTAAAAATTCAATTGAACTGGGTACATGCCTGCAGATCCCTTCAGTTTCACCAACTGGCAGGTACCCCAACCATGGATGCCCTAATGTCACCATAGCTCAAGACCCCTCCTAAAAAGGCTCCATTCCCCTAAAAAATACTTTTCTTGTTAAGAATCACCATAACACAGAAACCGGAAATCAAAGATTGAAGAAGAATCTTCCACCCATCCATGTGACAACAGAGCCCCACAATCCTGTGTTAAAAATTTCTGAAATGATAGGCTAGGTAGATAGGCTATACTAGTGTACTCCAACAATCCTCCTTCGAAAGCCCATGCTTTGATACATGATGCCATATGCTTTTCACTACAGCACTCACTGGCAGTATGTCATGTAATGATACATTTGCTATGCTAAAATAAAAAATAAATATATTTGTCGCTGTTATGATTTTTAATTTTTTTATTACATGCATTAGGCTCCCATTAATAAGAGGCTGCAAAATACTGTAACATCTCTAGGCAATGGCTAGAAGTGGTTAGTGGTTATGTAGTCTCATCAGTGCCAGCTGTGGAATTGCCTCTAGGGTCTTAGCTTCTTAAAACTGTGGTATACCCGCAATTTAAAAATATTAAATTTCCTAATATGCTTAATTGGTATTATTATCTTAATCTTCATTTCCAATACATATAATTTTATGCAGCATTTTTTAAGTTTATCCAGTTTTTTTTCCAATTATTCTCATGTAGGTATTCTTTACTTGACTGTTCCAGATGGATTTCTTAAGATATATAAAGGGCAGAGCAGAGGCGAACTAGGACAACAGGAAATCTCTTCCCTCTGTCAATCCAAATAACATTTGGATACTCTGAAGAGAGCCATGCCTCAAGAGTCCCAGAGGCTCACCTCAAGGCTGTGATGATGCTGAAGTGATGTATGGATGTTAACCTAGAAGTACTTAAGTATGAGACATTCATCTTAATCCAGGCACAGAAGAGACTGGTTTTAATGGCAAGAAAGCAGTCCGGATCTGCCCTGCACACAACTAAGCATCAAGAGGTGAAACCCATGGTGTCCACCTGTGCATTTCACTGTTAAAGTATCTTACCTATCAAATCTCACCTCGGGAATAGGAAAGCAACGAATGAAATAGCTGTTGAAAGAAATAAAGTGGCCTGAATTTGAACTGCTTTACCCGAATCACTAAAAAATGTGAAACAACCATTGGTAAATGTTGTTGACAAAATTTCGATTGATTATGGTAAATAAATATTAATCTCTCCTTTGTTTCTGCTCATGCAAAAGAATTTTATTAACCTTATATTGCTTGTAACTGTGTTGTAATATTTACATGTATATCAACTATTTGATTTTACTTGATGACTTTTACCAAAGTAACTTTCAGTAAGTATTACCCCAGAAATTTCAAGGTATACAGTTAAGAATTTTATTATTTTGTAGAATGTCATTTAAATTAGGTTGTTGATGTGATCATGTCATGGTCTTTGATTGTGAAAGTGTATATTCTCTGTACTTGCACCACAGTGAGCCATCAAGTGAGTTTCCTTAAATCGTTAATTTTTGTACAATCTGCATGTACTGGAATACAGTAAATTTACCTCTAAGTTGCAGTCACACTTCTCCTAACTCTGGAAGAGAATATATGCAATTCATGTGCAACGTTACTTTCAGTTGTAATAAAAATGTTGATTGTGAATTAGCAACTTCATATTATTTTTTTTCCAAGTTTCACAATCAAAGACCTAGGCTGTTTACACATCATTATTTAAAAAAAAACATGAGAAGTACTCTTCAGTGTAACAAGTATTTAATAGTAGCTGTTTAGGAAAGCATTCCCTGCGGAGACGGGATTCGAGAATACCCCCGCAGTATCCCTGCTTGTCGTAAGAGGCGACTAAAAGGGTTGGAATCACAATAACTATGAAAGTTATGGTTCCTCAGTAATGAAAATTGGAAATAATAATAATTTATTCCATGCTGGTGACGTTACAAGAATATAATTGACTGGTCAAAATTTAAGATGAAGTTGGTACATAAGAAGTAATTATTAACAGATTAAAAGTACAAGAAGTTCTCCTCCACACTGTAAAAATACTTCGACTTTAGGAATGACAATAGCTGGCATTCAAATACAGACATTGTTGGAGTGTTTTTAGATGCACTGGAAGGGCATTGCGCAATTTAATACACTACTCTGGATCCCTCCTAGAAGAGACTTCACAATTTTGTTGAAGATATGGATTAGTTACCTGTCAAGTTCTTGGTAGCACATGTTTTTCAGAAACAAAGATGAATTTTCCCTTGTAAAAACCCATGCACATAAAATATGAATACATGGTACAATGAACAATTCTTAACTTTTTAAAAAGAGGGCGGCCATGGCTCCTGAACTTATCATACTGCATAGATCTTACTATCTTCTTTTGAATTTTTAAAGTAAAAAAAATTGAAATGGATCATAGTCATGGAAACAGGAAATGCAAGAAAAGAGTTAACTATATAACTCACTGCTAACATGCAGTGTGGAACTGAATTACAATATGTAGAGATAGTATATACTTAAGTAAGCCGGGCCCTCGTGTATCTCAAGCAACCCACATTTTCTGTACAGGCTCATGAGGAAGTAAATAATGAAAACAAAAACTAAATTTTTACCTCTTAATGTTGCGTTACTTTGTGATGACATGAATGTATAATCTATTAGTCAAAATTATTTTCTAATGTTGAGTGTTCCTGCATACCTTTGTCATGAATTTATTGCCTTATGCATCCATATTGCCATCCTGATATCCAACCACATAAGTTCAGACCTGTTTGCAATTTCAATTCATTATTTTTCAATTACGGAAGTCCTTCGGCAAATTAAATGAAAACAGATTGCTCTTCATACCTTCTAGATGCCTGAAAGCAGTAGTTAGGTGTGATGTATGAGATGATGGTGTGGGCAAGGGCAAAATCTGAACATCTTGGTATCAAATGGGAAAACTCAAGGTGATAGCATTTTTTACATTATGAAGTCAAATATCATCCCTCTTGAGGAAATAAAACAAAAAATCACCGATTCATCTATACCATAACAGTTATTTTTAATTTTTGTTGCTTTAGCCTAGATCTGAGAAAAATCATTTTCTTTGTCCTACACCTCTCTGTCTTTGTTGCAGTGCAGTTCATTCGCAATGCAACATTTTTTAAGCCTTATCAATGCCATCACTGATTCAGAATTCATCGTGGGCAGTTGTAAGATATTATAGTGATGAAGGTATTCTTGGTTCAAGTGGGGTGCGGATGGTGGTTGAACTTTGTGGAGGGAATATGCATTACTAAGACGTAGCATTGGGTGACACAAATGAGTTAAATGATTGGATCCAGTGCTTTGAAGATGGGTCTTCTAGGCTGTGTGGTGGATGCTGTAGTACTGGTTGAACTACTATTACAACTTAGTGGCACAGCAATGGAATATACCATGTAATGGTTGAATTTTTAATTAAATAGCTATTGGGTTTACTCGGCTTCTCCTACCCTCCTATAGGAACATCAGCGTTTTACACTGCTCTAACTTGTGAAAAAACAATTTGGTATTCAGTATGCCACTTTGTGAAAGAATTTTGACATTGGATTGCGAATAAGCATGCATGATACACAATACATACATGAAAGCACAATAGACTTAGTTCCGATTGTTGCCAATCCTTGTTCGTTTCATTAGGAAAGCAGTCCCTGGGAATGGGGGACTAGAGAGTCCAACAGTATCCCTGCTTGTCGCAGGAGGCGACTAAAAGGGTAACGGTGCAGCAAAGAGATGGCCAGCTCGATGTCTTTCTCTGAGGCATCCTTTAATATTTGGTTCCTATATACAGCCTCCGCAATGAATGTACAGAGTCATCACTTGATTTGATACACGGAGTGATTGCTGAAGTGATCACTCACAATTAACGAAAAATCATCGTGTGATTCATGATTAAACCATATTGGAATAATCCACGGAGGACTGAATTTGTGTGGTAGCAAAACTACGCAAAACAAAAAAGAGGAACCTACACTCACCAGGTCATCAGTAGCCAATGGGTCTGAGGCATCATTTGTTATTCCAGCTGGATCTGACGTGTAGAGCACAGGATAATTACCTTCACAGATAATTATCTTCATTCTCCTCTTTCAGAGTAAACAAGAAGGCTATGCTGAGTGCCAATCAAAAAAGGTCAAATAATAACAAAACATAATAATAATAGTGCAAATGCATATAAATAACTACCTCTTTAACAATTGATTTATTTCTTTTACCTAGTCCAGATGAGGCCACCACCCTGCCCCCTCTTCCCCTTGGTCAGGACACGTGAGAGCCAAAAGCATGTTGGCACAAGATTTTAGCGACTAACTACTATAAAATGGCTGACACGACCAGTTTATTCGGCACACCTTGGTGTGTAATGCTTCTCCATTTGCTAGCCACAGCAGAAATGGGTAAAATCTTCACCTTCCAACCTAGAGGTTACATAATCGAATCCAAACTTGTTGGTTTTCCCCATCCAGGTCTTTGAAAACATACCTGTGTGGCATTTGTTAGTGTACCCCCAAAATTTCTGGAACCCCTCCCCCAGAATATCCTCCGAACTTATCCGCAGAACTTTGCGCAAAAAGTCGTTAGCGGTCCTCACGTTTTTCGCGCAAAGGCCCTTCGACTCAAAGTCTCGGAACTTTTGTCTCCGAAACTCTGCCCTCTAAAATCTGCCAACCGAAGCAGCCATACCTGGAGATAGAGACTTATATAGGTAGCACGGCGGAGGAATACTTACTCCTTGGCAATCAAGGGGAAATGGCTGCTGAGGCACAAGTATGCAGTTTGGAGTGGGAAGTACTACCATTTTCCTATCACAATTCTCTCTCCCCCCCCCCCCCAACACCCCACCCCAATATGCATCTCCCCTCCATAAATTCCAATGAATTGCCTCTATCAGCCATCACCCGACTTGGTGATGTCTCCAACCCAGAAGATTGAGGGGAAAATTCCGGCCTGTACGCGGTTCCCCCCTCCTTCCCCGGCTGGGATGACGGACGTTTTGCAGTGGTGCCAGTCAACAGGGGCGCCTTGAGTGCAGATTCGCAGCTGATTGAACATCGCCCTTTTTACCCCTCCACTCCTTCGCAAAATCTCTTTTTGGGAGTGCAATAAGACGCAGGATGCCATAGGACTGCTAGAGTTTATTGCAGCACGACAAATTACATAGACATATAAAAATGGTAACCGGAAGTAGTAGTGTGGAAAAAACAAAAAACACATAAAAACCAAGTAGTGAAGGGGATAATGGGAAGTGGACAAAAGAAGGTCACATGTTTAGCAACACATTTAAATTCCACAACACTCCCCCTTAAACATGAGACAGTCCCAGTAATTTAACACATTTGAAATGCTTAGATTTTGGTGTACCTTTAGTTAGTATATCAGCCATCATATCATCAGTGCAGACATACTGTAAGTCAATCTTTTTACTGTTTACCATTTCACGTATAAAATGAAATCTGATATCAATGTGCTTAGTTCTGCTGTGATAAACATCATGGATGGCTAAGTTTTTAGCACTTTGATTGTCATTGAAGAGAACAGGACAGTTTTGACAGTCAAAAATTTCAGAAAGAACAGAATTTAAATACAATGCTTCTTTAGAGGCTTCTGTGAGCCCTATGTATTCCGACTCCGTGCTTGACAATGCAACACTTCTGTGTTTCACACTGGCCCATGACACAGCAGTACCTCCATGAGTAAATACATAACCAGTATAAGAATGTTTGTCCATTTCACACGCACCCCAATCAGCATCAACGTAACCAGTCAGGGGTTGTTTAGCATTACCATACACATGACACAAGTCCTTTGTTCCTTTCAGATACCTGATCAACTTCTTTAACACATTCCAGTGCTCAAGAGAGAAACATGTATTGAACTGACTTAACTTATTTACAGTATGAGCAATATCTGGGCGAGTAGAAAGAGACAAATACAAAAGAGCACCAATCAGTTGTTGATATGGAACATCAGGAGATGACTCCCCCTTAGATAATGGCTTCAACTTACTATTTGGTTCAATTGGGGTACCAATGGGATTTGATTCACTCATTTTGTACTTCATGAGTAGATCTTCAATGTACTTTGTCTGATCTAACATCAAAAGACCCTTTGGTCTATCGCGCCTGATGCGCATACCCAAACAATACTCAGCTTCACCCAAATCTTGCATTTCATATTGAGACATCAGAGATTCTTTGATTTGAACAGTTTCACCTTGATTATTGCTAATTATTAGCATGTCATCTACATACAATGTTACAATTAGGATACATTTATCATTCAACTTAAAATATATGCACGGTTCCCTTTTACATTGAGTCAACCCAAGATTGATCAATGAGTTATGAATGGTCTTATTCCAGGCTCTAGGTGCCTGGCGAAGGCCATAAATAGCCTTCTGAAGAAGGCAGACCTTTCCTTCATTCCCTTTCTCAATGAAGCCATCTGGTTGGCACATGTAAATGGTTTCGTCTAGCTTTTCATTCAAAAAGGCAGTTTTCACATCTAAGTGCAAAATGTCCCAGTCATTTAGTGCAGCCATGGAAAAGAGCATTCTTATGTTTTCTCGTCTCACTACTGGAGCATACGTTTCCTCAAAGTCTACACTAGGTTGCTGCGAAAAACCTTTTGCTACTAGCCTAGCTTTATATTTCACCAGATTTCCATTAGACCCACTCTTAATTTTGAAAACCCATTTACATTTTACAATACATGCATTAGTTGGTTTATCAATCAGAACCCAAGCTTCATTATCATGGAGTGATTTCAACTCATCATTCATTGCTTCCTTCCACTTACAAGCATCTGGCCGAGAAAGTGCATCAGAAACAGAAGTAGGAATGTCAAGTTAACATAATTCAGTATGGTACATATGAAAATCATGCATGACCTTGGGGTTTCGAATCCGTGTAGGATACCTCCGCTCAGGCACTGTATTTTCATCAAGATTAGCTAAATCAGAATTCAAGCTCTGACTAGGGGTTTCTTCAGCATTAGGAACACAATTATTGGCATTACTTCCATTATCTGACTGTACACTGACCACTGTTACAATATCTCCAGTGTCACAGCTAATAGTAGGAGGGTGATCTATACCAAGCATATCATCAGCCATATTGCTACATGAATTCCTTGAACTGTTTTGTGAATTTTTAAGAAAAATAGCATCGCGAGCTTTGACAACTTTACCAGTAATGTTATTATAGACTCGGTAACCTTTTGAGTTTTCACAATATCCGAGCATTACGTGTTCTTGACTTTTGGAATCAACTTTCCTTTTAAGACTATCTTTAACATGAACTAGAGCTTTACAACCAAATACACGCAAATCACTAAGATCAGGTTTGTGGCCTGACCGTGCTTCCTCTGGTGTTACATTTTTGACACTGGCATGGGGGGAACGGTTTTTGAGATACACGGCTGTGTTACATGCCTCAGCCCAAAATTTCTTAGGAAGGTTGGCATCTAATAACATAGATCTAGCCTTTTCAATTACTGATCTATTAGTTCGTTTTGCTACCCCATTTTGATCAGGAGTTTTAGGAATGGTAGTTTGATGCTGTATGCCACGACTAGTCATGAACTCGGACATTCTAGCGTTAACAAACTCACCACCATTATCAGATCTTAAAATTTTTATGGTTTTCCCACTCTGATTCTCCACAAGTGCCACAAACCCTTTGAACTTGCTAGTAACTTCATATTTACTTCGGAGAAAATAAGTAAAAATCTTCCTTGAAAAATCATCAACAAAAATCAAAAGGTATTTACAACCACTTAGGGAGACATTCTCCATTGGTCCACACAGGTCTGAATGTACAAGCTTGAGGACCTCTGTTGCACGCTTACCAGGATTGCGACTAGGCTGCCTGTGCTGTTTGCCTTTGACGCAAACCTCACAAATTTGGTTCAGAGCCCCTTCAAAATTAATACCTTTCACCATATCCTTGATACCAGAGAGACCTTTTTGGCCGATATGACCGAGTCTTTTGTGCCAAAGTTCGGGAGAGTTCGCTGAAATCACCAACTCAGGTTGGTACAGGGCAACATTAGTTTCAACTTTATTAGAATTAGAAGGAACCACAGATTGAAGAACTTGTTCTCTGCATGCATTAACCACTACATTAGACAAATGAGGAATAACAGAGGTGATATTATCATTTGCAGGCACTTCATCAAGGATATACAATCCATTAACTAATGACCCTGAAATTCTTACTTCTCCTTCAACATTGAAATCATCCCTATGATACACTGCACAACCTTTTGACGAAAAAACAGAAATCAATCCTTTTTCAGATAATTTTGAAATGGACATATAATTAGCAGTTAAACTAGGAATATGCATTACATCACTAAAAAAATTTTTACCATCAGCAACAATTACCTTACAAGAACCTGACCCTTAAGCATGAGAAAGAGTGTTGCTAGCGACAGCCACTGGTATTTCATTAATACTTTCATGGTAATCAACAAACATCTTACCATCCTTCGCCATGTGGTTAGTACACCCAGAGTCCATTATCCAACCTGAGTTCGGAATTCCAGCACTAAGTGCCGCAGAAAAAAAGTCCGATGATTTCAAGTTTTTTCTTGTGACCGTGGGATGTAAATTTGAATTCCCCATCTTGCTGATGTTTGTTCTTCTCATCCGCTCTCTTCTTAGCATAACAGTCCGCCTTTTTGTGTCCGACTTTATGACAAAAGCCGCACTTGTACGACGGTTTCTGATGTCTCGCGAATGCTGGCTCTCGTGGTCCTCTGTGAACCGCCAATGCTGCATCACCGGGAGTATGCATGGCACGTCTGCTCTCCTCCGCTAGAAGTCTGGACTTGACAAAATCTACGCTTAGATCTTTGCCGGAGTGATCCAACGCCATAACCATAGGCTCATACGTCGGAGTTAGTTTCGTCAGCATCATTGCACCAACCAACTCATCCGGTAATTCTAAACCGAAGTCCTTCAACTTCTCGGAAGTGCTCACTAGGTCAGTAATATATTCTAACATGCCACTATAATTTGACAGTTTCATCTCTAAGAGTTTGTTTAGGTGACACAATGGTCCAACAGAACCCTTACTCTCGAAGAGATCCTTGAGGTTATCCCAAGCCTCTTTCGCACTTTTCGCTTCCGAAACATGCACGTACAGAGAAGGATCAATTAGGAGGCGAATTTTCGAGAGAGCTATTTCAATCTTTTCCTGGCTAAAGTCCTCTTCATCAACGGCAATAATGACGTAGTCCCATAACCGCTCGTGTGTTAAGTACATTCGAGTAGCGAAGCACCATGTTTTATAATCTTCAGCACCAGTTAACTTTTTAATTTGAAACGACGAAGCTGTCGATTGACTCTGCATTTTGGAATGCAGAGGAAACACAACACTGGATTATTAAAGATTTAAACGGCTATCGCGGCCATGTGCTCGGCTAGTAATTATTCACTTTACGCCATACGCACGCACTCGAATTGAAAACTTATTTCACAGTCCTAAATTGGTTATTTTGCTGGGCCCATGACCTTTTGGGAGTGCAATAAACTCTAGCAGTCCTATGGCATCCTGCGTCTTATTGCACTGCCAACACAAACAACTTTTTTACAGCCGGATATGCATTTAACTTTGACAGACATTTCGATTTGTCACCAAGAAATTGTAATACTTCAATTTCATTCCCATTATAACATGGAATGAGGAATGTCGCGGGTCATCTGAAAAGGCAAAGAAGTCCTCATCTGAAGAATTTCCATCATTTATGGAGCAGAGAACATCAGGATTAAATTTTTTGGCTGCATTTATTAGCATTTGCTGTAGATGCGCTCGTAATTCCACTCTGTCGTTTGGAAGCCACCTCACCCTGAAGAAGGGATGGGTACAAGACGCCAAAATTGCATCATTGACTTCCGCTGAAAGACTGAAATAGGATTTGAACGTATTCTGCAAGCTCATATTCAGACCTGTAATTAGTGGGGCACAATAGTTGAAACCATTGGCTGCATCTCCTATAGCTTTCCTTTTGTAGAAAATAGTGTTGGTAACAACAATCCAAAGAAACACCCATCTCCCTGAAGCCGATGAATACTCAGGCAAAAAAATCTGTGCTGTGACTGCACTAAATCTGCACTGTAACTGTGCTAAAAGGGATGTACTGTAACTCTACTTAAACTGCACTTGAATTGAAACATCACAGTACAGTTATAGCACGGTCAGTGTGCAGTTGCCCTAGCATAGTCAGAGTGCAGTTGCCCTAGCACAGTCAGAGTGCAGTTGCCCTAGCTCAGTCAGAGTGCAGTTTCCCTAGCTCAGTCAGAGTACAGTTGCCCTAACTCAGTCAGAGTGCAGTTGCCCTTGCACAGTCAGAGTGCAGTTGCCCTAGCACGGTCAGAGTGCAGTTGCCACTGTACAGTTGTTTGATGCGGTAATGAAAGATAGTGGACTGTATCACTATAATTTTACTTCGCTGCAATTCACATCGCAGGATTCCACGAACAAAGAATACATTTGGAACTGAGTCACTAATGAGGGAGCATGGAATCTGCCCAACCTCTCCCTGCCATCGTTCAGGCGTGACTGCCTCCCAGCACTATCTCGCGCTACATCAGCGCCACAAACGTCCACAGTCGGAACATACCGCCCGCCAAAAAATGGATATAGGGCCCATTTTTTAATAACACAAAATACAATGTAATTAGAATTAAACATCAGTTTCATTTAAAGGCAAAACACAAATCTTATTAATGGGTCTCTTATATGTTCCGTGTTTTGTTCGTACTGTTACCACACGCACAAGTCCGTCGACATCAGGATGAACCTGTTCAATGACACCTAGGTTCCAGGACATAGGAGATGTGTTGTCTTCCTTTAAAACTACTAATGCACCCGGATTAAGGTTTTTTATGACTATGGACCACTTGTTCCTTTGCTGCAGCGTAGCCAAATAGTCATTCGACCACTTCTTCCAGAACTGCTGCAACTGCCGCTGCATCTGCTGCCATCTAGAAAGCAAGCCAATTCTTACGTCAATTAGATCTGGTTCTGGGATAGAAGTAATGGGTTGACCAATGAGAAAATGGCCGGGAGTTAATGCAGAGGGATCGTTTGGGTCGTTGGAAAGAGCAACTAAAGGCCTTGAATTGAGACATCCTTCAATTTGGGTAACAAGAGTGGTGAATTCTTCAAAGCTCAAGCACGCCATTCCCATGACTCTTCTCAGATGATACTTGAAGGACTTAACACCAGCCTCCCTTATTCCGCCGAAGAGAGGAGCTCGGGGTGGAATGAAGTGCCAGCGTATCCCTTCTCTTATTGAAAACTCAGTCAGAGAATCATGTTTTTGAACTGTACTGACGGTCTCACGTAAGCTTCGCAACTCCTTGTCGGCCCCCACGAATGTAGTCCCATTGTCGCTGTAGATATTTTGGCACCTCCCTCGACGAGAAATGAATCTCTTAAAAGCTGCAAGAAATGCTTGAGCTGTCATGTCACTAAATACCTCCAAATGTATAGCACGCGTGGCAAGACATATGAACACTGCTGTATAGCATTTAACTCTTATTCTGGATCGTGGTGAACCTGATTTTATGAAAAAAGGTCCTGCATAGTCAATCCCTGTGTTTCTAAAAGGTGTTGAGGGATTAACTCGGTAGCTCGGAAGCTGTCCCATTAACTGTGTCGTTGCTTGAGCCCTTAACTTGCTACAAGGCAAACAGCGATGGACTATCATTCTAATCAGATTCCTTCCATTGGGAATCCAAAATCTCTCTCTCAGTGAATTCAGTAAAAATTGACCTCTCGCATGAAGAAGTCGCTTGTGTTCTTCTTGGATTATGAGTTTGGTCAAATGATGTCGTTGTGGTCAAATAGCAGGATGCTTCTGTTGAAAAGGAAGGTCGGAATGCTGCAATCGGCCTCCTACCCGTAGAATTCCATCCTCATAACAGATTGGATTCAGGGATTTTAAATTGCTCTTACAACTAACTGCCCCATTGACTTTCAGGTCGTGTATCTCCTGACAGAATTCACTGTACTGCGCCATCTTGATCAAAAGCTGAAGTGATTTCTCTATTTCTTCCTGAGTTAATTCACCGATTTGTCTTCTTACACGGGTAGTTCTGGAATTCTCTTTGAAGCGTAGACAATACGCCATCACTCGTTGCAATTTCCTCAGACTAAAAAACCTTTCTATGATACTAGACGTTTGAACCTTCAAGCTTACGAAGGTTTTTCTTTCCTTTTTCTGTTCTGGAATTTCTTCTGTCATTACTTGTTTACCTGAGTTCGGCCATGTAGATGGCATTCTGCGAATCCAGGAAGGTCCGTTCCACCATGTTCTATTATGGGTAAGGTTATCTGCATTTAATCCCCTGGTAATCAAATCTGCAGGATTATCTTCTGATGAAACGTGACATTATTGCGCGTCTGACGTTTTTTCTTGTATCTCTGCCTCTCTATTTGCTACAAATGTTTTCCATTTACTTGGTGACGCTGCTATCCATGCTAATGTCACCGTAGAATCAGTCCACAAAAATGTCTTGAATTTAATGTGGCTAACTGCAGTAGTCACCTTTTCGAATAGACGTGCTAACACTAAAGCTGCGCACAATTCAAGCCGTGGAAGCGAGACCCGTTTCACTGGAGCCACTCTTGACTTAGCACAAAGTAGTTTAACTCTTGTCTGGCCCCTTTCATTGGTTGATCGAATATAGATGCAAGCACCATATGCCTTCTCGGAAGCATCTGAAAAACCGTGAATTTGAAGATCCCTAAGGCTTCCCTTTACAACTGCTGGCCTATCAATAAAGATTTCATCAATTTTATGAAGTTGTGTGAACCAATGTTGCCATTGCTGTAGAATTTCGTCCGGTAGTTCTTCGTCCCAGTCTATTCCCTTTAACCAAAGTTGCTGCAAGAGAACCTTGCCAGTTATCACTATTGGGCTTATAAGACCCAAGGGATCAAAAATGGAAGAAATGACTCCTATCACCGTTCTCTTAGTGGTATGGTTCCTAAATCTTGATTGTTGATATTTGTGAAGACCGTTGATGATCTGAAATTGGTCAGCTGCTGCATGCCAAAGAAGACCCAAAGTTGTCACCTTGTCTTGACTGTCCAGACGAAGTGGAAGGTGCACTTCTCTAAGTTCTAAGGGAATAGATTCCAGTAATGCTGGATGATTTGAACACCATTTGCGTAAGTTAAATCCACCCCTTTTCAATAGTTTAATGAGCTGGTCTTGGCATTCAAGAGCTTCGTTGAGATTCGATGCTCCGGATATGCAATCATCTACGTAGAAGTCATGAGAAAGGATTTCTGCTCCCTTTGGATAATCGCCTTCTTCGTCTTGGGCTAATTGTTGCAGACATCTAGTTGCCAGGAATGGTGCTGACGATGTGCCGTAGGTGACTGTCTGTAACTCAAAGGTTGTTATAGGTTCTGTCGTAGAGTTTCTCCATAAGATTATCTGAAACCTGCAATCCTGTTCATCTACTCGTACCTGTCGATACATTTTCTCTACGTCTGCAGTAAACCCGATTTGGTGAATCCGAAATCGAAGTATTATCGACTGCAGATCTTGTTGAACCGTTGGACCCACCATTAGGATATCATTCAAAGACTTTCCAGTAGTTGTCTTAGCAGATGCGTCGAAAACTACCCTTGTCTTTGTAGTTGTGCTAGAAGCCTTCACAAGAGGATGATGTGGCAGGTAGCAAGAAATTGTTTTAGCACAATCCGCATCTTGAATGACCTTCATGTGTCCAAGTGATTCATATTCGGCTAAAAATCCTCCATAGTCTGCACGTAGATTAGGATTTCTGTCAATACGTCCTTCCAGATGATAAAGTCTCACTGTCGCCATTTTCAGTGAGTCTCCCAAGCATTCAGGATTTTCCTTGAAGGGTAGCCGAACCACATATCGTCCAGTGTCATCTCTGGTCGTGTTGTTGACAAAATGCTTCTCGCATTCTACATCTTCCTTTGATCGTGGAGGCTGTGTAAAGTTGTCCATCTCCCACAATCGTTTTAACTGATCATCAAGACTAAGCGCATTTGCAAGAAAGAATGTCTTTTTAGGAAGAAAAGGTGACACTGCCTCCTCCTGAGGATGAAAACGTCCAGCTAGAATCCATCCCAACTCCGTATTTTGCATGACAGGATAAGGTCCTGGTCTTATCTGCCGCTCAGGTTTGAGAATGTGAAAGAAGATATCTGCTCCTATCATCAAATCTATTTTTCCCGGTTCATTGAACGCAGGGTCTGAAAGAGGAAGTTCCCTTGGAAGATTCCAATTTGCTGTATTCAAGTACGTTGAAGGTATGTCTCCTGATATTTTTGGTAGAACCAAACACTCAACTGTGATGTTGTAAGAACTAATTCTAGACTGGATCTGTAGAGTAACACAGTGTTTCACTTGAGATTTTTGCGTGTTGATACCTTCAATTGGTGTGTTTTTTCTCGTTTTCCTCAAATTTAAACGCTGCACCAGTGATTCTGTCACAAAGTGAGACTGAGAGCACGAATCTAGCAGTGCTCTACAGGTGTGGAATTTTCCGTTGCTGTCGCGTACCTTGACCATAGCAGTGGATAAAAGTACTTGAGTTTCTGACGTTCTCTTCAAAGAACAATAAGAATTGCTCGTTTGTAATCCATTGGCGTCCTCTTTCAAATCATTTTGTGAATGATGAGGTGATCCATTGGTGGAAAAAGGTTTCTGTCTTGACACGACCTTGGTGCCTTCTATCTCGTGCAGAAGAGTGTGGTGCCTTCCGCCGCAATACCTACAATTACCTGACTTGCACTTATTCATTCTATGTCCAGGTTGGAGGCAATTATAACAAAGCGAATGTTGCTTCACAAATTCATTTCGCTGTTGAACACCTCGCTTGGTAAATTCTGTGCATTTATAAAGGGAATGCAATTGATTGCAGAATATACACTGATCATTGGCAGCTAAATACGTTTGTCTTGCATTTGTCCGGCATTGCTTATCGTGTTCCTGATGCTTGGAACTTGTTACTGCATGTTTCACGTTCTGATTGGCCTTAATCACTTCCAACGACTGACATTTATTTTCTAGAAATCCTAACAATTCATTTAAGCTTGCGAATTGATGAGAATTCATTTTTATTTCCCATTCCTTTCGAGTAGGTTCGTCGAGTTTTTCAAGAACAAGTTGTAAAAGAAGGATTTCATGCAGAGGAATTTCCAATTGTAGCGCCTGCAACGCATTGTAATTACTAACCAACTGATTGATCAATGCTCTCATGTCAACAACTGAGTCCTTACTCACTGCTGTCAGTGAAAAGAGACGCTTGATATGCGCTGTGGCGATAAGTTTGGGATTATCGTACCTTTTACAAACGATATCCCAAGCTACCTTGAAGTTGTCGGAAATGATGGGCAAGTTCTCTAATAGTTTATGTACCTCACCACTAAGAGAGGACAGTAAATAATAGTAGCGTTGAATATCATCCAAGTCATCATTGTGTAAGACTAAACTGGTGAAGATATCGTGGAAATGCCGAAATTCTGTTGCATTTCCGTTAAAATTAGGCAACTTAATGTTTGGTAGCTTCAGTTGTCTTGAACGTGAACTACCTCCACCGTGATCCGAAGATTGGACTGAACGATTTGAGTCTGCTTGCTCTTCTTCCAAAATAGAGGTCATTTTTGCGAGTACTTCCATGTACATTTCCTCAAAAGTTTCTCTATCCTGTAAATGATCGTCATCATCGTCACCCAATTCCAATTGGCGTTGAACCTCGTTGTATTCTTGAAGGATATCAGGCATCCTCTCAACACGAAGCCTTAAGTTGACGATATCTGACCCCTCGTCAAACTTATCTACGTAATTCTTCATTCGGGTCAAACTCGCCTTTACCAAACCTCGAGTCTTTATTAGCATATGTTTGCCTTTAGAATCCATCCTTAAATTTAAGAGAATAGGGAGTAAGGTGTTTGTCTAGTAAAGGAAAAGAAAAAAGGAAAAGGACAAGGAAAGAACCAGACTAAACGTATGACTTAGCTTACACGATCGCCGCCCGCCGCTGATACACCACAGCCGATGAACCGCGATGAGTTCCAACAGCAGATGCTCGCCCTCCTAGTATGGAGCGTAGAGGCGCCGACAAGGAGATAATGATAGAGATAGCGCCGACTGGGAGATAGCGTGGAGATTAGCGCTGCCGAGAACGCGCGTTGTCCGCCAAGGTCCGTTGGAGCTGCGTAGAAATGGCCTAGCTCGCTCGTAGCAACACGCCCTTAGAGTAAATCTTCGTTTGTAGAATCCGGCCCGAAGGACCAAAAAATATTTGATGCGGTGATGAAAGATAGTGGACTGTATCACTATAATTTTACTTCGCTGCAATTCACATCGCAGGATTCCACGAACAAAGAATACATTTGAAACTGAGTCACTAATGAGGGAGCATGGAATCTGCCCAACCTCTCCCTGCCATCGTTCAGGCGTGACTGCCTCCCAGCACTATCTCGCGCTACATCAGCGCCACAAACGTCCACAGTCGGAACAACAGTTTCCATAGAACAGTCTCAGTGCAGCCAGTCGATTCATTATAATACTCTTTACTTGAAACAATAATTGAAAGCCTAGAAAAGGCTATTGAATTCCCGGTATATATTTTAACGAAGCAGACAAAACAATTAAATCTGGATAGGCAAATATGCAAAGATCCTGATTCACTGATCCATGTTGATAAAGGAACAGATGAAGATATATCAGACGGAAATGACCAGATTTAGACTAGTCAAAGAAAAGGTAAACTGTATTCCTTATTAAGACAAAATTGGTACTCATAAGATTGATAACTGTGAGAAAAACTTTTTCTGTGCATCAACAGACACTACCTGAAACGCACCTAAATTTACAAAATTGCTTTTGTTGAATTTCCCCACAAATGGGAGATTGCTTATAGAATAGAATTCATTGAAGGGAGCAGTTCGTACTTCATGCTGCTGAAGCTTAAATTTTAACTATGGAGCAAAATAAATTACAGTAAGATGTGGATACAAAAGAAATTTATTAAATACAAATACAATCCTTTAACACATTCGCATCCGCAAGCGTACTGGTGCGTGACCTGAAACTGGCCACAAACACCAAAAGCGTACCCATACGCAGAATGCGTAGCGACATTTGTCAGTTGATCCTACTGCTATCTTAAGAGTTTTTTTTTAAGTTTTCCAAATCTAAAGGATCCAATTATCCATAACTATACAGTTAATTAAGGTATAAGAATGGCCGACTCTAATCTTCTACTCTTCCAACTCAATCTTCATGATGATGTTCCACATGCCTCTTTGGCTGCCTTCCTGAAACTACAAAGAATGCAGACATCATATTGTTAGAACATGTAAAGTTCAAAGGAAAAACTGGAATTTTTAAGGATTAGCTGTGCTGTGTGCCTTAAAACCCTATAGCGATACTGGTTAGAGCATTGCAGTCAGGAGCCATCAGTTAAGGTACATTTATTTCTTAAATGACAGAATGTCAATAATGGACAGCAATACATTGAGAAGTTAAGAAAATGTCAGGTTACAGCTACCAAAAAATGAAAAGTACTGTGCGCAGTATTTTTATGAATGTGAAATATAAATTTGTTACATAAACTATCCCCAATTTCTCAGAAAAATCCATTTCAAATTAGTTTCATCACAACATTTTCATCTCTTTTCATAGAAAGCAATATGTCAGCCTACTCTGTAACTACTCATAGAGAACTAAAATCAGGCTTCATTTAGCACACATATTCTAAGATTATCATTTCTTTGATTTCAGCATATGTCAAGATGAAGTTTAAAGGCCAAGAGGTTCCACGGCTTTCAACAACGTATAAGAAACTGGCAAATAATGTGCGGGTATCCAAGGGTTACCAGGCCGGAAAATACCATAATCAAAATAAAGAAAAGCCTACACTAGATGCTGGGAAAACAAGCAGTATTGTTAAATGTTTCTTTCACAGTGAACAGCTCTTTCGTAGTACAGACATTATTATCATCAAACTTGACACAAAAATGGGTACATATAATATTGACTATTGTGGTTCCACAAGAGTTCAAGGACTGTTGTAAGTCTTAAGGCCGTTTTACATGGTGCACGGAATTGCGCAGGTTAGAGCTGCATCAATTTCTAAAATGGCGTGGCATTGTGGGAATGCATGAACGAAATTGGAAAATGGGCTATTTCGCAGTCTAGCGTCCACGCCTGTGTTCTAGCAATTCACCGCTATACACGACGCAATTTTGACTGCCTTCGCATGTACATCAGATAGCGCAATTCCGTGCATCGTGTAAAACCGCCTTTACTCAACATTCCATGGATATTTAACATGCCCAATCATTCCAAGGGAAGAATTAGAATATTGATTCCTCCCATGCGACATCAGTAATTACCATCGGCGGCCTCCATCGTCTCCACATCTGCAGCGGGGTTCCCACCTCTCCCTCTCCTTTGGCCGCTGGCCGAATGACCTCCAATGTAGTCCCTCCCAAACAATTTTAACAATAGCTGCTCCTGCAGTCTCTTAGGTGTCGTCCCAATGGTAATGGCAGATATATTGTCTACTTTCTGCATATAAATGTTGTATGAAGGATGCAATAAAGCCTGAAAATAACATGTTAGCTTATAGAATGCAGTGACAGGATACTGGAACATATATATAAAGGTACTACACCAAGAAGACTTACTGTGAGCTCTGAAGGGCCTTTCTTCAAGAAATGCCGTGCATGCTGCAGCAGAATGCGCCCTTTTTCACAATCATCAGCTAAAAATGAAATAAGAATCTATTAAAAACCAATGGAAACAATCACGATATTATATTGTGATCAGTTATCCATGACTATTCTAAATAAAAATAACATGAAATCATGAAGAACTTACCAGCATTAGCCAACAGTGCATCGATTGATGGTCTACCTTCAATGTTGGCCAAACTATTATTAATGTTGCGCTGTATCGAAACAGGCTATGGCACACTTGGCCCAATAGCCTCTGAATTGAACCAATCGACGTCCCCTTGAATCCGTAGGGCATTCCCAATAGCATCGGCTAGAGGGGGGAAATCTTCCCCAAAACGAATGGGAGCCAGATTGGTAACATTACTGCCCATCTTTGGGCATCTCCTCCTCCTGCTTGGAGCAGGACGCTCACCATGCAAAACCATGATGGCCTTGCATGGCGACATATTTTCCTTCCCCATCAGATACTCGAATTCCTCCTGCGCCTCTTTCATGTCCTGGTCCTTACCTACAACATGAAAATGTAATGTTGCATATTAGACAAATAAAAGCATTTATCAAGACCTCAGAAGCGGACCTTAATAAGCATTCGCCTAAATAGAAAAGGCACTTCAGAGGGGCCTTGACCTTCTAGCGCTACCAATCACCTAATAAAGACATGAAAAACAGCTCCATCAAGGCACTTTAAATATTTTAAAGGCTTTTCAAGAGGGACACTGACTTGCACAGTATTTACGCACACGCAGGGAAATAGTCTCGTGGAAAGTTTCCTACAGTGAGAATGGTGGCAGAGTTACATGATTTCGCGACGGAAAAAAAGCACAATCCCTTTCCATCGGGCATTCTATACATCAGGAATATTGAAATTCCACGGAATGTACAAATTGGCGCCACTTGTAAAGCGACCGGAAATAATGAAAATACGATATCAAAAAACTCAAGGGAAATAATTAATATCGACCTGCAATAGGCATCACCAATAACGAAATGAACCACTTAACAAGTAATGCATCACATGGCATCTCGTGGAAAGTTTCCAACGGTGAGAACGATAGCAGAATGACATGATCGCGCGCACATTTATATAAATTTTACATATCTGTGATCGCGCGTCGGTAGGAAATCCCAATCCCTATCCATGAAGCATACTATTCTTCAGGAGTATTTAAATTCAACGGAATGTACTAATTGGCGCCACGTGTAAAGTGACCGCAATTAGTGAATAACTTCCTCATAATGTTGCGCACTGTGTGCGCTTCTGTAGAGCCTGCCGCATATGATAACTCATTCACCTGGGAAAATGTTAACAATCAATAGCCAAAAAATAATTTAGGAAATATTTGTCAATAAATGGAAATTTCGCTCCTCTTAGCAGATTCTCCCTAGTGGATTCATTCCTTAACTCTAAGCGCAATGTAGTCATTGCCTCTTCATCGTTAATTGGCAAAATTGTTGACAAAGTGCTCTTTGGCAGCTGCTCAGTCTCCCCATGCCTACAAGAGCACTTGCACTGCCGCTGCTTCAAAAGGTTGGCCCTCATTGACTTCATTTGGTAGATAAAGTTCATTCCAAAATAATATTGCCATGCAATCTGTGATAGGTGAAAAAAAAATAAAGGGAGAAAAACTCTTGTTCCTATAAAAAAACTACTTTATCTGAATATTTCACAACTAGATATTTCACGAATGCGTACGTGAACGAAGTCACGATCGTTAAGAACTAAAATCTTGTTTTTTTCCGTTATCACCAAATGACTCAATTGTTATTTCTGATCCATTACAATTTCAATTTGCGCGTTCGGTGGGAGACAAGAGTACGTGGTTATGTACGCAGAATTCCATCTAGAGAAGGCGATCGCGAATTTCCAAAAAAGATCGAAAGCTGTTGGAGGGGGAGATAAGAGGTGGACAGCAGGAGAATACAAATAAGATAGGAGATAAACTCGATGGAGATAAGCAGAGCAGCTACGCATTCCTGAAAGATTGAATCTTGTGAAAGGGGGTCTTCAAGGCAGTGGCGTGGAGAGAGGGGAGGTCCGAGGGGGTCCGGAAAACACCCCCCCCCCAAATTTGGGAACACAATTACTCACCTCCATGAAAGAAAACAAAATATTGAAAAGTCAATAAGTTTAAAAAGATTTCTTTGAATAAATTAAGTTTTTTCAATTATGAAAAATATTAAAAATAGTTTATAACATTCTGTTTAGTACCCTGTTTAAAAAAAAATCCTCCTGGTTTTGGATGCCCCCGAACGAAATTACTGACTACCCCACATTTCCAAGGTAACGTATATGACTCGGTAGTCGGATGGTCATGGACATTTATAGGGGGTGAAAGATGAAAGGACAGTGCGTAGGAAATCCCGGCGTCGACAATGTACCGCATTCTGGTTCCCGCTGTCGCCGTGTGAGATGACCTTGGGGCGAGGGTATGTGCGCTGCTGCGATGAAGGCTGCTAGCAGGTGGCAGAGTAGGCAGCTTGTAGGTAGCGCTTGGCTTATTTTATTAGGATTATTAATACCCTATCAAATGAAGGAAACTTTCCGAACATAGGTTGTGTTGATAGGTGATTATCAAGACATGTTTCCCTGAGCTCAGTGCCTCATACATGCATTGGTAACCTCAGACGATGTAAAACTCCTATCCTCTCGTGTAGAAACTAGATCCCTGTGACGTCACGTGGAGTGGCATCGCATGGACGCCAAACTGGCCTTTTTTCAAATGAAGTTAAAATTGACCAATAACATTAGTATAAACTGGGATTTCTAAAACCAAATAATTTGAATACACTAATTGTGGTTGAGGAATCGCAATCAATGCCTTTCGTTTTCTTTGATGAAGGAAACTACCCTATTCTGACACTATTACCAACAAACATCGTCATTAGTGTTTCCTTGTTATATCATATTAAGCAATCAGAGTATTGAATATTCGGAAGGAGATTCGAAGAATGAGAATATATTGGAGAATGCATTGTCTTAATGCCTAGTTCACAATAGGGTCGTTTCCTCTTATGTTTTTATCGTCTAAACCGAAAGATTATTACTCCTGGAGTACGCTTTTCACGCTTTTAGATTTAGATCACGATATTTATTTTTTGCTTTTAAGGAAATGTTAAATTTTCAAGCGCGCGAAAACGCGACGGCTAATTATGAATGCAGGGAAAACCCCGTGTGATGTCATTCTGGTTCCCGCTGTCGCCGTGTTAGGTGACCTTAGGGCGAGGGTATGTGCGCTGCTGCGATGAATGCTGCTAGCAGATACCCAGGCTACCTACCTACGTAGCAGAGTACCCTGCTAGCACGTCGCATTTGGCTTAAATAAGGATTATTATTACCCTATCAAACGAAGGAAACTTTCCGGCCTTAGGCAATTTTAATAGGTGATTTATAAGAGATGTTTCCCTGAGTTCTGTGCCTCAAGCGTACACTGGTAGAGACGATTTAAAATTCCTATTTACTCGTATAGAATGTAGATCCCAGAGACAAGTCACATGGAGTTGAATAGCATGTACGCCAAACTGACCTTTTTTTCAAATGAAGTAAAAATTGACCATTAACATTCGTATAAACTGGGATTCTAAATCAAATAATTTGTACATTATGGATACACTAGTGGTGGGTAAGGATTCGCAATCAATGCGTTTTGTTTTCTTTGGTGAAGGAAACTACCGTATTCTGACTCTGTAGAATATTCACAAGGGGATTCGAAAAATGAGAATATGTTGGAGGATGCATTCTCTCGTTGCCTAGTTCACAATTGCCGCACTATACTTGATTCGATACTAGTGATGTGCGAGAGTTTCGTCTCGGCGGTCGAGACGAGAATTTAATTTCTCTGCATTGTCGGGACGAGACTCCCTCGGCGCGGCGAAAGTGTCGCCTGGGAGTCGAGAGTCTTGACGAGACTCGTCCCGTCAACGCCGAGACATGAAATTCGCGTCTCGAGACTCGTCTTGGTGGTCTCGAGAGTCTCGCACAGCCCCACTCGATTCCCGACCCGAGATTAACGAGTGCTCCTCGCACATCCTCAACGCCTACGTCTGATTAAAGTTAAATTTCAATTGCCAAAATGGTATGAAATATATTCCCTGGCATTTAAAATTATCCCGAACTCCCTGTTTCCTAGGGGGGTCACTTCCTATTCCCTCCTGAGCATATCCCTTGCTACATCACTGCATTAACTGCAAAGGCCGCTTTATGAATGTGATGGAAAAATATCCTTTGCTTGTGGTAGCACTAAGAAAAATGATATCGGAAGAGAAAATAATTGGAAGTAGGTACATTTTCAATTGAGATTAATTTCCTTGATATTACTCAATTCTTTCCATTATTATCGGGGATGGCTACTGTGCCGTTATTTTTAAAAAATAAATAAAAAAGGTATTCAAAATACTAATTGTTGTGCGATGGGGAAAGAAGGCTACCAATGAAATTTGTCCTGCCACTATCGCTCAAGGGAAATATGTATTTATAGAACTATTTGTCGTTAAACATTGTTCGACGGGAAAAATTTGAATAAGACAAACTATCTCCATTTTATCTCCTTCGGAATAAGTGACTGATTTACTGGTGTCCCTCACGAGCTGGTATCATGACGGCCGTTACTTTTTTGTGAACTATGGTGAACAATATAAGGCGATGCATGTTGGAATCATTCCGTGAGTTCCTATTAACATTTCTTCACGGCATGAAAACAGTAAACGGAATTGCTTTCAAAATACCCTACGCAATACAAAAAATTTGTATTCAGTGAGAAAAAGACAGCCAATTTTCAGATTGGATGAGTAACTCATACAGCTGAGTTGAAGGACATAATTTCGATATAAATAGGAGTGAAGTGCTCATCTACAGTACGTATTATTTGCATTGAAAAGGATTTGAATCCTTACTTTGAAATGCGATTGACTGTAGACATTGAATTGCATTGACATTAAGATTGAATGTAGGTCAAATTGTCGCAGAATTGGTTGTGGCTGATGTTTCTGGGAAAATATATTCATACAGAAGTAACGTACACTGAAAACAGAAACTGGTTGGAGAAAAAGACAAGAATAATGAGACCATTGTATGAGTAAAAATAATATGTCATGGAGTTTGATATGAATAATTAAATAAAGCAAAGGATACAAAAAGACAAAATGCATCAATATTTCTCTCTCAATCATTATTGTATTTGTAACTCTCCGTTTAATAATTCATTATAATATTTGTGTAACTCTTCAATTAATCGCACTAAATGTTTACTTGATAACCGTATTTGAAGACCGCCTCACGGTTGTGACGTTAAAAATAACTCTTTATGAGGAAATTCGAGGGAAGTTCCATTTTTTTACGCGTTACTCCGAAAAAATGCCATTTCATTGCTATCATTGACAGTGATAATAGCTAAACGCACATATTTGCTATAAATGACTTGCAATCACATGTCTGAATATGTATTTTTTCGGTATTTTTCTTTCTAAGGATACTTTTTAAAACGTTAAGACTCATTTGGTTCTTTGAATTAAACGATTTTTTACACTATCCTAATGTGGGGTGGCTCTAAGAAATTGGTCAATACAAAGCGTCTCAAAATATAGCGGTAGCTTCAGGTTCAGGCATAAAGGAAACCTTGTAAATAATCTTAATGAATGATTAACGCGAATTAACCATGCATCAACATTCATAGGAAACATGCTATTTAGTAACGGAAAAATTACCGCACGCGTTTGCCGAGTTAGAAATGCACCGAAAAAATATTGAGCCCGAAGGAAAGTAATTATATACTTCTTTAGACGTTCATCCGCAATTTTGTTTCCAAGCAGTGACTGAGGGAAGAATTCTTGTTCTGAGTCGTAATGAAAAGAGTATAAAAGAGACTTATCTGTTATCAAATCTTGATTATGTTTGAGACGCTAATGGGATGTATCTCTGAAGCAAACAGGAAACATTACTTAAAGTTTCGATAACGTTTTTGGACCGTAAGAAGTCATTGAAAATGATATTCTAGCCCATCTTCAAAATTCTCATCGCTCTGCAAGCATTTCAACTCTCGTGGCTAAACTCAGCGTCCAAAGATAAATGGAGAAGCATTGAGGTCGCTAATCTCTCAATTTTCGATATCTTATCTCCGCCTCACATTGACTCTGCCTTCACCTGTATTTGTCTCTTCGGAGGAAAGGACTCCCAATATTTGTCTATCGCAAACGCCGCTTTAGAGAAACGATGGAAAAAAATATCCTTCGCAAGTTGACGCACTGGGAGATATGCGATCACCTTTAGACAATATGGGAAATAGATTTAAAAATCCCTGGCTACGCCACTGGCGGAGTTTGTCCAACTATCGCCATGCGTATGCTGTGAGCGGTATTAACATGAAGGCAACAGACGAAGTGAAGTACCTGGAAGTCTTGTTAGCTTCGAAATAATTGAGGGGAACGAATAGAGGAATATTTGCGGCAGAGCCCTGAAGTAATTAGGATTCTTCAAGCGTATCGTGGGAAGATTTTTGGATGAGAAAGTAAAATGTAGATGTTGTTTCGCACTCGTCCGACCACACCTTTTATATGCAACGATAGCATATGGAATCCGGTGCAGAAAAACTTAATCGGCGAACTGAATAAAACACCTACGGAAACTACAAGAACTAAATAAAATACTTGGGAAAGCTTTTCGATTCGTTAAAAACAGCTGCTGGCGTACAGAAAGCATTGCGCAGATGTTGAATAAATAAGAATGGAAGCCGCTAGAAACTCGTAGGCTGCGTAATATGCCTTGATTCCTTCAGCAAATATGAATATATATCTTTAAAAGCGACACAGAAAATATCATATCAGAGCCCCGCTATATTTCTAGGCCTGACAAAAGAGATAAATTAAGAGAAATATTTGATCGAACGGATAGATATGAGAACTCATTTTTCCCCCGGAATCATTAATGACTTCAATATATATTGATGGTGATTTTTGGCTTGCGAATTTGCTTTATTATACTTACAGGCTGGTACCGTAACACCACCTGCCACACTCCTTTTAATGTGGCTTGCGAGGGAGTAAGTAGTTCTAAATGAAGATGCGTGCGTGTATGGCAGTGGTAGTTTATCATCTTGATTTGAAATGTTAGATCATAACAGATTTGAGAATAATAGTTTATTCTATGATATACTCTTACGACACATGAAAAATATGTCGCTTATTTTAGACGCATGCGATTAATGCAATCGAGGTCTACATCGTCTCTAAATCATGTCAACGCGTTCAATTATATTATTCAAATTGGAACTAACGTTTTCTTAACGTGAAATAACCTAAGCTTTTATCCCATGAAGCCTAATTTATAAACTGTCTTATTAAATGGTACTCATGAAGACGACTTAAGCTGCAAACTTCTCCCTACGTTAGTAGTTTTTTATTTTTATTTTTCTTATTTCCATTGCTTGGAAGAAGAGTATTTCAGAAAACGGCCAATCACAGCAAAGCTGCAATTAAAGAGGGCTACACGAATGCGGCGAAAATACCGATATCGGCACTTTGACATGAAGACTGTTGTCATCCTAAGACAAACAAAGCGGCGAGATGCGGAAAAATTGTGAGATCACATGTGCAACAATGCCATGAAAAGCTACGAGAGAACATTGTGATATTGTAAGGTACTCTCCAGGATGACTTATTGTGCATACTTCTTTCAATCTTAGTAGTTCATTTGGCATACATTCAGTACCCTATTTTCATTTTAACCTGTCTGAGTATTGATATTCATGTATATAATCGCGAGTTTTGCATTTAAGTATCATGGATACATAAAAAAACCAGTTGCATATATTAAGACCTCGATTTGAATTTATTATTGATGGTGAATTTAATTTATGATTAACGGGTTTTCAAGGATATGGAGAAACCTAGGACAATCTTATCTATATCTTATTTTATTTCTATACGGGAGACTTAGTAGTTACCAACTGCTGTTTCTTATTTTTTTGGTTTTCATGGACCTTTAAACTTATATATTTATCCCGCAACATATTCATAGAATTTGGTTAAATAAGAGTAAATGAATTAAGAACATTTTATTACTTGCCTTGCGGCATTAACACCCAAGGAAAAAACAACGTAAAAAATTCAGCAACCTCAAAAGAAAAATCAACAAATTGAAACAAAAAATAATAAAAAATTAAATAGAAATTCATACCGTTTTTACAGTTAATCAGCCTAACACTGAGGTATAAAGAAGCTCCTATAACGAATGCATTCACGCATTTATTCTGTCGGTTAACAATGAAACGACAGATATAAAATAATTAAATTAATAATGGAAACTCCGCTACTACAGGCAATTACGACAATATGCACCGCATTAACAAAAAAATTAAGTTAACCGAATATTACACATTATTATCTGAGTTGGGTATCAATTGAGCACTTAATTTACATGCAGCAAATAAGTACCTCCGATGACTCTGCCACGCTAGGACTCATCTAAAACTTGAAAGATTAGGATTTTCTGTAGTTGCTCTAATTAAAAGTAAGACCCTCTCTTATATCTGCAAAGTCTACTTCGGCAGAAACAGGATATTTCGTGGATGAGTGTATGATTCAAGGCAGGAAAATGAAACCACGGTTTAAGCTGTTATGACCAGATCATTCAAACGTCTGCGATGTTGTGCGTTGGCTGTAGCGGGACTAAAAATTTACAGTAAAAAATAATATTTTATGTCTATACTGAGATATACTTAAGCATATACACGAATATATCTTCTTCCAATACCATTTCCTTCTCTGACTGGGCATGCCACTTACAGGAAAAAATTAACTTGTAACTCAATAATCAGATAAGTCTAAGAAATACCAAACTAAACCAAAAATAATCTTTCCATGCAATCTGTGATAGCTGAAATTAATTAAAGGTAAGTCCCGCTGTTATATCAGTAAAAAAATTCTTTTACTCAATAATTCAAAACTGGATATTTCATGAATGTGTACGTGACTTAATACACGATGGTAAATACATAAAATCACTAAATTTTGCATTTATAATCAGAAGATTCGATTTTCCATCAATGTTATCTGTTTGGTCCAAATTTAATCTCTTTTCACGTGTGGTGGGACACTGGAGTAGGTGGTCATGTAAGCAGAGTTCCATTTAGGGAAGGCGATGGCGAATTTCCGAGAAAGATAAGGATATAAGAGGTGTACTGGAGGAAGACATGAAAAAGATAAGAGATAATGGAGAAGGAGATAAAAAACGACGGGGCATTCATGAAAGAATGAATCTCGTGAAAAAAGGTGTGCACCATTGCAAGGTAGCGTTTTGCTCAGTGGAGACTTTTAATGTTTGGAGAAGACGAGGGAGAGGTTAAGGGCCATATTCCAGAGCGTCACTTAAGTGTTGATTTCTCCCCACTCGTCACTCCAAGTGCACTCTCGGTCGCTACTTCCGCATTCCAAGATGTCACTCGGACTGCCCTCGGAAACGAGTGACCTGCGTTGGACACTACGAGGGGCCACTCAAGTGGAGCGAGCAAAATTCAAGATGTCTGCCGTTATCACTTCGCATATTCAAAGCGGAATATTGGGAGTAAAACGATATCCACAAACAAAATTTAATTCCAGTGATTTAAATAAGGCATGATTAAGCGATTACAATTTAGTTTAGAGGCGTCAGTCGTTTTAAATAAGTTCAACTGATGTTCCTCCCGATACCCCATGGTGTCCTCGCGTCCGTGATTTGGCATAATTTATTATCAGATAATAATTAATTATTTTACGAATGGAGATCTATATTAAATAGCAAATATCATAATCTATCATAATCTAATATCTAAATCTCTATAATACACTAATTTACATTGGTGCACCATATTACTTATGTTATCGGCTCTTATACAAAATAATACTAAAACATTACGGGGACCTTACTAACTGGCTTTGATTCGGCTTTTGCTGCGACTTGTACATCAACTTACAATGGCCATGTAAACCACTGTTAATGAGGATTGATGAAATTTAAATAAGTATTTGACCCCTTGTATGACATGGAACGCATCATTAATATTCCCCGAAGAAATATGTTTTTAATTAACTTCTCGCGTCGAGGTTCAAATTTACCGCTCTTCACTGCTGCATTTGAGCGAGGGAAGAAGAGAAGGCAGTGTGGAGGAAAACCCGGCAATTACACATTGAGTGCACTATATCGACAAGGAAGTTGTCACAGAAATAAGAAAGGGATTTTAAAGCAAATTTCGCCTGAGATGCAAGCTATGCAATTTGGCAACTAGACTACGAACTGAAGACCCATGAAAAAGAATTTGAAGGTCTAAAAGACGATGGCAAGTGATATCATGGAAACAGTACTGTAAATTAATAAAGTAATGTTACATTATTGGTAATAGTAAGAAGTTGGAATCTCACGCCATTTCATGCAAAAGGAACTCCAACTATGTCTCTTGTAAAATTCGTGATCAACATTATATTCCACACCACAAATTACATCGTTCAAACATTCACTTCAGGACACTGGCATGATATGCACTGGACAATGCTATTTGCTGTTGGCGAAAATTAGTGCAGCTTTGAGTGCCGGCCGCTACTGTTTAAGCCCTACTGAAAAATCAAGCCATTTTAAATAAATTTGCAAATTTTTTGAAGACATTAGAATATATTTAAATCGGTGTGTATCCCAATCAAAATGGACTTTGCTCTTCTGCATGAATGAGTTGAATAACATTCATTGCGAACTTTTAAATATATTATTTAATTTTGAAAATGTACTGTTTTTGAAAAATAAAAAAGTTCAAACACATTATGTACTACCATAAAATGCTTAATATTTTTATTACGCTCAATTCGAACTATTTAAAGTATGGAAAACATAAAAAGGCATTGTTCCAACCAAATCATTCCAAATCCTGGATGAAAAAAAGAACACTGCACCCTCAACGAATAGTTCTTGCCTCCAAAGAATTTTCACACAACGTAGGCTGAGATAAGGGTGCCGGTAGATACAGAGGACTTTTCGTCCTTTAGAAAACATTATAAGAACTCTTTTTCCATCGAGCAGTTGCTTTTTGATATAACTGAACCACTGAGCAGTAAACTGGAAAAGTACCATGGGCGAAATATTACGGCTTCACGCAAACAAAGTCAATAAAATAGATAGACGATGACTAATATTACGTCCATGGAAATCCTCACAAAGATTAGCAGGTCGTAATATTACGCCAATGGCACGCAAATGGCTCTCTCAGGCGACGTGAACCATATCCTACGTAAAGAGTCGTACTATGGAAGACGTGATCAAGGGGAAGAAAATAAAATTAATTAACTGCAAAATGGACAAATTATCATTATTTCCTCGTACTATCAAGCAGTTCCGGATATAGAAAAACTCAAGGGAGGGGTGCGCAAAAGATATTTTGACCTACCTATAATAGGGTGGTTTCCTATTATTTTTTTATTGCCTAAATCGAAAGATTATTACTCCTGGAGTACGTATTTCACGCTTTTAGATTTTTAAATGACAATATCTATTTTTCGCGATTAAATGAAAAGTGAAAATTTTCAAGCGCGCGAAAACGCGACGCGTAAGTATGAATGCCGGGAAATCTCTCCGTGCGTCGTATTACTGGTTCCCCCTTCCGCCTTGTGAAGTGACCTTGAGGCGAGACTTAGCGCTGATACGTCGCAGGCTGCTAGCGGGTAGCTGAATACCCTGCTAGCTGGTAGCGCTTGGCTTAAATATGGATTATTAAGACCTTATCAAACGAGGAAAACTATCCGACCTTAGCCAGTTTTAATAAGTGATTATTAAGACATGTTTCCCTGAGCTCTGCGCCTGATGCATGTATTGGTAACCTCAAGCGATGTATAACTCCTATCTTCTCGTATAGAAACTAGGTCCCTGTGACGTCACGTGGAGTGGCATCGCATGGGCACCAATCTGGCCTTTTTCAAACGAGGTTAAAAATTGACCCTTGCCATTCGTCTAAACCGGCATTTCTAAAACGAAATAATTTGTATATTATGAATACACTAATGGTGGGTAACGAATCGCAATTATTGCCTTCTGTTTTCTTTGATGAAGGAAACTACCCTATTTTATTTTAATGAAAAATAATGAAGTTAGTAGCAAAGTTTTGGATAGTTTTATTCAAACTGATTTCACGCATTTGCTAGACAATGCTGTCTTATGACATAAAAAAGTTACAATTGTTGTTACAAAGCCCCACACGGATGGGCGCGCCTCCCCCTACGCCCCCCATATGTATGCACCAGTGCTATTAAGGATAACAGACATGTCACTCGCGAGGACAATTCATTGCCTGTGTTTTTTCTAAACTTTAATAGATTTGCTATAAGAATTACAGATCATTCGCAAGTTTTGTCTATGCAAGAATATGCACGTATATTTTGCGTTATGCGTAATGATTCTACGACCATGCGGTGCTCTTGTGTGCTGCATGCTGGAGATCAGTGGCGCAGCGAGGGGAGTTTCGGGGGTTAAAACGCCCCCCCCCCCTAGAGCTCAGAGAAATTTTTAAGTTTAATCCGTTTTACTTAAATGGATTAATATTAATAATATAATAGTGTAAGGATTAATAAAATATCCCTCAGAAAGACGTAAAACTCACTATTTTGAACCGTTTATCTTTAAAATTCCGAAATTCATTAATCTCGCACTTACCGCTTATCCTGGTTGGTATTCCATACCCCCACACACCCCGGTGTTAGTTGCACCTAAAACCCCCCAGCCTTAATTCCTAGCTGCCCCCTGCTGGTGATGGATCACCGCTTGCCAAACACCTTAGTTGTGGATGTGGAATGCCATTTTTAACACTAGAATGCCGGGAAATTTGTATCCCCTAGAATGCCGGGAGGGTGTCATTTTGACACCCACGTTTTTATTTGCATGTTAAGTTGCAGATTAGTTTTATTTCGGAGTAGATAGTGTCAACTTTTGTTTGATACTGATTTTGTGCCCTAATATTTAAAAATAACATAATATTTTAATAGAGTACCATCGAAGTAAAAAATTTTTTTACAAAAAACTACTCTCCTAGAATGCGGCATCCATCGAAAAGATTGCGCTGAAACGTCGGAGGACGCATGAAAGTGCAATAATACCTATATATAATTATTGAATACTTTTTTAGAAGTATTTATCGTTCACTGTAATTGGTTAAATTTTATGCGCATAAAACAATTAAAATGAACATGACAGAATTGTTTTTCTTTTTATTATTATTGTTAACTTTTTTCATCAATTTTTCGTCATAGAATGCAGAAGTGTGCTTCAAAAGACGAAAATTAAAATAAAATCATTACGGCCACAAAACTACGAAATTTTAAAAAATAAAATACAAAAACTCGTCTGAACCCAAAAAGAAATCGAATACTTTTTCATAAATACTTACAAAAAGCTTCATGTAAATAGTAGATTCTCTACATTCTGGCACTTTTGGTCCGTTTTGGCCGTAGGTTTACTGACTTTTCACTTAGCTTACAAAAAGAAACAGCTCTGTTTTCATTGTATTTTATCTATACTTGACAATCCGTAGTCAGATCTGGATTTGATTGCCAGATATTCGTTGACGCAATGTAAGGAAAAGCAAGCTATTCTGATAAATTTTGTAAAAATAATTCGGGACATCTTTTGTGAAGTTATTTCCTTATATATATTACCAGGAATTCATAGTGACCAAGTCAAAAATATTCTGGAAAGAAAAAACAGGCAATCGCCTGGTTCTAGTTCTGACCAAATATTTCCGCCCCATATGATCAATAATATCTACTTCAAAGTTTATCTCATTACAACACCTTACAGTTTTGGGCGATTTGTTAGAGTTGTTACTAATGTCAATATGAGGGCGAAGAGATCATAGAACAAGAACGCATTTTTTTCTGTTTGCCCTGATGAACAGTAAGTGTTACGTCACCATTTTTGTTCAAATTAGTTGATTACAACTCTTCCCGAGAAGCTTTTATTTCACCAGGTATTTCCTTTCTTCCCTTATTTACGGTTCCCGAAAGGAAAGTACCCTTTTGTTTCGAGTAGAGCTAGCAAAAGTGATGTGAAACAAATTCCAGTGGTTACATTTCTGCCCTTGCTCATGTAGGGTTGCATACGTTTCAACTCGCTGCGCTGCGCGCGCTCGTTAAGGGGCTCCGCCCCTTATAAACCCCGGTTCCGGCTTCGCCGTCTATACTCGTGATCTTTGGAAGAATTTTAGTTTGAATAATCTCACCTCAGCTAGGGGCCGGCTTCGCCGGCTAGGGGGTAGATAAGCGCCATATTCATTCCTCGGAACGGCTTCGCCGTTCCTCGTTGTGAGGCGGCTTCGCCGCCCAGGGGTTGAGTGTGCCCTAAGGGGCTTCCTCGCACAATACTCGAAACGGCTTCGCCGTTCCTCGTCTGGGGTCGGCATAGCCACCCAGAGGGCGAGGGCTTTTTGGAACTTTTTCAGCGTTATTCGTTTAAGGGGCGGCTTCGCCGCCCAGGGGTAGATGGAGCCCACAGCTGCTGCGCCGCTTGAACATCGCGGTGTTTCTCTCCCCGGGGGTTACTGAAGCTCCCCCTTGCCTACGCCAGTTACTCCTCGGAACGTCTTCTCCGCCTTGGGGATGAAGAGCCTCCCGCGGCTATTCCACCTAGTCCTCATTAATGCTCTTCTCCTAATTAATCATAGTCCTAAATAATGAGTGGTAGGGGCACCGGTTAAAGTGTGACGAAAACTATTCGGAAAGGCGATGTTAAAAATTTTTTTTCGTCGAGGTTCCAGGGGTTTTCTGGTATTATTTCCCGTATGGTTTGCGGCGGTTCGCCCTCACCAAATATTCCGGATCTAGAGCTCAGAGGGGACGGTAAGTGCGGCGTAATGTTTGCGAGAAGTTCCCAAATAGAAGACTTATTGGTACATTTTACATTTGGGGGGGGACTTCAGGGGGATACCGGGGGTTTATACGTGTGTACTCCCTGCGGTAACCAGCCGTTCACAAAAATTCCGTGGGGATGAGTCGTTTGGGGGCGGTGGAATAGTCACGAAAAGTACCATAAAAGTAGACTTATATGTAAAATTTTATTTTTTGGGGGATGTATGTGGGTTGACCGGGGGTTTATAGGTTTGTACTGCCAGGGATCATTAATCGTCCGCATCAATTCCGTAGCGACGAGTGGTAACGCTTGAGAAAAAGAAGGAATAGTGACGAAAAGTACCCAAAAAGGCTACTCATATGCAGATTTTAATTTTTAGGGGGTTTCAGGGGGTTTAAAGATGACGATGTTCTATGGTCACATCCTTTTACTATCATATCTAACAGAAGTGTGCCCTATGACATCCATATTTCGAGAGTAATACAATAAAAAGCAAACCAGTCCTCGAAAAAAGTGAGTAGTGCCCGCCATTTTTATTTTTTCGCGGTTAAATCCATTAAATCATTTATTAAATGTTTATATTTTCTAAAAGTTAAGGCATAGTTGTATGCAACTAAAAATTTTGAAAGAAATGAGTCAGGTTTAAATTGAAAAAATCCTATGTTAACGTTTTGGAAATCGTAATTTTCGGTGATTTTCGGAATATTTTAATTTTTTTCTGAGAAACCAAGGACGACGAAAGAAAATTGTTACCTAAATTTCGCAGACGATGTTATGAACATACATAATAATCATTTTCGTTGTCCAACTTACAAAATTAGGCCGAAAGCAGTGGAAAATAATAAATATTTTCCGAGAAATAGATTTTGGACGCCATTTTGAAAGAGTTTAAGTTAGAAATTAACTTAAAAAATTACATAGGTACGTGGCGACATTTATTGGCTTTCATAATATACAACAACGGTCCGTGTGACGGAAATAAATCGCCTGTATAACGATAAAGAGTAAATGAACTCTCGAGAAAATATGGGAACTGCCCGCCATTTTTTATTTTTTGGTGGTTTATCGAAGGCAATATTGTAAATAAATTTAAATTTTCTGAAAGCAAATGCATAGTTTTATGTAAATACAAAGCGTTAACGAAATAGGTCGCGGAAAACTGGACGAAGTCTTGTGTTAATCTTTTGGAAATTGTACTTTTCAGTGATTTTTGGCATATTGTAATTTTTTTCTCGGCAACCAATGAAGACAAATCAAATTGTTGCCTAGGTTAAATGGAGAATCATAAAAGCATATATAATAATCATTTTCGTTGTGCAACACCAAAAATTAGGTGGATGGCAGCGGAAAGAATGAAAATGTTTCCGAAAAATCATTTTTTGGACGCCATTTTGGCGATGTTTAAATTAGCAATTTAATTAAAGCAATACATACGTACGTGGCACAATTTATTGGCTTTCTAAATGCACAACAAAATTCCGAGTTGCTTGCACGGTTTTCGCGCAGTAAAATAAAATCCGAAAGACGGTCCCCGGAAAAAGGGCGATTTCGGCCATTTTGTTGACCTAGCGACGACACGTGGCGGAAACTTCCGGTTTTCGGATTTTTCCTCCGAATCATTTCGGGTTCCCCGCACGCGTGCCAAATTTCAGCTCTCCAACATGTCTAGAAGTGGTCTAGAGTTTCTATCCATGAGTGAGTGAGGCACACATCCGGCTGTATATAATAGGGAAACTCGCCGCGCTGCGCGCGCTCGTTAGGGGGCTACGCCCCCTAAAACCCCCCCGCATCCGGCTACGCCGGCTGCCCCCACCGGACGGCTTCGCCGTCCCACCCGCGGCGTCTCGGAACGGCTTCGCCGTTCCTCGTCAGGGGTCGGCTTCGCCGCCCAGATATCGAGGTAGCCCTGTGACGGAGACCCGCTTGTTCCTCGGAACGGCTTCGCCGTTCACCGTGGGAGGGCGGCTTCGCCGCACATGGGTTACCCGAGTCCCCCCGAGGCGTCCACTCCTGGTAACGGCATCGCCCTTCCTCTTGATGGGGCGGCTTCGCCGCCCAAGGTTTTCCTATGTCCCCCCGAGCCATCGACTTCTCGGAACGGCTTCGCCGTTCCTCGCCCGTGGTCGGCTTCGCCGCCCAAGGTTTACCTGTGCCCCCCCGAGCCGTCGCCTCCACCGGACGGCTTCGCCGTCCCACCCGCGGCGTCTCGGAACGGCTTCGCCGTTCCTCGTCAGGGGTCGGCTTCGCCGCCCAGATATCGAGGTAGCCCTGTGACGGAGACCCGCTTGTTCCTCGGAACGGCTTCGCCGTTCACCGTGGGAGGGCGGCTTCGCCGCACATGGGTTACCCGAGTCCCCCCGAGGCGTCCACTCCTGGTAACGGCATCGCCCTTCCTCTTGATGGGGCGGCTTCGCCGCCCAAGGTTTTCCTATGTCCCCCCGAGCCATCGACTTCTCGGAACGGCTTCGCCGTTCCTCGCCCGTGGTCGGCTTCGCCGCCCAAGGTTTACCTGTGCCCCCCCGAGCCGTCGCCTCCACCGGACGGCTTCGCCGTCCCACCCGCGGCGTCTCGGAACGGCTTCGCCGTTCCTCGTCAGGGGTCGGCTTCGCCGCCCAGATATCGAGGTAGCCCTGTGACGGAGACCCTCTTGTACCTCGAAACGGCTTCGCCGGTCATCGTGGGAGGGCGGCTTCGCCGCCCAAGTGTTACCCGAGTCCCCCCGAGGCTCGACTCTTGGTAACGGCATCGCTCTTCCTCGTGATGGGGCGGCTTCGCCGCCCAAGGTTTGCCTGGGTCCCCCCGAGCCATCGACTTCTCGGAACGGCTTCGCCGTTCCTTGCCCGTGGACGGCTTCGCCGCCCAAGGTTTACCTGTGTCCCCCCGAGCCGTCGCCTCCTCGGAACGGCTTCGCCGTCCCACCCCCGACGTCTCGGAACGGCTTTGCCGTTTCTCGTCAGGGGTCGGCTTCGCCGCCCTGATATCGAGGTAGCCCTGTGACGGAGACCCGCTAGTTCCTGGGAACGGCTTCGCCGTTCCTCGTGGGAGGGCGGCTTCGCCGCACAAGTGTTACCCGAGTCCCCCCGAGGCGTCGGCTCCTGGGAACGGCATCGCCCTTCGTCGTGATGGGGCGGCTTCGCCGCCCAAGGTTTACCTGGGTCCCTCCGCGCCGTCGACTTCTCGGAACGGCTTAGCCGTTCCTCGCCCGTGGTCGGCTTCGCCGCCCAAGGTTTACCTGTGTACCCCCGGGCCATCGACTCCTCGGAACGGCTTCGCCGTTCCTCGCCCGTGGGCGGCTTCGCCGCCCAGGGGGTATCGTCGCCCTCCCCCCCTCGTAAGACACACGTTCGGGTGCTCCGCGTGTCGGGGCGGATTCGCCGCCCGAGGGTTCTCGGAGTTTTTCCTCGCCTCTGACTCCTCGGAGTGCGTCCGACGTTCCTGGAGCTGGGGGAGCTTCGCCGCCCGGGTTTTCACTCCTTACCAAGCAGTGAGAACTACCGGCTATCCCCTATCGTTTACGAAGGCTGCCGGGGGATAATATTGGAGGATGTAGACGCATGCTAGCCGTGATTGTGGCATCTTTTTAATTTAAAACGATGTTTTTAAGGTGGTCCTGGGAGTTTCCAGGGTTTTTTTGTGAGTGTACTGACTACGGTCACAAGCATCCTAAGAAATTACTTAGCGATGAGTCATAGGAGAAGTAAATTACTGCTAAAATATGCTAAAACACCAAAGAACATGCTATTTACAGAAAAAAAAATAATTTTTTCCCTGGTCTTCTAGGAGGGCACGTGAAATTTAGAGGGTTTTTCTTGCATAAAAGGTTTTTGTCTACCTACAATAAAAATTCCAGCGATCTAGCTGTAGGGAAACAATGAATTTTTCCCCGTATTATTAATATTTAGATTTCCAATTCTGTGTTCTCCACATAGCGGGTGCATAGGCGCTTTAATAAGGCATAACTCCTGTGAATTTCGTAGCCGTACCTTATGGGGAAGTGGTTTAAAAAATTCGCCTTTAGGTGTCCATGTCCATGAGCCCCTTTTATTACTCTACTATTTTGTTAAGAAATGTACATTTAAAAATTTGAAGTTTTATTGCGGGTGAGTAATTGGGGCAGGATAATTGAACATGACGCGTAAATATAGCCGACACAATTCCCATTCGGAATCAATAAAAACGATACACCTGGATGAATGGTACACGAAATATACGACTTATTAGGTAATTTTTATTTTTTTGGGGGGTTCACAGGGGGTTTTCGGGGGACCTAAAGTGCTTGTTCTGTATAACGCGGCATCCTTTACCTTGGATAAAAATTTCGGCTCTGTAGCTGTAGTGTAAGCATGCTTTTTCGACGGTGTCATCCGTTTAAATTAAGTATTCTGCGTTCTCCAGGTAGCGGCACGTAGGGGCAACAAAAAGACGTCACTCACGTTAATTTCGTGGCCGTATGTCGTCGGGAAGTGGCAGAAAAAAATTCCGAAAAATTTAAAATCGTGTGTTGAGGGAATGCAAACTTCACGGCGGATGTATTGTAAGTTACCAAACGTTGTAGGAGTCGCAATTTCAATGGAAATACATAATCGTTAATAACTCGAAATTTGTTCGTCTTAAGGATACATGAAGATAGCCGAAAAATTGAATAAAAAATCTAGTATCTTGCATTTAAGTGAATTTGTCCTACGATTATTGCAAATTGGTGAAAAAAATTCCGAAATTCGGCCCATAAGAAAAGCATTGGAAATTTTAAATTGTTAAAAAAAATACTTTTAAACAAAAAATTGCAAAGGCAACCACACCAAAAAATCAACCAAAAAATCTAGTGTCTCATACGTTAGGGACTTATTCCTACAACGATTTTAAGTTGGTTTTAAAAAAATCCAAAGATAGGCCCATAAGAAAAGCATTGGAAATTTAAAAAAATTATAAAAAATACTTATAAACAAAATATGGCAAAATAATTCACATCAAAAAATCGGCCAAAAAATCTTATTTCCGTCAGTGACATTTCATGTTCCCGTGACATTTTTAATTAGGCAAAAAATGGAATATGTTTTAGTCCCATAAGGCTCCAATGTTAATTCGGATCGATATATCTCGAAAACCGAACGACTTTTTCGAGTTTTCGGACTTTTCCCCCCGATGAATATTTTTTCTCCACGACCTGTAAAAATTTCGTCTTCCCAGCACGTCCGGAAGTGGTCGGGAATTTGTATACGTGAATCAGTGAGGCAGTGAGCTATCTGTCACACATCGGGTTGTATATAATGTAGACTCGCTGCGCTGCGCGCGCTCGTTAAGGGGCTCCGCCCCTTAAAAACCCCGGTTCCGGCTTCGCCGTCTTTATTTTTGGTCGTTCGAAGACTTTTGAAGTTCAAATAATCTCATCTCAGCTAGCCGGCTTAGCCGGCCAGGGGGTAGGGAGGCACCCCACTCATTCCTGGGAACAGCTTCGCCGTTCCTCACTGAAGGGCGGCTTCGCCGCCCAGGGATTGAGTGTGCCCCCCCAGGGCTGCCCTGCTTAATACTCGGAACGGCTTCGCCTTTCCTCGTCTGGGGTTGCCATTGCCGCCCAGAGGGCGAGGGCATTTCGGAACAGTTTCACCGTTATCCGTTTGAGGGGCGGCTTCGCCGCCCAGAGATGGGGGGAGTCCACAGCGGCTGCGCCGCTTGAACATCGGGGCGGCTTCGCCGCCCGAGGGTTACTGAAGCTCCCCCTCGCCGAAGCCAGCTACTCCTCGGAACGGCTTCGCCGTTCCTCGTTTTGGGGCGGCTTCGCCGCCTTGAGGTTGAGGAGCCCCCCCGCGGCTGCTCCGCTTAGTCCTCATTAATGCTCTTCTCCACCTGGAAGGGTGCCCAGGGGGATTCGGGGGTTTTAATATGTTATGCATGCGGTCACCAATCGTCCACAGTGATCACGTAGCGATGATTTTAAAGGGGTAGTGCAATGCGGAGTAATAGTGGCAACAAATACGCATAAAAGAAGACTTAAAGGCAAGTTTTTAATTTTTTTGCGGGGGGTTCCAACGGAATACCGGGGGTATACTTGTGTTAAACCAGTGGTCACAAATCGTTCTCATAAATTCCGTGCCAATAAGTCCTAGGGGTCCGGAGCAGTTGTTTGACGATTCTTTTACCTGGAGAGGCGATTTATTAGAATTTTTTGGGAGGTTTCACGGGGTTATCGGGGGTTTTAATAAGTGGTTTGGGCACCGGTTAAATTGTGACGAAAACTACTCGGAAAGGCGACTTTAACATTCATTAATTTTTTTTTCAGCGATGTTCCAGGAGGTGATCGGGGGTTTCTGGTGTATTTTCCCGTATGGTTTACGGCTGCTCGCCCTCACCAAATATTCCGGATCTTGAGCTCAGAGGGGACGGGTAGTGTGGCGTAATGTTTGCGAGAAGTACCCAAATAGGAGACTAAATGACACATTTTACGTTTGGGAGGGATCTCAGGGAGATAGCAAGGGTTTAAATTTGTGTACTCCTGGCGGTCACCATCCATTTACATTAATTCCGTGGGGATGAGTCGTTGGGGCGGTGGAATAGTCACGAAAAGTATCCAAAAAGTAGACTTATATGCAAAATTTTATTTTTTGGGGGGGTGTATGAGGGTTTACCGGGGGATTATAGGTTTTTACTGCCAGCGGTCATCAATCATCCACATCAATTCCGTAGCGATGAGAGGTAAGGCTTGGAAAAGCGGCGGAATTGTGACGAAAAGTACCCGAAAAGGCTACTTATATGCAAATTTTAATTCTTTAGGGGGTTTCGGGGGGTTTAAAGATGACGATAATATATGGTCACATTCATTTACTGCCATATCTAACAGTAGTGTGCCCTATGACATCTATATTTCGAGAGTAATACAATAAAAAGCCAGTCCCTGAAAAAAGTGAGTAGTGCCCGCCATTTTTATTTTTTCGCTGTTAAATATATTGAATCATTTATTAAACGTTCATGTTTTCTGTAAAACAATAAATAGGTGTATGTAACTACAAAGTTTGAAAGAAATTGGTCAGGTTAAAATTGACATAATCTTGTGTTAATCTTTTGGAAATCGTAATTTTCGGTGATTTTCGGAATATTTTAATTTTTTCTCAGTAACCAAGGACGATGAAAGAAAATTGTTACCTATATTTCGTAGACGATGATATAAGCATATATAATAATCATTTTTGTTATCCTATACCTTAAATTAAGTCGAAGGGAGCGGAAGTTATGAAATTTTAATAGAAAAACGAATTTTTGGACGCCATTTTGGCTGCAATTTTCTGAAAAAGAAATTTACAACATTACGTTATTACGTGCCAACGTTCATCAGCTTTTAGGAAATGCATTAGCGATCCGTGTGGCACACACCATTCGCGCGCAGTAAAATAAAAACCGAAAGATGGTCCCCGAAAAAAGCCCGATCTCGGCCATTTTGTCGTCCTAGCGACGACACGTGGCGGAAACTTCCGGTTTTCGGATTTTTCCTCCGAATCATATCGGGTTGCCCGCACGCGTGCCAAATTTCAGCACTCCAGCACTTCTAGAAGTGGTCGGGAATTTGTATCCATCAGTCAGTCAGTCACCACAAGGGCTGTATATAGATAGGTCTCGCCGCGCTGCGCGCGCTCGTTAGGGGGCTACGCCCCCTAAAACCCCCCGCATCCGGCCTCGCCGGCTGCCCCCACCGGACGGCTTCGCCGTCCAACCCGCGACTACTCGGAACGGCTTCGCCGTACCTCGACGAGGGGTCGTCTTCGCCGCCCATATATTTAGGCAGCCCTCCGACAGACAGCAGCTGGTTCCTTAGAACGGCTTCGCCGTTCATCGTGTGAGGGCGGCTTCGCCGCACAAGGGTTACCCGAGTCCCCCCTAGGCGTGGACTCCTGGGAACGGCATCTCCCTTCCTCGTGCCGGGGCGGCTTCGCCTCCCAAGGTTTACCTATTTCCCCGAGCCATCGCCTCCTCGGAACGGCTGCGCCGTTGCTCGCGGGAGGGCGGCTTCGCCGCCCAAGGGTTATCGGCGCCCTCCCTCGTTAGCTTCCTCGTAATGGGGCGGGTTCGCCGCCCAGGGTTTACCCGTGTTCCCCCGAGGCGTCGACTCCTGGGAACGGCGTCGCCCTTCCGCGTGATAGGGCGGCTTCGCCGCCCAAGGTTTATTTTGTCCCCCCGAGCCGTCGACTCCTCGGAACGGCTTCGCCGTTCCTCGTCTGTGGGCGGCTTCGACGCCCAAGGGTTATCGGCGCCCTCCCCCCGTAAGCTTCCTGGTGATGGGGCGCCTTCGCCGCCCAAGGTTTACCCGTGTCCCCCCGAGGCGTCAACTCCTGGGAACGGCATCGCCCTTCCGCGTGATGGGGCGGCTTCGCCGCCCAAGGTTTACTGTGTCCCCCCGAACCGTCGACTCCTCGGAACGGCTTCGCCGTTCCTCGTCTTTGGGCGGCTTCGCCGCCCAAGGGTTATCGGCGCCCTCCCCACTCGTAAGACACCCATTCGGCTGCTCCACGTGTTGGAGCGGATTTGCCGCCCGAGGGTTCTCGGAGGTTTTCCGTGCCTCTGACTCCTCGGAATGTCTCCGTCGTTCCTGGGGCGGGGGCAGCTTCGCCGGCGGGGGTTTCACTCTTCACAGAGCAATGCGTACTACCAGCTTTCCCCGATCGTTTACAAAGGCTGCCGGGGGAGAATGTGGCTGAATGTAGACGCATGCTAGCCGTGATTGTGGCATTTTAGCTTATGACGATGTTTCGAACGGGGTCCGGGGGGTTTCCAGGGGTTTTTATGAGTATACTGACAACAGTCGCAATCATCCAAATAAATTCCTTAGCGATGAGTCATAGGAGAAGGGAGTTACTGCTAAAATATGCGAAAACACCGAAGAACATGCTGTTCACAGAAAAAAAATAATTTTTTCCCTGGTCTTCTTGGAAGCCACGGGAAATATCGAGGGGTTTTCTTGTATAAAAGGTCTTTGTCTACCTACAGTAAAAAGTCCAGCGATCTAACTGTAGGGGAACAGTGAATTTTCCCGTATTACTCACATTTAGATTACCAATTCTGTGTTCTCCACATAGCGGTGCATAGGCGCTGTAATAAGGCATAATTATTGTGAATTTCGTAGCCGTACCTTATGGGGAAGTGGTTAAAATAAATCGGTTTTAGGTGTCCTTGTCCTGGAACCCCTTTTATTACTCTACTATTTTGTTAAGAAATGTACATTTAAAAATTTGAAGTTTTATTGCGGGTGTGTAATTGGGGCAGGATAATTGAACATGACGCGTAAAAATAGCCGACACAATTCCCATTCGGAATCAATAAAAACGATACAACTGGGATGAATGGTACACGAAATATACGACTTATTAAGTAATTTTTATTTTTTTGGGGGGTCACAGGGGGTTTTCGGGGGACCTAAAGTGCTTGGTCTGTAAAACGCGGCATCGTTAACCTTGGATAAAATTTTCGGCTCTGTAGCTGTAGTGTAAGCATGCTTTTTCGACGGTGTCACCCCTTAAAATTAAATATTCTGCGTTTTCCTGGTAGCGGCGCGTACGGGCACGAGAAAGACGTCAATCACCTGAATTTGGTGTCCGTACCACGTCGGGAAGTGGTAAAAAAAAATTGGGAAAAATTTAAAATCGTGTGTTGAGGGAATGCAAACTTCACGGCGGATGTGTTGTAAGTTACCGAACCTTGTAGGAGTCGCAATTTCAATGGAAATACATAATCGTTAATAACTCGAAATTTTTTCGTCGTTTGGATACATGAAGATAGCCGAAAAATTGAATAAAAAATCTAGTATCTTGCATTTAAGTGAATTTGTCCTACGATTATTGCATATTGGTGAAAAAAATTCCGAAATTCGGCCCATAAGAAAAGCATTGAAAATTTGAAAAAGTTAAAAAAAATACTTTTAATCAAAATATTGCAAAGAAAACGACACCAAAAAATCAACCAAAAAATCTAGTATCTCATACGTTAAGGACTTATTCCTACAACGATTCAAAGTTGGTTTAAAAAAAATCCAAAGATAGGCCCATAAGAAAAGCATTGGAAATTTAAAAAAAATATAAAAAATACTTTAAATCAAAATATGGCAAAATGTTTCACATCAAAAAATCGGCCAAAAAATCTAGTTTCCGTCAGTGAAATTTCACGTTCAGGTGACATTTGCAAGTGGGCGAAGAATGGAAAGAGTTTTAGTCCCGTAAGGCTCCAATGTTAATTCGGATCGATATATCTCGAAAACCGAACGACTTTTTCGAGTTTTCGGACTTTTCCCCCCGATGAATATTTTTTCTCCACGACCTGTAAAAATTTCGTCTTCCCAGCACGTCCGGAAGCGGTCGGGAATTTGTATACGTGAATCAGTGAGTGAGCTATCTGTCACACATCGGGTTGTATATAATATAGACTCGCCGCGCTGCGCGCGCTCGTTAGGGGGCTACGCCCCCTAAAACCCCCCGCATCCGGCTTCGCCGGCTGCCCCCACAGGACGGCTTCGCCGTCCACCCCGCGACTACTCGGAACGGCTTCGCCGTTCCTCGCCAAAGGGGCCGTCTTCGCCGCCCATATATTTAGGCAGCCCTCCGACAGACAGCAGCTGGTTCGTCGGAACGGCTTCGCCGATCATCGTGTGAGGGCGGCTCCGCCGCAGAAGGGTTAACCGAGTCCTCCCTAGGCGTGGACTCCTGGGAACGGCATCGCCCTTCCCCGTGCCGGGGCGGCTTCGCCGCCCAAGGTTTACCGGTGTTCCCCCAGGACTGCGACAACTCGTAACGGCTGCGCCGTTCCTCGCCACCCCCACCGGACGGCTTCGCCGTCCCACCCGTGACTCCTCGGAACGGCTTCGCCGTTTCTCGTTGTGGGTCGGCTTCGCCGCCCATATATTGAGGCAGCCCTCCAACAGACACCAGCTAGTACCTCGGAACGGCTTCGCCGTTCATCGTGTTAGGGTGGCTTTGCCGCCCAAGGTTTACCCGAGTCCCCCTGAGGCCTGGACTCCTGGGAACGGCATCGCCCTTCCTCGTGGCGGGGCGGCTTTGCCTTCCAAGGTTTACCAGTGTTCCCTCGCGCCTTCGACAGCTCGAAACGGCTGCGCAGTTCCTCGCCTGTGGGCGGCTTCACTGCCCAAGGGTTATCTTGTCGTAATGGGGCGGCCACGCCTCCCAAGGTTTACCTATTTCCCCGAGCCATCGCCTCCTCGGAACGGCTGCGCCGTTCCTCGCGTGAGGGCCGCTTCGCCGCCCAAGGGTTATCGGCGCCCTCCCTCGTAAGCTTCCTCGTAATGGGGTGGGTTCGCCGCCCAGGATTTACCCGTGTTCCCCCGAGGCGTCGACTCCTTGGAACGGCGTCGCCCTTCCACGTGATAGGGCGGCTTCGCCGCCCAAGGTTTACTGTGTCCCCCCGAGCCGTCGACTCCTCGGAACGGCTTCGCCGTTCCTCGTCCGTGGGCGGCTTCGCCGCCCAAGGGTTATCGGCGCCCTACCCCCGTAAGCTTCCTGGTGATGGGGCGCCTTCGCCGCCCAAGATTTACCCGTGTCCCCCCGAGGCGTCGACTCCTGGGAACGGCATCGCCCTTCCGCGTGATGGGGCGGCTTCGCCGCCCAAGGTTTACTGTGTCCCCCCGAACCGTCGACTCCTTGGAACGCATTCGCCGTTCCTCGTCTTTGGGCGGCTTCGCCGCCCAAGGGTTATCGGCGCCCTCCCCCCTCGTAAGACACCCATTCGGCTGCTCCACGTGTTGGAGCGGATTTGCCGCCCGAGGGTTCTCGGAGGGTTTCCGCGCCTCTGACTCCTTGGAATGTCTCCGTCGTTCCTGGGGAGGGGGCAGCTTCGCCGCCAGGGTTTTCACTCCTCACAGAGCAATGCGTACTACCAGATTTCCCCGATCGTTTACAAAGGCTGCCGGGGGATAATGTGGCTGAATGTAGACGCATGCTAGCCGTGATTGTGGCATTTTAGCTTATGACGATGTTTTGAAGGGGGTCCGGGGGATTTCCAGGGGTTTTTATGAGTATACTGGCAACGGTCGCAATCATCCAAATAAATTCCTTAGCGATGAGTCATAGGAGAAGGGAATTACTGCTAAAATATGCGAAAACACCGAAGAACATGCTATTCACAGAAAAAAATAATTTTTTCCCTAGTCTTCTTGGAAGCCACGTGATATATCGAGGGGTTTTCCTGCATAAAAGGTCTTTGTCTACTTACAGTAAAAATACCAGCGATGTAACTGTAGGGGAACAATGAATTTTCCCGTATTACTCACATTTAGATTACCAATTCTGTGTTTTCCAAATAGCGGTGCATAGGCGCTGTAATAAGGCATAACTAATGTGAATTTCGTAGCCGTACCTTATGGGGAAGTGGTTTAAAAAAATCGGTTTTAGGTGTCCTTGTCCTGGAACCCCTTTTATTACTCTACTATTTTGTTAAGAAATGTACATTTAAAAATTTGAAGTTTTATTGCGGGTGTGTAATTGGGGCAGGATAATTGAACATGACGGGTAAATATAGCCGACACAATTCCCATTCGGAATCAATAAAAACGATACAACTGGGATGAATGGTACACGAAATATACGACTTATTAAGTAATTTTAATTTTTTTGGGGGGGTCACAGGGGGTTTTCGGGGGACCTAAAGTGCTTGTTCTGTAAAACGCGGCATCGTTAACCTTGGATAAAAATTTCGGCTCTGCAGCTGTAGTGTAAGCATGCTTTTTCGACGGTGTCACCCGTTAAAATTAAATATTCTGCGTTCTCCTGGTAGCGGCGCGTACGGGCACGAGAAAGACGTCAATCAACTGAATTTGGTGTCCGTAGCACGTCGGGAAGTGGTAAAAAAAAATTCGGAAAAATTTAAAATCGTGTGTTGAGGGAATGCAAACTTCACGGCGGATGTGTTGTAAGTTACCAAACGTTGTAGGAGTCGCAATTTCAATGGAAATACATAATCGTTAATAACTCGAAATTCTTTCGTCTTTTGGATACATGAAGATAGCCGAAAAATTGAATAAAAAATCTAGTATCTTGCATTTAAGTGAAATTGTCCTACGATTAATGCAAATTGGTGAAAAAAATTCCGAAATTCGGCCCATAAGAAAAGCATTGGAAATTTTAAATTGTTAAAAGAAATACTTTTAATCAAAATATTGCAAAGACGACCACATCAAAAAATCAACCAAAAAATCTAGTACCTCATACGTTAAGGACTTATTCCTACAACGATTATAAGTTGGTTTTAAAAAAATTCAATGATAGGCTCATAAGAAAAGCATTGGAAATTTTAAAAAAATATAAAAAGTACTTACAAACAAAATATGGCAAAATGTTTCACATCAAAAAATCGGCCAAAAAATCTAGTTTTCGTCAGCGAAATTTCATGTTCCAGTGACGTATATAAGTAGGCGATGAATGGAAAAAGTTTTAGTCCCTTAAGGCTCCAATGTTATTTCGGATCGATATATCTCGAAAACCGAACGACTTTTTCGAGTTTTCGGATTTTTCCCCCCGATGAATATTTTTTCTTCACCCACGGTGAAAATTTCGTCTTCCCAGCACGTCCGGAAGTGGTCGGGAATTTGTATACGTGAATGAGTCAGTGAGCTATCTGTCACACATCGGGTTGTATATAATGTAGACTCGCCGCGCTGCGCGCGCTCGTTAGGGGGCTACGCCCCCTAAAACCCCCCGCATCCGGCTTCGCCGGCTGCCCCCACAGGACGGCTTCGCCGTCCACCCCGCGACTACTCGGAACGGCTTCGCCGTTCCTCGCCAAAGGGGCCGTCTTCGCCGCCCATATATTTAGGCAGCCCTCCGACAGACAGCAGCTGGTTCGTCGGAACGGCTTCGCCGATCATCGTGTGAGGGCGGCTCCGCCGCAGAAGGGTTAACCGAGTCCTCCCTAGGCGTGGACTCCTGGGAACGGCATCGCCCTTCCCCGTGCCGGGGCGGCTTCGCCGCCCAAGGTTTACCGGTGTTCCCCCAGGACTGCGACAACTCGTAACGGCTGCGCCGTTCCTCGCCACCCCCACCGGACGGCTTCGCCGTCCCACCCGTGACTCCTCGGAACGGCTTCGCCGTTTCTCGTTGTGGGTCGGCTTCGCCGCCCATATATTGAGGCAGCCCTCCAACAGACACCAGCTAGTACCTCGGAACGGCTTCGCCGTTCATCGTGTTAGGGTGGCTTTGCCGCCCAAGGTTTACCCGAGTCCCCCTGAGGCCTGGACTCCTGGGAACGGCATCGCCCTTCCTCGTGGCGGGGCGGCTTTGCCTTCCAAGGTTTACCAGTGTTCCCTCGCGCCTTCGACAGCTCGAAACGGCTGCGCAGTTCCTCGCCTGTGGGCGGCTTCACTGCCCAAGGGTTATCTTGTCGTAATGGGGCGGCCACGCCTCCCAAGGTTTACCTATTTCCCCGAGCCATCGCCTCCTCGGAACGGCTGCGCCGTTCCTCGCGTGAGGGCCGCTTCGCCGCCCAAGGGTTATCGGCGCCCTCCCTCGTAAGCTTCCTCGTAATGGGGTGGGTTCGCCGCCCAGGATTTACCCGTGTTCCCCCGAGGCGTCGACTCCTGGGAACGGCGTCGCCCTTCCACGTGATAGGGCGGCTTCGCCGCCCAAGGTTTACTGTGTCCCCCCGAGCCGTCGACTCCTCGGAACGGCTTCGCCGTTCCTCGTCCGTGGGCGGCTTCGCCGCCCAAGGGTTATCGGCGCCCTACCCCCGTAAGCTTCCTGGTGATGGGGCGCCTTCGCCGCCCAAGATTTACCCGTGTCCCCCCGAGGCGTCGACTCCTGGGAACGGCATCGCCCTTCCGCGTGATGGGGCGGCTTCGCCGCCCAAGGTTTACTGTGTCCCCCCGAACCGTCGACTCCTTGGAACGCATTCGCCGTTCCTCGTCTTTGGGCGGCTTCGCCGCCCAAGGGTTATCGGCGCCCTCCCCCCTCGTAAGACACCCATTCGGCTGCTCCACGTGTTGGAGCGGATTTGCCGCCCGAGGGTTCTCGGAGGGTTTCCGCGCCTCTGACTCCTTGGAATGTCTCCGTCGTTCCTGGGGAGGGGGCAGCTTCGCCGCCAGGGTTTTCACTCCTCACAGAGCAATGCGTACTACCAGATTTCCCCGATCGTTTACAAAGGCTGCCGGGGGATAATGTGGCTGAATGTAGACGCATGCTAGCCGTGATTGTGGCATTTTAGCTTATGACGATGTTTTGAAGGGGGTCCGGGGGATTTCCAGGGGTTTTTATGAGTATACTGGCAACGGTCGCAATCATCCAAATAAATTCCTTAGCGATGAGTCATAGGAGAAGGGAATTACTGCTAAAATATGCGAAAACACCGAAGAACATGCTATTCACAGAAAAAAATAATTTTTTCCCTAGTCTTCTTGGAAGCCACGTGATATATCGAGGGGTTTTCCTGCATAAAAGGTCTTTGTCTACTTACAGTAAAAATACCAGCGATGTAACTGTAGGGGAACAATGAATTTTCCCGTATTACTCACATTTAGATTACCAATTCTGTGTTTTCCAAATAGCGGTGCATAGGCGCTGTAATAAGGCATAACTAATGTGAATTTCGTAGCCGTACGTTATGGGGAAGTGGTTTAAAAAAATCGGTTTTAGGTGTCCTTGTCCTGGAACCCCTTTTATTACTCTACTATTTTGTTAAGAAATGTACATTTAAAAATTTGAAGTTTTATTGCGGGTGTGTAATTGGGGCAGGATAATTGAACATGACGGGTAAATATAGCCGACACAATTCCCATTCGGAATCAATAAAAACGATACAACTGGGATGAATGGTACACGAAATATACGACTTATTAAGTAATTTTAATTTTTTTGGGGGGGTCACAGGGGGTTTTCGGGGGTCCTAAAGTGCTTGTTCTGTAAAACGCGGCATCGTTAACCTTGGATAAAAATTTCGGCTCTGCAGCTGTAGTGTAAGCATGCTTTTTCGACGGTGTCACCCGTTAAAATTAAATATTCTGCGTTCTCCTGGTAGCGGCGCGTACGGGCACGAGAAAGACGTCAATCAACTGAATTTGGTGTCCGTAGCACGTCGGGAAGTGGTAAAAAAAAATTCGGAAAAATTTAAAATCGTGTGTTGAGGGAATGCAAACTTCACGGCGGATGTGTTGTAAGTTACCAAACGTTGTAGGAGTCGCAATTTCAATGGAAATACATAATCGTTAATAACTCGAAATTCTTTCGTCTTTTGGATACATGAAGATAGCCGAAAAATTGAATAAAAAATCTAGTATCTTGCATTTAAGTGAAATTGTCCTACGATTAATGCAAATTGGTGAAAAAAATTCCGAAATTCGGCCCATAAGAAAAGCATTGGAAATTTTAAATTGTTAAAAGAAATACTTTTAATCAAAATATTGCAAAGACGACCACATCAAAAAATCAACCAAAAAATCTAGTACCTCATACGTTAAGGACTTATTCCTACAACGATTATAAGTTGGTTTTAAAAAAATTCAATGATAGGCTCATAAGAAAAGCATTGGAAATTTTAAAAAAATATAAAAAGTACTTACAAACAAAATATGGCAAAATGTTTCACATCAAAAAATCGGCCAAAAAATCTAGTTTTCGTCAGCGAAATTTCATGTTCCAGTGACGTATATAAGTAGGCGATGAATGGAAAAAGTTTTAGTCCCTTAAGGCTCCAATGTTATTTCGGATCGATATATCTCGAAAACCGAACGACTTTTTCGAGTTTTCGGATTTTTCCCCCCGATGAATATTTTTTCTTCACCCACGGTGAAAATTTCGTCTTCCCAGCACGTCCGGAAGTGGTCGGGAATTTGTATACGTGAATGAGTCAGTGAGCTATCTGTCACACATCGGGTTGTATATAATGTAGACTCGCCGCGCGGCGCGCGCTCGTTAGGGGGCTACGCCCCCTAAAACCCCCCCGCATCCGGCTTCGCCGGCTGCCCCCACTGGACGGCTTCGCCGTCCCACCCGCGGCGTCTCGGTACGGCTTTGCCGTTCCTCGTCAGGGGTCGGCTTCGCCGCCCAGATATCGAGGTAGCCCTGTGACGGAGACCCGCTTGTTCCTCGGAACGGCTTCGCCGTTCATCGTGGGAGGGCGGCTCAACCGCACAAGGGTTACCCGAGTCCCCCCGAGGCGTCGACTCCTGGTAACGGCATCGCCCTTCCTCGTGAAAGGGCGGCTTCGCCGCCCAAGGTTTTCCTGGGTCCCTCCGAGCCATCGACTTCTCGGAACGGCTTCGCCGTTCCTCGCCCGTGGTCGGCTTCGCCGCCCAAGGTTTACCTGTGTCCCCCCGAGCCGTCGCCTCCTCGGAACGGCTTCGCCGTTCCTCGCCTGTGGGCGGCTTCGCCGCCCGAGGGTTATCGGCGACCCGGATCCGGCGGCCCCCACCGGACGGCTTCGCCGCCCAGATATCGAGGTAGCCCTGTGACGGAGACCCGCTAGTTCCTGGGAACGGCTTCGCCGTTCCTCGTGGGAGGGCGGCTTCGCCGCACAAGTGTTACCCGAGTCCCCCCGAGGCGTCGGCTCCTGGGAACGGCATCGCCCTTCCTCGTGATGGGGCGGCTTCGCCGCCCAAGGTTTACCTGTGTACCCCCGGGCCATCGACTCCTCGGAACGGCTTCGCCGTTCCTCGCCCGTGGGCGGCTTCGCCGCCCAGGGGGTATCGTCGCCCTCCCCCCTCGTAAGACACACGTATGGGTGCTCCGCGTGTCGGGGCGGATTCGCCGCCCGAGGGTTCTCGGAGTTTTTCCTCGCCTCTGACTCCTCGGAGTGCGTCCGACGTTTTTGGAGCTGGGGGAGCTTCGCCGCCCGGGTTTTCACTCCTTACCAAGCAGTGAGAACTACCGGCTATCCCCTATCGTTTACGAAGGCTGCCGGGGGATAATATTGGAGGATGTAGACGCATGCTAGCCGTGATTGTGGCATCTTTTTAATTTATAACGATGTTTTTAAGGCGGTCCTGGGAGTTTCCAGGGTTTTTTTGTGAGTGTACTGACTACGGTCACAATCATCATAAGAAATTACTTAGCGATGAGTCATAGGAGAAGGGAATTACTGCTTAAATATGCTAAAACACCAAAGAACATGCTATTTACAGAAAAAAAATAATTTTTTCCCTGGTCTTCTAGGAAGCCACGTGAAATTTAGAGGGGTTTTCTTGCATAAAAGGTCTTTGTCTACCTACAATAAAAATTCCAGCGATCTAGCTGTAGGGGAACAATGAATTTTCCCGTATTATTAATATTTAGATTTCCAATTCTGTGTTCTCCACATAGCGGTGCATAGGCGCTTTAATAAGGCATAACTCCTGTGAATTTCGTAGCCGTACCTTATGGGGAAGTGGTTTAAAAAATTCGCCTTTAGGTGTCCATGTCCATGAGCCCCTTTTATTACTCTACTATTTTGTTAAGAAATATCATAAGAAATTACTTAGCGATGAGTCATAGGAGAAGGGAATTACTGCTTAAATATGCTAAAACACCAAAGAACATGCTATTTACAGAAAAAAAATAATTTTTTCCCTGGTCTTCTAGGAAGCCACGTGAAATTTAGAGGGGTTTTCTTGCATAAAAGGTCTTTGTGTACCTACAATAAAAATTCCAGCGATCTAGCTGTAGGGGAACAATGAATGAAAAATGAAATATAGATTGTATATAATATAGATTATTCATAATGAACAAAATTATTCATGGCGGACGATTAAGCCGAGTCCAGTTGAGTTGGTTGTGTTCGCTTGCATTGTCAGAGAACCAAGTGATGGAGCTGCTAGCTGAATCCATCGAACATAATTCGCTCCTAATTATGGAATTTTATTCAATAGGCTTACATTGTAATAAAAATGATTGTACCAGCAACAGAAGTACTTTACGTAGTTATACTTCTAAATAGATTAAAATTTTGTGGGTATAATATTCCCTAACTCTTTATTGGTTGCGTGTAACCAATAAAGCTGCAGCTGACTCATGAGCTCAAGCGATCCCATGGGCTCGCCACTTCCCTAAACTTTCCGTAGCTATTCCAGCGTAATAAAAAGAGGACCAACTACGAATATCATTTCTCAGACAAAAAGGCACTATGTCTGCTCCCCTTTAATTGTTTCTATGAGGGTATACTGCGTTCCACATCCTGTCGACAGTGTGGGCGCTTATGTAGAATCGTTTCCCATGTTAATCTCCATAAGGCCAGGAACGCTGTGTTTTCAATAGGAGCATGAAAATTAATACTGCGCTATGCACTGTTTAACGTTGTATTCTAATCTAGGATGAGACGCTGCATTCATTGGTGCCAATATTTTTTCGATAAAAATTATAGCAAAGGGCGTATAAAAACTTTCATAAATTTCCATTACAAAGGTGCGTTTTTTTATTTTATCTTCCTCTCGTAATAGTCGCATAACCGTTGTTTATATTGGATTGAATCTTCTACAAAAATTCTTCACACTCTTTTCTCTTTGGAGGTCTTCACTTTTTAAAAACTTACGTTAAAACGTTTTTATATCGACGCTGCACTCTTAAGGACAAGAAAATTTGGATTTTTGCTAGGTAAAAAAGTAGTCGCTCACTAACTTCCGTTTCTTTACGTTATAGATCCCTTTATTTTCCGTATCAAATTGGGGGAAGAGGTGCAAAATTTATTTTTAGTGAAACAATCATTAACTTTTATCAATTCTGAACGGAGTTCAAAAGTTTTTAACATAAGAAAAAATATAATATCGCCGCTGGGACGAGAAGAAATTTTCAAAAGTTGAAATTGTTGCATCTTCGAACCCAGTGAATCGAGATATGTGTTGTGGAGTTGTTTCAAAAAGGAAAAAATATTTTTAATGAGAGTTGAGGGATCGAAAAGCGTATCAATAATGTCATAGGACAGTTTAAAAGATATTTATAGACTCCTTTGAATAAACATTGCAAACAATTTAAAGAGTATAGATAATCGTAAACACTCAATTAGTTAATGGTAATTGAGGATTCTCCGCGCTCTCCTCCCCCTAATTCCTTATTTGTGCCTTTATGAATGAGACAGATCTTTTAAGAACATTTAAACCCTTCCCATCACATGCGGCGAAAATGTTAAAATGCGTTTCGTTGGGCCATGGAGCAGGTAATTCAATGATGGGCGTAGTACACCCTCCATAGGGTCGCTAAGCAAGAATCCTTTTCTCGACGAGCTCAACCTCGCTGGCCCGTATCAGGGACCCTCCGAGCATGGGGCCTCCCTCCTGAAAAGTGACCCTCTCGCTGGTCGCTTAACTATTACTCGGTTTGATGCACGTAATTAGCAGAGGGGGTATTTTCTGGACTTGCATTCGCTCAATTTTGAGTGTTTACACGGGTAAATTATGACGGTAAGCATGTTTACGCATCTACTCCGGCGGGAGAATCCATCGTGAAGACACGCTTTTAAACCTTATGCATACAACGCAAAAAATACCCAAACTGGCGCAGTAATTACGGCAACAACGGCGTCGCCGCCCAAGGTTTTCCTGTGTCCCCCCGAGCCATCGACTTCTCGGAACGGCTTCGCCGTTCCTCGCCCGTGGTCAGCTTCGCCGCCCAAGGTTAACCTGTGTCCCCCCGAGCCATTGACTTCTCGGAACGGCTTCGCCGTTCCTCGCCCGTGGTCGGCTTCGCCGCCCAAGGTTTACCTGTGTCCCCCCGAGCCGTCGCCTCCACCGGACGGCTTCGCCGTCCCACCCGCGGCGTCTCGGAACGGCTTCGCCGTTCCTCGTCAGGGGTCGGCTTCGCCGCCCAGATATCGAGGTAGCCCTGTGACGGAGACCCTCTTGTACCTCGGAACGGCTTCGCTGGTCGTCGTTGGAGGGCGGCTTCGCCGCCCAAGGGTTACCCGAGTCCCCCCGAGGCTCGACTCCTGGTAACGGCATTGCTCTTCCTCGTGATGGGGCGGCTTTGCCGCCCAAGGTTTTCCTGGGTCCCCCCGAGCCATCGACTTCTCGGAACGGCTTCGCCGTTCCTCGCCCGTGGTCGGCTTCGCCGCCCAAGGTTTACCTGTGTCCCCCCGAGCCGTCGCCTTCTCGGAACGGCTTCGCCGTTCCTCGCCTGTGGGCGGCTTCGCCGCCCGAGGGTTATTGGCGACCCGAATCCGGCTTCGCCGGCTGCCCCCGCCGGACGGCTTCGCCGTCCCACCCCCGACGTCTCGGAACGGCTTCGCCGTTCCTCGTCAGGGGTCGGCTTCGCCGCCCAGATATCGAGGTAGCCCTGTGACGGAGACCCGCTAGTTCCTGGGAACGGCTTCGCCGCCCAAGGTTTACCTGGGTACCCCCGGGCCATCGACTCCTCGGAACGGCTTCGCCATTCCTCGCCCGTGGGCGGCTTCGCCGCCCAGGGGGTATCGTCGCCCTCCCCCCTCGTAAGACACACGTTCGGGTGCTCCGCGTGTCGGGGCGGATTCGCCGCCCGAGGGTTTTCGGAGTTTTTCCTCGCCTCTGACTCCTCGGAGTGCGTCCGACGTTCCTGGAGCTGGGGAAAAAATGGCCGCCCGGGTTTTCACTCCTTATCAAGCAGTGAGAACTACCGGCTATCCCCTATCGTTTACGAAGGCTGCCGGGGGATAAAATTGGAGGATGTAGACGCATGCTAGCCGTGATTGTGGCATCTTTTTAATTTATAACGATGTTTTTAAGGCGGTCCTGGGAGTTTCCAGGGTTTTTTTGTGAGTGTACTGACTACGGTCACAATCATCGTAAGAAATTACTTAGCGATGAGTCATAGGAGAAGGGAATTACTGCTAAAATATGCTAAAACACCAAAGAACATGCTATTTACAGAAAAAAAATAATTTTTTCCCTGGTCTTTAAGGAAGCCACGTAAAATTTAGAGGGGTTTTCTTGCATATAAGGTCTTGGTCTACCTACAATAAAAATTCCAGCGATGTAGCTGTAGGGAAACAATGAATTTTCCCGTATTATTAATATTTAGATTTCCAATTCTGTGTTCTCCACATAGCGGTGCATAGGCGCTTTAATAAGGCATAACTCCTGTGAATTTCGTAGCCGTACCTTATGAGGAAGTGTTTTAAAAAATTCGCCTTTAGGTGTCCATGTCCATGAGCCCCTTTTATTACTCTACTATTTTGTTAAGAAATGTACATTTAAAAATTTGAAGTTTTATTGCGGGTGAGTAATTGGGGCAGGATAATTGAACATGACGCGTAAATATAGCCGACACAATTCCCATTCGGAATCAATAAAAACGATACACATGGGATGAATGGTACACGAAATATACGACTTATTAGGTAATTTTTATTTTTTTGGGGGGTTCACAGGGGGTTTTCGGGGGACTTAAAGTGCTTGTTCTGTATAACGCGGCATCCTTTACCTTGGATAAAAATTTCGGCTCTGTAGCTGTAGTGTAAGCATGCTTTTTCGACGGTGTCATCCGTTTAAATTAAGTATTCTGCGTTCTCCGGGTAGCGGCACGTAGGGGCAACAAAAAGACGTCACTCACGTTAATTTCGTGGCCGTATGTCGTCGGAAAGTGGCAGAAAAAAATTCCGAAAAATTTAAAATCGTGTGTTGAGGGAATGCAAACTTCACGGCGGATGTATTGTAAGTTACCAAACGTTGTAGGAGTCGCAATTTCAATGGAAATACATAATCGTTAATAATCCGAAATTCGTTCGTCTTAAGGATACATGAAGGTAGCCGAAAAATTGAATAAAAAATCTAGTATCTTGCATTTAAGTGAATTTGTCCTACGATTATTGCAAATTGGTGAAAAAAATTCCGAAATTCGGCCCATAAGAAAAGCATTGGAAATTTTAAATTGTTAAAAAAAATACTTTTAAACAAAAAATTGCAAAGGCGACCACACCAAAAAATCAACCAAAAAATCTAGTGTCTCATACGTTAGGGACCTATTCCTACAACGATTATGAGTTGGTTTTAAAAAAATCCAAAGATAGGCCCATAAGAAAAGCATGGAAAATTTAAAAAAATTATAAAAAATACTTTCAATCAAAATATGGCATAATGTTTCGCATTAAAAAATCGGCCAAAAAATCTAGTTTCCGTCAGTGAAATTTCATGTTCCCGTGACATTTTTAAGTAGGCAAATAATGGAATATGTTTTAGTCCCATAAGGCTCCAATGTTAATTCGGATCGATATATCTCGAAAACCGATCGACTTTTTCGAGATTTCGGACTTTTCCCCCCGATGAATATTTTTTCTCCACTACCTGTAAAAATTTCGTCTTCCCAGCACGTCCGGAAGTGGTCGGGAATTTGTATACGTGAATCAGTGAGTGTGCTATCTGTCACACATCGGGTTGTATATAATATAGACTCGCCGCGCTGCGCGTGCTCGTTAGGGGGCTACGCCCCCTAAAACCCCCCCGCATCCGGCTACGCCGGCTGCCCCCACCGGACGGCTTCGCCGTCCCACCCGCGGCGTCTCGGAACGGCTTCGCCGTTCCTCGTCAGGGGTCGGCTTCGCCGCCCAGATATCGAGGTAGCCCTGTGACGGAGACCCGCTTGTTCCTCGGAACGGCTTCGCCGTTCACCGTGGGAGGGCGGCTTCGCCGCACATGGGTTACCCGAGTCCCCCCGAGGCGTCCACTCCTGGTAACGGCATCGCCCTTCCTCTTGATGGGGCGGCTTCGCCGCCCAAGGTTTTCCTATGTCCCCCCGAGCCATCGACTTCTCGGAACGGCTTCGCCGTTCCTCGCCCGTGGTCGGCTTCGCCGCCCAAGGTTTACCTGTGCCCCCCCGAGCCGTCGCCTCCACCGGACGGCTTCGCCGTCCCACCCGCGGCGTCTTGGAACGGCTTCGCCGTTCCTCGTCAGGGGTCGGCTTCGCCGCCCAGATATCGAGGTAGCCCTCTGACAGAGACCCTCTTGTACCTCGGAACGGCTTCGCCGGTCATCGTGGGAGGGCGGCTTCGCCGCCCAAGTGTTACCCGAGTCCCCCCGAGGCTCGACTCCTGGTAACGGCATCGCTCTTCCTCGTGATGGGGCGGCTTGGCCGCCCAAGGTTTGCCTGGGTCCCCCCGAGCCATCGACTTCTCGGAACGGCTTCGCCGTTCCTTGCCCGTGGACGGCTTCGCCGCCCAAGGTTTACCTGTGTCCCCCCGAGCCGTCGCCTCCTCGGAACGGCTTCGCCGTTCCTCGCCTGTGGGCGGCTTCGCCGCCCGAGGGTTATCGGCGACCCGAATCCGGCTTCGCCGGCTGCCCCCACCGGACGGCTTCGCCGTCCCACCCCCGACGTCTCGGAACGGCTTTGCCGTTTCTCGTCAGGGGTCGGCTTCGCCGCCCAGATATCGAGGTAGCCCTCTGACAGAGACCCTCTTGTACCTCGGAACGGCTTCGCCGGTCATCGTGGGAGGGCGGCTTCGCCGCACAAGTGTTACCCGAGTCCCCCCGAGGCGTCGGCTCCTGGGAACGGCATCGCCCTTCGCCGTGATGGGGCGGCTTCGCCGCCCAAGGTTTACCTGGGTCCCTCCGCGCCGTCGACTTCTCGGAACGGCTTAGCCGTTCCTCGCCCGTGGTCGGCTTCGCCGCCCAAGGTTTACCTGTGTACCCCCGGGCCATCGACTCCTCGGAACGGCTTCGCCGTTCCTCGCCCGTGGGCGGCTTCGCCGCCCAGGGGGTATCGTCGCCCTCCCCCCTCGTAAGACACACGTTCGGGTGCTCCGCGTGTCGGGGCGGATTCGCCGCCCGAGGGTTCTCGGAGTTTTTCCTCGCCTCTGACTCCTCGGAGTGCGTCCGACGTTCCTGGAGCTGGGGGAGCTTCGCCGCCCGGGTTTTCACTCCTTACCAAGCAGTGAGAACTACCGGCTATCCCCTATCGTTTACGAAGGCTGCCGGGGGATAATATTGGAGGATGTAGACGCATGCTAGCCGTGATTGTGGCATCTTTTTAATTTAAAACGATGTTTTTAAGGTGGTCCTGGGAGTTTCCAGGGTTTTTTTGTGAGTGTACTGACTACGGTCACAAGCATCCTAAGAAATTACTTAGCGATGAGTCATAGGGGAAGGGAATTACTGCTAAAATATGCTCAAACACCAAAGAACATGCTATTTACAGAAAAAAAATAATTTTTTCCCTGGTCTTCTAGGAGGGCACGTGAAATTTAGAGGGTTTTTCTTGCATAAAAGGTTTTTGTCTACCTACAATAAAAATTCCAGCGATCTAGCTGTAGGGAAACAATGAATTTTCCCGTATTATTAATATTTCGATTTCCAATTCTGTGTTCTCCACATAGCGGTGCATAGGCGCTTTAATAAGGCATAACTCCTGTGAATTTCGTAGCCGTACCTTATGGGGAAGTGGTTTAAAAAATTCGCCTTTAGGTGTCCATTTCCATGAGCCCCTTTTATTACTCTACTATTTTGTTAAGAAATGTACATTTAAAAATTTGAAGTTTTATTGCGGGTGAGTAATTGGGGCAGGATAATTGAACATGACGCGTAAATATAGCCGACACAATTCCCATTCGGAATCAATAAAAACGATACACCTGGGATGAATGGTACACGAAATATACGACTTATTAGGTAATTTTTATTTTTTTGGGGGGTTCACAGGGGGTTTTCGGGGGACCTAAAGTGCTTGTTCTGTATAACGCGGCATCCTTTACCTTGGATAAAAATTTCGGCTCTGTAGCTGTAGTGTAAGCATGCTTTTTCGACGGTGTCATCCGTTTAAATTAAGTATTCTGCGTTCTCCGGGTAGCGGCACGTAGGGGCAACAAAAAGACGTCACTCACGTTAATTTCGTGGCCGTATGTCGTCGGGAAGTGGCAGAAAAAAATTCCGAAAAATTTAAAATCGTGTGTTGAGGGAATGCAAACTTCACGGCGGATGTATTGTAAGTTACCAAACGTTGTAGGAGTCGCAATTTCAATGGAAATACATAATCGTTAATAACTCGAAATTTGTTCGTCTTAAGGATACATGAAGATAGCCGAAAAATTGAATAAAAAATCTAGTATCTTGCATTTAAGTGAATTTGTCCTACGATTATTGCAAATTGGTGAAAAAAATTCCGAAATTCGGCCCATAAGAAAAGCATTGGAAATTTTAAATTGTTAAAAAAAATACTTTTAAACAAAAAATTGCAAAGGCAACCACACGAAAAAATCAATCAAAAAATCTTGTGTCTCATACGTTAGGGACTTATTCCTACAACGATTTTAAGTTGGTTTTTAAAAAATCCAAAGATAGGCCCATAAGAAAAGCATTGGAAATTTAAAAAAATTATAAAAAATACTTTCAATCAAAATATGGCATAATGTTTCGCATTAAAAAATCGGCCAAAAAATCTAGTTTCCGTCAGTGAAATTTCATGTTCCCGTGACATTTTTAAGTAGGCAAATAATGGAATATGTTTTAGTCCCATAAGGCTCCAATGTTAATTCGGATCGATATATCTCGAAAACCGATCGACTTTTTCGAGATTTCGGACTTTTCCCCCCGATGAATATTTTTTCTCCACTACCTGTAAAAATTTCGTCTTCCCAGCACGTCCGGAAGTGGTCGGGAATTTGTATACGTGAATCAGTGAGTGTGCTATCTGTCACACATCGGGTTGTATATAATATAGACTCGCCGCGCTGCGCGCGCTCGTTAGGGGGCTACGCCCCCTAAAACCCCCCCGCATCCGGCTTCGCCGGCTGCCCCCACTGGACGGCTTCGCCGTCCCACCCGCGGCGTCTCGGAACGGCTTTGCCGTTCCTCGTCAGGGGTCGGCTTCGCCGCCCAGATATCGAGGTAGCCCTGTGACGGAGACCCGCTTGTTCCTCGGAACGGCTTCGCCGTTCATCGTGGGAGGGCGGCTCAACCGCACAAGGGTTACCCGAGTCCCCCCGAGGCGTCGACTCCTGGTAACGGCATCGCCCTTCCTCGTGAAAGGGCGGCTTCGCCGCCCAAGGTTTTCCTGGGTCCCTCCGAGCCATCGACTTCTCGGAACGGCTTCGCCGTTCCTCGCCCGTGGTCGGCTTCGCCGCCCAAGGTTTACCTGTGTCCCCCCGAGCCGTCGCCTCCTCGGAACGGCTTCGCCGTTCCTCGCCTGTGGGCGGCTTCGCCGCCCGAGGGTTATCGGCGACCCGAATCCGGCGGCCCCCACCGGACGGCTTCGCCGCCCAGATATCGAGGTAGCCCTGTGACGGAGACCCGCTAGTTCCTGGGAACGGCTTCGCCGTTCCTCGTGGGAGGGCGGCTTCGCCGCACAAGTGTTACCCGAGTCCCCCCGAGGCGTCGGCTCCTGGGAACGGCATCGCCCTTCCTCGTGATGGGGCGGCTTCGCCGCCCAAGGTTTACCTGTGTACCCCCGGGCCATCGACTCCTCGGAACGGCTTCGCCGTTCCTCGCCCGTGGGCGGCTTCGCCGCCCAGGGGGTATCGCCGCCTTCCCCCCTCGTAAGACACACGTATGGGTGCTCCGCGTGTCGGGGCGGATTCGCCGCCCGAGGGTTCTCGGAGTTTTTCCTCGCCTCTGACTCCTCGGAGTGCGTCCGACGTTTTTGGAGCTGGGGGAGCTTCGCCGCCCGGGTTTTCACTCCTTACCAAGCAGTGAGAACTACCGGCTATCCCCTATCGTTTACGAAGGCTGCCGGGGGATAATATTGGAGGATGTAGACGCATGCTAGCCGTGATTGTGGCATCTTTTTAATTTATAACGATGTTTTTAAGGCGGTCCTGGGAGTTTCCAGGGTTTTTTTGTGAGTGTACTGACTACGGTCACAATCATCATAAGAAATTACTTAGCGATGAGTCATAGGAGAAGGGAATTACTGCTTAAATATGCTAAAACACCAAAGAACATGCTATTTACAGAAAAAAAATAATTTTTTCCCTGGTCTTCTAGGAAGCCACGTGAAATTTAGAGGGGTTTTCTTGCATAAAAGGTCTTTGTGTACCTACAATAAAAATTCCAGCGATCTAGCTGTAGGGGAACAATGAATTTTACCGTATTATTAATATTTAGATTTCCAATTCTGTGTTCTCCACATAGCGGTGCATAGGCGCTTTAATAAGGCATAACTCCTGTGAATTTCGTAGCCGTACCTTATGGGGAAGTGGTTTAAAAAATTCGCCTTTAGGTGTCCATGTCCATGAGCCCCTTTTATTACTTTACTATTTTGTTAAGAAATGTACATTTAAAAATTTGAAGTTTTATTGCGGGTGAGTAATTTTGGGCAGGATAATTGAACATGACGCGTAAATATAGCCGACACAATTCCCATTCGGAATCAATAAAAACGATACACCTGGGATGAATGGTACACGAAATATACGACTTATTAGGTAATTTTTATTTTTTTGGGGGGTTCACAGGGGGTTTTCGGGGGACCTAAAGTGCTTGTTCTGTATAACGCGGCATCGTTTACCTTGGATAAAAATTTCGGCCCTGTAGCTGTAGTGTAAGCATGCTTTTTCGACGGTGTCATCCGTTTAAATTAAGTATTCTGCGTTCTCCGGGTAGCGGCACGTAGGGGCAACAAAAAGACGTCACTCACGTTAATTTCGTGGCCGTATGTCGTCGGGAAGTGGCAGAAAAAAATTCCGAAAAATTTAAAATCGTGTGTTGAGGGAATGCAAACTTCACGGCGGATGTATTGTAAGTTACCAAACGTTGTAGGAGTCGCAATTTCAATGGAAATACATAATCGTTAATAACTCGAAATTCGTTCGTCTTACGGATACATGAAGATAGCCGAAAAATTGAATAAAAAATCTAGTATCTTGCACTTAAGTGAATTTGTCCTACGATTATTGCAAATTGGTGAAAAAAATTCCGAAATTCGGCCCATAAGAAAAGCATTGAAAATTTGAAAAAGTAAAAAAAAAATACTTTAAATCAAAATATTGCAAAGAAAACGACACAAGAAAATCAACCGAAAAATCTAGTATCTCATACGTTAAGGAATTATTCCTACAACGATTTAAAGTTGGTTTTAAAAAAATCCAAAGATAGGCCCATAAGAATAGCATTGGAAATTTAAAAAAATTATAAAAAATACTTTAAATCAAAATACGGCTAAATGGTTCACATCAAAAAATCGGCCAAAAAATCTAGTTTCCGTCAGTGAAATTTCACGTTCCAGTGACGTTTGCAAGTAGGCGAAGAATGGAAAAAGTTTTAGTCCCATAAGGCTCCAATGTTAATTCGGATCGATATATCTCGAAAACCGATCGACTTTTTCGAGTTTTCGGATTTTTCCCGCCGATGAATATTTTTTCTTCACCCACGGTGAAAATTTCGTCTTCCCAGCACGTCCGGAAGTGGTCGGGAATTTGTATACGTGAATGAGTCAGTGAGCTATCTGTCACACATCGGGTTGTATATAATATAGACTCGCCGCGCGGCGCGCGCTCGTTAGGGGGCTACGCCCCCTAAAACCCCCCCGCATCCGGCTTCGCCGGCTGCCCCCACTGGACGGCTTCGCCGTCCCACCCGCGGCGTCTCGGTACGGCTTTGCCGTTCCTCGTCAGGGGTCGGCTTCGCCGCCCAGATATCGAGGTAGCCCTGTGACGGAGACCCGCTTGTTCCTCGGAACGGCTTCGCCGTTCATCGTGGGAGGGCGGCTCAACCGCACAAGGGTTACCCGAGTCCCCCCGAGGCGTCGACTCCTGGTAACGGCATCGCCCTTCCTCGTGAAAGGGCGGCTTCGCCGCCCAAGGTTTTCCTGGGTCCCTCCGAGCCATCGACTTCTCGGAACGGCTTCGCCGTTCCTCGCCCGTGGTCGGCTTCGCCGCCCAAGGTTTACCTGTGTCCCCCCGAGCCGTCGCCTCCTCGGAACGGCTTCGCCGTTCCTCGCCTGTGGGCGGCTTCGCCGCCCGAGGGTTATCGGCGACCCGAATCCGGCGGCCCCCACCGGACGGCTTCGCCGCCCAGATATCGAGGTAGCCCTGTGACGGAGACCCGCTAGTTCCTGGGAACGGCTTCGCCGTTCCTCGTGGGAGGGCGGCTTCGCCGCACAAGTGTTACCCGAGTCCCCCCGAGGCGTCGGCTCCTGGGAACGGCATCGCCCTTCCTCGTGATGGGGCGGCTTCGCCGCCCAAGGTTTACCTGTGTACCCCCGGGCCATCGACTCCTCGGAACGGCTTCGCCGTTCCTCGCCCGTGGGCGGCTTCGCCGCCCAGGGGGTATCGTCGCCCTCCCCCCTCGTAAGACACACGTTCGGGTGCTCCGCGTGTCGGGGCGGATTCGCCGCCCGAGGGTTCTCGGAGTTTTTCCTCGCCTCTGACTCCTCGGAGTGCGTCCGACGTTCCTGGAGCTGGGGGAGCTTCGCCGCCCGGGTTTTCACTCCTTACCAAGCAGTGAGAACTACCGGCTATCCCCTATCGTTTACGAAGGCTGCCGGGGGATAATATTGGAGGATGTAGACGCATGCTAGCCGTGATTGTGGCATCTTTTTAATTTATAACGATGTTTTTAAGGCGGTCCTGGGAGTTTCCAGGGTTTTTTTGTGAGTGTACTGACTACGGTCACAATCATCATAAGAAATTACTTAGCGATGAGTCATAGGAGAAGGGAATTACTGCTTAAATATGCTAAAACACCAAAGAACATGCTATTTACAGAAAAAAAATAATTTTTTCCCTGGTCTTCTAGGAAGCCACGTGAAATTTAGAGGGGTTTTCTTGCATAAAAGGTCTTTGTGTACCTACAATAAAAATTCCAGCGATCTAGCTGTAGGGGAACAATGAATTTTCCCGTATTATTAATATTTAGATTTCCAATTCTGTGTTCTCCACATAGCGGTGCATAGGCGCTTTAATAAGGCATAACTCCTGTGAATTTCGTAGCCGTACCTTATGGGGAAGTGGTTTAAAAAATTCGCCTTTAGGTGTCCATGTCCATGAGCCCCTTTTATTACTCTACTATTTTGTTAAGAAATATCATAAGAAATTACTTAGCGATGAGTCATAGGAGAAGGGAATTACTGCTTAAATATGCTAAAACACCAAAGAACATGCTATTTACAGAAAAAAAATAATTTTTTCCCTGGTCTTCTAGGAAGCCACGTGAAATTTAGAGGGGTTTTCTTGCATAAAAGGTCTTTGTGTACCTACAATAAAAATTCCAGCGATCTAGCTGTAGGGGAACAATGAATGAAAAATGAAATATAGATTGTATATAATATAGATTATTCATAATGAACAAAATTATTCATGGCGGACGATTAAGCCGAGTCCAGTTGAGTTGGTTGTGTTCGCTTGCATTGTCAGAGAACCAAGTGATGGAGCTGCTAGCTGAATCCATCGAACATAATTCGCTCCTAATTATGGAATTTTATTCAATAGGCTTACATTGTAATAAAAATGATTGTACCAGCAACAGAAGTACTTTACGTAGTTATACTTCTAAATAGATTAAAATTTTGTGGGTATAATATTCCCTAACTCTTTATTGGTTGCGTGTAACCAATAAAGCTGCAGCTGACTCATGAGCTCAAGCGATCCCATGGGCTCGCCACTTCCCTAAACTTTCCGTAGCTATTCCAGCGTAATAAAAAGAGGACCAACTACGAATATCATTTCTCAGACAAAAAGGCACTATGTCTGCTCCCCTTTAATTGTTTCTATGAGGGTATACTGCGTTCCACATCCTGTCGACAGTGTGGGCGCTTATGTAGAATCGTTTCCCATGTTAATCTCCATAAGGCCAGGAACGCTGTGTTTTCAATAGGAGCATGAAAATTAATACTGCGCTATGCACTGTTTAACGTTGTATTCTAATCTAGGATGAGACGCTGCATTCATTGGTGCCAATATTTTTTCGATAAAAATTATAGCAAAGGGCGTATAAAAACTTTCATAAATTTCCATTACAAAGGTGCGTTTTTTTATTTTATCTTCCTCTCGTAATAGTCGCATAACCGTTGTTTATATTGGATTGAATCTTCTACAAAAATTCTTCACACTCTTTTCTCTTTGGAGGTCTTCACTTTTTAAAAACTTACGTTAAAACGTTTTTATATCGACGCTGCACTCTTAAGGACAAGAAAATTTGGATTTTTGCTAGGTAAAAAAGTAGTCGCTCACTAACTTCCGTTTCTTTACGTTATAGATCCCTTTATTTTCCGTATCAAATTGGGGGAAGAGGTGCAAAATTTATTTTTAGTGAAACAATCATTAACTTTTATCAATTCTGAACGGAGTTCAAAAGTTTTTAACATAAGAAAAAATATAATATCGCCGCTGGGACGAGAAGAAATTTTCAAAAGTTGAAATTGTTGCATCTTCGAACCCAGTGAATCGAGATATGTGTTGTGGAGTTGTTTCAAAAAGGAAAAAATATTTTTAATGAGAGTTGAGGGATCGAAAAGCGTATCAATAATGTCATAGGACAGTTTAAAAGATATTTATAGACTCCTTTGAATAAACATTGCAAACAATTTAAAGAGTATAGATAATCGTAAACACTCAATTAGTTAATGGTAATTGAGGATTCTCCGCGCTCTCCTCCCCCTAATTCCTTATTTGTGCCTTTATGAATGAGACAGATCTTTTAAGAACATTTAAACCCTTCCCATCACATGCGGCGAAAATGTTAAAATGCGTTTCGTTGGGCCATGGAGCAGGTAATTCAATGATGGGCGTAGTACACCCTCCATAGGGTCGCTAAGCAAGAATCCTTTTCTCGACGAGCTCAACCTCGCTGGCCCGTATCAGGGACCCTCCGAGCATGGGGCCTCCCTCCTGAAAAGTGACCCTCTCGCTGGTCGCTTAACTATTACTCGGTTTGATGCACGTAATTAGCAGAGGGGGTATTTTCTGGACTTGCATTCGCTCAATTTTGAGTGTTTACACGGGTAAATTATGACGGTAAGCATGTTTACGCATCTACTCCGGCGGGAGAATCCATCGTGAAGACACGCTTTTAAACCTTATGCATACAACGCAAAAAATACCCAAACTGGCGCAGTAATTACGGCAACAACGGCGTCGCCGCCCAAGGTTTTCCTGTGTCCCCCCGAGCCATCGACTTCTCGGAACGGCTTCGCCGTTCCTCGCCCGTGGTCAGCTTCGCCGCCCAAGGTTAACCTGTGTCCCCCCGAGCCATTGACTTCTCGGAACGGCTTCGCCGTTCCTCGCCCGTGGTCGGCTTCGCCGCCCAAGGTTTACCTGTGTCCCCCCGAGCCGTCGCCTCCACCGGACGGCTTCGCCGTCCCACCCGCGGCGTCTCGGAACGGCTTCGCCGTTCCTCGTCAGGGGTCGGCTTCGCCGCCCAGATATCGAGGTAGCCCTGTGACGGAGACCCTCTTGTACCTCGGAACGGCTTCGCTGGTCGTCGTTGGAGGGCGGCTTCGCCGCCCAAGGGTTACCCGAGTCCCCCCGAGGCTCGACTCCTGGTAACGGCATTGCTCTTCCTCGTGATGGGGCGGCTTTGCCGCCCAAGGTTTTCCTGGGTCCCCCCGAGCCATCGACTTCTCGGAACGGCTTCGCCGTTCCTCGCCCGTGGTCGGCTTCGCCGCCCAAGGTTTACCTGTGTCCCCCCGAGCCGTCGCCTTCTCGGAACGGCTTCGCCGTTCCTCGCCTGTGGGCGGCTTCGCCGCCCGAGGGTTATTGGCGACCCGAATCCGGCTTCGCCGGCTGCCCCCGCCGGACGGCTTCGCCGTCCCACCCCCGACGTCTCGGAACGGCTTCGCCGTTCCTCGTCAGGGGTCGGCTTCGCCGCCCAGATATCGAGGTAGCCCTGTGACGGAGACCCGCTAGTTCCTGGGAACGGCTTCGCCGCCCAAGGTTTACCTGGGTACCCCCGGGCCATCGACTCCTCGGAACGGCTTCGCCATTCCTCGCCCGTGGGCGGCTTCGCCGCCCAGGGGGTATCGTCGCCCTCCCCCCTCGTAAGACACACGTTCGGGTGCTCCGCGTGTCGGGGCGGATTCGCCGCCCGAGGGTTTTCGGAGTTTTTCCTCGCCTCTGACTCCTCGGAGTGCGTCCGACGTTCCTGGAGCTGGGGAAAAAATGGCCGCCCGGGTTTTCACTCCTTATCAAGCAGTGAGAACTACCGGCTATCCCCTATCGTTTACGAAGGCTGCCGGGGGATAAAATTGGAGGATGTAGACGCATGCTAGCCGTGATTGTGGCATCTTTTTAATTTATAACGATGTTTTTAAGGCGGTCCTGGGAGTTTCCAGGGTTTTTTTTGTGAGTGTACTGACTACGGTCACAATCATCGTAAGAAATTACTTAGCGATGAGTCATAGGAGAAGGGAATTACTGCTAAAATATGCTAAAACACCAAAGAACATGCTATTTACAGAAAAAAAATAATTTTTTCCCTGGTCTTTAAGGAAGCCACGTAAAATTTAGAGGGGTTTTCTTGCATATAAGGTCTTGGTCTACCTACAATAAAAATTCCAGCGATGTAGCTGTAGGGAAACAATGAATTTTCCCGTATTATTAATATTTAGATTTCCAATTCTGTGTTCTCCACATAGCGGTGCATAGGCGCTTTAATAAGGCATAACTCCTGTGAATTTCGTAGCCGTACCTTATGAGGAAGTGTTTTAAAAAATTCGCCTTTAGGTGTCCATGTCCATGAGCCCCTTTTATTACTCTACTATTTTGTTAAGAAATGTACATTTAAAAATTTGAAGTTTTATTGCGGGTGAGTAATTGGGGCAGGATAATTGAACATGATGCGTAAATATAGCCGACACAATTCCCATTCGGAATCAATAAAAACGATACACATGGGATGAATGGTACACGAAATATACGACTTATTAGGTAATTTTTATTTTTTTGGGGGGTTCACAGGGGGTTTTCGGGGGACTTAAAGTGCTTGTTCTGTATAACGCGGCATCCTTTACCTTGGATAAAAATTTCGGCTCTGTAGCTGTAGTGTAAGCATGCTTTTTCGACGGTGTCATCCGTTTAAATTAAGTATTCTGCGTTCTCCGGGTAGCGGCACGTAGGGGCAACAAAAAGACGTCACTCACGTTAATTTCGTGGCCGTATGTCGTCGGAAAGTGGCAGAAAAAAATTCCGAAAAATTTAAAATCGTGTGTTGAGGGAATGCAAACTTCACGGCGGATGTATTGTAAGTTACCAAACGTTGTAGGAGTCGCAATTTCAATGGAAATACATAATCGTTAATAATCCGAAATTCGTTCGTCTTAAGGATACATGAAGGTAGCCGAAAAATTGAATAAAAAATCTAGTATCTTGCATTTAAGTGAATTTGTCCTACGATTATTGCAAATTGGTGAAAAAAATTCCGAAATTCGGCCCATAAGAAAAGCATTGGAAATTTTAAATTGTTAAAAAAAATACTTTTAAACAAAAAATTGCAAAGGCGACCACACCAAAAAATCAACCAAAAAATCTAGTGTCTCATACGTTAGGGACCTATTCCTACAACGATTATGAGTTGGTTTTAAAAAAATCCAAAGATAGGCCCATAAGAAAAGCATGGAAAATTTAAAAAAATTATAAAAAATACTTTCAATCAAAATATGGCATAATGTTTCGCATTAAAAAATCGGCCAAAAAATCTAGTTTCCGTCAGTGAAATTTCATGTTCCCGTGACATTTTTAAGTAGGCAAATAATGGAATATGTTTTAGTCCCATAAGGCTCCAATGTTAATTCGGATCGATATATCTCGAAAACCGATCGACTTTTTCGAGATTTCGGACTTTTCCCCCCGATGAATATTTTTTCTCCACTACCTGTAAAAATTTCGTCTTCCCAGCACGTCCGGAAGTGGTCGGGAATTTGTATACGTGAATCAGTGAGTGTGCTATCTGTCACACATCGGGTTGTATATAATATAGACTCGCCGCGCTGCGCGCGCTCGTTAGGGGGCTACGCCCCCTAAAACCCCCCCGCATCCGGCTTCGCCGGCTGCCCCCACTGGACGGCTTCGCCGTCCCACCCGCGGCGTCTCGGAACGGCTTTGCCGTTCCTCGTCAGGGGTCGGCTTCGCCGCCCAGATGTCGAGGTAGCCCTGTGACGGAGACCCGCTTGTTCCTCGGAACGGCTTCGCCGTTCATCGTGGGAGGGCGGCTCAACCGCACAAGGGTTACCCGAGTCCCCCCGAGGCGTCGACTCCTGGTAACAGCATCGCCCTTCCTCGTGAAAGGGCGGCTTCGCCGCCCAAGGTTTTCCTGGGTCCCTCCGAGCCATCGACTTCTCGGAACGGCTTCGCCGTTCCTCGCCCGTGGTCGGCTTCGCCGCCCAAGGTTTACCTGTGTCCCCCCGAGCCGTCGCCTCCTCGGAACGGCTTCGCCGTTCCTCGCCTGTGGGCGGCTTCGCCGCCCGAGGGTTATCGGCGACCCGAATCCGGCGGCCCCCACCGGACGGCTTCGCCGCCCAGATATCGAGGTAGCCCTGTGACGGAGACCCGCTAGTTCCTGGGAACGGCTTCGCCGTTCCTCGTGGGAGGGCGGCTTCGCCGCACAAGTGTTACCCGAGTCCCCCCGAGGCGTCGGCTCCTGGGAACGGCATCGCCCTTCCTCGTGATGGGGCGGCTTCGCCGCCCAAGGTTTACCTGTGTACCCCCGGGCCATCGACTCCTCGGAACGGCTTCGCCGTTCCTCGCCCGTGGGCGGCTTCGCCGCCCAGGGGGTATCGTCGCCTTCCCCCCTCGTAAGACACACGTATGGGTGCTCCGCGTGTCGGGGCGGATTCGCCGCCCGAGGGTTCTCGGAGTTTTTCCTCGCCTCTGACTCCTCGGAGTGCGTCCGACGTTTTTGGAGCTGGGGGAGCTTCGCCGCCCGGGTTTTCACTCCTTACCAAGCAGTGAGAACTACCGGCTATCCCCTATCGTTTACGAAGGCTGCCGGGGGATAATATTGGAGGATGTAGACGCATGCTAGCCGTGATTGTGGCATCTTTTTAATTTATAACGATGTTTTTAAGGCGGGTCCTGGGAGTTTCCAGGGTTTTTTTGTGAGTGTACTGACTACGGTCACAATCATCATAAGAAATTACTTAGCGATGAGTCATAGGAGAAGGGAATTACTGCTTAAATATGCTAAAACACCAAAGAACATGCTATTTACAGAAAAAAAATAATTTTTTCCCTGGTCTTCTAGGAAGCCACGTGAAATTTAGAGGGGTTTTCTTGCATAAAAGGTCTTTGTCTACCTACAATAAAAATTCCAGCGATCTAGCTGTAGGGGAACAATGAATTTTCCCGTATTATTAATATTTAGATTTCCAATTCTGTGTTCTCCACATAGCGGTGCATAGGCGCTTTAATAAGGCATAACTCCTGTGAATTTCGTAGCCGTACCTTATGGGGAAGTGGTTTAAAAAATTCGCCTTTAGGTGTCCATGTCCATGAGCCCCTTTTATTACTCTACTATTTTGTTAAGAAATGTACATTTAAAAATTTGAAGTTTTATTGCGGGTGAGTAATTTTGGGCAGGATAATTGAACATGACGCGTAAATATAGCCGACACAATTCCCATTCGGAATCAATAAAAACGATACACCTGGGATGAATGGTACACGAAATATACGACTTATTAGGTAATTTTTATTTTTTTGGGGGGTTCACAGGGGGTTTTCGGGGGACCTAAAGTGCTTGTTCTGTATAACGCGGCATCGTTTACCTTGGATAAAAATTTCGGCCCTGTAGCTGTAGTGTAAGCATGCTTTTTCGACGGTGTCATCCGTTTAAATTAAGTATTCTGCGTTCTCCGGGTAGCGGCACGTAGGGGCAACAAAAAGACGTCACTCACGTTAATTTCGTGGCCGTATGTCGTCGGGAAGTGGCAGAAAAAAATTCCGAAAAATTTAAAATCGTGTGTTGAGGGAATGCAAACTTCACGGCGGATGTATTGTAAGTTACCAAACGTTGTAGGAGTCGCAATTTCAATGGAAATACATAATCATTAATAACTCGAAATTCGTTCGTCTTACGGATACATGAAGATAGCCGAAAAATTGAATAAAAAATCTAGTATCTTGCATTTAAGTGAATTTGTCCTACGATTATTGCAAATTGGTGAAAAAAATTCCGAAATTCGGCCCATAAGAAAAGCATTGAAAATTTGAAAAAGTAAAAAAAAAATACTTTAAATCAAAATATTGCAAAGAAAACGACACAAGAAAATCAACCGAAAAATCTAGTATCTCATACGTTAAGGAATTATTCCTACAACGATTTAAAGTTGGTTTTAAAAAAATCCAAAGATAGGCCCATAAGAATAGCATTGGAAATTTAAAAAAATTATAAAAAATACTTTAAATCAAAATACGGCTAAATGGTTCACATCAAAAAATCGGCCAAAAAATCTAGTTTCCGTCAGTGAAATTTCACGTTCCAGTGACGTTTGCAAGTAGGCGAAGAATGGAAAAAGTTTTAGTCCCATAAGGCTCCAATGTTAATTCGGATCGATATATCTCGAAAACCGATCGACTTTTTCGAGTTTTCGGATTTTTCCCGCCGATGAATATTTTTTCTTCACCCACGGTGAAAATTTCGTCTTCCCAGCACGTCCGGAAGTGGTCGGGAATTTGTATACGTGAATGAGTCAGTGAGCTATCTGTCACACATCGGGTTGTATATAATATAGACTCGCCGCGCTGCGCGCGCTCGTTAGGGGGCTACGCCCCCTAAAACCCCCCGCATCCGGCTTCGCCGGCTGCCCCCACCGGACGGCTTCGCCGTCCACCCCGCGACTACTCGGAACGGCTTCGCCGTTCCTCGCCAAAGGGGCCGTCTTCGCCGCCCATATATTTAGGCAGCCCTCCGACAGACAGCAGCTGGTTCGTCGGAACGGCTTCGCCGTTCATCGTGTGAGGGCGGCTCCGCCGCAGAAGGGTTAACCGAGTCCTCCCTAGGCGTGGACTCCTGGGAACGGCATCGCCCTTCCCCGTGCCGGGGCGGCTTCGCCGCCCAAGGTTTACCGGTGTTCCCCCAGGACTGCGACAACTCGTAACGGCTGCGCCGTTCCTCGCCACCCCCACCGGACGGCTTCGCCGTCCCACCCGTGACTCCTCGGAACGGCTTCGCCGTTTCTCGTTGTGGGTCGGCTTCGCCGCCCATATATTGAGGCAGCCCTCCAACAGACACCAGCTAGTACCTCGGAACGGCTTCGCCGTTCATCGTGTTAGGGTGGCTTTGCCGCCCAAGGTTTACCCGAGTCCCCCTGAGGCCTGGACTCCTGGGAACGGCATCGCCCTTCCTCGTGGCGGGGCGGCTTTGCCTTCCAAGGTTTACCAGTGTTCCCCCGCGCCTTCGACAGCTCGAAACGGCTGCGCAGTTCCTCGCCTGTGGGCGGCTTCACTGCCCAAGGGTTATCTTGTCGTAATGGGGCGGCCACGCCTCCCAAGGTTTACCTATTTCCCCGAGCCATCGCCTCCTCGGAACGGCTGCGCCGTTCCTCGCGTGAGGGCCGCTTCGCCGCCCAAGGGTTATCGGCGCCCTCCCTCGTAAGCTTCCTCGTAATGGGGTGGGTTCGCCGCCCAGGATTTAGCCGTGTTCCCAACGAGGCGTCGACTCCTGGGAACGGCGTCGCCCTTCCACGTGATAGGGCGGCTTCGCCGCCCAAGGTTTACTGTGTCCCCCCGAGCCGTCGACTCCTCGGAACGGCTTCGCCGTTCCTCGTCCGTGGGCGGCTTCGCCGCCCAAGGGTTATCGGCGCCCTACCCCCGTAAGCTTCCTGGTGATGGGGCGCCTTCGCCGCCCAAGATTTACCCGTGTCCCCCCGAGGCGTCAACTCCTGGGAACGGCATCGCCCTTCCGCGTGATGGGGCGGCTTCGCCGCCCAAGGTTTACTGTGTCCCCCCGAACCGTCGACTCCTTGGAACGCATTCGCCGTTCCTCGTCTTTGGGCGGCTTCGCCGCCCAAGGGTTATCGGCGCCCTCCCCCCTCGTAAGACACCCATTCGGCTGCTCCACGTGTTGGAGCGGATTTGCCGCCCGAGGGTTCTCGGAGGGTTTCCGCGCCTCTGACTCCTTGGAATGTCTCCGTCGTTCCTGGGGAGGGGGCAGCTTCGCCGCCAGGGTTTTCACTCCTCACAGAACAATGCGTACTACCAGATTTCCCCGATCGTTTACAAAGGCTGCCGGGGGATAATGTGGCTGAATGTACACGCATGCTAGCCGTGATTGTGGCATTTTAGCTTATGACGATGTTTTGAAGGGGGTCCGGGGGATTTCCAGGGGTTTTTATGAGTATACTGGCAACGGTCGCAATCATCCAAATAAATTCCTTAGCGATGAGTCATAGGAGAAGGGAATTACTGCTAAAATATGCGAAAACACCGAAGAACATGCTATTCACAGAAAAAAATAATTTTTTCCCTAGTCTTCTTGGAAGCCACGTGATATATCGAGGGGTTTTCCTGCATAAAAGGTCTTTGTCTACTTACAGTAAAAATACCAGCGATGTAACTGTAGGGGAACAATGAATTTTCCCGTATTACTCACATTTAGATTACCAATTCTGTGTTTTCCAAATAGCGGTGCATAGGCGCTGTAATAAGGCATAACTAATGTGAATTTCGTAGCCGTACGTTATGGGGAAGTGGTTTAAAAAAATCGGTTTTAGGTGTCCTTGTCCTGGAACCCCTTTTATTACTCTACTATTTTGTTAAGAAATGTACATTTAAAAGTTTGAAGTTTTATTGCGGGTGTGTAATTGGGGCAGGATAATTGAACATGACGGGTAAATATAGCCGACACAATTCCCATTCGGAATCAATAAAAACGATACAACTGGGATGAATGGTACACGAAATATACGACTTATTAAGTAATTTTTTTTTTTTTGGGGGGGTCACAGGGGGTTTTCGGGGGTCCTAAAGTGCTTGTTCTGTAAAACGCGGCATCGTTAACCTTGGATAAAAATTTCAGCTCTGCAGCTGTAGTGTAAGCATGCTTTTTCGACGGTGTCACCCGTTAAAATTAAATATTCTGCGTTCTCCTGGTAGCGGCGCGTACGGGCACGAGAAAGACGTCAATCACCTGAATTTGGTGTCCGTACCACGTCGGGAAGTGGTAAAAAAAATTCGGAAAAATTTAAAATCGTGTGTTGAGGGAATGCAAACTTCACGGCGGATGTGTTGTAAGTTACCAAACGTTGTAGGAGTCGCAATTTCAATGGAAATACATAATCGTTAATAACTCGAAATTCTTTCGTCTTTTGGATACATGAAGATAGCCGAAAAATTGAATAAAAAATCTAGTATCTTGCATTTAAGTGAAATTGTCCTACGATTAATGCAAATTGGTGAAAAAAATTCCGAAATTCGGCCCATAAGAAAAGCATTGGAAATTTTAAATTGTTAAAAGAAATACTTTTAATCAAAATATTGCAAAGACGACCACATCAAAAAATCAACCAAAAAATCTAGTACCTCATACGTTAAGGACTTATTCCTACAACGATTATAAGTTGGTTTTAAAAAAATTCAAAGAAAGGCCCATAAGAATAGCATTGGAAATTTAAAAAAATTATAAAAAATACTTTCAATCAAAATACGGCTAAATGGTTCACATCAAAAAATCGGCCAAAAAATCTAGTTTCCGTCAGTGAAATTTCACGTTCCAGTGACGTTTGCAAGTAGGCGAAGAATGGAAAAAGTTTTAGTCCCATAAGGCTCCAATGTTAATTCGGATCGAGATATCTCGAAAACCGATCGACTTTTTCGAGTTTTCGGATTTTTCCCGCCGATGAATATTTTTTCTCCACGACCTGTAAAAATTTCGTCTTCCCAGCACGTCCGGAAGCGGTCGGGAATTTGTATACGTGAATGAGTCAGTGAGCTATCTGTCACACATCGGGTTGTATATATTATAGACTCGCCGCGCTGCGCGCGCTCGCTAGGGGGCTACGCCCCCTAGAACCCCCGCCGCGGCCGGCTGCGCCGTCCGCGCCCCGAACGGCTTCGCCGTTCCCCGACATCGTCGGGTGTCGGCATGTCCCCCGGTGTGAACCGAATCGTGTCGTGCATCAACGGGTAAGTATTCGGAGGGGAAAGGTATCGACCACGTGAGTTTGAACTCCGTACCTCGTTCCGCAGTGCTCTTAAATATGTTTTCAAATTTTTCGAATGCGGGGGTTGCGTTCCCCTTGTCGATCGTCGAAATCGCCCTGGCGTCGAAGAAGCACCGTTTTCCTCCCCCGCCGATATCCCCTGGCGATCTCTCACTGTGATAATACTTTCCGGAAAGATTTCGGAGATGGAAACTGGTGCATTGTGCACGTACGTTGACAATAAGGATAATGATTGGGATGCTCGTGATATATCCCGTTGTGCGGTTTGCATCGTAAGTTTTACCACGGCAAAGAAGTACGAAGAAGAAATTTTCGCTCAAAGTAAGCAATCTTTTTCTCTTTCTATCGAGCGTACAGATGTTATCACCCACTGCATTTGCCAATCGGAAGCCAAATACGGTGAAGGAAGACATTGGAATCCACGAGCAATCGTTCGTGGAGAGGAACGCAAAGTCTGCCTTAAGTAATTTTATGCAGTGTTCACCTGCGAAATGAATACGGAATCGGAATTGGTTATGCTTGCGTCGTAAAGACGTGGCACTAATTGAAAAGTCCGTGAAATGGCTTTCGATTGTTGCCACCCCCCTCGCCACGTTGAGGCTGCAGTTAGGATTTGAGAGGGGCATGCACTACAACCACTACTAAGTATTAGCTAAATGTACACAGACAGATGTCTCTGATATTGAAAGACGCGTACGTATTACTCGTAATAGAGAACGTAGAAATAAATACAAGGCGTCAGTGATCATGAAAATCAAGTTTAGGTACATATACATTCACGTAGGTGTGGCAGGAATAGCTGAGATCCTGTGACATGAATTTCAAGCAATGCTAAGATAGAGAAAACTTTAGTCGTATTTCGTAACTTAATTGCAACAATTTATGTACGTTAGTAAGACGGCTCCAAGTTGATAAATTGATACGCATGCAGATTGTGATTTACAAGGTTGTAAATAGTTAGAATGCGGTGATATGGTGTGGGAAAGTTGAGTAGCATAACACTGAGAAATATGTAAATATAGGCATAACACGGTGAACATACATCACAAAAGATATCATAGCAGTTCCTTTAAAATTAAGTGTATATAAAATGCAGAAAATGTGGTACAAGAAGGGAGAAAGAAACGACTATATTACAGTGCAATGTTAATGGAACTAATAATGGTTAATTTTTGTATATTTTCTCTTGTTCATGCGTACTACTTAATGCTATATTTCCAAACTGAAAAGGTAACATGCATAGGTTAGATGATCATAGTTTTTATGGATTCATTTTTTTGTATTTTCTAATTTTTGGTAAGTTATTGTAAGTGTGCACCTATGACGGTGACATTGTAACGCAGCGTGTAGGTGAAGGGCTATAAAAAGTTAATTTTTAGGCCCATTTTCCATGAGTTATTTCCTCGCAAACGTCCCTGGTGACCTTGTCCCTACTCGAATAATCCGGAGACCGGCCTGTGGTTACGGCGCTTGGTCTTCGTGATGGTATATACCGATGACGATGGAAGGCAAGCCAGGTTCTTTTGCCACCCTTCTCCACTGATATCACGGAAATGACGGAGTATGGAGATAATTTTTTGCATCCTCGTAAATTAAATGCAATCCAGCGACGATATTGGAATCGGTGACATCACTTCAATAGGTAGAGAGATATTCTTCGTAGAAATGGACTGTGCGTGTAGTGGGGAAACCCTAGGTGGCCTTCTCCCTACTCCTCGATCCCGGAGACCGGCCTGTAGAAACGGCACGGGTCTCCCTACGATATATACCGATGGCGATGGAAGGCCGGCGAGGGTCGTCACACTCACACCACTCCACTGTAGTCTTACGAGATGGTAGGCGATGTAGGCACTCGTTTGCGTAATCGTTAGTGATATTTAATCCAGCGACGATTATGGATTCGGTGACTTCCCATTAAGCAGGCGATTGTATGTCTTTGCGGAAATGTACTCTCCATGCGGTGGAAACACCCAAGGTAGCCTTCTCCCTACTCTACAAATCCGGAGACCGGCCTGTAGACACGGCACCTAGTCTCCCTAATGGTATATACCGCTGACGATGCAAGGCACGCTTGGGGTCATCTCAAAGAGACGTGTGAAATCAATGAACAATTCCTCATAGTAAAAGCTCTGGGAAAACCACGTTTTTGGCGTAAGGTATCCCATCGATGAGTTTCTTCGGCGGAACGAGTACGATTATGTCTTCCGGCCTTCTCACGCGGCTCAATAAAACGTAGAGTAGACCGTGAGTGAAACAGTCGGTTCTGAGGTCCACTCCGACGTACTCTATAGTCTGGCCCTGGCTCTTATGTCCTGTCATGGAGTATGCTAAGGCCAAGGGGAACTGGCGGCGGAGTATTTTAAGCGGAGAACCTTCGGTGAATGGGAATATGAAACTGATCCGGGGTATGCCGATGAGGTGTGTCTTCCCGGGAATTCGGACCGTGACGAGGCGGCGTGTAATAGCAGTCACGATGACTTTGGTCCCATTCACCAGTCCGTCTGCAATATTCAAATTCCTGATGATTAGGCATACCGATCCGACCTTGAGGCGCAAAACGTGGTCCGGAATGCCTTTTCCGGATGCCTTGTTCAACAGTTGGATGTCCACATCGAGTCCCTCGTCGTCTTCTTTGTAGACGCTGTCGGCGCTCCTCAGCTCATGCAGGCATCCTTCGTAAGAGTCGAGAACTAACTCATTTATTTCCTTGACGTTTACATTCAACGTGGAAAGAATCGCTCTCTTTGCGCAGAGCTCGGGTTGGCTCAGAACGCAGGGTGGAAAGACCTCGTCGATAAGTTGCCGCAGAGATGTCACAGCCCTTAGTCCTCGAAGTGGTATCAGCGTCTCTTGTAGCCGTCCCTCGCCGAAGGGGATGGAGTCGATGGTGCCGTTGCCAACCTGGAGGAGGAAGTCGGAGTAATCCTTGCAGTTACTCGTTCGTTGTGGCGTTGTCAAGGAAAATACCTTGAAGATCCTCCACATCGGTGACGACCGCAGGGAAACACGCGCTACATCTGCGGGGGTGCGCGCTTTTTCCACGACGGGTGGGATTTGCCTAAAGTCACCGGAACAGACGAATATCTTTCCTCCGAACGGCAAATCATTATCCATAAGATCCCTAAGTGACCTATCTATAATTTGAAACAAAAAGTGATGAGCCATCGGTGCCTCGTCGAAGATAATGATTTTTGCTTCTCTCACGAGTTGAGCCCGCTGCGAACCGTTGCTCACGTTCCAATATCCAGTTCCGTCCCCTAAATCGAGGGGGAGGCGGAACATGCTGTGGGCCGTAGTCCCTCCTTCCATGTTGGACGCCGCGATCCCCGAGCTGGCAACTGCCAAAGCAACAAATCCGTGTCCACGCGCGTACGCTAGAATGACGCTGATGAGTGCGGTTTTTCCATAGCCGCCCGGCCCGTCGAGGAACAATATTCTATCCCCTCTTATTTCATCCTGGATGAGGGTTTTGACGTGGGAGAAAGCACGTTTCTGGTCCTCGGAAAGCCTTGGCTCCCACTCCTCCACGAAAGACCTCAACTGTTCCCTTCCGTAACGAACCTGCTCTCTACTCAATTCGGTAGTGTCGTCGTCGACGTGCGGAAGCCCGTGATCGGTGAGACAAGAACCCTGACGCCTGAGGCTCCTATCGATAGCTAAAAGAGTTAATCGGTACGCTACCTCGGGGTTTTCGGGATGCCGGTCTAAATGATCCTCACTCAGGGCATCCTTAAATTTCTCCCAAAGGATGGCCGCTGGTGCGCCTACATTGCAGAGAAGAACGAAGAATGACCGCAATGCATTTGCAAGCATGAACGCCGAGGCCTCTTTCATGGCATCGCTGAATTCCTCCTCGTCCTCGATCAAGCCTAAAGTACGCGCGACTTCCTGAAACGTGCGGCAATGACCTACCCCGCGGGACAAAAGGTCGGCGTAACCACGGCAAGGAGTGGTCATGAGAAGGATCCTTAAGTAATACTGTTCGCCTCGGTTAGGTGAAATCCAAAGCAACCTACAGACTTTTTCCCCGCGCTTGCGAGCGGTAACGTAATGCACGCCGTCCGGGTGCTCGAAAAAGACGTCAGTACGCGGAGAACGGGAGTGGACTATGCACGTCTCGTAAAAACTCTGGTACGTCAAGTCGTCAAAAATGGGGTCTCGCGGACGGTCGAAGTAAATCATTAATTTGGAAGAGGCGGAAGACGCGATTTCTGTCAAATTACTCTCGCGAGGCCTGTATATGACTTGTTGTTTCCCTTCCAAGTGGACGGGAAGGCATTCCACGGTGGGCTCCAATTTAGAAATGGGGAACTCAAGCAAACGCCAGCAGGCGTCGCTGGCGCCTATCATGCGCTTTGTGGCATACTGCTCGACCTCGTTCTCTTGCAATCCTATCGGGGTCACGGTGACGTTTTGCAGTGAGCCACCCTTCATTAGGTATTTAAACAAATATTTAACTACGCGGCGAGTGGATGCAAGTTCTAAGTTTATGTGCGCCTCGTACTTCAACATCAACGCGGCGTTGTACGGGACCACCCATCCGTCGTGCACTGTAATTTCCCTGCGTCGCGTGGTGATAATCCCCCGATTCGAATAATTGCGCCTATACTGAACGAAACCTCTTTCGTCCACGTGGGTTGTTTCGCAAGACGGTTTGGGATAGAATTTACCGCAACAACCTTTCGCGTCATCCCAACATGGAAAGTCGGTGCGGTAGTCGGTACCGCACGGGCCGTGGATCATGTGTTGCAATACTAATTTCCTAAGTCGTCCACCGGCCTCGTAGTCGGATGGAATGTCTGCGCGAATTACCTCGTCGATTTCTGCCGCTTGTACCGGTTCCCCTCCGTGTACCTTGAAAACTATGTGCGCGTGAGGCAATCCCCGCATTTGCATTTCGATGACGTAGACGAAGTAGGCGGGGCGCCCAAAAAATGCTCCGCTACGCAAGTCCCTTATCAATTCCCCGAGCTTTATGCTAAATATCCTGCAGGCTGTGGAAGGATCACTGCGCTTGCTTCCGTGGGGGCACGCCTTACTATTTTCCTCCCAGTGAGCGCTATAGGTAAACGTGAGAAAGTACGTCGGCGCTCCCAACCGCGATACTAGAGCCATGGCGTTCTCGTAGTGGACCTTCATGTACCGGGGTCCTCCGGTGAACGTGCTCGGAAGGTAAACTTTCCCCGGACGCACGCCACCTTCTCCTTGAACTGTTTCGTCACCCTCGATATCTCGTCGAACCTGTCCTTGTTCCTGTCTTCCTACGTCTATCAGTTCGTCCAGAGGTGCGATCCGCGTGGCGGTTGCGGAGGAGGATCGCATCTGGGAATAGCGGATGAAACGTAGCCGCTCTTCTTCGTACCGGGCGAACATTTCCACTTGCCACGCCTGCTATAAACGCCCCAAGTGGGAAAATCGGCATTCGGACAGCAGTAGGCATCTTGCGTAGTTGAACTGCGTGAGCTTTCTTCCTTGGTTATCCTTCATTCCCACGTGCCAACCCAAATTACCGTGGGGGTAGAGCAACGGATATTGGAACGGCTCCATAAGAGGACTCAAGAGGTCTATTGAGGACGGTCTTCGGTCACTCCTCTTCCATATTGTCAATTTCCTAGGATCGTATGCTGCGTCCTCCGTGCTCATGGCGGCGTGCACCTCGATACCAGTTTGTCTATCTCCAAGTCTCGGACCGTGAGTGGATCTGCTCGTCACTTCGAAAGTGAGGTGCGCGTCGATTGATGGCTCCGCACTCAGGCGACGGAATTCCTCGATGAACGGATTCACACTTGTGATGTAACAGTCAATTTCTTCAATGACGTCCGTGCTGAGCGTTCTTCCCAGCGCTATGTTTCTTCGTTCTTCGCCGTCGTCTATGTAAAGGCGACAGCGGTTCACGAACTGAGTATTACCTCCTCTCGTGGTGAACCTTTGCCCTCGAGCTTCCAGAGCGTGCACATGATGGTACATCCTACCTTCTATCTTAAAAAATGACAGCCCACTTGGGTGCCTGTACCCACCACTGACCTCTAGCGCGCAGAAGGCGAACAGGTCGTTGTACGCTCGCGATCTACCCAAGAATGCTCTATTGGAATAAAACGGTGCGTCTAGGGAAGGCAGCCGCTGCACATTAAACGATCCCTCCCCGCAGCACCACTTTCTACGTTCCTTCTCCTCGTCGAAAAGCCTAGCGCCACAGTGAGAGCATCGATGCACGCCTTCTTCCCAAAGCGATACCCTCTTCAACTTGAAAGGCGCGACGTCGTCCAGAGCCGCTCCATTCCAATAGGCCATGGGGCCATTGCTAACTATCTTTTTTCCGAGAGCAGCGGGAATGTGCCTCATGGTCTGTAAATCCGGATTACGCAACCTGTACCTCACCGACGTCTGCCGCGATGCCTCTGGATCGATCTCCTGCAATCGACTGATAGCAATCGTTTGAACCCTCGGATGCGTCGTTGCGTATTTCCTTACGGCTTCCCTGTTAACCTCCGGGTGCTCGGTAGCGTACTTTTGCACGGCTTCCCTGTGAACCTCCGGGTGATCGGCGGCGTACCTCCTCACGGCTTCCCTATTCACTTCTGGATTGTCTTGGCTGTAGCGACGAACTGAGCCCAGGTTAACGTCTGGTCTCTTTGTTGCATATTTTTTTTTGCGGCCGCTACCTGCTCGTCTCTCGTGGTATCCAGTACCTTCGGTCTTCCGCGTTTGACCTTCTTGGGGCGACCCTTTCCTTTTCCGGTCACGGGAGGAGCAGTGAGTGGATTATCTAATGTAAATAATACGACAACAGGTTTCATGTGAAGCAGTTTGGGATCCTGAGTGATGCTGCTCCGTGAATGAATACCTGTAATTTCCGTAGCGGCGATCGTCCTTTGGCTACATGCTGCAGAAGAGGAAACGTCCGCTGGGCGTGTGAAAATGAGCCGTGTAATGGTGTATTGGTTTTGATCAGGGCTGTAATTGTTAGATGAAAGAAGCATAGAGGCCAGAGATGCGTACGTGTGGCATTTAAACAAGCTGGCCCTACCGTCGCCACAGGTTCGGTAGTCGTAGTCCACAGCATGAGAGTCGAATAAGTAAATGTTGCCACATCGGCGCCAAAAGCTAACTGAACGGAGACGACCGGTGAAAATGAAAGCAATGTCATTTTGGGTTTGTGATAGGAGGTTCTCAAGGACATGTGATAGTGACCTGACGTATTCCTCGACATCTGAGATAGTGAGCGGATAAATGCCGTAGTGCACGTCTGATACGGCGATGTGGACTACGTTTCCCATTACCTTTAACACCTGGGGTAATTCTTCCGGGAAAAGGTAACGTTCTACGCCCCCAATTGAATCATCTCGCAAAGTTCTATATATCCGGTTTCCGCAGAAAAGGAGTGAATTTATTACGTCCGTATTGAATTTTCCGTCGATGAAGCCCCAAACTGCCGCGCAGGAGGAGTTCACTACACATTGTGAACCTGCACTCCAACCGAAAAGGTCGTAGTTGCCCTGATGGATAGACCCCGCAGCAACGCAGGAGAACCCCCTAGAGCGCGTATGCATCGCGGAAGGTGAAAAAAGTATCAGAGGCAGATTGTGTTTATACTCACTTATTGGAAGAGACTGTTGGATGTAAGGAAATTCAAACACCTGGATAGGGAGTCCTCGGTATAACCTGTAAATGATTATTGCAATATCACAGTGAAACAAATATTGAAGTACTGGATAGGAACTGAGTTCGTTAAAAGTACTGCGAAAAACCGATCAGCGTTAGCTATTCACGTCAATAACTGAATTTGTACGAATAATGCAATGTACTCCAGTGGCCATAGCTGAAGTGGAAATAATAGCTGGAATAAACTTTAATACAAGAACTCAGAAAAGAAAGGGAAACGTTATGAAGTGCATGCATGAAGACCTTGTGGCGTATTCCGATCAAAGAAGGTAATGAGGTATGTTTTCATTTGGAAAACCTGTTGGAAAATGTAATTATCTCAATATGAAAGTTTTAACAGAGAAAATACGTTTGTACACGGCACAGATAAGTGAATTTGGCGACATTGATACGTTGGTGAAGGGGTAGAGGTGAGCTACTGCGTGAATGAATGATTCAAAGTGTAAGGAAAAGCGAAAAATGAAACAATGGAATGTACGAAGAAACGTAATCGTCAATGTAGTCAGAGCGTAGGGAAATAACGGGAATGGAGGGAAACGCCTTGGAGACTGAACGACACATCCGAATAAAAGTAAGGGCACTTACAAGGATATAGGGAGAAAGGAAGGTAAATGAGTAACAATGCAGCCGATGATCAAAATGTTAGGCAATATTTCTCAGGTGTTTGTCATTAGCATAACGCAAGTGCTTCATCAGTACGATGACAATTGAAGAAGGGAAGGTGAAGGTCTGAATAATACAACATGAGCAGGCATGGACAGGAATGTCCCAGTTTTGAGTGTATTAAGGGCACACCGTAAAAAAATGGAAGGAGCGTGATATTTATGTGAGAGACATGCACGTCAAAGAATCAGCTCTTGTAGAACGTGAAGAAGTGAATACATATCTGTGTGACGACGTATAAGATGTAAAGAAAATGGAATTGAAATGAATGTTAATTTTTTGTCGTGTACAGTAACAGTAATCACAAGTTACAGGAAAGAAATGGGAAAGGAAAATGATCATTACGCGACAAGGACACACCTAAGGGAATTCAGTTGGCGTCAATGATTTCCCTACAACTAAAATAATCAACTGGATATGAATAGATTGCAAATTCGATGGAAGTCAGCGACAGTGATGTCATTTGCTTTACGAGGAAGGGTAGCAATACGATATCCCCCTATAGAGGCAACGTCATGTGTCATTTTGGAGAGCAATGAACGGCAGTGTTCCGTTTCGAGGTACTAGTCCAGGAAATGAAGGAAGGTGTTTGTCTAGCAAATTCTTATAAGCGAATGGATTTACTGGAAATGTTAACAGCAGGTAGGGAGTAGACCAAGGATCGAAATCTAAATCATTTGGAAGGGCGCGGAACTACAAATTTTAGAAAATGTAGGTCATACGCGAAGGAAACCTTAGGAATGTAATTGTTTGATATCCTTTGACAACGAAAACGAACCGAGAGACGCCATCTCAATGTAAAGCTTTTGTTTTGAAAGACTAAATTCTAGAAAATCATATCGAGTGACGAAGACTGGAATTTTCGCTTAAAAATTAAGTACCAATAATTTCATTTTTTTAAGAATCTATTTTAAGATACTTCCAAACGATCTTAATGATCTGAACGATGATAATGTAAGCAAGTCATTACAAAAAAGAGTTCTGTCCCTACTTTTTCTACGAAAACATCAGTGATAAGAACAACATAACTAACACCGTAGCTACAATTGATCGTGTTCCCTTAAATTTCCCTAAATGAAGTAGCTATCAACGAATGATAGTGTTATTAATTTAAATTACTTAATTTTGAAAATTTTTGATGTTAAAAAAAGAACGGATGTTATGTAATTGCGTAGAAAATGCACTTTTGATCTAAGTAAGTGAAGCGCACTAGAAAAAAGAATAAATGTTTGGGTAACGAATTTTAGCATAACATTCATTTTGCTCAATAGTAAAAAATTCGGAAATTACTACGTTTTGCACATTTTGACCTTTCTTTCCTGGACTATATGGATAAATGAAGTAATTTCCTTCGTAAACACATTTCTAAACGCTAAAATTCAGGATGATGATGAGTAACGCTTCATGTAGTACGTTATGCATTCGGGAAGCGACACTGATAGGTATTAATAAATTCATTGCGCGAGGTGCATATTGTAATAACGCTGAAGCCCGTATGACACTTCCCAATTTATTGGCCAATTGGATTGTGGACCCACTGACACACACCAATTCCTATCCCAATATCCATTTCACAATATGGGACACTATTTATTGCCCAATCTGGAATTTAGAACAGGTTCTATTTTCTCGCGGCCAATCTCCAATCAGAAATCAGTCTTCTCGACTACTAGTGCCCAAAACTAGAAGCTCTTGGCAAAGCATTCGGTTTGGCTATTAAGGCCGCTTTACACGTGAAGGATCATTCGAATGACCATCATTAACCGTGTATAACGGAAAATTCCTGCATTCGAATGAAATTTCAGGCCTGTTCTAATTTGCTTGAATGATATGAGCGCACGGCGTCCATCTTGCCATTGGCATCCACCTCGGAATTTTAATATAATAGATAAAAACTTTGGAAGCATAGCAACCCATGAAATAGCTCAAATAATTAATATGTACTTTGAGAGAACATAAATTCACGAACATCAACTATGTAAAGTCGGTAATTCGGAAATTACATTTCGGATATTTAATGAATAAAAACGTCGTGTTTCTCCTCGATTGCGTCGACATTTGGTTTAATTTACATTTATTAAACTATATTTCATGATTTGAGAGCAAAAATGTCGGGTGAAAGTCCCAATTAATGACACAATCTCTGTTTATTCGATGAACTCATTGCAGCCAAAACGAGCCGCTACGTTATCTTGGCTCACGTATGGGATCACAATATTGCCTATCTGTAATCATTCAAGGAACTCACCCGAATGAAATTTCGAGAAAATCTTTGCAACCCCTCGAAATAGTTATTAATTTTACAATTATTATGCCACCTCCCATTCTGTACCTCATTTGCAATCAATCTGCGTTTTCAGATGCTCTTTTGTCATTTTGGGTTATGTGGCGTTCTCTAGCGGGATATTAGAACACTTGAACGGCCAATATTGGTGTAAATATTGTTACGTGTCGTACGATGCGTAAGGCCCAATATTTAAACCAATATTTCGCGCCGATATATTGGGCAATACATTGGGAAGTGTCACACGGGCTTAAGGGTAGTGACACGCTCGTAACACTGCAAGAATATCGGATGAATGATATGGGAATTCCATTCGAAAGATGTTCGGTATGAATTTTCGGTTTTAAACATGTATTTCGATTAATCGCGGTATGTTTTTTTGGAGAGAGAGTTAAATATGCAAATGGATAGTGATGAGAGTAAAGTAAATATTTAACTTCCACACATTTCTAATTACTTAAGTACCGACCCGGTTTCGACACGTAATCTCATTATCACGGTAGAAAATTGGCATTCCTCGTTCTACGCATACACCGTCCAGCAAGGGAAGGGTGGGGTGGAATGGATGAAAAGGGAGTGGGGGAGACACTTTGACTAAAAAGGTGGGTAATAGCGAATGTGTTTGAAGGAAAGGGTAGGAATAATCGCATTTACGTAATCCCTCGTCCCCCCTCCTTACCTATTACCCAAGTTTTTATTGAAACTGTCTCTCCCACTCCCTTTTCATCCTTTCCACCACACCCTTCTCTTACTTGAAGGTATATATGGAACATGTAAGCAGGGGCGGATCCAGGATTTCTTTCTGGGAGGGGCACAAGCAAGGCTGTATCCAGGATTTTGTTCAGGGGGGGGCACAAGGATACCTTGTTATACAAAACGAACGAAATTATAATGGGACCGTATTAAAAATCTATCATATTTTTAAGGGTCTGGGGGGGCACGTGCCCCCGTGCCCCCCCCCCCTGGATCCGCCTATGCATGTAAGGCCAAATTCGTACCTTGATAATGACAGTGCGGGTGGAGAACGAGTCGATACTTAAGTAAATGACATTGTGTGTCAGTTTATGAGTTAAGGTTATTCTCATGGATATTAAACATTTCTAGAAAACACGCCGGACACTGATAAATTGATATAGCTCGTAAATGCTATTTTGTTCACATGAAGTAAGCTCTCATGCGTAGATTCAAATGTGAAGTGAGGTAAGCGGTAACTTTTACCTTCTTCATAAATAACATATCCACACAGACAAACTTAATGAGTAGGTGAACGAGACCTCAGGCAACTATGACGGAATAGCCCGTGGTATTAGATGAGATGACATTCGAGCACGGGGGATAAGGTGACATTGAAAATAATAATCGTTATGAGAATTCACAAGTTCACCTGACATTGAATGTGGTGATTCGTACCCCCGAAAAACTCCCCCCCTCATACGGAAGATGCTGCTATATGTCCCCGGAGCAGTCAACCGCATATATCGCCTCACAAGTAAGCTCACTTTTGTCAGGCAAACATAACCACTGGCCCCACCACTCGTGCTCAAAACATCCCTCTCCACGCTGCAGAGCTCAACAGCCGACCGCTCCACCCCGACCACCGACGGAAGTGGCCTTCCTTCGGTTACCCTCGTAACTTAGGCAGTCGGGACAGAAGAGGAGTAGAATTTCAAATAAAATTCGAGCGTAAATGTGAAGGGATGTTATGCCAAGTAGCAATATCATTCGCCAATGGTTAATTTCGATGAATACCCCTTTCAAGGAAAGTAATTGTGATTCAGTATTTCTTACAATGAAAGTAATTGGGATGCGTTAATTGAATATAATTATAAATTAACCACCGTGCAGGTTAGTTGAATGAATATGAATGTACTCTCGCGAAAAGGAAAGGAATGTACGGAATCCGGATTGTATCTCTTTCTGCAGTAACTCTTTAACTAAAGGGACCTGACAATGTTAATTCAAATTCGCTGTAATACGTAATGGATATCCGAAATGATATCAATTACGACGATTGGTTACGTTAAAATATCCATATCCACATGGATGCACTGCCTATTCATTTATACGCCATTGGTAAATGAATGTGAATAACAAGTGTGCCACACGTGTGCAACAAGGGCGCCACCCCGCACCGCGGCGCCGCTGAAGTACGGCCCGCACCACTTACTGGAGACTTCCCCTCCACCCCCTCCCCTCCCTCGGCAATGACTTTGCTCTTTGGTATGCAGCGCTGTCTTGTAACACGTGTAATCTAGTAACGGAATAAAATTTTCATGGTATATCATAACAGTCGTATCACAGAAACATTGTCAATTAGGTCAAATTAATTTGCAGCTATTGTTTTGCAGTATTTTTACTCTAAATCAGTAAATATATATCTGCCATTTCTTAGAGCTGCGTCTTTCCGCCCACTAAATTTAGTTACTGACGAAGGCTTCCCGTTGCCTTTCATACCCACATACCTAATTCAAGTGAACGAAGGAGGACCGAAGGCAAGGGGATTTTTTCGCCCTTGGGGTACAAACGCCCGAGGGCCCGACAATTAGCCGGGTCTCCGAAAGACCACGCGAGAATCGTGTGTCAGCGATCCATAATTCTTCATTCAGACGTTTTGCAAAATAAAATTTTGTTCGTTTCTCGAAAAATATGAATCAAGTTTTGAATTGTTCGTCTTCAGAACAGCGGTTAGAATTTTTAACTGAAATTCTGCGATCAATTTTAACGTATTTAAGGATTTTCGCCCCGACGTCAGTATGAAGAGAAGAGGAACGACAGACCCTTCGATAAGTTACGAAGCTATGAATTCCATCAAACCGAATGTATCCATAACAATACAGAGTTTGACAATAAAAACCAAACCAGCAATCACCTTCGTAAAAGGAATCATACCTTCGATGAAAGTTACCGAACTCACTATCGTATTGAACTGTATCCGTTATTTTTACAAAACACTTTTCTGCCATGCAAATACCACTGTCATCATAGTCTCAGTGTCGCTAGTCATCAGTATGGTTTGCACGTGAAGTAGGTCGTTGTACTTTTGATTGACTAGAGAAACCTAAGTTTGGTCGTCAACTCATTAAAATCGAAAATAATCAAAGAGAAGAAAATTCTCGCGCAAGTAGCTGTAAATAGCATCGCTTAGTCAAACTACATAAACGAATGACTACGATATAAGTTAAAGACGGGAGAGCAGAGCCATTCTTTCAAAATGTGAACATGCAATAAAAGGAATGTCTCTCACTGTAGTTTGTAATGCGCGCCTCAGCTGTAGGAAGGGTGAAACGGTCATGATAAATAAGTCACAGAAATGCACTAAGAGCGAGGAACTTGCGTTGAACATGAAAACGGTGAATATATACGTCAATGTACCGTACAACGCTTTCTTAGAAAGTGAAATGATGGCAGTTGGTGACAATGTTTTCCGTTTTCCTGCGCAATGAACTTAAGACTAAGTGATGGACAAATTCAACGATGATAGTCCACGGCATGGACCGTCGGTTAGGCAAAACACCTTCCTTACGTGCGGTCAACCAATACAATTTGAATTTTTACTTTGTGCTAAAGTATTTGTTACTTAAGATATGGATGGGGAACTAATGAAACATTTATTCCATTTTAATTACACGTCCAAATTTCGAGGGTAGATTTACCGTTCTTTTCAACGGAGTTGTTATTTGCATATACAGCTAACGCGTGATGGTGTTTATTGGAAGAAAACATTTTCTAATGCAATGTTGATTACAACAGGTATGCGCTACATTCACTTCTGCAATCGTCTTCAGAGCAGCGGTTACAAGTTTTAACTAAAATTCTGCGATTTATTTTCAAGTTTTTAAGGATTTACGGCCCGACAACAACAAGAGCATTTTTGCTGCTTATATCAGTTGATATTGACGCTAGAAATTCTTTTAAATTTGAAAATTGTCATAACGAAACGAAGAATTCAATTTCAAGAACAAAATTTACGGTCAGACAACAATTACCCACATACCTTTTTCAAGCGAAGGAAGGAGGAACGAATGACGGAGGGCCCTGCTATTAGACGGGTGTCCGAACGCCCACGCGAGCAGCGCGGGTCAGTGGTCAATAATTGTTAATCCAGCCGTTTTGAAAAATAAATATTTGTTCATTTCTCGAAATATATTAATCAAGAATTGAATTGTTCGTCTTCACAGCAGGGGTTACAAGTTTAAACTGTAAATCTGCGATCAATTGTTACGTTTTTAAGGATTTTCGCCCCGACGTCGACAAGAACCTTTTCGATGCTAATATCTGCTGATATTGACGCTAGAACTCCGTTCAAAATTTGAAAATTCTCATGATTAATCGAAGAAATCAATTCAAGACTGAAACAACGTTTATGACATTTAAGTATTAAAGGTTATACTTTTAAGTAGGCGTTATAAAATTTCTTGGAAGTATATGTTTTCACAAAACGTAAACAATAACGTGGAGGGGGAGAAATGAACGCAAATGAAACGATACTGTGAAACTGTGTAGCAGGATAAGGTGGGGAAAATTGCGCTATGATATTTGAGAAGAAAATGTACACTTAGAGCGCATGAAAGAGTATGTGCTCGCCAAAAAATATTGCAACACGATTTATAGTTTTTTAAATATCTTTATATTTCATTTCCAAAAAGAAAAGTTTATCGATTTTGAAATCTCTATGCCGAACACGCCGAAAAAAAATGTACGTGGTGACCTGTAATTAGTCATATACTCCTAATTTTTTCATATCATTAAAATAGGTTGAACACGTTATAAAGCAGGGGTAACTGTTTGCGCCATTTGCATCTATGTATTCCATGAGGACTTTCATCTGTATATGGAAAGCAAGGACTAACTATTGACAAGTTGTTAATAGTGTGCCGGTCACTGCGAGGATATAACGGGACAAAAATTCAGCTGAGTTTGATGAAAGAAGTTTTAAAAAGTAAATGACGCGGTTTAGGTTAATGATATTTTTTGACGTAAATGAATATACCAGTGTGACCGAGGGAACGAAATTGCGCGATGTGACAAGCGTACGAAAGTGCAGTCAAATTTTTGTCGTGTAAATCGGTGAGTTGCTAGAATGCAAGGATGGGAGATCACAAAATATCCCGTGCTATATTCCCAAATTGTGACTCTCACAATTTCAACGAATGTTTTTATTGATAACATACGCTATGATGTGACCTATATAAACGGCCTCAGTGCAAGGTCAGGAATACTAAAAGAAGACAATGCACCAACTATCACCAATTAATCATTCTAGTCATCAGATATGAGAAAATACCTTTGCGATAGACCTTGTATGCCTCAAAGTTTGACGAAATAAAGAAAACGGTTATGAAAATTAACTACTGTCATTTTGAGTGTGATGGACATTGTTGTTGTTAGTATTTATAGTCAATGAATGATATTGGAAACGGGTCAATAATCAGTAATCGATTTCACAACGTTGAACTACATAAAGTTGAAAAGAATTTCCACAGTTAAGTACATATCTCGGAATCGCGGGCGACATCGGAGGAAGTATAATTTCTTCGCCAAACGTAACGTGGCATCCACCGCAATAACAAAATAGAGAGAAATCGTTGTACTAACCAGAAATCAGTGCGGTGATTTACAGCCCCAAGACACGTCCCTTCTCACACGGAAGAATCTGCGCGAAGTTCCTGGAAAAGGCAACTGCAGGTATTTACCCCACAGATAAGTTCACTTCACTCAATGCAAATGAGAGGACACTGGCACAAAGGATGCGTTTCTCTCGAGTACTGATTTGGAAGTGACGCCCTGCTCTCACTTGCCACCCTCAACACCTTCCCCCCCCCCCTGCGTGTTGAAAAGCACCCATTCCACGCCCTACCTCGCTACAGCCAACCAATCCTAGCCAAGGCGACGTCAACGCGACATCGTTCGCTGTCTTTGAATGTAACATTATCGTAATGCAATTGTCTACGAATGTTTTAAAACGAGGAATGGATACAAAATGATGTTACGTATGGTGAAACCATATTTATATTTTCAACACTTATTCCAATTTATTCAAATTCAGCTAAAATAAAATGGAAGCGCCCAGTGTACTGTAATCATAATTCAAAATCGATCGTTCATTTAGGCGTCTGCGACTCCGACATGAAGGCGAAGAAAGAACCATCGCGTGATTAACATAATTTTCCCCGAAGTATAGGATACAATATCGATAGTAGATGACGTTCATGGAAAAATTCAGCTTATTTGGATAGCCGCACGGCACGGCAGATTATAAGAGGTAAGCTGCTGCGCAAGGAATTGACATCAGGCGCCTAAGTTTAAACTTCATAGGTTTCATTTCACCAGTACGATGGTAGATAGTCGTGTCCAGTACACGCAGGAGGAATTATTGCAAAATTAACAAAATCCTTATTTTTCATCGCAGAAACACCGTTCGAGTTCCTACTTGATGGCATGATTTGCCGGAGTGCGATGAAAACAATCAATTTCTGATGACGGGATAGGTTGATAGAGTTCCAAATTGTAGTAGGATCGGTCACTTTTTGGGAGGTACGCGCCCCGCTGGTAGGGCCGAGGAGAGGGACCTGCGTTGGTGAGTTCGTCGATGTTAGAGTCCGGGTACAATAACCCTCGGGAATCCTTCGGCGAAAGTGCTGACCGCATGGCACCTTCAATATTTCTAGTTGAGAGTATTTTTAAGAATATCCGAAAATCAAAATTAAGAGAAGCAGTTTAAATATGTTTCCTTCCGTTCTAAATCCCAGGTAATGTACAGCGAAAGGAAACGAATTTAAGTAATACTTTAAATAGCGAAATAATTATATAGATAAAATAAACATCGAAAAGGTTAGAAAGTAATTCGTAACCCCTGTCTCCCAAAGACTGAAAGCGGTAAGCGTCCGCGTTCAAAAATTGTCAATCCAGGAGTTTTGAGAACGACCACACGAGCAGTGTGGGTTGGGTCGGCGGTCAGTTATTGTTTATTCATCCCTTTAGCGAAATAAAGTTGTGTTCGTTTCTCGAGAAATGTGAAACAAGAATGGTATCGTTCGTCTTCAGAGCAGCGATAACAATTTTTGAACGAAGTTCTGCGATCAATTATAAGGTTTTTAGAAATTTCCGTCCTTATGTCAACGTGAGTAATTTCGACGGTTACTTGGGCTGATATTGACGTTATAACTTCGTTTAAAATTTAAGATTTCTCATGATGAATGGAGGAACGCAATTTCAAGATTAAAATTTAGGTTCAATGAACAATTATCCACTTTGCTGTTTCACGTAAACAGAGGAGGCCCGGAGGGAAGGAGACATTTCAACAAGATGCAATTCAATAAAAAAAATTGCAAATACAAAATACAGAGTTAGCAAATTCATTGTGTCATCATATACATATCTGAGGAAACACGTAAATATGAATTAGATAATCCAATCAGCATAAATCTTTGCGTTAGTATTAACGTTTCTCGGACGTCTGTCAATGGGTGAAGTTGTATTCCTTTCCACGCATTCGAATTATGACGAGGAAAAATTAATTCCAGCTTCAAGTCCCATTTTTTATAATTGACGAATTTCAACAGTTACTCTTTGATAATATGTTCTACTGCTGAGTTACTGTGAATGACATTAATTACTCTACGCTGCTATGTCGTTGGTGATTAAATATTGTAATTGCATTAAGTAGGTTACATAGTATTGGGGAATGTGTTTGTCGGCAATGTGGTTCATGTTTAGGGCATACCTCCCTATGCAGGTGTACCCGCCTCAGAGAAAGCATCTCCCACCACCCCTCCTCCCCATTCAAAAACTTGGAAAACCCAAGTCTACGCCGGGTTAGAGATTTCGCAATGGCGGGCGGCCGCCTCGGCCCAACGGACACCCCTGCGCCGCGCCGGCAAGGTCATTGAACACTCCATCGGCTCTTTGTTGACTTTGAGCCCTCGGAAAGGAAAAACCCCTTTCGCTTGCGACGAAAAATGGGTTACCGCCACGTGGAATTTTAAATGTGTATGTGTAAACTGAAAATATGCGGAATTTCACCCTTCGAATTCTTGTCAGGGTTTTTTTAATAATTGGCATGAAGTGTCCCCAAATAATTCGAAGATGAAATACAGACGATAAGAAGAAATACATGACATAGGAAGAGCATGCACAAAGATATGTATTTATAGGAAATCGTAGCGAAATAATTATATAGATAAAATAAACATCGAAAAGGTTAGAAAGTAAGTCGTAACCCCTGTCTCCCAACGACTCTCAAAGCGGAAAGCGACCGCGCTCATAAATTGTCAATCTAGGAGTTTTGCGAAATATTTTCACGTTCCCTTCTAGAAAAAGATAACTCAAGGATGGAATTGTTCGTGTTAAGAGTAGCGCTTACACTAAAAAAATTCTAATGTAACTATCAACCTTTGTATGGTGTTCCGCCGGAGCGTCAATAAGGAAAATGTTCTTGCATACATAGGTTGAAATTGACGTTAGAACGTCGTTCAAAGTTTCGAAATTCTCATAATGAAACGAGGACTTCGATTGCAAGTCTGCAATTTACGTTTACTGGACAATTATCCACATAGATATTTGATATAAGGTAATCAGGCCATAACGCAGGAGCGTCACGGTGGTTTTACGGTGGAATCGCCCGAGGGCTGAGCAGGTACCTGTATCGCAGGTCTGTGAACGAACCCCAGAGGCTCGTGGGCCGGCCGTGACGAATTGTTTATGCAGTAGTTTTGCGAGATAAATTTTTGTTCGTTTCTCGAAAAATGTAAATCATGAATGCCATTGTTCATCTTCAAAGCAGCCATAACAATTTTTAAACGAAGTTCTGCGATCAATTTTAACGATTTTACCCATTTCCGCCCTGAAGTCAACATGAATAAATTTACTGCTTACTGTCGCTAATATTGTCGGTAGAACTTGGTTCAAAATTTGAGATTTGTCATGATGAATCGAGGAATTCAATTCCAAGAATGAAATTAAAGTTCAATCAACAATTAGCCACATAGCTATTTCACATAAAGAAAGAAGGCCCTTAAGGACGGGGATTACTCCCTCTTGGGAAGTAATCGCCCCGGGCCCTTCCAGTCAACGGGGACTGTGAACGACCACACGAGCAGTGTGGGTTGGGTCGGCGGTCAGTTATTGTTTATTCATCCCTTTAGCGAAATAAAGTTGTGTTCGTTTCTCGAGAAATGTGAAACAAGAATGGTATCGTTCGTCTTCAGAGCAGCGATAACAATTTTTGAACGAAGTTCTGCGATCAATTATAAGGTTTTTAGAAATTTCCGTCCTTATGTCAACGTGAGTAATTTCGACGGTTACTTGGGCTGATATTGACGTTATAACTTCGTTTAAAATTTAAGATTTCTCATGATGAATGGAGGAACGCAATTTCAAGATTAAAATTTAGGTTCAATGAACAATTATCCACTTTGCTGTTTCACGTAAACAGAGGAGGCCCGGAGGGAAGGAGACATTTCAACAAGATGCAATTCAATAAAAAAAATTGCAAATACAAAATACAGAGTTAGCAAATTCATTGTGTCATCATATACATATCTGAGGAAACACGTAAATATGAATTAGATAATCCAATCAGCATAAATCTTTGCGTTAGTATTAACGTTTCTCGGACGTCTGTCAATGGGTGAAGTTGTATTCCTTTCCACGCATTCGAATTATGACGAGGAAAAATTAATTCCAGCTTCAAGTCCCATTTTTTATAATTGACGAATTTCAACAGTTACTCTTTGATAATATGTTCTACTGCTGAGTTACTGTGAATGACATTAATTACTCTACGCTGCTATGTCGTTGGTGATTAAATATTGTAATTGCATTAAGTAGGTTACATAGTATTGGGGAATGTGTTTGTCGGCAATGTGTTTCATGTTTAGGGCATACCTCCCTATGCAGGTGTACCCGCCTCAGAGAAAGCATCTCCCACCACCCCTCCTCCCCATTCAAAAACTTGGAAAACCCCAGTCTACGCCGGGTTAGAGATTTTGCAATGGCGGGCGGCCGCCTCGGCCCAACGGACACCCCTGCGCCGCGCCGGCAAGGTCATTGAACACTCCATCGGCTCTTTGTTGACTTTGAGCCCTCGGAAAGGAAAAACCCCTTTCGCTTGCGACGAAAAATGGGTTACCGCCACGTGGAATTTTAAGTGTGTATGTGTAAACTGAAAATATGCGGAATTTCACCCTTCGAATTCTTGTCAGGGTTTTTTTAATAATTGGCATGAAGTGTCCCCAAATAATTCGAAGATGAAATACAGACGATAAGAAGAAATACATGACATAGGAAGAGCATGCACAAAGATATGTATTTATAGGAAATCGTAGCTAAATAATTATATAGATAAAATAAACATCGAAAAGGTTAGAAAGTAAGTCGTAACCCCTGTCTCCCAACGACTCTCAAAGCGGAAAGCGACCGCGCTCATAAATTGTCAATCTAGGAGTTTTGCGAAATATTTTCACGTTCCCTTCTAGAAAAAGATAACTCAAGGATGGAATTGTTCGTGTTAAGAGTAGCGCTTACACTAAAAAAATTCTAATGTAACTATCAACCTTTGTATGGTGTTCCGCCGGAGCGTCAATAAGGAAAATGTTCTTGCATACATAGGTTGAAATTGACGTTAGAACGTCGTTCAAAGTTTCGAAATTCTCATAATGAAACGAGGACTTCGATTGCAAGTCTGCAATTTACGTTTACTGGACAATTATCCACATAGATATTTGATATAAGGTAATCAGGCCATAACGCAGGAGCGTCACGGTGGTTTTACGGTGGAATCGCCCGAGGGCTGAGCAGGTACCTGTATCGCAGGTCTGTGAACGAACCCCAGAGGCTCGTGGGCCGGCCGTGACGAATTGTTTATGCAGTAGTTTTGCGAGATAAATTTTTGTTCGTTTCTCGAAAAATGTAAATCATGAATGCCATTGTTCATCTTCAAAGCAGCCATAACAATTTTTAAACGAAGTTCTGCGATCAATTTTAACGATTTTACCCATTTCCGCCCTGAAGTCAACATGAATAAATTTACTGCTTACTGTCGCTAATATTGTCGGTAGAACTTCGTTCAAAATTTGATTTTCTCATAATGAATCGAGGAATTCAATTCCAAGAATGAAATTAAAGTTCAATGGATGGAGTACTTGTTTTAAGCGTTACATATTCACTACATGGTCGCTTGCAGTTATGAATTTCTTTTCTATTTACTGGGGAAACTGTTATCCGATTTTAAGCCCTTATAAAACCTCCCCTAATGTGGCCGATACCCTTTGAAACCATGTCTAGATGAGCCGCGTAGCATGTGTAGTACGCTGCTCAGCCGCCTTTGGTGCTCCAACGGAAGTGACTTCTGTTTCCTGAGAACATGAAGCAGGGGCAAGTTTTCCAACTAACAGCAATGCATCATGTCTTCATTAATTTCCTGGGAAATTCCTTAATAAAGTACGCCATAACTAGTAAATTCTGTGAAATGATAATGAAGTAAACGGTTAACTTGTGGCTGGATGCATGACTGCAAAGTACGGGTGCAACGACGCTGTAATAAAGGGCGGCTTCCGTGCCAGGATTGTCACTCCTCACCAGGAAATGCGTACTGACAGCTGTCCCCCATCGTTATTGGTCACTATCGTCCAAAGGAATTCCTCAACGATGATGCAAAGGGTTACGGAATTAGTACTACATTATGCGAAAGCGACAGAAAAGGAGGGTATTTACAGAAAAGAAATATTTTTCCCAGGTGTTACGGAAAGGTTCGTGAAATTTGTGGTTAAAATGTCAAGAAAATTTAAGATTTTTATATGAAAGGCCTACGAAAGGGGATTGGAAATGGAAGAGAAAGCATTAATTTTAGAATAAAATCACTAAATTGAGCATTAAGCACAGTTCAAAGGACTTAAGCCATTAAAATAATGAAATTTTGATGAAAATAATTGCAAGCAGTGATTTAAAATTGATAATAACATGACTTAATATTTTTCATCCGCGCATGTATCTTGAATAATAATTTCATTGATAAATATGCACGCTTGCATATATATTTAACCTATTAATGTAAATAAATTCATTTTTTGCCCTCAATTAATTTAAAATTTGTATTTTGTTGACCAACGCAAGCCTGTCCCTGCCTGGGGCAGAGTGGGACATTTTTCATCGAAGAAGAAACGTAAGTATTTCAACTGTTTTGAGTGAAATGTATTACTTGCGGTTTTTTTTATAAGTTTTAGAATATATTCTCCAAGCAGTGAGACCAAAATTTTTCGTTTACCAATTAATCTGAGGAAAATTTAAAATAAAATGCTACAACTGTCCCACTGTGCCCCAGTCTCCCCTATCGTTTAAAATATTCCGCCCTCTTCACTTCTGACATTAAGCAATCAGTGCCTAATTCCAGTGAAGCTGCAATTCATAGTTTTAATACAGTTTTGTTTAAATTTTGAAATCATGAACGTAATTTGCGACCTATGAAAGTGTTAATACACAACTTACTTCATATTTAATAATTGTTACCACCTTTTCTGCACTGGGCCTATTTGTGCTTGTAATATCAGGGGTAGAATGTTTTTGATAAAGTTAAAAGTCATCCATTTGAAGTTTGAATGAGTTTATACCAGTTTTTCCACGCCACCCGAGAGGTAACTGGCAAGGCGCGTTTCCCTTTTTTATACGTAGACGTAACGGAAAAGGGATCCCCACGCCCCAGTTGAAAATATCCCCAAGTTTACCGGCCGAGAGAGCACAGCGAACGTAAAGACAATATTTTTCAACTGGCACATAGGCCTACTTGTAACCGACAAACACAAAGACACACACAGCCATTCACGCATCACATTCACACGTGCAAGCACTCCCTACCACACACTCCTCTCCAAGCATTCCATCACCACCTCCATCCCCCTCTGATTAAGGTGGACACCGTCGGGACGGTGACGATTACCTTTACCCATATACCTGTACGGAAGAAGGAAAGGAAATGAAAACAACCTTCATTGGGCATTGGAAAAGCATATGAGAATGAAATACCAACCTCTCAAAAAATGTGTCGTCTACCCCACCGTGATGGACAAGAAAAGGAGTTGTGATATCTACGACCCGGATCCCCCCTGTAAAGGAAGTCAGTTATGAGAGGAACGGTTAACGTCATCCAGCATACGTGAGTGCGAATACTGTGTAATATCTTACATCTGTAATACCGGTGTAGCCACCGTCCCAGCGCCAGTACGTGTCTCCTGTATATGACATTACGCCACATAGCTGGCGCTGGAGGTATTGTCAGGAAGGTAACTGCAGGGGCCAACACCCGCAGCTTCATTATTAATCGATGTATATCGGCCCTCAACGTTCGATATACGCAATCCTGGATGAAAGGGGAGAAATAATACGTTATTCTCCGCGAGAGAGGAGTTGGAATCCGCTGACGCTCTCTTTCACGGAAAAGTGTAAATAGGAACACTTACATTACGGAGGTCGTTCGACCCGATAAGGACGATCACAGGCTTTGCAAAATAACCGTGGTCATCCACGAGTCTCCTCAATTGGAGGACTGTCTGCCCCGATACACATAACCCGATGCGGGCAGGGCGAACTGTTGTGAGAAATCACAGGTGATGAGCAGGAAGAGAAGTTATTGGAAAAGGTACTTCATCATAGTATAAGTATGTACTTACCTCCCTCCATCCGCCACCCCAAATACGCACCCAGGCGCACCATATGGGAGTCGCCCAGGAGCTGATGTCCGCACATAACTGGCCCTTCCATCGTCGGCAACGGGTAATGGACAGCGGCAGGGTTTCTACAGGAGCGCACGATATCCTTCCAACGTCCTTGCTGAGATGCAGATGACGTTCGCATGCTACGTAGCACCCCTTCTCCGCCGCTTCCCCCACTCCTAAACCTTCAAACCTTCCCACTATACGCCGGACGGACGTGTCTCGTAGCTCCCACCACCTAAACCCCGCCTTCCGTGGGAGGAGTCATGGCGGCTGACAACCACGTAACAGCTGAAGTATGATCCACCTCTGGCATAATTGGCAGGGGTTTATAAATCACGAATATACAGCACGCAATTGGAATCGTACATGCTCATCACACGGTGGAAAGGAAGTGTATCGAATAATTTTCTACTGTTTATGTAAATGGAAGAAAGCATGCACATTTTTTGCCCAACCTTTCCATTTCCGTTACACAAATGATACATTAACAGTTGATGGATACTTTAAGAATTTCCGAGACTTCCAATCAATGAAAGTAGTTTCTAAATATTAACTTCCGTTTTAAAGAAATATAAAAGCGCAATAATTTAATAATTTGCTTGAAGTGTCCCCTAAAACTTCCGAGACGATGGTATTGTAATTGCCTACGAATGTTGTAAAAGGAGGGATGGATACAAAATGATGATATTTATTTAAAAGAATTAATGCAATTATGAATTGATTGCCTTAAAGCTTTGCAATGTTTTTCAGGAAATAACAATATTAAAATTGAGATCCATACACGTAATATAATATCGCTTAATATATTCCCCCCCCCCTCCACTGCAAATACTAAGCAGTCATTGCCTTTTTTCAGTGAAGCTGCAATTTTTTGGCATGATATGGTATTATTAGATTAGATTATTTTGATCAAAATTCGTTCAACTGAGAAGCACATGAAAGCAGCTCAGTGTTACAATGATATCGAAATTCTTAATTAATAAAACTTTTAACAGCGAAAATTCAACGACATTCCATTCAAGATAATTCATTTCTCCATGGCTAATTTATCCGAAATACGTATGGTGAAACCATATTTATATTTTCAACACTTATTCTAATTTATTCAAATTCAAGTAAAATAAAATGGAAGCGCTCAGTGTACTGTATTCATAATTCAGAATCGACCGTTCATTTAGGCGTCTGCCACTCCGACATGAAGGCGAAAAAAGAACCATCGCGTGATTAACATAGTTTTCCCCGATATATAGGATACAATATTGGTAGTAGATGACGTTCATGGAAAAATTCAGCTTATTTGGATAGCCGCACGGCACGGCAGATTATAAGAGGGAAGCTGCTGCGCAAGGAATTGACATCAGGCGCCTAAGTTTAAGCTGCATAGGTTACATTTCACCAGTACTCTGGTACATACTCGTGCCCAGAACACGCAGGAGGAATTATAGAAAAATTAACAAAATCCTTATTTTTCATCGCAGAAACACCGTTCGAGTTCCTACTTGATGGCATGATTTGCCGGAGTGCGATGAAAACATTCAATTTCTGATGACGGGATAGTATGATAGAGTTCGAAAATGTAGTAGGATCGGTCACTTTTTCGGAGGTACGCGCCCCGCTGGTAGGGTCGAGGAGAGGGACCTGCGTGGGTGAGTTCGCCGATGGTGGAGTCAGGGAATAATAACCCTTGGGAATCCTTCGGCGAAAGTGCTGACCGCATGGCACCTTCCTTATTTCTAGTTGAGAGTATTTTTAAGAATATCCAAAACTAAATATTAATAGAAGCAGTTTAAATATGTTTCCTTCCGTTATAAATGCAAAGTAATGACAGCGAAAGGAAATAAATTTCATAAATACTTTAAATACATTTTCACGACCAATTACTGATTGCATTTGATTTCCGAATAATGTTACTAAACGTGGAATAATTATCGTTATGTGTACGTGCCGTATAGTGAAATACATTCAGCTATCATAATTTCCGTACGTGCAATCAAATCGAATTCTTTATGTATAGCGTATGTGCACGGTACGTGGGAATCGATAGTAGTAACCTACGTTTTTCCAATGCATTTGTACCCATGACAGATCCCCCATTCAAAATATTTGGAAAACCCCAAGTCTACGCCAGAATGCGGACCCCTCCCCCAGGCAACACACAACTGCCAGCGCTGCGCGGGCAAGGTCGTTGAGCACTCTAGCAGCCCATTGTTGATGGAAAGCCTTCTGAAAAGAATATCCCCGCTTGAGACGAAGGGATGCCGCCAAAAGGATATTTGAATGTGCATGTGAAAATCCAAAATAACTATACTTTCACCCTTCTCTGTCTTTTGCGGGTTTTCCCAACGCTTTTCACCCCATTCGTGTCCTTTCCATCCTGCGTGTCGCATTTCTCGATCCACCCACCCTTTTAATACAACACCGTACGGTAATGTACGCGACAAATGTGAATATTGTACGCCACAGAGGATGACATGAGAACGTCTACGCGAACATGCTCGCGTAGACGTCAAGGCGATAAACCAACCGTCGGGCAATGAAAATGGTTTTCCTCGAAATATAGGATACAATATTCAGAATGCATTTGACATTATTTAGCTCATTTCTCAATTAATAATGTATCTAAAAATCACGATACCATCCCGTTCGATTATATAGCTTCTCCCAAATTAAATATAAATTTTCACTATGAAAAATCAAAGACGTTCCATTCCAGATAATTCATTTCTCCATGACTATTTCCTCCGAAATACGAATGATGAAAGGAAAATTATATTTCCGACAATTATTCCAATTTATTGTAATTCAAGTAGAATTACATCAAAGTGACCGGTGTACTGTAACCATAATTCAAAATCGATCGTCCATTTAGGCGTCTGCGACTCGGACATGAAGGCGATGAAAGAACCATTGCGTAATGAACATAGTTTATCTCGAAATATAGGATACAATATTGATAGTGCGTTCTCGGAGAAAATGATCTTATTGGTATAGCCACAGGGCATGGCAGATTGAAAAAGTAAAGTGACGAATTGCAGATTGCATTTGATTTCTTGAACGAGGTATGTTACTAAACGTGGAATAATCAATGTTATGTGTACGTGCCGGATGAGAAAGGCATTCAGCTTTCATAATTCCCGTATGTAGAATCAGTTCAATTTTCTAGCGTGACGTATCATATGTGCACGCTAATTGTGTTTTTTGTGCTTCACGCTGTAATGCTTTTTTTTTTTAACTGGTGAATTTCCAAAACTTCCAATTAATAAACGCATTTTCAAAATGTTATCTTCCGTTTTCAAAGAAATTGAAGTACATTAGTTGATAAATGTTCATGAATGATGCCAAAAAGTTCCGTAACGAAAAGCAACGACGCGAAGGACCACTGTCTCTTAACGACGAATAAAGCAGTAGGCGTCGTGTGACAATATCGGATATAAACTGTTGAAGAATTGAATGCGTAGTTCCTTATCTTTCATTTAGTTTCACTTATAAATACATAAGTTAAGAATAGATTATGGTTGCGGCCACATTATCACCTTTGCTATTCTCATGAATGTATTTCTGCAACACGATGGCAGTTGATTTATTTCATATAATATAGCTCATTTGCAATCGACAATGTATGTAAATGTCACTTCAAAATCCCGTCCGAGTATATAGCTGTTCCGTAGATAAATAAAACTTTTAACAGGGAAAATTCAACGACGTTCCATTCAAGATAATTAATTTCTCCATGGCTATTTTATCGGAAATACGTATAGTGAAACCATATTTATATTTTCAACACTCATTCCAATGTATTCAAATTCAAGTAAAATAAAATCAAAGTGGCCAGTGTACTGTAATCATAATTCAAAATCGATCGTTCATTTAGGCGTCTGCCACTCGGACATGAAGTCGAAAAAAGAACCATCATACAGAAATAGCAAATTTATTTTAACGATAAAATAAGAAACGAATGGGTTATAAATTAATTCGGAGACCCTGTCTCCGAACGAATGTGAAAGCAGTAAGCGTCCGCGGTCATTAATTGTTTATGCATGCGTTTTGCGAAAAATCTTCTTGTTCCTTTCTCGAAAAATATAAATTAAGAATGACATTTTTTGTCTTCAGAGCAGCGATTACAATTTTTAAACAAAGATCTGTGATCAATTTTAACGTATTCATCCATTTTCGCCCTGACGTCAACGCGACATCGTACGATGTCTATGCATGTAACATTATGGTAGTGTAATTGTCTACGAATGTATTAAAACGAGGAATGAATACAAAATGATGTTATTTATTTAAAAGAATTAATGCAATTATGAATTGATTGCCTTAAAGCTTCAATATGTTTTTCAGGAAATAACAATATTAAAATAGAGATCCATACACGTAATATAATATCGCTTAAAATATTCCGCCCTCTTCACTGCAAATATTGAGTAGTCACTGCCATTTTTTTTGTGAAACTGCAATTTATTGCATGATATAATTTCATTAAAAATTTAAAATCATATACGGAATTATTGACCTATGAAAGTGTGAACACAAAGCTTAGTTGATATTTAATAATTATTACCACCTTTTCTGCATTTGGCGTAGTTGTGCTATATTGTCTTAAAACTCTTCCTGCAACTCTTCTTATTTTCCACTACATGTTATTTAGTCACGAGTTGTTACATGCGTATGAATATGCGTTAATATGCATGTAACAGTTTCGTAAATGGGTTCTCGGACGTCCGTCAATCGGTAAAGATGTGTTCCTTTGCGCTGTGGACCCCTCCCCCAGGCAACACACAACTGCCAGCGCTGCGCGGGCAAGGTCGTTGAGCACTCTAGCAGCCCATTGTTGATGGAAAGCCTTCTGAAAAGAATATCCCCGCTTGAGACGAAGGGATGCCGCCAAAAGGATATTTGAATGTGCATGTGAAAATCCAAAATAACTATACTTTCACCCTTGTCTGTCTTTTGCGGGTTTTCCCAACGCTTTTCACCCCATTCGTGTCCTTTCTATCCTGCGTGTCGCATTTCTCGATCCACCCACCCTTTTAATACAACACCGTACGGTAATGTACGCGACAAATGTGAATATTGTACGCCACAGAGGATGACATGAGAACGTCTACGCGAACATGCTCGCGTAGACGTCAAGGCGATAAACCAACCGTCGGGCAATGAAAATGGTTTTCCTCGAAATATAGGATACAATATTCAGAATGCATTTGACATTATTTAGCTCATTTCTCAATTAATAATGTATCTAAAAATCACGTTACCATCCCGTCCGATTATATAGCTTCTCCCAAATTAAATATAAATTTTCACTATGAAAAATCAAAGACGTTCCATTCCTGATAATTCATTTCTCCATGACTATTTCCTCCGAAATACGAATGATGAAAGGAAAATTATATTTCCGACAATTATTCCAATTTATTGTAATTCAAGTAGAATTACATCAAAGTGACCGGTGTACTGTAACCATAATTCAAAATCGATCGTCCATTTAGGCGTCTGCGACTCGGACATGAAGGCGATGAAAGAACCATTGCGTAATGAACATAGTTTATCTCGAAATATAGGATACAATATTGATAGTGCGTTCTCGGAGAAAATGATCTTATTGGTATAGCCACAGGGCATGGCAGATTGAAAAAGTAAAGTGACGAATTGCAGATTGCATTTGATTTCTTGAACGAAGTGTGTTACTAAACGTGGAATAATCAATGTTATGTGTACGTGCCGGATGAGAAAGGCATTCAGCTTTCATAATTCCCGTATGTAGAATCAGTTCAATTTTCTAGCGTGACGTATCGTATGTGCACGCTAATTGTGTTTTTTGTGCTTCACGCTGTAATGCTTTTTTTTAACTGGTGAATTTCCAAAACTTCCAATTAATAAACGCATTTTCAAAATGTTATCTTCCGTTTTCAAAGAAATTGAAGTGCATTAGTTGATAAATGTTCATGAATGATGCGCCTAAAATCTTTGCAATGTTTATCAGGAAATAACAATATTAAAATTGAGATCCATACACGTAATATATATACCAATTTTTCTGAGGAAAATAAAAATTAAATGCTAAAACTGTACCACTGTGCCCCAGTCTCCCCTATCGTTTAAAATATTCCGCTCTCTTCACTGCTGACATTAAGCAATCAGTGCCTAATTCCAGTGAAGCTGCAATTCATAGTTTTAATACAGTTTTATTTAAATTTTGAAATCATGTACGTTATTTGCGACCTATGAAAGTGTTAATACACAACTTACTTCATATTTAATAATTGTTACCACATTTTCTGCACTGGGCCTATTTGTGCTTGTAATATCAGGGGTAGAATTTTTTTGATAAAGTTAAAAGTCATCCATTTGAAGTTTGAATGAGTTTATAGCAGTTTTTCCACGCCACCCGAGAGGTAACTGGCAAGGCGCGTTTCCCTTTTTTATACGTAGACGTAACGGAAAAGGGATCCCCACGCCCCAGTTGAAAATATCCCCAAGTAAACCGGCCGAGAGAGCACAGCAAACGTAAAGACAATATTTTTCAACTGGCACATAGGCCTACTTGTAACCGACAAACACAAAGACACACACAGCCATTCACGCATCACATTCACACGTGCAAGCACTCCCTACCACACACTCCTCTCCAAGCATTCCATCACCACCTCCATCCCCCTCTGATTAGGGTGGACACCGTCGGGACGGCGACGATTACCTTTACCCATATACCTGTACGGAAGAAGGAAAGGAAATGAAAACAACCTTCATTGGGCATTGGAAAACCATATGAGAATGAAATACTAACCTCTCAAAAAATGTGTCGTCTACCCCACCGTGATCGACAAGAAAAGGAGTTGTGATATCTACGACCCGGATCCCCCCTGTAAAATAAGTCAGTTATGAGAGGAACGGTTAACGTCATCCTGGTACGTGAGTGCGAATACTGTGTAATATCTTACATCTGTAATACCGGTGTAGCCACCGTCCCAGCGCCAGTACGTGTCTCCTGTATATGACATTACGCCACATAGCTGGCGCTGGAGGTATTGTCAGGAAGGTAACTGCAGGGGCCAACACCCGCAGCTTCATTATTAATCGATGTATATCGGCCCTCAACGTTCGATATACGCAATCCTGGATGAAAGGGGAGAAATACTGCAATTTATTGGCATGATATGGTATTATTAGATTAGATTATTTTGATCAAAATTCGTTCAACTGAGAAGCACATGAAAGCAGCTCAGTGTTACAATGATATCAAAATTCTTAATTAATAAAACTTTTAACGGCGAAAATTAAACGACATTCCATTCAAGATAATTCATTTCTCCATGGCTACTTTATCCGGAATACGTATAGTGAAACCATATTAAAATTGAGATCCATACACGTAATGTTTTATCGCTTAAAATGTTCCCCCCCCCCCCTCCACTGCAAATACTAAGCAGTCATTGCCTTTTTTTAGTGAAACTGCAATTTATTGGCATGATATGGTATTATTAGATTAGATTATTTTGATCAAAATTCGTTCAACTGAGAAGCACATGAAAGAAGCTCAGTGTTACAATGATATCAAAATTCTTAATTAATAAAACTTTTAACAGCGAAAATTGAACGACATTCCATTCAAGATAATTCCTTTCTCCATGGCTACTTAATCCGAAATACGTATAGTGAAACCATATTTATATTTTCAAAACTTATTCCAATTTATTGAAATTCAAGTAAAATAAAATGGAGGCGCCCAGTGTACTGTAATCATAATTGAAAATCGATGGTTCACAGAGCAATACGTACTACCAGCTATCCCCCATCGTTTACAAAGGCTACCGGGGGATAATGAGGCAGAATGTAGACGCATGCTAGCCGTGATTGTGGCATTTTAGCTTATGACGATGTTTTGAAGGCGGTATGGGGGGTTTATAGGGGTGTTATGGAGTGTACTGACAACGGTCACTATCATCGAAATAAATTCCTTAGCGATGAGTCATAGGAGAAGGGAAATACTGCTAAAATATACGAAAACACCAAAGGACATGCTATTTACAGAAAAAAAATAATTTTTCCCTGGTCTTCTAGGAGGCCACATGAAATTTAGAGAAGTTTGCTTGCATAATAGGTATTTGTCTACCTACAATAAAAATTCCAGCGATCTAGCTGTAGGGGAAGAATGAATTTTCCCGTATTACTCACATTTATATTACCAATTCTGTGTTCTCCACATAGCGGTGCGTAGGCGCTGTAATAAGGCATAATTCGTGTGAATTTCGTAGCCGTACTTTATGGGGAAGTGGTTTAAAAAAATCTCTTTTAGGTGTCCATGTCCTGGAAGCCCTTTTATACCTCTACTATTTTGTTAAGAAATGTACATTTAAAAATTTGAAGTTTTATTGCGGGTGTGTAAATGCGGCAGGATAATTTAACATGACGCGTAAATATAGCCGACACGATTCCCAGTCCGAATAAATAAAAACGATACAACTGGGATGAATGGTACACGAAATATACGACTTATTAAGTAATTTTTATTTTTTTTGGGGGGGTCACAGGGGGTTTTCGGGGAATTTAAAGTGCTTGTTCTGTATAACGCGGCATCGTTTACCTTGGATAAAAATTTCGGCTCTGTAGCTGTAGTGTAAGCATGCTTTTTCGACGGTGTCACCCGTTTAAATTCAATATTCTGCGTTCTCCTGGTAGCGGCGCGTAGGGGCACGAGAAAGACGTCAATCACCTGAATTTGGTGTCCGTACCACGTCGGGAAGTGGTAAAAAAAAATTCCGAAAAATTTAAAATCGTGTGTTGAGGGAATGCAAACTTCACGGCGGATGTGTTGTAAGTTACCAAACGTTGTAGGAGTCGCAAATTCAATGAAAATACATAATCGTTAATTACTCGAAGTTTGATTAACATGTGGATATCAGAGGATAGCCAAAAAATTAAGAAAAAAATCTAGTATCTTGCATTAAATTGAATTGGTCCTACGATTATTGCAAATTGGTCAAAAAAATTCCCAAAGTGAGCCCATAAGAAGAGCATTGGAAATTTTAAATTGTTAAAAAAAATACTTTTAAACAAAAAATTGCAAAGGCAACCACACCAAAAAATCAACCAAAAAATCTAGTATCTCATAAGTAAAGGACTTATTCCTACAACGGTAATAAGTTGGTTTTAAAAAAATCCAAAGATAGGCCCATAAGAAAAGCATTGGAAATTTAAAAAAATTATAAAAAATACTTATAAACAAAATATGGCAAAATGTTTCACATCAAAAAATCGGCCAAAAAATCTAGTTTCCGTCAGTGACATTTCACGTTCCCGTGACATTTTTAAGTAGGCAAAAAATGGAATATGTTTTAGTCCCATAACGCTCCAATGTTAATTCGGATCGATATATCTCGAAAACCGATCGACTTTTTCGAGTTTTCGGATTTTTCCCGCCGATGAATATTTTTTCTTCACCCACGGTGAAAATTTCGTCTTCCCAGCACGTCCGGAAGTGGTCGGGAATTTGTATACGTGAATGAGTCAGTGAGCTATCTGTCACACATCGGGTTGTATATAATATAGACTCGCCGCGCTGCGCGCGCTCGTTAGGGGGCTACGCCCCCTAAAACCCCCCGCATCCGGCTTCGCCGGCTGCCCCCACCGGACGGCTTCGCCGTCCACCCCGCGACTACTCGGAACGGCTTCGCCGTTCCTCGCCAAAGGGGCCGTCTTCGCCGCCCATATATTTAGGCAGCCCTCCGACAGACAGCAGCTGGTTCGTCGGAACGGCTTCGCCGTTCATCGTGTGAGGGCGGCTCCGCCGCAGAAGGGTTAACCGAGTCCTCCCTAGGCGTGGACTCCTGGGAACGGCATCGCCCTTCCCCGTGCCGGGGCGGCTTCGCCGCCCAAGGTTTACCGGTGTTCCCCCAGGACTGCGACAACTCGTAACGGCTGCGCCTTTCCTCGCCACCCCCACCGGACGGCTTCGCCGTCCCACCCGTGACTCCTCGGAACGGCTTCGCCGTTTCTCGTTGTGGGTCGGCTTCGCCGCCCATATATTGAGGCAGCCCTCCAACAGACACCAGCTAGTACCTCGGAACGGCTTCGCCGTTCATCGTGTTAGGGTGGCTTTGCCGCCCAAGGTTTACCCGAGTCCCCCTGAGGCCTGGACTCCTGGGAACGGCATCGCCCTTCCTCGTGGCGGGGCGGCTTTGCCTTCCAAGGTTTACCAGTGTTCCCCCGCGCCTTCGACAGCTCGAAACGGCTGCGCAGTTCCTCGCCTGTGGGCGGCTTCACTGCCCAAGGGTTATCTTGTCGTAATGGGGCGGCCACGCCTCCCAAGGTTTACCTATTTCCCCGAGCCATCGCCTCCTCGGAACGGCTGCGCCGTTCCTCGCGTGAGGGCCGCTTCGCCGCCCAAGGGTTATCGGCGCCCTCCCTCGTAAGCTTCCTCGTAATGGGGTGGGTTCGCCGCCCAGGATTTACCCGTGTTCCCCCGAGGCGTCGACTCCTGGGAACGGCGTCGCCCTTCCACGTGATAGGGCGGCTTCGCCGCCCAAGGTTTACTGTGTCCCCCCGAGCCGTCGACTCCTCGGAACGGCTTCGCCGTTCCTCGTCCGTGGGCGGCTTCGCCGCCCAAGGGTTATCGGCGCCCTACCCCCGTAAGCTTCCTGGTGATGGGGCGCCTTCGCCGCCCAAGATTTACCCGTGTCCCCCCGAGGCGTCAACTCCTGGGAACGGCATCGCCCTTCCGCGTGATGGGGCGGCTTCGCCGCCCAAGGTTTACTGTGTCCCCCCGAACCGTCGACTCCTTGGAACGCATTCGCCGTTCCTCGTCTTTGGGCGGCTTCGCCGCCCAAGGGTTATCGGCGCCCTCCCCCCTCGTAAGACACCCATTCGGCTGCTCCACGTGTTGGAGCGGATTTGCCGCCCGAGGGTTCTCGGAGGGTTTCCGCGCCTCTGACTCCTTGGAATGTCTCCGTCGTTCCTGGGGAGGGGGCAGCTTCGCCGCCAGGGTTTTCACTCCTCACAGAGCAATGCGTACTACCAGATTTCCCCGATCGTTTACAAAGGCTGCCGGGGGATAATGTGGCTGAATGTACACGCATGCTAGCCGTGATTGTGGCATTTTAGCTTATGACGATGTTTTGAAGGGGGTCCGGGGGATTTCCAGGGGTTTTTATGAGTATACTGGCAACGGTCGCAATCATCCAAATAAATTCCTTAGCGATGAGTCATAGGAGAAGGGAATTACTGCTAAAATATGCGAAAACACCGAAGAACATGCTATTCACAGAAAAAAATAATTTTTTCCCTAGTCTTCTTGGAAGCCACGTGATATATCGAGGGGTTTTCCTGCATAAAAGGTCTTTGTCTACTTACAGTAAAAATACCAGCGATGTAACTGTAGGGGAACAATGAATTTTCCCGTATTACTCACATTTAGATTACCAATTCTGTGTTTTCCAAATAGCGGTGCATAGGCGCTGTAATAAGGCATAACTAATGTGAATTTCGTAGCCGTACCTTATGGGGAAGTGGTTTAAAAAAATCGGTTTTAGGTGTCCTTGTCCTGGAACCCCTTTTATTACTCTACTATTTTGTTAAGAAATGTACATTTAAAAGTTTGAAGTTTTATTGCGGGTGTGTAATTGGGGCAGGATAATTGAACATGACGGGTAAATATAGCCGACACAATTCCCATTCGGAATCAATAAAAACGATACAACTGGGATGAATGGTACACGAAATATACGACTTATTAAGTAATTTTTTTTTTTTTGGGGGGGTCACAGGGGGTTTTCGGGGGTCCTAAAGTGCTTGTTCTGTAAAACGCGGCATCGTTAACCTTGGATAAAAATTTCAGCTCTGCAGCTGTAGTGTAAGCATGCTTTTTCGACGGTGTCACCCGTTAAAATTAAATATTCTGCGTTCTCCTGGTAGCGGCGCGTACGAGCACGAGAAAGACGTCAATCACCTGAATTTGGTGTCCGTACCACGTCGGGAAGTGGTAAAAAAAAATTCGGAAAAATTTAAAATCGTGTGTTGAGGGAATGCAAACTTCACGGCGGATGTGTTGTAAGTTACCAAACGTTGTAGGAGTCGCAATTTCAATGGAAATACATAATCGTTAATAACTCGAAATTCTTTCGTCTTTTGGATACATGAAGATAGCCGAAAAATTGAATAAAAAATCTAGTATCTTGCATTTAAGTGAAATTGTCCTACGATTAATGCAAATTGGTGAAAAAAATTCCGAAATTCGGCCCATAAGAAAAGCATTGGAAATTTTAAATTGTTAAAAGAAATACTTTTAATCAAAATATTGCAAAGACGACCACATCAAAAAATCAACCAAAAAATCTAGTACCTCATACGTTAAGGACTTATTCCTACAACGATTATAAGTTGGTTTTAAAAAAATTCAAAGAAAGGCCCATAAGAATAGCATTGGAAATTTAAAAAAATTATAAAAAATACTTTCAATCAAAATACGGCTAAATGGTTCACATCAAAAATCGGCCAAAAAATCTAGTTTCCGTCAGTGAAATTTCACGTTCCAGTGACGTTTGCAAGTAGGCGAAGAATGGAAAAAGTTTTAGTCCCATAAGGCTCCAATGTTAATTCGGATCGATATATCTCGAAAACCGATCGACTTTTTCGAGTTTTCGGATTTTTCCCGCCGATGAATATTTTTTCTCCACGACCTGTAAAAATTTCGTCTTCCCAGCACGTCCGGAAGCGGTCGGGAATTTGTATACGTGAATGAGTCAGTGAGCTATCTGTCACACATCGGGTTGTATATATTATAGACTCGCCGCGCTGCGCGCGCTCGTTAGGGGGCTACGCCCCCTAAAACCCCCCCGCATCCGGCTTCGCCGGCTGCCCCCACTGGACGGCTTCGCCGTCCCACCCGCGGCGTCTCGGAACGGCTTTGCCGTTCCTCGTCAGGGGTCGGCTTTGCCGCCCAGATATCGAGGTAGCCCTGTGACGGAGACCCGCTTGTTCCTCGGAACGGCTTCGCCGTTCACCGTGGGAGGGCGGCTTCGCCGCACATGGGTTACCCGAGTCCCCCCGAGGCGTCCACTCCTGGTAACGGCATCGCCCTTCCTCTTGATGGGGCGGCTTCGCCGCCCAAGGTTTTCCTATGTCCCCCCGAGCCATCGACTTCTCGGAACGGCTTCGCCGTTCCTCGCCCGTGGTCGCCTTCGCCGCCCAAGGTTTACCTGTGCCCCCCCGAGCCGTCGCCTCCACCGGACGGCTTCGCCGTCCCACCCGCGGCGTCTCGGAACGGCTTCGCCGTTCCTCGTCAGGGGTCGGCTTCGCCGCCCAGATATCGAGGTAGCCCTGTGACGGAGACCCTCTTGTACCTCGGAACGGCTTCGCCGGTCATCGTGGGAGGGCGGCTTCGCCGCCCAAGTGTTACCCGAGTCCCCCCGAGGCTCGACTCCTGGTAACGGCATCGCTCTTCCTCGTGATGGGGCGCCTTCGCCGCCCAAGGTTTGCCTGGGTCCCCCCGAGCCATCGACTTCTCGGAACGGCTTCGCCGTTCCTTGCCCGTGGACGGCTTCGCCGCCCAAGGTTTACCTGTGTCCCCCCGAGCCGTCGCCTCCTCGGAACGGCTTCGCCGTTCCTCGCCTGTGGGCGGCTTCGCCGCCCGAGGGTTATCGGCGACCCGAATCCGGCTTCGCCGGCTGCCCCCACCGGACGGCTTCGCCGTCCCACCCCCGACGTCTCGGAACGGCTTTGCCGTTTTTCGTCAGGGGTCGGCTTCGCCGCCCAGATATCGAGGTAGCCCTGTGACGGAGACCCGCTAGTTCCTGGGAACGGCTTCGCCGTTCCTCGTGGGAGGGCGGCTTCGCCGCACAAGTGTTACCCGAGTCCCCCCGAGGCGTCGGCTCCTGGGAACGGCATCGCCCTTCGTCGTGATGGGGCGGCTTCGCCGCCCAAGGTTTACCTGGGTCCCTCCGCGCCGTCGACTTCTCGGAACGGCTTAGCCGTTCCTCGCCCGTGGTCGGCTTCGCCGCCCAAGGTTTACCTGTGTACCCCCGGGCCATCGACTCCTCGGAACGGCTTCGCCGTTCCTCGCCCGTGGGCGGCTTCGCCGCCCAGGGGGTATCGTCGCCCTCCCCCCTCGTAAGACACACGTTCGGGTGCTCCGCGTGTCGGGGCGGATTCGCCGCCCGAGGGTTCTCGGAGTTTTTCCTCGCCTCTGACTCCTCGGAGTGCGTCCGACGTTCCTGGAGCTGGGGGAGCTTCGCCGCCCGGGTTTTCACTCCTTACCAAGCAGTGAGAACTACCGGCTATCCCCTATCGTTTACGAAGGCTGCCGGGGGATAATATTGGAGGATGTAGACGCATGCTAGCCGTGATTGTGGCATCTTTTTAATTTAAAACGATGTTTTTAAGGTGGTCCTGGGAGTTTCCAGGGTTTTTTTGTGAGTGTACTGACTACGGTCACAAGCATCCTAAGAAATTACTTAGCGATGAGTCATAGGAGAAGGGAATTACTGCTAAAATATGCTAAAACACCAAAGAACATGCTATTTACAGAAAAAAAATAATTTTTTCCCTGGTCTTCTAGGAGGGCACGTGAAATTTAGAGGGTTTTTCTTGCATAAAAGGTTTTTGTCTACCTACAATAAAAATTCCAGCGATCTAGCTGTAGGGGAACAATGAATTTTCCCGTATTATTAATATTTAGATTTCCAATTCTGTGTTCTCCACATAGCGGTGCATAGGCGCTTTAATAAGGCATAACTCCTGTGAATTTCGTAGCCGTACCTTATGGGGAAGTGGTTTAAAAAATTCGCCTTTAGGTGTCCATGTCCATGAGCCCCTTTTATTACTCTACTATTTTGTTAAGAAATGTACATTTAAAAATTTGAAGTTTTATTGCGGGTGAGTAATTGGGGCAGGATAATTGAACATGACGCGTAAATATAGCCGACACAATTCCCATTCGGAATCAATAAAAACGATACACCTGGGATGAATGGTACACGAAATATACGACTTATTAGGTAATTTTTATTTTTTTGGGGGGTTCACAGGGGGTTTTCGGGGGACCTAAAGTGCTTGTTCTGTATAACGCGGCATCCTTTACCTTGGATAAAAATTTCGGCTCTGTAGCTGTAGTGTAAGCATGCTTTTTCGACGGTGTCATCCGTTTAAATTAAGTATTCTGCGTTCTCCGGGTAGCGGCACGTAGGAGCAACAAAAAGACGTCACTCACGTTAATTTCGTGGCCGTATGTCGTCGGGAAGTGGCAGAAAAAAATTCCGAAAAATTTAAAATCGTGTGTTGAGGGAATGCAAACTTCACGGCGGATGTATTGTAAGTTACCAAACGTTGTAGGAGTCGCAATTTCAATGGAAATACATAATCGTTAATAACTCGAAATTTGTTCGTCTTAAGGATACATGAAGATAGCCGAAAAATTGAATAAAAAATCTAGTATCTTGCATTTAAGTGAATTTGTCCTACGATTATTGCAAATTGGTGAAAAAAATTCCGAAATTCGGCCCATAAGAAAAGCATTGGAAATTTTAAATTGTTAAAAAAAATACTTTTAAACAAAAAATTGCAAAGGCAACCACACCAAAAAATCAACCAAAAAATCTAGTGTCTCATACGTTAGGGACTTATTCCTACAACGATTTTAAGTTGGTTTTTAAAAAATCCAAAGATAGGCCCATAAGAAAAGCATTGGAAATTTAAAAAAATTATAAAAAATACTTTCAATCAAAATATGGCAAAATGTTTCGCATCAAAAAATTTACCAAAAAATCTAGTTTCCGTCAGTGAAATTTCATGTTCCGGTGACATTTTTAAGTAGGCAAATAATGGAATATGTTTTAGTCCCATAAGGCTCCAATGTTAATTCGGATCGATATATCTCGAAAACCGATCGACTTTTTCGAGATTTCGGACTTTTCCCCCCGATGAATATTTTTTCTCCACTACCTGTAAAAATTTCGTCTTCCCAGCACGTCCGGAAGTGGTCGGGAATTTGTATACGTGAATCAGTGAGTGTGCTATCTGTCACACATCGGGTTGTATAATATATAGACTCGCCGCGCTGCGCGCGCTCGTTAGGGGGCTACGCCCCCTAAAACCCCCCGCATCCGGCTTCGCCGGCTGCCCCCGCCGGACGGCTTCGCCGTCCACCCCGCGACTGCTCGGAACGGCTTCGCCGTTCCTCGCCAAGGGGTCGTCTTCGCCGCCCATATATTTAGGCAACCCTCCGACAGACAGCAGCTGGTTCCTCGGAACGGCTTCGCCGTTCATCGTGTGAGGGCGGCTTCGCCGCACAAATGTTACCCGAGTCCCACCTAGGCGTGGAGTCCTGGGAACGGCATCGCCCTTCCTCGTGCCGGGGCGGCTTCGCCACCCAAGGTTTACCGGTGTTCCCCCGAGACTGCGACTCCTCGGAACGGCTTCGCCGTTCCTCGTCTGTGGGCGGCTTCGCCGCCCAAGGGCCCGCACCTCGGAACGGCTTCGCCGTTCATCGTGTTAGGGCGGCTTCGCCGCCCAAGGGTTACCCGAGTCCCCCAGAGGCGTGGACTCCTGGGAACGGCATCGCCCTTCCTCGTGGCTTCGCCGCCCAAGGTTTACCGGTGTTCCCCCGCGCCTTCGACAACTCGGAACGGCTGCGCCGTTCCTCGCCTGTGGGCGGCTTCACCGCCCAAGGGTTATCTCGTCGCAATGGGGCGGCTTCGCCTCCCAAGGTTTACCTATTTCCCCGAGCCGTCGCCTCCTCGGAACGGCTGCGCCGTTCCTCGCGTGGGGGCGGCTTCGCCGCCCCAGGGTTATCGGCGCCCTCCCTCCTAAGCTTCCTCGAAATGGGGCGGGTTCGCCGCCCAGGGTTTACCCGTGTTCCCCCGAGGCGTCGAATCCTGGGAACGGCGTTGCCATTCCACGTGATAGGGCGGCTTCGCCGCCCAAGGTTTACTGTATTCCCCCGAGCCGTCGACTCCTCGGAACGGCTTCGCCGTTCCTCGTCTGTGGGCGGCTTCGCCGCCCAAGGGTTATCGGCGCCCTCCCCCCGTAAGCTTCCTGGTGATGGGGCGCCTTCGCCGCCCAAGGTTTACCCGTGTCTCCCTGAGGCGTCGACTCCTGGGAACGGCATCGCCCATCCGCGTGATGGGGCGGCTTCGCCGCCCAAGGTTTACTGTGTCCCCCCGAACCGTCGACTCCTCGGAACGCATTCGCCGTTCCTCGTCTTTGGGCGGCTTCGCCGCCCAAAGGTTATCGGCGCCCTCCCCCCTCGTAAGACACCCATTCGGCTGCTCCACGTGTTGGAGCGGATTTGCCGCCCGAGGGTTCTCGGAGGTTTTCCGCGCCTCTGACTCCTTGGAATGTCTCCGTCGTTCCTGGGGCGGGGGCAGCTTCGCCGCCAGGGTTTTCACTCCTCACAGAGCAATGCGTACTACCAGCTAACCCCCATCGTTTACAAAGGCTACCGGGGGATAATGAGGCAGAATGTAGACGCATGCTAGCCGTGATTGTGGCATTTTAGCTAATGACGATGTTTCGAAGGCGGTCCGGGGGATTACCAGGGTTTTTTATGAGTGTACTGACAACGGTCACAATCATCCAAATGAATTCCTTAGCGATGAGTCATAGGAGAAGGGAAATACTGCTAAAATATGCGAAAACACCGAAGAACATGCTATTAACAGAAGAAGAAGAATTTTTTCCCCGGTCTTATAGGAAGCCACGTGAAATTTCGAGGGGTTTTCTTGCATAAAAGGTCTTTGTCTACCTACAGTAAAAATTCCAGCGATCTAACTGTAAGGGAACAATGAATTTTCCCGTATTACTCACATTTAGATTACCAATTCTGTGATCTCCACATAGCGGTGCATAGGCGCTGTAATAAGGCATAACTAATGTGAATTTCGTAGCCGTACCTTATGGGGAAGTGGTTAAAAAAAATCGGTTTTAGGTGTCCTTGTCCTGGAAGCCCTTTTATTACTCTACTATTTTGTTAAGAAATGTACATTTAAAAATTTGAAGTTTTATTGCGGGTGTGTAATTGCGGCAGGATAATTGAACATGACGCGTAAATATAGCCGACACTATTCCCATTCGGAATCAATAAAAACGATACAACTGGGATGAATGGTACACGAAATATACGACTTATTATGTAATTTTTATTTTTTTGGGGGGGTCACAGGGGGTTTTCGGGGGACCTAAAGTGCTTGTTCTGTATAACGCGGCATCGTTTACCTTGGATAAACATTTCGGCTCTGTAGCTGTAGTGTAAGCATGCTTTTTCGACGGTTTCACCCGTTAAAATTAAATATTCTGCGTTCTCCTGGTAGCGGCGCGTAGGGGCACGAGAAAGACGTCAATCACCTGAATTTGGTGTCCGTACCACGTCGGGAAGTGGTAAAAAAAAATTCGGAAAAATTTAAAATCGTGTGTTGAGGGAATGCAAACTTCACGGCGGATGTGTTGTAAGTTACCAAACGTTGTAGGAGTCGCAATTTCAATGGAAATACATAATCGTTAATAACTCGAAATTCTTTCGTCCTTTGGATACATGAAGATAGCCGAAAAATTGAATAAAAAATCTAGTATCTTGCATTAAAGTGAATTTGCCCTACGATTATTGCAAATTGGTGAAAAAAATTCCGAAATTCGGCCCATAAGAAAAGCATTGAAAATTTGAAAAAGTTAAAAAAAATACTTTAAATCAAAGTTTTGCAAATGCGACCACACCAAAAAATCAACCGAAAAATCTTGTATCTCATACGTTAAGGACTTATTCCTACAACGATTAAAGGTTGGTTTTTAAAAAATCCAAAGATAGGCCCATAAGAAAAGCATTGGAAATTTAAAAAAATTATAAAAAATACTTATAAACAAAATATGGGAAAATGTTTCACATCAAAAAATCGGCCAAAAAATCTAGTTTCCGTCAGTGACATTTCATGTTCCCGTGACATTTTTAAGTAGGCAAAAAATGGAATATGTTTTAGTCCCATAAGGCTCCAATGTTAATTCGGATCGATATATCTCGAAAACCGATCGACTTTTTCGAGTTTTCCGATTTTTCCCGCCGATGAATATTTTTTCTCCACGACCCGTAAAACTTTCGTCTTCCCAGCACGTCCGGAAGCGGTCGGGAATTTGTATACGTGAATGAGTCAGTGAGCTATCTGTCACACATCGGGTTGTATATATTATAGACTCGCCGCGCTGCGCGCGCTCGTTAGGGGGCTACGCCCCCTAAAACCCCCCCGCATCCGGCTTCGCCGGCTGCCCCCACCGGACGGCTTCGCCGTCCCACCCGTGGCGTCTCGGAACGGCTTCGCCGTTCCTCGTCAGGGGTCGGCTTCGCCGCCCAGATATCGACGTAGCCCTGTGACGGAGACCCGCTTGTTCCTCGGAACGGCTTCGCCGTTCATCGTGGGAGGGCGGCTTCGCCGCCCAAGGGTTACCCGAGTCCCCCCGAGGCGTCGACTCCTGGTAACGGCATCGCCCTTCTTCGTGATGGGGCGGCTTCGCCGCCCGAGGTTTACTGTGTCCCCCCGAGCCGTCGACTCCTCGGAACGGCTTCGCCGTTCCTCGTATGTGGGCGGCTTCGCCGCCCAAGGGTTATCCGAGTCCCCCCGAGGCGTCCACTCCTGGGAACGGCACCGCCCTTCCTTGTGGTGGGGCGGCTTCGCCGCCCGAGGTTTACTGTGTCCCCCCGAGCCGTCGACTCCTCGGAACGGCTTCGCCGTTCCTCGTGTATGGGCGGCTTCGCCGCCCAAGGGTAATTGGCGCCCTCCCCCCTTAAGCCTCGTCGTGATGGGGCGGCTTCGCCGCCCAAGGTTAACATGTGTCCCCCCGAGCCATCGACTCCTCGGAACGGCGTCGCCGTTCCTCGCCTGTGGGCGGCTTCGCCGCCCAAGGGTAATCGGCGCCCTCCCCCCGTAAGCTTCCTCGTGATGGGGCGGCTTCGCCGCCCAAGGCTTACCAGTGTCCCCCCGAGACGTCGACTCCTCGGAACGGCTTCGCCGTTCCTCGACTGTGGGCGGCTTTGCCGCCCAAGGGGTATCGGCGCCCTCCCCCCTCGTAAGACACCCATTCGGCTGCTCCACGTGTTGGAGCGGAATTGCCGCCCGAGGGTTCTCGGAGGTTTTCCGCGCCTCTGACTCCTCGGAATGGCTCCGTCGTTCCTGGGGCGGGGGCAGCATCGCCGCAGAGGTTTTCACTCCTCACAGGGCAATGCGTACTACCAGCTATCCCCCATCGTTTACAAAGGCTACCGGGGGATAATGTGGCAGAATGTAGACGCATGCTAGCCGTGATTGTGGCATTTTAGTTTATGACGATGTTTTGAAGGTGGTCCGGGGGGTTTCCATATTTTTTTATGAGTGTAGTGACAACGGTCACAATCATCCAAAAATATTCCTGAGCGATGAGTCATAGGAGAAGGGAATTACTGGTAAAATATGCGAAAACACCGAAGAACATACTATTTACAGAAAAAAAAAATTTGTTCCCCGGTCCTATAGGAAGCCACGTGAAATTTCGAGTGGTTTTCTTGCATAAAATGTCTTTGTCTACCTACAGTAAAAATTCCAGCGATCTAACAGTAGGGGAACAATGAATCCTCCCGTATTACTCACGTTTAGATTACCAATTCTGTGTTCTCCACATAGAGGTGCATAGGCGCTGTAATAAGGCATAACTAATGTGAATTTCGTAGCCGTACCTTATGGAGAAGTGGTTAAAAAAAATCGGTTTTAGGTGTCGTTGTCCTGGAAGCCCTTTTATTACTCTACTATTTTGGTAAGAAATGTACATTTAAAAATTTGAAGTTTTATTGCGGGTGTGTAATTGGGGCAGGATAATTGAACATGACGCGTAAATATAGCCGACACAATTCCCATTCGGAATCAATAAAATTGATACAACTGGGATGAATGGTACACGAAATATACGACTTATTAAGTAATTTTTATTTTTTTGGGGGGGTCACAGGGGGTTTTCGGGGGACCTTAAGTGCTTGTTCTGTATAACGCGGCATCGTTTACCTTGGATAAAAATTTCGGCTCTGTAGCTGTAGTGTAAGCATGCTTTATCGACGGTGTCACCCGTTAAAATTAAATATTCTGCGTTCTCCTGGTAGCGGCGCGTAGGGGCACGAGAAAGACGTCAATCACCTGAATTTGGTGTCCGTACCACGTCGGGAAATGGTAAAAAAAATTCGGAAAAATTTAAAATCGTGTGTTGAGGGATTGCAAACTTCACGGCTGATGTGTTGTAAGTTACCAAACGTTGTAGGAGTCGCAATTTCAATGGAAATACATAATCGTTAATAACTCGAAATTCTTTCGTCCTTTGGATACATGAAGATAGCCAAAAAATTGAATAAAAAATCTAGTATCTTGCATTTAAGTGAATTTGTCCTACGATTATTGCAAATTGGTGAAAAAAATTCCGAAATTCGGCCCATAAGAAAAGCATTGGAAATTTTAAATTGTTAAAAAAAATACTTTTAAACAAAAAATTGCAAAGGCAACCACACCAAAAAATCAACCAAAAAATCTAGTGTCTCATACGTTAGGGACTTATTCCTACAACGATTTTAAGTTGGTTTTTAAAAAATCCAAAGATAGGCCCATAAGAAAAGCATTGGAAATTTAAAAAAATTATAAAAAATACTTATAAACAAAATATGGGAAAATGTTTCACATCAAAAAATCGGCCAAAAAATCTAGTTTCCGTCAGTGACATTTCATGTTCCCGTGACATTTTTAAGTAGGCAAAAAATGGAATATGTTTTAGTCCCATAAGGCTCCAATGTTAATTCGGATCGATATATCTCGAAAACCGATCGACTTTTTCGAGTTTTCCGATTTTTCCCGCCGATGAATATTTTTTCTCCACGACCCGTAAAACTTTCGTCTTCCCAGCACGTCCGGAAGCGGTCGGGAATTTGTATACGTGAATGAGTCAGTGAGCTATCTGTCACACATCGGGTTGTATATATTATAGACTCGCCGCGCTGCGCGCGCTCGTTAGGGGGCTACGCCCCCTAAAACCCCCCCGCATCCGGCTTCGCCGGCTGCCCCCACCGGACGGCTTCGCCGTCCCACCCGTGGCGTCTCGGAACGGCTTCGCCGTTCCTCGTCAGGGGTCGGCTTCGCCGCCCAGATATCGACGTAGCCCTGTGACGGAGACCCGCTTGTTCCTCGGAACGGCTTCGCCGTTCATCGTGGGAGGGCGGCTTCGCCGCCCAAGGGTTACCCGAGTCCCCCCGAGGCGTCGACTCCTGGTAACGGCATCGCCCTTCTTCGTGATGGGGCGGCTTCGCCGCCCGAGGTTTACTGTGTCCCCCCGAGCCGTCGACTCCTCGGAACGGCTTCGCCGTTCCTCGTATGTGGGCGGCTTCGCCGCCCAAGGGTTATCCGAGTCCCCCCGAGGCGTCCACTCCTGGGAACGGCACCGCCCTTCCTTGTGGTGGGGCGGCTTCGCCGCCCGAGGTTTACTGTGTCCCCCCGAGCCGTCGACTCCTCGGAACGGCTTCGCCGTTCCTCGTGTATGGGCGGCTTCGCCGCCCAAGGGTAATTGGCGCCCTCCCCCCTTAAGCCTCGTCGTGATGGGGCGGCTTCGCCGCCCAAGGTTAACATGTGTCCCCCCGAGCCATCGACTCCTCGGAACGGCGTCGCCGTTCCTCGCCTGTGGGCGGCTTCGCCGCCCAAGGGTAATCGGCGCCCTCCCCCCGTAAGCTTCCTCGTGATGGGGCGGCTTCGCCGCCCAAGGCTTACCAGTGTCCCCCCGAGACGTCGACTCCTCGGAACGGCTTCGCCGTTCCTCGACTGTGGGCGGCTTTGCCGCCCAAGGGGTATCGGCGCCCTCCCCCCTCGTAAGACACCCATTCGGCTGCTCCACGTGTTGGAGCGGAATTGCCGCCCGAGGGTTCTCGGAGGTTTTCCGCGCCTCTGACTCCTCGGAATGGCTCCGTCGTTCCTGGGGCGGGGGCAGCATCGCCGCAGAGGTTTTCACTCCTCACAGGGCAATGCGTACTACCAGCTATCCCCCATCGTTTACAAAGGCTACCGGGGGATAATGTGGCAGAATGTAGACGCATGCTAGCCGTGATTGTGGCATTTTAGTTTATGACGATGTTTTGAAGGTGGTCCGGGGGGTTTCCATATTTTTTTATGAGTGTAGTGACAACGGTCACAATCATCCAAAAATATTCCTGAGCGATGAGTCATAGGAGAAGGGAATTACTGGTAAAATATGCGAAAACACCGAAGAACATACTATTTACAGAAAAAAAAAATTTGTTCCCCGGTCCTATAGGAAGCCACGTGAAATTTCGAGTGGTTTTCTTGCATAAAATGTCTTTGTCTACCTACAGTAAAAATTCCAGCGATCTAACAGTAGGGGAACAATGAATCCTCCCGTATTACTCACGTTTAGATTACCAATTCTGTGTTCTCCACATAGAGGTGCATAGGCGCTGTAATAAGGCATAACTAATGTGAATTTCGTAGCCGTACCTTATGGAGAAGTGGTTAAAAAAAATCGGTTTTAGGTGTCGTTGTCCTGGAAGCCCTTTTATTACTCTACTATTTTGGTAAGAAATGTACATTTAAAAATTTGAAGTTTTATTGCGGGTGTGTAATTGGGGCAGGATAATTGAACATGACGCGTAAATATAGCCGACACAATTCCCATTCGGAATCAATAAAATTGATACAACTGGGATGAATGGTACACGAAATATACGACTTATTAAGTAATTTTTATTTTTTTGGGGGGGTCACAGGGGGTTTTCGGGGGACCTTAAGTGCTTGTTCTGTATAACGCGGCATCGTTTACCTTGGATAAAAATTTCGGCTCTGTAGCTGTAGTGTAAGCATGCTTTATCGACGGTGTCACCCGTTAAAATTAAATATTCTGCGTTCTCCTGGTAGCGGCGCGTAGGGGCACGAGAAAGACGTCAATCACCTGAATTTGGTGTCCGTACCACGTCGGGAAATGGTAAAAAAAATTCGGAAAAATTTAAAATCGTGTGTTGAGGGATTGCAAACTTCACGGCTGATGTGTTGTAAGTTACCAAACGTTGTAGGAGTCGCAATTTCAATGGAAATACATAATCGTTAATAACTCGAAATTCTTTCGTCCTTTGGATACATGAAGATAGCCAAAAAATTGAATAAAAAATCTAGTATCTTGCATTTAAGTGAATTTGTCCTACGATTATTGCAAATTGGTGAAAAAAATTCCGAAATTCGGCCCATAAGAAAAGCATTGATAATTTGAAAAAGTTAAAAAAAATACTGTAAATCAAAATATTGCAAATCCGACCACACCAAAAAATCAACCAAAAAATCTAGTGTCTCATACGTAAGGGACTTATTCCTACAACGATTATAAGTTGGTTTTAAAAAAATCCAAAGATAGGCCCATAAGAAAAGCATTGGAAATTTAAAAAAATTATAAAAAATACTTATAAACAAAATATGGCAAAATGTTTCACATCAAAAAATCGCCCAAAAAATCTAGTTTCCGTCAGTGAAATTTCATGTTCCCGTGACATTTTTAAGTAGGCAAAAAATGGAATATGTTTTAGTCCCATAAGGCTCCAATGTTAATTCGGATCGATATATCTCGAGAACCGATCGACTTTTTTGAGTTTTCGGACTTTTCCCCCCGATGAATATTTTTTCTCCAGGAACTGTAAAAATTTCGTCTTCCCAGCACGTCCGGAAGTGGTCGGGAATTTGTATACGTGAATGAGTCAGTGAGTGTGCTATCTGTCACACATCGGGTTGTATATATTATAGACTCGCCGCGCTGCGCGCGCTCGTTAGGGGGCTACGCCCCCTAAAACCCCCCCGCATCCGGCTTCGCCGGCTGCCCCCACCGGACGGCTTCGCCGTCCCGCCCGCGGCGTCTCGGAACGGCTTCGCCGTTCCTCGTCTGGGGTCGGCTTCGCCGCCCAGATATCGAGGTAGCCCTGTGACGGAGACCCGCTTGTTCCTCGGAACGGCTTCGCCGTTCACCGTGGGAGGGCGGCTTCGCCGCACATGGGTTACCCGAGTCCCCCCGAGGCGTCCACTCCTGGTAACGGCATCGCCCTTCCTCTTGATGGGGCGGCTTCGCCGCCCAAGGTTTTCCTATGTCCCCCCGAGCCATCGACTTCTCGGAACGGCTTCGCCGTTCCTCGCCCGTGGTCGGCTTCGCCGCCCAAGGTTTACCTGTGCCCCCCCGAGCCGTCGCCTCCACCGGACGGCTTCGCCGTCCCACCCGCGGCGTCTCGGAACGGCTTCGCCGTTCCTCGTCAGGGGTCGGCTTCGCCGCCCAGATATCGAGGTAGCCCTGTGACGGAGACCCTCTTGTACCTCGGAACGGCTTCGCCGGTCATCGTGGGAGGGCGGCTTCGCCGCCCAAGTGTTACCCGAGTCCCCCCGAGGCTCGACTCTTGGTAACGGCATCGCTCTTCCTCGTGATGGGGCGGCTTCGCCGCCCAAGGTTTGCCTGGGTCCCCCCGAGCCATCGACTTCTCGGAACGGCTTCGCCGTTCCTTGCCCGTGGACGGCTTCGCCGCCCAAGGTTTACCTGTGTCCCCCCGAGCCGTCGCCTCCTCGGAACGGCTTCGCCGTTCCTCGCCTGTGGGCGGCTTCGCCGCCCGAGGGTTATCGGCGACCCGAATCCGGCTTCGCCGGCTGCCCCCACCGGACGGCTTCGCCGTCCCACCCCCGACGTCTCGGAACGGCTTTGCCGTTTCTCGTCAGGGGTCGGCTTCGCCGCCCAGATATCGAGGTAGCCCTGTGACGGAGACCCGCTAGTTCCTGGGAACGGCTTCGCCGTTCCTCGTGGGAGGGCGGCTTCGCCGCACAAGTGTTACCCGAGTCCCCCCGAGGCGTCGGCTCCTGGGAACGGCATCGCCCTTCGTCGTGATGGGGCGGCTTTGCCGCCCAAGGTTTACCTGGGTCCCTCCGCGCCGTCGACTTCTCGGAACGGCTTAGCCGTTCCTCGCCCGTGGTCGGCTTCGCCGCCCAAGGTTTACCTGTGTACCCCCGGGCCATCGACTCCTCGGAACGGCTTCGCCGTTCCTCGCCCGTGGGCGGCTTCGCCGCCCAGGGGGTATCGTCGCCCTCCCCCCTCGTAAGACACACGTTCGGGTGCTCCGCGTGTCGGGGCGGATTCGCCGCCCGAGGGTTCTCGGAGTTTTTCCTCGCCTCTGACTCCTCGGAGTGCGTCCGACGTTCCTGGAGCTGGGGGAGCTTCGCCGCCCGGGTTTTCACTCCTTACCAAGCAGTGAGAACTACCGGCTATCCCCTATCGTTTACGAAGGCTGCCGGGGGATAATATTGGAGGATGTAGACGCATGCTAGCCGTGATTGTGGCATCTTTTTAATTTAAAACGATGTTTTTAAGGTGGTCCTGGGAGTTTCCAGGGTTTTTTTTGTGAGTGTACTGACTACGGTCACAAGCATCCTAAGAAATTACTTAGCGATGAGTCATAGGAGAAGGGAATTACTGCTAAAATATGCTAAAACACCAAAGAACATGCTATTTACAGAAAAAAAATAATTTTTTCCCTGGTCTTCTAGGAGGGCACGTGAAATTTAGAGGGTTTTTCTTGCATAAAAGGTTTTTGTCTACCTACAATAAAAATTCCAGCGATCTAGCTGTAGGGAAACAATGAATTTTCCCGTATTATTAATATTTAGATTTCCAATTCTGTGTTCTCCACATAGCGGTGCATAGGCGCTTTAATAAGGCATAACTCCTGTGAATTTCGTAGCCGTACCTTATGGGGAAGTGGTTTAAAAAATTCGCCTTTAGGTGTCCATGTCCATGAGCCCCTTTTATTACTCTACTATTTTGTTAAGAAATGTACATTTAAAAATTTGAAGTTTTATTGCGGGTGAGTAATTGGGGCAGGATAATTGAACATGACGCGTAAATATAGCCGACACAATTCCCATTCGGAATCAATAAAAACGATACACCTGGGATGAATGGTACACGAAATATACGACTTATTAGGTAATTTTTATTTTTTTGGGGGGTTCACAGGGGGTTTTCGGGGGACCTAAAGTGCTTGTTCTGTATAACGCGGCATCCTTTACCTTGGATAAAAATTTCGGCTCTGTAGCTGTAGTGTAAGCATGCTTTTTCGACGGTGTCATCCGTTTAAATTAAGTATTCTGCGTTCTCCGGGTAGCGGCACGTAGGGGCAACAAAAAGACGTCACTCACGTTAATTTCGTGGCCGTATGTCGTCGGGAAGTGGCAGAAAAAAATTCCGAAAAATTTAAAATCGTGTGTTGAGGGAATGCAAACTTCACGGCGGATGTATTGTAAGTTACCAAACGTTGTAGGAGTCGCAATTTCAATGGAAATACATAATCGTTAATAACTCGAAATTTGTTCGTCTTAAGGATACATGAAGATAGCCGAAAAATTGAATAAAAAATCTAGTATCTTGCATTTAAGTGAATTTGTCCTACGATTATTGCAAATTGGTGAA